>NC_088397.1:43986204-44638172 GCF_034236695.1 Oncorhynchus nerka
TCCTTTGTGTGTGTATAAAACTTCAATGTAATTTCTAAATTGGATTCAAAGGTTGAGATTGTTAGACATTTTCTGTTGAAGGGATGGCTCTCTACTCTATTTCCCACTATCAGCTGACAGATACGAGGTCATTGTGCTATTATTATTGAACAAGATGCTATATTGATCCCTGATGGACAATGTTATCTATGGTGGGTTAGGTATGCTGTGTACGGGTGATTACTACCATATCTGCTATGGTCACTGTGCTATAGTCTGTAGAGGAAAGAATAGACCTCAGACTGGCTTGAACAATGTAATCATCTGTCTTAAAGGAGTCTGAAAACTTCTTAGCCAGCGTAGTGGAGGAACACATCAATTGTCCAGATGGATGCAGTTATGTTAAAGTGGCAAGAGTGGAATATAGGTTGGAGCATATTACAGTACATTGACTAGTGGTGGCATCTGCCTTCCTGTGAAACTAGACCCATTGTAACCATTCTAAAGATGAAACGTACACCCGGATAGTATACTTTCCCATATGATGAGAGATGAGCAGTGGTGAATGATTAATCATTAACCAGGTGTATTTTACAGCTACTTTGGACAGATTTAGACGCCTTTGGACATGGCCAACTACTCTGTTGGGCTGAGTGGGACAAGAACTCTATCACTGGACTGTGGAACAGTATAACCTTTCCAAGCCAGACAGAGACAAATGTCAAATACAAAATACAGTTTGGAAATGTGTGTGTGTGCGTGTGTGTTTGTGTGAGTGGGGCGCAGGTCAGCTTTTTGTTCACCTGCACCTACAACTGCTAATAACCGATCCGCAACTGCCCAACTAGATGTGATTAAGTGAAATTCTGAGGCCCGCACATGACCCTATCACTCAAATATCGAAAAAGTACTGTAGGCTACATTCAGAAACGGTGTAACAATTTTTTGACAGGGGGTGGAGGATTTGTTGGGGGGGCCTAATTTAAATATAATTTCCGACATTTTGGTAGGCTATTTGTTAGTCAACTTGTCTATAATTAGATAGATGCAACTTCTGTTCTGTCATTATTTGTTGCCCCTATAAGAGTAAATAAACCCTTGCTCATCAGAATAATGTCATAAATCGATATAATGAATGCTTCAATCTGTAAAAATGTCTCTGTCATCTCGGCTTCTTTTGGGACCTGGGAGAAAATGCTGTAACCCAACCCCCCAAAAATTGGAAAGATTTTCTGTGCTAAATTTCCTAAGAAAATCCATTTGACCGGTTGTAAGAAAATAGGATTATGTAAAAATGTCCCAACATGATAAGATTTCAGTTCGGCTTGGATGCATATTTTATGTGGTTGAAATACTATCAGCTTCTATGATGCTGATAAAGATAGCACTTCTATAGATGCTAAAAGAAAGAAATCACATTTCTCCACTCCTGTTCCCATGTCAAAATGTACATTTGGTGTATCATTTTACTGCAAGAATTGGTTAACTCTGCAGGAGTTAATATTAAGCCTATGTGAGAGGTTATAGACCTACAGTCATTGTCCAGGTTTCAGTTTCCATTTAATCTATCTGAACACTAGGCAACAGTTCCCTTCACGTGCCAAAGGCCTATTTGAAGTCCCTGTCTTGTGACTGAAATTTGTATAGCGGCTCACAATAATCACACATACCATAAGCACTGTCATCCTCTTTTACCACTTCACCAAATGTTTCCCAAACATGACTTTTCTTTCCCGCCATTCGGTTTGTTTTCAACTCTCCATTTCACAGCTTTTCTCTTATTGAACTAAACTCAGACATTGTCCTTTTTGACTCAGTGAATCAAAGTTATTAACTTCCCAAAAGTATTTGACGATTGGCCATGCGTACAGTTAGGCCCTAAAGCTTCGGTTGTTGCACTAATGCCAGATGGCCTAAAAATAATGGAAGAAAAACTTCAATGTAGCCTATACAGCGAGTACAGAATGTATTAACACCCCATGATTTTTTTCACATTTTGCTGTGATACAGCCTGAATTTAAAATGGATTAAATGTAGATTTTGTGTGACTGGCCTACACACAATACCCCAAAATTTCAAAGTGGAATTATGAAAAGCTAAAATGTCTTGAGTCAATAAGTATTCAACCCCTCTGTTAGGGCAAGCCAAAATGAGTTCAGGAGTAAACATTTGCTTACTCAAGGCACATAATAAGTTGCATGGACTCACTCTTTGTGCGATAATACTGTGTAACATGCTTTTTAATGACTACTTCACTCTGTACCCACACATACAATTTTCTGTAAGATCCCTCAGTTGAGCAGTGCATTTCAAACACAGATTCAACCACAATGACCACAGAAGTTTCCAATACCTCGCAAACAACTGAACCTGTTGGTAGATTAGGTAAAATATAAAAAAGCAGACATTGAATATCCATTTGAGCATGGTGAAGTTATTAATTACACGTTGGATGGCGTATCAATACACCCAGTCACTACAAAGATACAGGCATCCTTCCTAACTCAGTTTTCGGAGAGGAAGGAAACCACTCAGGGATTTCACCATGAAGGCCAATGGTGACTTTAAAACAGTTACATAGTTTAATGGCCATGATAGGAGAAAACTGAGGATGGATCAACAACATTTGAGTTATTGGGGAATACTAAACTAAATGACAGAATGAAAAGGAAGCTTGTACAGAATAACAATATTCCAAAACATACATCCTGTTTGCAATAAGGCACTAAAGTAAAACTCCCCCAAAAATGGCAAAGAAATGAACTATATCCTGAATACAAAGTAATATGTTTGCTGCAAATCCAATACAACACATCACTGAGTACCACTCTTCATATTTTCAAGCACGGTGGTGGCTGAATCATGTTATGGGTATGCTTGTCATCGGCAAGGACTAGTCAGTTTTTTAGGATACAAATATATTGAATAGAGCTAAGCACAGGCAAAATCCTATAGGAAAACATGGTTTCAAAAACCTGGTTCAGGTTGCTTTCCAACAGACACTGGGAGACAAATTAAACTTTCAGCAGGACAATCATCTAAAACACAAGGACAAATATGAACTGGAGTTTCTTAACAAGACAACATCGAATGTTCCTGGGTGGCCTTGTTACAGTCAAAACAGACTTCAGTCTATGGCAAGACTTGAAAATGACTGTCTGGCAATCATCAACAACCAACTTGACAGAGCTTGAATAATTAAATAATGGGGAAATATTGCGCAATCCAGGTGTACAAAGCTCTTAGAGACTTACCCAGAACGACTCACAGCTGTAATAGCTGCCAAAGGTGATTCTAACATGGATTGACTCATGGGGTTGAATACTTCTGTAATCAAGATATATTTGTGTTTTATTTTTTGTATGTTTTTAAAAAAAAAATTTTTTTTTACAAATGTTAGAAATGTTCTTCCACTTTCGATATTGCAGAGTATTTTGTGTAGGTCATTGACCAAAAATGATTATTAAATCAATTTTTAGTCCAACCGTGTAACAAAAGTTTTTGGGGAAATAGTCAAGGGGTGTGAATGCTTTCTGAAGGCACTGTAAATATAAATTGCACAAGAATGATACATTTATGGATTTTTTAAGCATATTGTTTTTGATTTATTAAACCTGACCACCAACCACCCGCCCTTTTATCCACACAATATTACATGACCCTAAACCCGCCGCCCTACGGATATTGCCGTGGAGACTGCAGGTTATGAGTCAACCTAGTGTGTGTGTCTGTGTCTGTGCCAGTGTGATTGCGTGTGGGGTAAAAGGCCACCAATCCTACTGGGAAACTCTGTACTCTGTTTGTTTGTCATCCCTATTAAGGCGCTGTGTGTGCAATTCTGTGTGTAG
Organism: Oncorhynchus nerka; assembly: GCF_034236695.1. Lineage (NCBI taxonomy): Eukaryota > Metazoa > Chordata > Actinopteri > Salmoniformes > Salmonidae > Oncorhynchus > Oncorhynchus nerka. Next base: position 43,990,032 of record NC_088397.1, read on the forward strand.
TTCTCCCTGGGCTGGAGCCTGGGCACTGAGGCATGGCAGGGACCATTACATACATGCTTGGCACTCTGTGCCTGAATGATAACGAGATCTCAGATGGTGCATCTCCTCTCAGCCCATCCTTTCATCCTCACAGCCCCTGGCTAAAATAAAATGTCTAGTTGATACAGGCCAAAACCCAGCCCTGCCATGTTCTGTAGACATAACAAACACTCTGTCTCATCAGTATTGATTGGGTGACTTTGAAGTTTGGATTACACCCTCAGCTAGGTCCGAGGAGCTTCCAAAACTCGTCAACTTTGCAGAAATCATAATCATTGCACTAGATGTCCCTGTTTGATCTACCAATTTTGATCTACCCACCTGTTCATATGTTGACAGTTCCTCTTCTACTCCTAATAATTAAGATCACTAGTCAGGAAGGATTAGATAATGCACTGGGGAACTCATTTTACCCCTTTGTCTTCAGCCTAACCCAACCATGTAAACAAAACATGATAATCAGAGTCTGATACTGACACGTGGAAATTAGACGCAACAACTTGAAAGTGTCAATCTTTGGAGTATCGGTGTGTGCCAAACCTGCAAGTCCTGAGATATCCCCTTTTCTTACCAATTTTCTCACCATATTGTTCAAGTTCATATCTTCTTGAACCTAACAAGACAGCTCACTCAACTGAGACCGCTCTCCTCTGCGTCACAGAGGCTTTCCACTCTCCAAAGCTGACTCTCTCTCCTCTGTTCTTATCCTCTCCCTCCTCTGTTCTTATCCTCTCCACCAATCTCAAGGCTGGGCATCTCAGGCTCTGCATACTCCTGGATTGCATTCTACCTGGCAGGTTGCTCCTACCAGGTGACATGGAGAGGATCTGTGTCTGCACAATGTGCTCTCACTACTGGTGTCCCCCAGGGCTTGGTTCTAGGCCCTCTCCTATTTTCTCTATACACCAAGTCACTTAGCTCCGTCATATCCTCACAATCAACTACTTTTCTCCTTCCCCCTTCTGAGACCCAGGTGGTGACATGCATCTTTGCGTGCCTGGCAGACAGACATCTCAGCTTGGATGTTGGCCCACCAGCTCAACCTCGGAGCAGCTCTTCCCCTTGGAAAAGACCAAGACCTTTCCATCACTGTTGACAACTCCAGTGTCCACCTTCCAGAGTGAAAAAAACCTTGGCATGACCGGGGACAACAGCCTGTCGTCCACTCCAAACCTCAAAGCAGTGACATGCTCCTGCTCAGCCCAGTCAAATCTCTTCTCTGTCCTGGCACTGCAATGGTGAAACGAGCTTCCCACTGATGCTAGTACAACAGAGTCCCTTCCCATCTTCCGAAAATGTCTGTAACCCTATCTCTTCAAAGAGTATCTTAAATAAGACATAACAAAAAAAACATATTTTCCTACTACCACTGACTTTGCTGATTACTTCTTTATTGAGGAAGGGGACATGGATCCCCCCATGTTGATCGGCTCCGTGCAGATGCATGCCCCACTAAATCACATCTGAGTGAGATGTTGTGGTGAGGAAGAATATTTATTCTAGTCCCTTCTTGGACTGGCAACTTTTCCCCATCAGTGTCAATGATCCGGTGTGGGAATAATATCTTTCCCTACCACCTCTCAAGGCCTGTATAGACTATAAAGTACTCAGTCAGTTTTACTACTGGTTTAAGTCAAAATGAACTCTCTCTCCCAGATTTCTGATGGTTAAGCTCCTTTAAGTAATCAATTTCTATAATGAATTATATCTGACCTCTTAATGTTTACATTCTCTGGCCATTGGATATATTATGTTGTTAAAAGTGATTATGACTTCATGTGTCTGATGATAATGAATATGTCAGGGAAGAATTGTAATAAGTGTTTTTGACATGTCTTTTGTAAAAAAAAAAAAAAATGAGCTCAGAGGCGAGTACAAGATGAGATTAATGTTCCGTCTAAACTTTTATGTATTTGTTCAAGTAAGAAAACTGTAGCTAAGGATTCGATTTCCGGTAGGCTATAGAGCAGGAAAAATAGATTTAATTCCTGAAATTATGATCTTTGTCTTCAGCTCTCTTTGTTCTGTTTCAGCTGATGTTTTTGCATCATCACTCCTTGTTGGAAATAGTTTAATTGAAATGCTATTCCCAGAGCACTTTCACTCGTTCTCTCTGTTTACTGCTATTTTCCCGCCCTATTGTGGATACACTGCAGTGTCTTAATGAGATCTCCCACTAGCTGTCTCTCTGCCAGTCTCCTTATCCCCTTTCTGTCCTCTGACTGTGTCCCTTACAACACGTGTTTTAATGGGGGGCAGAAGGCTGCAGGAGACCACCACATGTCGCAGATGGATAGCCTATGGTGAACTACTGCTTTTCCTTTGGAATAAAAAGTCGCCCACATAGTCTTTAAACAAACTACAACTTAGAAGGTGAGGCAGTTGCTTAGAAATGATTTGTGAAGCATTCCTTATGAAGGGCTTATGAAGGCTTAATTAAGCCTCCATTGGTTATACACTACATGACTAAAAATATGTGGACACCTGCTCATCGAACATCTCATTCCAAAATCATGGGCATTATTATGGAGTTGGTCCCCCTTTGCTGCTATAACAGCCTCCACTCTTCTGGGAAGGTGTTCCACTAGATGTTGGAACATTGCTGCAGGAACTTTCTTTCATTCAGCCACAAGAACATTAGTGTTGTCGCGCAATGATGTTGGTCAATGAGACCTGGCTCGCAGTCGGCATATAAATTCATCCCAAATGTGTTTGATGGGGTTGAGGGCAGGGCTCTGTGTAGGCCAGTCAAGTTCTTCCACACCGATCTCAACAAATTATTTCTGTATGGACCTCACTTTGTACACGGGGACATTGTCATGCTGAAACAGGAAAGGGCCTTCCCCAAACAGTTGCCACAAAGTTGGAAGCACAAAATCATCTACAATGTCATTGTATGCTGTAGCGTTAAGATTTCCATTAACTGTAAACAAAGGGCCGAGTCCGAACCATGAATAACGGCCCCAGAACATTATTCCTCCACCACCAAACTTTACAGTTTGGACTATGCATCGGGGCAGGTAGCGTTCTGGCATCCTCCAAACCCAGATTTGTTATTCAGACTACCAGATGGTGAAGTGTGATTAACCACTCCAGAGAACGAATTTCCACTACTCCAGAGTCCAATGGCGGCGAGCTTTACATTACTCCAGCTGACGCTTGGCATTGTGCATGGTGATCTTAGGCTTGTGTGTTGACGTTGCTTCCAGAGGCAGTTTGGAACTCTGTAGTGACTGTTCCAACCGAGGACCAACGATTTTTGCGCGCTACCAGCTTCAGCACTCGGCAGTCCCATTCATTGATCTTGTATGGCCTAACACTTCGCGGCTGAGCTGTTGTTGCTCCTAGAATTTTCCACTTCACAGCAACAGTTGACTGGGGCTGCTCAAGTAGGGCAGCCATCTGACGTACTGATTTGTTGGAAAGGTGGCATCCTATGACGTTGCCACGTTGAAAGTCACTGAGCTCTTCATTAAGGCCATTCTACTGCCATTGTTTGTCTATGGAGACTGCATGGCTGTGTGCTCGATTTTAAACACCTGTCATCAGTGGGATTGGTTGAAATTGCCGAATCCACAAATTTGAAGCGGTGTCCACATACACTACGTTCAAACGTTTTGGAACACCTACTAATTCAAGGGTTTTTCTTTATTTTTACAATTTTCTACATTGTAGAATAATAATGAAACTAAACTATGAAATAACACATGATATCAGGTATTAACCAAAAACGTGTTATACAAATCAAAATATATTTTATACTTTAGATTTTTCAAATAGCCACCCTTTGCATTGTAGATAGCTTTGCACACTCTTGGCATTCTCTTAACCAACTTCATGAGGTAGTCACCTGGAATGCATTTCAATTAACAGATGTCACAACACATTAACTTTTAAGAATGCACAAGGTAGGTGGGGTATACAGAAGATAGCCCTATTTGGTAAAAGACCAAGTCCATATTATTATCCAAATAAAGATAAGACCCAGATGCAGACCCTGTCGAAGTAACAATGTTTATTACAGCAACAGGGGCAAATGTAGAGGACGGCAGGCAGGCTCAGGGCCAGGTCAGGCAGATGTCAGTAATCCAGAGGTGGGGCAAAGGTGCAGGCAGGGTCAGGTGCAGGCAGAGTGGTCAGGCAGGCGGGCTCAAGGCCAGGACAGGCAAGGGTCAAAACCAGGAGAACGAGAAAAGAGAGACTGGGGAAAAGCTGGAGGTCATACAAAAAACTCTGGTTGACTTGACAAACAAGACGAACTGGCAACAGACAAACAGAGAACACAGGTACAAATACACAGGGGATAATAGGGAGAATGGGAGACACCTGGAGGTGTTGCACAAACACAGGTGAAACAGTTCATGGTGTGACAATTATGGCAAGAACAGCTGAAATAAGCAAAGAGAAATGACAGGCCATTACTTTTTGACATGAAGGTCAGTCAATATGGAACATTTCAGAAACTTTGAAAGTTTCTTCAAGTGCATTCGCAAAAACCATCAAGTGCTATTATGAAACTGGCTCTCATGAGGACAGCCACAGGAATGGAAGACCCAGAGTTACCTCTGCTGCAGAAGATAAGTTCATCAGAGTTACCAGCCTCAGAAATTGCAGCCCAAATAAATTCTTCAGAGTTCAAGTAACAGACACATCTCAACATCAACTGATCTGAGGAGACTGTGAATCAGGCCTTCATGGTCGAATTGCTGCAAAGAAACCACTACTAAAGGAGACCGATAAGAAGAAGAGAGTTGCTTGGGCCAAGAAACACGAGCAATGGACACTAGACAGGTGGAAATGTGTCCTTTGGTCTGGAGTCCAAATTGTAGATATTTGGTTCCAACCGCCATGTCTTTGTGAGACGCAGAGTAGGTGAACGGATGAACTCTGCATGTGTATTTCCCACCGTAAAGCATGGAGGAGGTGGTGTTATGGTGTGGGGGTACTTTGCTGGTGACACTGTGATTTATTTCGAATTCAGGGCACACTTAACCAGCATTGCTACCACAGCATTCTGCAGCGATACGCCATCTGGTTTGGGTTTAGTGGGTTCTACCATTTGTTTTTCAACAAGACAATGACCCAAACACCTCCAGGCTGTGTAAGGAGAGTGATGGAGTGCTGTATCAGATGACCTGGCCTCCACAATCACCCAACCTCAACCAAATTGAGATGGTTTGGGATGAGTCGGATCTGCAGAGTGAGGGAAAAGCAGCCAACAAGTGTGGGAACTCCTTCAAGACTGTTGGGAAAGCATTCCAGGTGTAGCTGGTTGATAGAATGCCAAGAGTGTGCAAAGTTGTCACCAAGGCAAAATGTGGCTATTTGAAGAATATCAAATATAAAACATATTTTGATTTGTGGAACAGTGTTTTGGTTACTACATGTGTTCTAAAACTTTTGACATGTAGTTTACTTTAAGATATTTATGCATTTAAATGTTCAATAAGTGCTGGACTGGGGAGGTGTGAATGTATGTTGTTCTTTTAATTCATATGGCCTTCTTTTAAATGTTTTTCCTCTTCTGTCATGCCTATTCTTCTCACATCACCTTTTTCAGGGGGCAGTGCCATTTTCTATTTGATCCTCTGTAGCTCAGTTAGTAGAGCATGGTGCTTGCAACACCAGGATAGTGGGTTAGATTCCCGGGACCATCCATATGTAAAATGTATGCATGCATGACTGTAAGTCACCTTGTATAAAAGCATCTGCTGAATGGCATATACAGTGCCTTCAGAAAGTGTTCACGCCCTTTGACATGTTCCACATGTTGTTGTATTACAGCCTGAATTTAAAATGGTTTAAATTGAGATTTTGTGTCACTGGCCTACACACCATACCCCATAATGTCAAAGTGGATTTTTTTAACAAATTAATAAAAAAATTAAAAGAAGTATTGAGTCAATAAGTATTCAACACCTTTGTTATGGCAAGCCTTCAGGAGTGAAAATGTGCTTAAATAGTCCCATAATTAGTTGCACGGACTCACTCTGTGTGCAATAATGGGGTTTAACGTGATTTTTTAATGACTACCTCATCTCTGTACCCCACACATACAATATCTGTAAGGACCCTCATTTGTGAAGTGAATTTCTAACACAGATTCAACCACACAGACCAAGAAGGTTTTCCAATGACTCGCAAAGAAGGGCACCTATTGATAGATGGATTTTTTTTAAAGCAGACATTGAATATCTGGTTGACAACCAGTGTCATAACACGGTATAATATGTCATAACCTGCATTAACATAGTCATAACACCCATATATTTACATCTGACATGTATTGCATTATTTTATGACTGGTTATGAAACCTACATAAGAGTGACAAAACCCTCATTTATTACAATCATTTTATTTCCTGCCAAGAAGTTTCCTTTCGTTTTAAAGTTTGTTTCTTTAATCCCTTTTGTTGTTGTTGTTGTTGTACTTAATTAATTATTTACAGCAGCGGTCACCAACCTTTGGATCGACTGGTCGATCTTCTAGGCCTTCCTTGTTAATATTTCTGTAATTCTATAATAATAATTCTATAATTCTATAATTTTTTAATGGTTAAAAATTTGAACACTTTGTGTGCCGGGTAGGCAAAGTATTCTCATTTTTAACCATTGCATTTGTCTGAAGGGACAAACTCCGCCTACCCGGTGGAGCAGGGGAGCTGTGGCTTATTCAAGTGTGCCTACTGCACTCTTCGATCAGATACCTCGAATCACCGTGCACGAGTACAGGTTCCACGACACCACAGCCAAGTTTGATATTAGCCACGTGAGATGTTATAACTTTTAAAACCAGAGAGAAACGGTCAAAGAACGCAGCTGACGAGCTGCTGTTTTTATGAGTGAGTTCATGTTTAAGTTCTTCTTTTACAAAACCTAAAACGCGCTTCTCCCTACTTCTCGTTCTGCTGCTGCAATGAGTTAGTAGTGTATAGATGGCATACATTTTTATTGTTAGCAGTTCCTCCTGTCTATTTTAATATCAAGTAATATTTCATTTTCTCTGGTCATAGCTACAACATGAATTTGTGCATGAGGCAGAAATAATGCAGTGCGACGCAAGTTTCACCATCAGTGGGAGAAGGTGGACCCTCTCTCTGGTCAGTGTCACCGGAGGAAAGGAGAAAGCAGGGACCTTGAGAGGCAGACCCTCTGCTGCTCTCTCCTTTCCTCCGGTGACACTGACACTCCAATGCAGGTGCCATCAGTCCAGTAAAATAAAAAAGTGAAAGTGATCTCGACTCAGAGGTAGGTGACCACATCTTGACAGTAATGGTTTTTTCATCATATTTGAAATAACTTATGACAGTGACATGGAGTGTTATGGCTCATCCTGTGTCACTTCACTTGGACTAAGAAAGTACACTTTATGACACTGTCAAGAAACATTATGACCGTCATAATCATGTAAGCCAGATAGGCATATCACATATACATGCCCTTATATTAAGTCATCAGTCAAAAAGAGTCTTCTTGTCCTTCTCTGGAAATCTGCTCCTGCATTCTCCCCAGTTATCTGCAACAGAGCAGTGGTAGGTGCATGTCTGACATCAATGTGTGCGCAATTACAATGATAATTTAATATAGTAAATTGTTTAAGAAAAATCTATAACATAAGCATACTGTTAACACGTAGGCTATGGTGCAATGGAATGTTTTGCCTTGTGTGGTAGGTTTTGTGAGTTTTGCCACTTTTATGTAGGTGTCATAACCAACCATAAAATAATGCAATATAAGTCACAACAGATCTAAATATATGTCATGTCAGCTGTTATGACATAATTATGACATGGTTATGACACTGGGTGTCAAGTAAAATGTTACCGAATATCCATTTGAGCATGGTGAAGTTATTAATTACACTTTGGATGATGTATCAGTACACCCAGTCACTACAAAGATTCAGGCGTCCTTCCTAACTTAGTTGCCGGAGAGGAAGAAAACCACTCAGGTATTCAGAGGCCAATGGTGACTTTAAAACAGTTACAGAGTTTAATGGCTGTGGTAGGAGAAAACTGAGGCTGGATCAACAATATTGTAGTTACTCCACAACACTATCGTTAATGGCAGAGTGAAAATTAGGAAGCCTGTACTATCACAACTCAGGATATGACCCAGATGCAGACACAGGAGGCGGATAGTACAGATCTCAGATGATTTATTGTAAACACGGGGCAGGCAAAGGGCAGGTCGAGGACAGGCAGGGGTCCGTGATCAGGTCTGAGTCAGGCAGGTACAGGACGCCAGGCAGGTTCGGGGTCAGGGCAGGCAGAGGTTTGTAATTTGATCAGAGTCAGGCAGGCAGGTTGGGGGTCAGGGCAGGCAGAAGTCAGAACTGGGAAAACTAGGAAACAGAACTTGAGATAAAGGAAGATGGGAAAGCACGCTGGGACAGTGCTTTGCAAAAGTATTCTTCCCCCTATTTTGTTGCATTACAACCTGTTATTTAGATGGATTTTTATTTGGATTTCATGTAATGAATATACACAAAATAGTCCAAAGTGTTGAAGTGAAATACAAAAATAAAAAAATAAAAACAACAGAAAAGTGGTGCGTGCATACAGTTGAAGTCGTAAGTTTACATACACTCGTTTTTCAACCACTCCACAAATTTCTTGTTAACAAACTATAGTTTTGGCATGTCGGTTAGGACATCTACTTTGTGCATGACACAATAAATTTTTCCAACAATTGTTTACAGATTATTTATCTTATAATTCACTGTATCACAATTCCAGTGGGTCAGAAGTTTACATACAATACACTAAATTGACTGTGCCTTTAAACAGCTTTGAAAATTCCAGAAAATTGTCATGGCTTAGAAGCTTCTGATAGGCTAATTGACATCATTTGAGACAATTGGAGGCGTACCTGTGGATGTATTTCAAGGCCTACCTTCAAACTTGCTTGACATCATGACATCATGCTTGACATCATGGGAAAGTCGTTGAATGTCATTGAGACAACAGAGGTGTTCGAATTTTTTCCCCCAGGGGTCTCTCTTCTCTGGCACTAGACTGGCAGGTAGGCCCGGAATTGATTGAGAACTTAGGTAAATACACTGGCTTAATTATACTAGACATGTGGACTGACGATTTAAAAAAAAATAGGCATGGTGGGCTTTTAGTTTCTCTCCTTCTAAAAACAGACAGAAATCATTCTAAATAACAAACTGGCTTTATTTACCACAGTGTGAAAGAGTGATAGCCACTCTATATAAAGTGAGTTTTTATTTGCTGATGTGAAGAAGAAACTGAATGAAAGAGAGTCCAGCGAGGATAGGGAGGGGAAAAACGTTGCCCATATTTTCAAGACCTGAGCTACTTCATTCATTTATGAAAGGTACTAGTTTATTTCGGCAATTTAATACATTTGTTTAGGCTTGGCCTGTTTAGTAGGCTATGTCACAGCATAAAGCTATATTTGTCACCATAAAGCTCAGCAACTCACTCATTTGTGGCTTTGGATGAAAATAAAGAAGTACCAACATTCTTTCTGATAGTCTTTAATAAAGTATGCTTTAATTAATTCAACACCTGTGATTACTGTATGCCTCGCTGTATGTCTCTCTCAAATGTCAATATGCCTTGTATACTGTTGCTCAGGTTAGTTATCATTGTTTTAGTTCACAATGGAGCCCCTAGTCCCACTCCTCATACCCCTGATACCTCCTTTGTCCCACCTCCCACATATGCGGTGACCTCACCCATTACAACCAGCATGTCCAGAGATAAAACCTCTCTCATCATCACCCAGTGCCTGGGCTTACCTCCGCCGTACCCGCACCCCACCATACCCCTGTCTGTGCATTATGCCCTGAATATATTCTACCATGCCCAGAAACCTGCTCCTCTTATTCTCTGTCCCCAACGCTCTAGGCGACCAGTTTTGATAGCCCTTAGCCTTACCCTCATACTACTCCTTCTCTGTTCCGCGGGTGATGTGGAGGTAAACCCAGGCCCTGCATGTCCCCAGGCACCCTCATTTGTTGACTTCTGTGATCGAAAAAGCCTTGGTTTCATGCATGTCAACATCAGAAGCCTCCCCCCTAAGTTTGTTTTACTCACTGCTTTAGCACACTCTGCTAACCCTGATGTCCTTGCCGTGTCTGAATCCTGGCTCAGGAAGGCCACCAAAAATTCTGAGATTTCCATACCCAACTATAACATTTTCCGTCAAGATAGAACTGCCAAAGGGGGAGGAGTCGCAGTCTACTGCAGAGATAGCCTGCAAAGTAATGTCATACTTTCCAGTTCCAGGTCCATACCCAAACAGTTCGAACTACTAATTCTGAAAATTACTCTCTCCAGAAATAAGTCTCTCACTGTTGCCGCCTGCTACCGACCCCCCTCAGCTCCCAGCTGTGCCCTGGACACCATTTGTGAATTGATTGCCCCCCATCTAGCTTCAGAGTTTGTTCTGTTAGGTGACCTAAACTGGGATATGCTTAACACCCCGGCAGTCCTACAATCTAAGCTAGATGCCCTCAATCTCACACAAATCATCAAGGAACCCACCAGGTACAACCCTAACTCTGTAAGCAAGGGCACCCTCATAGACGTCATCCTGACCAACTGGCCCTCCAAATACACCTCCGCTGTCTTCAACCAGGATCTCAGCGACCACTGCCTCATTGCCTGTATCCGCTACGGTGCCGCAGTCAAACGACCACCCCTCATCACTGTCAAACGTTCCCTAAAACACTTCTGTGAGCAGGCCTTTATAATCGACCTGGCCCGGGTATCCTGGAAGGACATTGACCTCATCCCGTCAGTTGAGGATGCCTGGTCATTCTTTAAGAGTAACTTCCTCACCATTTTAGATAAGCATGCTCCGTTCAAAAAATGCAGAACTAAGAACAGATACAGCCCTTGGTTCACTCCAGACCTGACTGCCCTCGACCAGCACAAAAACATCCTGTGGCGGACTGCAATAACATCGAACAGTCCCCGCGATATGCAACTGTTCAGGGAAGTCAGGAACCAATACACGCAGTCAGTCAGGAAAGCTAAGGCCAGCTTCTTCAGGCAGAAGTTTGCATCCTGTAGCTCCAACTCCAAAAAGTTCTGGGACACTGTGAAGTCCATGGAGAACAAGAGCACCTCCTCCCAGCTGCCCACTGCACTGAGGCTAGGGAACACAAATCCATGATTATCGAAAACTTCAACAAGCATTTCTCAACGGCTAGCCAGGCCTTCGGCCTGGCTACTCCTTCCTCGGCCAACAGCTCCGGCCCCCCCGCAGCTCCTCGCCCAAGCCTCTCCAGGTTCTCCTTTACCCAAATCCAGATAGCCCTGCCTATCTAAGGTCTTCGAAAGCCAAGTCAACAAACAGGTCACTGACCATCTCGAATCCCACCGTACCTTCTCCGCTATGCAATCTGGTTTCCGAGCCGGTCACGGGTGCACCTCAGCCACACTCAAGGTACTAAACGACATCATAACCGCCATCGATAAAAGACAGTACTGTGCAGCCGTCTTCATCGACCTTGCCAAGGCTTTCGACTCTGTCAATCACCATATTCTTATCGGCAGACTCAGTAGCCTCGGTTTTTCGGATGACTGCCTTGCCTGGTTCACCAATTACTTTGCAGACAGAGTTCAGTGTGTCAAATCGGAGGGCATGTTGTCCGGTCCTCTGGCAGTCTCTATGGGAATGCCACAGGGTTCAATTCTCGGGCCGACTCTTTTCTCTGTATATATCAATGATGTTGCTCTTGCTGCGGGCGATTCCCTGATCCACCTCTACGCAGACGACACCATTCTATACACTTTCGGCCCGTCATTGGACACTGTGCTATCTAACCTCCAATCGAGCTTCAATGCCATACAACACTCCTTCCGTGGCCTCCAACTGCTCTTAAACGCTAGTAAAACCAAATGCATGCTTTTCAACCGATCGCTGCCTGCACCCGCATGCCCGACTAGCATCACCACACTGGATGGTTCCGACCTTGAATATGTGGACACCTATAAGTACCTAGGTGTCTGGCTAGACTGCAAACTCTCCTTCCAGACTCATATCAAACATCTCCAATCGAAAATCAAATCAAGAGTCGGCTTTCTATTCCGCAACAAAGCCTCCTTCACTCACGCTGCCAAGCTTACCCTAGTAAAACTGACTATCCTACCGATCCTCGACTTCGGCGATGTCATCTACAAAATTGCTTCCAACACTCTTCTCAGCAAACTGGATGCAGTTTATCACAGTGCCATCCGTTTTGTCACTAAAGCACCTTATACTACCCACCACTGCGACTTGTATGCTCTAGTCGGCTGGCCCTCGCTACATATTCGTCGCCAGACCCACTGGCTCCAGGTCATCTACAAGGCCATGCTAGGCAAAGCTCCGCCTTATCTCAGCTCACTGGTCACGATGGCAACACCCATCCGTAGCACGCGCTCCAGCAGGTGTATCTCATTGATCATCCCTAAAGCCAACACCTCATTCGGCCGCCTTTCGTTCCAGTACTCTGCTGCCTGTGACTGGAACGAATTGCAAAAATCACTGAAGTTGGAGAATTTTATCTCCCTCACCAACTTTAAACATCAGCTATCTGAGCAGCTAACCAATCGCTGCAGCTGTACATAATCTATTGGTAAATAGCCCACCCATTTTCACCTACCTCATCCCCACAGTTTTTATTTATTTACTTTTCTGCTCTTTTGCACACCAATATCTCTACCTGTACATGATCATCTGATCATTTATCACTCCAGTGTTAATCTGCAATATTGTAATTATTCGCCTACCTCCTCATGCCTTTTGCACACATTGTATATAGACTCCCCTTTTTTTCTCTACTGTGTTATTGACTTGTTAATTGTTTACTCCATGTGTAACTCTGTGTTGTCTGTTCACACTGCTATGCTTTATCTTGGCCAGGTCGCAGTTGCAAATGAGAACCTGTTCTCAACTAGCCTACCTGGTTAAATAAAGGTGAAATAAAAAAATAAAAAAAATAAATGTTTTGACCAAGTTAATCTGCTCATATGTGTTTTTAATTATTTGTGACATGGTGGTTACAATGAAGAATGTAAACTAAATAAATCTAAAAAAAATTAGACAATACAAAACATACACATACAAATGACAACTACAGAAGACCTGCCCAGACCCACCTGCTCACACCCCCATCTCCAGCGCCCGCATCACTCTCCTCAAACTTCACCATTTTGTCTCTATCCATCGCCCACATGCACTTTCAACATTTGGATAATAAAGCATTTAAAGGCTGACATTGGTTGATTTTTCAGTTTCTAAGTGTTTCTAAGTTTTTTCAAGATTGACGAGAAAAGTATCGTACAATTTATCTCACTGCACCCTTATATGCCATGTCTTGAAATGTGCAGACAGACAGATTAAAAGTACATTTCCAATGTAATACTTCTGAAAGCCAAATATCTAACTCCACCAATAACTTTTGGACTTTATAACACCCCGAGGAAGGCACAGTGATGCCGAAACATTGGTAAATACCCATGAAATTGCTGGGAGATTATACATGGAGTGTGCGACTTTCTTTTCTTTTTGATAGTTTATTCGCCATTCGTCAACACCTCCACACAAACTATTATTCTGGGTGTGCGCCAGCTCGTTTAAAAAATAAATAATGTATTTACAGACTTTATGACATGGCTTGGATTATTACAACCTAGTGAAAAATGAACCTGGTAACCTAATTTAATTTCCTGCAGGCCTAAGACCTATGGGTTTAACTTTCTGAAGATAGAACCCACCTCTTAATGAGTTCCGAGAGCCAATCCGTTACCCAACAAAATAATGTCCATTTATTTAGCCTAATTGTTTTTATGACTACAGAGAGTAGGCTATTATTGTCACACCCTGACCTTAGAGAGCCTTGTCTATTCTCTATTTGGTTAGGTCAGGGTGTAACTTGGATGGGCAAATCTATGTTTCTATTTCTTTGTTGTTCTATTTCTCTATTTCTTTGTTCCTTTTTTTCCCACCTTAGATTGTGGGATCTTGTTGGTGTGTAGTTGCTTTCTGCACTGCATGTAGCTTTTATGTTCGTTTTTGTATTTTGTTGGTTTTTCGGTGTCATTTTAAATAAAAGCGAAATGTACGCCTACCACGCTGCACCTTGGTCCGCTCATTTCGACGAGTGTTACAATTATTGTTATTTTCCTGCATTAATTAATTTGTCTGCATGTCTATTCAACATTTGGCTAAAAAGAAACCATGCCATGAGTTAAGAACATATATTTATTTTTCCACAATGCAATGTGGCACATTGACAACTCCAATCGTTTTAAAGAGCCAACAAATAAATATATTAAAACAATAACTTCAAAAACAGTCCATTCATAACTGGCTTTCTTCAAATTGCAAGAAAAGAATGTGCAGCTAGCTTCTTTCTGAAACCTCGCATCCCATCTGAAGGTAACGCTTTATCCTTTGGTACCACACAATTACCAGGGGGACAAGGGGCCTTTTGAAGGAAAATAGGAAATCAACTAAATCCACAAGTATTCTTTCACAAAAGCTGGCCTTATGTTATCTGCAGTTTTGAGCTCCACTGTCCCACTCCATGGTGGATAACATCCACTCTCCGTTTATGTAATGGACTGTAAGGCACAAGTATCATATTTTTCAAAAATTGTCAGTCCACATGTCAAGTGTAATTGTGCCATTTTATTTACCCAAGTTCTCTCAACTCCAGGCATCAGAATTTTTGTTGTTGTTGCTTGATGCAGGACTCTAGTGCGATAGGAGAGAGACTGGCGAACATTCACACTTCCATTATTTTAGAAAAGGATAGTCTAATAGCTCACCTAGGTGTGAAAAATCTCCCAATTTGTGCCACAGTTCAGACTACCGACAGATGCTGTGGTCAGTCAGAGTTGAGTCTTATTGTAAAGTGTAGCCTAATGGCTAAAAAAGGGCAAACTTGCAATATATTTGATGCTTGAGTACTCAAGTTTTAAATTTCTAGCTCAATGTCACAGACCAGATTTACCCTAACAAAAAAACGAATCAACCCCTACAAATACATACATTTATTATAATCCACATAATAATTCAAATGAAATCTGATGTAGCAAAATGGAGATTGCATGCTAAAGACAATCAGAAAGAATGTGTCTTTAACCCTGCATTATATTTAAGTTATTTTGAACGAAACCAAAGAATGAGTGAGTCACTCAGCCCTATGCTGTTTCTGCTTCTGTTGCCTATTTGAGTGTTTGTTTAATATCCTACTATCACTAAGCCTCATGCAATCGCAAAATGTTGGAAAAGCAATTTAGAATATAAAATATTTCAATTTTTTTTAGACTTTTTTTCGTTACTATATGATTCCGTGTGTTATTTCATAGTTTTGATATCTTCACTATTATTCTACAATCTAGAAAATAGTAAAAATAAAGAAAAACCCTTGAATGAGTAAGTGTTATTAAACTTTTGACCTGTAGTGTATATCCACTAGGCTAATACATAATCACATTTTCCTTTTGATTAGTTAATTTACCAATATCATGTTATATCAAGTTGTCCCTTTAGAGCACATGCAAAGTGATTTGGAGTTGTTGAACGGGAGTGACAAAATGTATTACAATTGAATTTGAATGAACTGAATGATGAGGAAGAAGAAGAGAGTGACTGAATTTAGAACAAAAGTGTAAGAATTGCTCTTCCTCTTTCCCGTGCTCACACACACAAAAAAAATTGTTTCTACTTTGTCAGAAGATGCTGTAAATGGACCGTAACTTATTACTTACTAAAACTGTTCTTACACTAAGGTTTTTATTCTAAGAAAACAAAATTGGTATGTTATATTCCATTATATTCTTAAAATATATGTGTTGACAATATACGCAAATGATGTCTGCTAAATGATCAAATTGAAGGCGAAGCCTTAAAGCCTCCGCTAGCTAATAAGCACAAAAAAGGTTCCACATATTTGAAAGGCCTGAGCTATTTAATGTAGGTGTTTTACGTATTACATTTACTTGTGGAATGTTACCAAATAGATGACAACAATAGACATAATAATCTGATGGCATTGGTAGAGAGTCAGGCGGAGAATGGAGTGAAAGTGCACTGTACTGTAAGTAGGCAACAATGCTGTGGGCCAGGTGTAAATAGTTTAGCAGCCTTTCCAAGGAATTGGAATACAAAGGAAGCCATCCACCCTTGATGGGCTATCAGCAGGACAATAGACTCTTGCAAACATACATGAATACATTTAAAGCCCCTAAACTCTGCAAGGCATGTCACTTCACCCATCTCTTTGCATAGCCCACCACATACACTGTTTTCTAAAGCAGCAAATGGGGAACCAACTCCAAATTAATTCCCATGATTTCGGAATGAGATGTTTGACAAGCAGATGTCCACATATACTGTACTTTTGGTCATGTAGTGTCTCTGTTCACTCGCGTCATATTACCTGAAGACACCCACATGATCGCCTCTCCTCACACCTTTTCAGTTATCACAAGCAACTACTGTAGTTTAAACACTAACCACAAGCAGACAACTACTGACCACAACCACACAACTACTGAACCACACAACTACTGAACCACACAACTATTGAACCACACAACTATTGAACCACAACTACATAATTAATGATCACACAACTACTGACCACAACACAACTACAGACCATAACTACTGACCACAACTAGAAAACACAACTCCTGACCACAACCACACATCTGCAGACAACAACCAATCAACTACTGACCACAACTATAACAGTTTGTAGGTCAAATCGTTCACTACAGACGTTCGCTACAAACCGCTACAGACGTTTTTGTTTTTGTGAGAAGACATATTTTCTGTATGTCTCATGGTCTTACAAACATCGCTCTAGCTCAACCTCACACCGCAGAAGTGCGACACTGGCGGTTGTTTTGTACTGTATTGAGATGCAACCTATGCAAATAAACAGATATCTAGCTTAAACTGACAGATTTGGATGGGGATTTTTTTATTATGTAACTTAGATTGACGCACTGGTGTGTCAATCGACTCTAGGGGGTTAAAGAAGGATATTTAAGCCTTGGGACAATTGAGATATGGATTGAGTATGTGTGCCATTCAGAGGGTGAATGGGCAAGACATATACAGTGCATTCAGAAAATATTCAGACCCTTTGACTTTTTCCACAATTGATACATTTTAGAATAAGGCTGAAATGTATTAAATATGGTAGAGCGGCCGGACAGAAGCCAGTCCTCAGTAAAAGGCACATGACAGCCTGCTTGGAGTTTGCCAAAAGGCACCTATAGAATTTCACACCATGAGAAACATGATTCTCTGGTCTGATGAAACCAAGATTGAACTATTTGGCCTGAATGCCAAGCATCACGTCTGGAGGAAACCTGGCACTATCCCTATGGTGAAGCATGGTGGTGGCAGCAATCATGCTGTGGGGCTATTTTTCAGCAGCAGGTACTGGGAGACCAGTCAAGATCAAGGGAAAGATGAATGGAGCAAAGTACAGAGAGATCCTTGATGAAAACCTGCTCCAGAGCGTGCAGGATCTCAGAATGGGGTGAAGGTTCACCTATAAACAGGACAACAACCCCTAAGCACACAGCCAAGACAACACAGAAGTGGCTTCGGGACAAATCTCTGAATGTCCTTGAGTGGCCCAGCCAGAGCCCCGACTTCAACCCGATCTAATATCTCTGGAGATACCATCCAACCTGAAAGAGCTTGAGAGGATCTGCAGAGAAGAGAAACCCCCCGTGCCAAGCATGTAGAGTCACACCCAAGAAGACTTGAGGCTGTAAACGCTGCCAAATATGCTTCAACAAAGTACTGAATAATGGGTCTGAATACTAATATAAATGTGATATTTTAGTTTTTTTAAATGATTAATGAATTTGCAAAAATGCCAAAAAAAAACAGTTTTTGCATGGTCATTATGGGTTATTGTGTGTAGATTAATAAGGGAAAAAACGATGTAATCAATTTTAGAAGAAGTCTGTAACGTAACAAAATGTGGAAAAAGTCCAGGGGTCTGAACAATTTTCAAATGGACTGACCTGCATGCACAATAGCAGTATTTGCAAAACAGAAGACCACCCGATTTTATAGAAATTATTATTATGATATATACAGTACCAGTCAAAAGCTTAGACACAGCTACTCAATTCAAGGGTTTTACTTATTTAAAAAAAAAAAAATTCTGCAATGTAGAATAATAGTGAAGACATCAACACTATGAAATAACATGTAGTAACCAAAAAGTGTTAAACAAATCAAAATGTATTTTAGATTTTAGATTCCTCCCTTTGCCTTGATGACAGCTTTACACACTCTTGGCATTCTCTCAACACGCTTCATGAGGAACACTTTTCTAACAGGAGTTCCCACGTATGCTCAGCACTTGTTGGCTGCTTTTCCTTCACTCTGCATTCCAACTCATCCCAAACCATCTCAATTGGGTTGAGGCCGGCTGATTGTGGAGGCCAGGTCATCTGATGCAGCACTCCATCACTCTCCTTGGTCATATAGCCCTTACATTGCCTAGGGGTGTGTTTTGGGTCATTGTCCCGTAAAAAAAAAAGATAGTCGCTCAAAACAGATGGGATGGCGTATCGCTGCAGAATGCTGTGGTAGCCATGCTGGTTAAGTGTGCGTTGAATTCTAAATAAACAACCAACAGTGTCACCAGCAAAGCACCCCCACACCATCACACTTCCTCCTCCATGCTTCACGGTGGCAACCACACATGCGAAGATAATCCGCTCACCTACTCTGCGTCTCACAATGACACAGCGGTTGGAACCAAAAATCTACAATTTGGACCCATTAGACCAAATGACACCGGTCTAATGTCCATTTCTCGTGTTTCTTGGCCCAAGCAAGTTTCTTCTTCTTATTGGTCTCCTTTAGTTGTGGTTTCTTCGCAGTAATTCGTAATGATGGACTGTCATTTCTCTTTGCTGTGAGCGGACCAAGTAATTTGGTGTTACTCTAAAGCGGAAAGGTTGAATAAACAAGTCAGGAGTAGGTTTTCTTAATTGAACAAAGTTCTCTATTGAGGGATTTCTTTCAACTGAAACACTCCAACACAATCAATGATGATCTCCCAAGGAAAACATAAATCTTCTTCTTTACACGAAAAAGTAACTCAAGACGAGTATCTTTAAACTATAACATAAATTACGGATCTGTCACCGTCTTAATGGTTCGTTCGGGGATAGCTCCCCTCTCTTGGTGGCCATGCCACAGAGGTAGTTCGTCTTCTTCTTCTTCTTTTTGCCTTCCGAAAGGTATGTCTTCTACTTTGGAGGAGAAAACACTCTATTCTTTCTTTTCCCCCTATCACTGCCGTTTCCCTCCTAGGTCATTAGTACCGTCAGCTGTGCTTAATTGCCTCTGATCACCTTGACTCACATTTCTGGCTGAGAGCCCAGCCTGCCCTCTGGTGGTGCTTCCATATTGCTTATTTGTGCTGTTCTTGCCATAATATATATTTTTTTTACCAAATAGGGCTTCTGTATATCACCACTACCATGTCACAACACAACTGAAGAAGGAAATCATTTCCAAAAATTTACTTTTCACAAGGCACACCTGTTAATTGACTGTGACTGCCTCATGAAGCTGGTTGAGAGAAGGCCAAGAGTGTGCAAAGCTGTCATCAAGGCAAAGGGTGACTACTTTGAAGAATCTAAAATATACACCACCGTTCAAAAGTTTGGAAGAAAATAAGTGTTTTTTTGTCTATTAAAATAACATCAAATTGTTCAGAAATACAGTGTAGACATTGTTAATGTTGTAAATTACTATTGTAGCTGGAAACGGCTGGTGTTTAATGGAATATCTACATAGGCATACAGAGGTCCATTATCAGCAACCATCACTCCTGTGTTTCAATGGCAAGTTGTGTTAGCTAATCCAAGTTTAGTTTTTTAAAAGGCTAATTGATCATTAGAAAACACTTTTGCAAGCATGTTATCACAGCTGAAAACTGTTGTTCTGATTAAAGAAGCAATACAACTGTCCTTCTTTAGTTGAGTTGAGTATCTGGAGCATCAGCATTTGTGGGTTCGATTACAGGCTCAAAATGGCCAGAAACAAGACCTTTCTTCTGAAACTCATCGGTCTATTCTTGTTCTGAGAAATGAAGGCTATTCCATGTGAGAAATTGCCACGAAAGATCTCGTACAATGCTGTGTACTACTCCCTTCACAGAACAGTGCAAACTGTTTCTCACCAGAATAGAAAGAGGAGTGGGAGGCCCCAGTGCACAACTGAGCAGGTGGACAAGCACATTAGAGTGTCTTGTTTGAGAAACAGATGCCTCACAAGTCCTCAACTGGCAGCTTCATTAAATAGTACCTGCAATACACCAGTCGTCAACAGGGAAGAGGTGAAGATTAAGATGGGCGAAAGAACACAGACACTGGACAAAGAAACTCTGCCTATAAGGTCAGCATCCCGGAGTCACCTCTTTACTGTTGATGTTGAGAACGGTGTTTTGCGGGTACTATTTGATCAATTAGTCTTTTTAAAATGATAAACCTGGATTTGCTAACACAACGTGCCATCGGAACACAGGAGTGATGGTTGCTGATAATGGGCCTCTGTACGTCTATGTAGATATTCCATAAAAATTACACTGGATTTCTGATCAATTTGATGTTATTTTAATGGACAAAAAATGTGTTTTTCTTCAAAAAACAAGGACATTTCAATGTGACCCCAAACTTTGAACAGTAGGGTATTTTGTTTAATTTAACACTTTTTTTTGGTTTCTCCATGATTCCATATGTGTTATTTCAATGTTTGGATGTCTTCACTATCATTCTACAATGTAGAAAATAGTAAAAATAAAGAAAAACCCTTGAATGAGTAGGTGTGTCCAAACCTTTGACTGGTACTGTTATTTTGCCAGGTAAGCCTACTTTGCAGTTAAGATATAATTTGGAAAGTTTTATGAGAAAGCCTTTACAAATGACTGTTTCTGCATCGCTAACTGGCTACACAAAGTGGTAGACACAGGCATTCCCATGGCGTTGCCCCTTCAGAAAGTTGCAAGAAATACAAATCACTGATGCCGTTCTTTAATATTCTTTACACGTAGGCTTTGGATTGAATTAATCTGCTCTCGCTTTTTTTCCTCTACAGCCTATTATTACAATTATTATCTGTGTACAACAATTATTATCTGTGTACAACAATTATTATCTGTGTACAACAATTATTATCTGTGCGATTTTTTTTTTCTTCCCCCCCTGGTTACACGGGTGTTTCCAAGATACAATGTCAGTTTGCACAGCAAAATACTGTATCTATGAGCATATTCAACCAAAACAGTCACACTTTATAGCCCCTGGTGGTAATCATTTAGACTTGCTATGTCCTCTCATGTCTTCAAACATAAAAATCTCCTCTTGAACAGATTCAATAATACACATAGATTTCTCTGCTAATAATCAAGGGCTTCTGTCAAATCAAATAGTTGTATAATGCATACATTATTTTCAGACCTTGATTATGTAACATGGGAGATATATTCTATGTAGCGGAGGCTGGCTTCTCTCCATCGCTTAGATTCGTTTTAGTTTTTTGTAACACTGTGCAAGAATCAGCAAATGATCCACGTTTAGATACATTCAGTGTACCAGTACATGTGTACCTGGTGTGACAGACTGGTGAGCTGTGGCTAGTGTGGTAATTCAATCATCCAGAGGAGTGCTTTCATTTATCTCATTCAACCTCCTTTATTAACCTATAATTACTATGCAGTCGCTCGCGTCGTTAAGCTTGACCTTTAGCGCTTGACCCCTGACATTGGCTATTCAAGACGAGCGTCTGTAATGAAAGTTGACCATGTGTGTCTGACGAGTAATAAATTGATTCCCATGACATTCCTGTTGTCAGTGTGTGTGTGTGTGTGTGTGTGTGTGTTATTACTGTGACGACACTGCATGTTGGACTGATAAGGATAGGGCAGAGCGGTTGCATACATGAAAGACAGAACGACAGGTAACTAACAGCTCTGTGTAAGTCATCTGTTTCTATCCAACACTGATAGTCATGGTCTGTTTTAACCAGCCAAGCCCTACCGAACTGATAACATGTTTGGCCCCAGAATGACACCAGAGGAAATGGGGAAAGGGAGGAGATTTGGGGCTGGAGAGATATTCTCCCAGTCTGGTTTTATCAAAGCATGTACATTTATTTCCTCAGCATTTTTATGATATCAGTTAGGAAATGTTGATGCTTGTGAGTTGACCAGGAAAAAAACATGGGGAATAGTCACCTCATAGTCAGCTATCAATCCCTCCAATCCAGTCTTGACTTCAACCCAGACCTCAATGCCACATTATGGCATGATGTGGTAGATCCATAAGGTTTATGTGTAAAACCCTGGTAGAGACTGATGCTCAGGGTGCGGAAATATATTCTTCCCCTACAGTTCTCAATTTTATCCTTTGTAATTCAAATCAAACTAATCACTCTTGGAACCTATTTGTCTGGTGCTGCTACCCTTTTCCATTTATCTCATGTCCAAAGCGGCCCAGATAATGAAATTTGAGATGTCCCACTTGTGACTCATGCCTTTGCCATGAAAGCATTAGAAGGTCACATTAGATGGGAATTTCAGGCCATCTACCCTGCTGCTATTCACAATACGGCGATCCACCCTTCTATTTATCTCTTACGTAGAATGTCAGAATGGTACATACCTGCTAGAGCCCTCTTGCAAATTCAATATAGACCTCATGATAGAGAATGCAGTGACGGCCCATTGGGCAGAGACGTCAGTTCATCTTCTAGATTTGATTTATATTTGGTTCAGTTGTCAACTAATGTGAATTCAACATGAAATCAACAAAAATCAACAAAACAAAATTCGATTTAGGTTAAACGGTTGGGAGAAAACAATACGAAATTCCCTTACGTTTCTAACTTTTTTCCAAGTTGACTCAACGTCATCACATTACATTTTTTGGTTGAAATGACGTGGAAACCACGTTTTCATCCAGTGGGGCGAAACGACTGCTTCATGACGACTGATTGTGCTTGGTAAGTGTTGCACCTAAAACTGTTATATGGGACAGGTGAAAGCGTCTAATTGAAACAGGAACCTGAGAAAGCAATCAATGACTTACACTGGTGCTGAGAGCCCTGCATGCCTCGCAAGGTTCCTATTATTCAATTTCATATAATCTGATAACCCTGATTCATCTTATCCATTTCAAATGTTCAGGCTTGGATCAATAGCTCTGCCTCCCACACATCGCTGTGGAAACTGGGGAGGGAGATCACAGCCACTGACATTCCCCTTCCATCAACACATGCCCAGTCTTGTAATGTACTGAATTATCTAACATGACTAAAACACTTACTGCAAGACTAGCAGCGACACAAAATGTCTGTTTTCGCCAATGCTTGTGAGTGCTGTTCTTCTTTGGTTTTCCTGGCAGTTACCTTCAAAAATACCATCCTTCCTCTCTGGTGCGAGTGACAGTGTGTCATAATTTAGGGTGACTTTAAAAGACATGGAATCAACTGTATTGATTTCACCTTTAACCTCTTCAGTCGACCCTCTACTTTTTTGAACATTTTGTTAAAAATCGCGCAACATTTCAGTGCCCTGCTACTCATGCCAGGAATATAGTACGTTCATATGGTTAGAATGTGTGTATAGGAAACCCTCTGACGTTTTTAAAACTGGTTAAATCACGACTGTGGCTATTACATAACGTGCGTTACATCGGAAAGCGCAGGAAAACCTGATCACAGAAAATGGAAATAAATATCCTTGCGCCACTACCGCAATTGTTAACAGTGAGCCGAATTAGATAAGACCGAGCATTCAACTCCCACAGCATCCCCATGTTGTCGAGTATCTTGTGAATTTAATCATCTTTGATTCTTGGTTGAACCGAAAGAGGGGCACCGCTTACCTCCGGTCTCCGCCCAGATCATTCCGGAAGAGCTCTCTCCTGAAATGTTTTCCAAGACGACAGCTAATGATATCTACATCGCCTACGGATGATTTTTATCGCTTATTAACGTTTACTAATACCTAAAGTAGCATTACAAACGTATTTCGAAGTGTTTTGTGAAAGTTTATCGTCTACTAATTGAATTTTAAAAAATGACGTTACGTTGTGAAATCGCTGTTTTTTTCGTTTATCACACAGTCTACATATAACGATATCTTGGCTTTATATGGCCCGATTTAATCGAAATAAAGACCCAATAGTGTTTATGGGACATCTAGGAGTGCCAACAAAGAAGATGGTGAAAGGTAATGACTGTTTTCTATTTTATTGTGTGGTTTGTGTAACGCCGAAATGCTAATTATTTTGTTTACGTCCCCTGCTGTGCTTTTCTGTTGTAGTGTATTGGTGCATGCTATCAGATAATAGCTTCTCATGCTGTCGCCGAAAAGCATTTTAAAAATCTGACTTGTTGCCTGGATTCACAACGAGTGTAGCTTTAATTTGATACCCTGCATGTGTATTTTAATGAACTTTTGAGTTTTAACTAATACTATTAGCATTTAGCGTAGCGCATTTGCATTTCCAGAGCTCTAGTTGGGACGCAAGCGTCCCAGGTAGAGGTAAGAGGTTAATTGTGTCAAAATGGCCCAGAAGGATTGTGGTATAGTAGTCATATGATCCAACCTACTCTGCAGTATTGTTGTGAAGGAAGGGGAATGTAAAGTGGAGCTAGAGAAGTTAATAAACAGGGCAAAGTGGATGTAGCTATGAACCAAAAGCTGGGGTGCTATTCAGTAATGAGACCCCCAAAAAATCAAGGCAACAACATTGTAGAAACAAGGAAAGTGAAAAATCATAATTTAGCCCCTTTCAAATCAAATCAAATGGTATTGGTTACATACACATATTTAGCAGGTGTTATGGAGGGTCTAGCGAAAATCTTGTGTTCCTAGCTCCAACAGTGCAGTAGTCTCTAACAACTCACAATAATACACACAAATCTAAAGTAAAAGAATGGAATCTAAGGTACATGGTTGAGTAAACGTGTGGTAGCCAGCTAGGGATGGCTATTTAACAGTCTGATGGCCTTGAGATAGAAGCTGTTTTTCAGTCTCTTGGCCCCAACTTTGATGCACCTGTACTGAAATCGCCATCTGATAACGGGGTGAACAGGCCGTGGTTCGGGTGGTTGATGTCCTTGATGATCTTTTTGTCATTCCTGTGAATTAAGGGGCTGTAGGAACAGGAGGGGACTAAGCACGCACCCCTGAGTGGACCCGTGTTGAGAATCAGCGTGGCGGATGATTTGCTGCCTACCCTGACCACGTGGGGGCGGCCCGTCAGGAAGTCCAGGATCCAGTTGCAGAGGGAGGTGTTTAATCCCAGGGTCCTTAGCTTAGTGATGAGCTTTGAGGGCACTATGGTGTTGAACGCTGAGCTGTAGTCAATTAACAGCATTCTCAAGAATTCCTAATGCCCAGGGCATTGCTGAGTGCAATAGAGATGGCATCATCTGTGGATCTGTTGGGGGGGCCTGCAAATTTGAGTGGGTCTCGGGTTTCTGGGATGATGGTGTTGATGTGGTCCATGACCATCCTTTCAAATCACTTCATGTGAGTGCTACGGATCTGTAGTCATTTAGGCAGGTTACCTTGGTGTTCTTGGTCACATGAACTTTGGTGGTCTGCTTGAAACGTGTAGGTATTACAGACTCAGATAGGGACAGGTTGAAAATGTCAGTGAAGTCACTTTCCAGTTCGTCAGCGCATGCTTGGAATACACATATAGGTAATGTTGGCCTGTTTAAAGGTCTTACTCACATCGGCTATGGCGAGCGTGATTACACAGTCATACCCATCTCTGTGTGTGTAGTAAAGGTGGTTTGGAGTTGTATTCCCTCTTGTTGCACATGTAACATGCTAGTAGAAATGAGGTAAAACGGATGTAAGGTTCCCTGCATTAAAGTCCCCAGCCACTAGGAGTGCTGTCTCTGGATGAGCATGCCAGAGAGTGCCAGCATCGGTTTGTGGTGGTAAATGGTGGTGGTAAATGGTGGTGGTAAAAAAAAAACACTCTTGGTAAATAGTATAGTCTACAGCTTATCATGAGATACTCTACCTCAGGCGAGCAAAACCTCAAGACTTCATTAATATTTGATTTTGTGCACTAGCTGTTATTTACAAACAGACATAGACCGCCACCCCTTGTCTTACTGGAGGCAGCAGTTCTGTCATGCCGATGCACAGAAAAACCAGCCAACTGTATATTATCCATGTCATCGTTCAGCCACGAAACATAAGATATTACAGTTTTTAATGTCCTGTTGGTAGTTTATTCTCCAATGATTTCTACTTGTCCTATAAGACGGATGGTAGAGGCGGGTTACCCACTCGCCAACAAATTCTTGCAAGGCACCCGGAACTTTGTTCCCTGTATCGGCATCTTCTCATGAACAAGTACATGCCGGTTGTATGGCACCCACAAGCCTCAATAGACAAAAAATGTATGGAAGTGAATAGGGCATTTCTGCGTCAAAGGTCATTACATCGCAATTCTAAAAAAATATAATAATCCTGAGCGTTCTTATATCTGTCAGATGTAGGACAGACACTTCAAAACATATTTCCTTTTGATACATTTGTTTTACTATCTGTTTTATCATACAGTATATGAATGTGTTTGTTATTAAATGTGTTTATATGGGCTAATAGTCAAATTCAATGATTTATAAACATTTACATTTACATTTAAGTCATTTAGCAGACGCTCTTATCCAGAGCGACTTACAAATTGGTGCGTTCACCTTATGACATCCAGTGGAACAGCCACTTTACAATAGTGCATCTAAATCTTTTAAGGGGGGTGAGAAGGATTACTTTATCCTATCCTAGGTATTCCTTAAAGAGGTGGGGTTTCAGGTGTCTCCGGAAGGTGGTGATTGACTCCGCTGTCCTGGCGTCGTGAGGGAGTTTGTTCCACCATTGGGGGGCCAGAGCAGCGAACAGTTTTGACTGGGCTGAGCGGGAACTGTACTTCCTCAGTGGTAGGGAGGCGAGCAGGCCAGAGGTGGATGAACGCAGTGCCCTTGTTTGGGTGTAGGGCCTGATCAGAGCCTGGAGGTACTGAGGTGCCGTTCCCCTCACAGCTCCGTAGGCAAGCACCATGGTCTTGTAGCGGATGTGAGCTTCAACTGGAAGCCAGTGGAGAGAGCGGAGGAGCGGGGTGACGTGAGAGTACTTGGGAAGGTTGAACACCAGACGGGCTGCGGCGTTCTGGATGAGTTGTAGGGTTTAATGGCACAGGCAGGGAGCCCAGCCAACAGCGAGTTGCAGTAATCCAGACGGGAGATGACAAGTGCCTGGATTAGGACCTGCGCCGCTTCCTGTGTGAGGCAGGGTCGTACTCTGCGGATGTTGTAGAGCATGAACCTACAGGAACGGGCCACCGCCTTGATGTTAGTTGAGAACGACAGGGTGTTGTCCAGGATCACGCCAAGGTTCTTAGCGCTCTGGGAGGAGGACACAATGGAGTTGTCAACCGTGATGGCGAGATCATGGAACGGGCAGTCCTTCCCGGGAGGAAGAGCAGCTCCGTCTTGCCGAGGTTCAGCTTGAGGTGGTGATCCGTCATCCACACTGATATGTCTGCCAGACATGCAGAGATGCGATTCGCCACCTGGTCATCAGAAGGGGAAAGGAGAAGATTAATTGTGTGTCGTCTGCATAGCAATGATAGGAGAGACCATGTGAGGTTATGACAGAGCCAAGTGACTTGGTGTATAGCGAGAATAGGAGAGGGCCTAGAACAGAGCCCTGGGGGACGCCAGTGGTGAGAGCGCGTGGTGAGGAGACAGATTCTCGCCACGCCACCTGGTAGGAGCGACCTGTCAGGTAGGACGCAATCCAAGCGTGGGCCGCGCCGGAGATGCCCAACTCGGAGAGGGTGGAGAGGAGGATCTGATGGTTCACAGTATTGAAGGCAGCCGATAGGTCTAGAAGGATGAGAGCAGAGGAGAGAGAGTTAGCTTTAGCAGTGCGGAGCGCCTCCGTGATACAGAGAAGAGCAGTCATAAAGAGCATAAAGATGTTTTTACGTACCTACAGGGGTCCCAAAATTCTAAATAAAATAGCTAAATGATCCGTTGTATGACCACCTTAAAACAATTCTATATGTTAGCTTAGTGGAACCCCCACTGTCCCCTCCCATTATATTTTATTTAATTGAAGTAGCACACAAGCGAAGATTCCATGATGTTGACAAAGATTTAAGTCAACAAGTCATCATTTTAGTCAAAGTATGATCTATTTGGGCTTGAAGTGGGAAAATCGAAAGTGGGAATTTTGTGAAATCTCCGTATCATGCCGTGTGTTTTCCCGATAAAATGATGTGTAAGTTAAATCTTGACAAAGTGTCAGTTACTAGGGATGGCTTTAGTTAACTTGGAAGCTCCTACAAAAATGCTACACGTGTGGGCTCCTTACATCCTATTTACCACCTGTTGCTACTGTGGCTTACTGCTGTCTGCAATGCACTTTGACCTGTTGGATGGGCTGAGGGTGAAACGGTGAGGTAAAAAAATATCTTTCTGACAAGTGGATGAAGTGGATAGGTGAAATATCAACACAGCGGCACTTCAGTAGCAGCAATAGTGTGGTAGCAGTTGCTCGCTTACTATAGAAGTTTGGCTAGCCAGCTAAAGCATAGCAAACTGTGCGGTGAAGTAAATCCATTGGAAGTAAGTTAATATATAGCTCAGTGAGTAAATCACTGTGTTACCAGTACTAATGCTACCACACCACCTTTTGTTACCAATTGCAAAGCTGTCTCTAATAAACCTCGCTGCCAAAGGAAATGTGCTTGCTGACCAGTGTGATGTAAAATGCTGCAAAGTAATATAGAAACGTGCAAACTACAGTTCAGTAAAAGTTGTAAGAAGTTGCAATTCTGTGTATAGCAGAGTATCATTCTGTCTCCAGGCACCAAATGTGAGAAGTAATATTGTTGTTGATGTACACAGACTGGGTAACGACCCGACAACTGAGAACAGCAAAATGGTAATGTGGTGGACTGAATACGTGATAGACATAACGACAAATTTAACAACCTACACCGGGGCAAAAAGTATTTAGTCAGCCACCAATTGTGCAAGTTCTCCCACTTAAAAAGATGAGAGGCCTGTAATTTTCATCATAGGTACACTTCAACTATGACAGACAAAATGAGGGAAAAAAATCCAGAAAATCACATTGTAGGATTTTTAATGAATTTATTTGCAAATTATGGTGGAAAATAAGTATTTGGTCAATAACAAAAGTTTATCTCAATCCTTGTGATTATTATATTTGTACAATGTTTATAGATGTATTTGATAGAGAATATGAATTATGAATTTACCAAGTGACAGCCTTATTCTAAGGGCATTTGCCCATCACAACAGTGTGCAAGACGTTGGCCTATTGTATTGGCCTATTGCTAAATGTATAGTACCACATTCTAGCTAGTGTCCATCACTGACACAGGCAAGAGTTGTTTTCCTTGGCTCCCAACAAAAAGCTTTCGGGCCAACTGTTATATTGGTTGTCTAGTCGCCAGCTAGTGGGGATACTTGTAAACAAAACAGCTAGGTCGTTAGAGCTACCGTATGAAAAAAATTGCAGTCAGAGTACAGCATAACGGAAGTACAGTGTAGTATAACTGTAGTTAGATTGCAGTATAACTGCAGTTATTCTGCAATTACTGTGTCCAAAATATCACAGTCGACTGCAGTTACTGCACTTTTACGGCAGTCTTTTTTTGTAAGTGCTGTTGTGTTGTTACGTTAGCTAGCCAGGTAGCAAAAAAGGTAGCAACATTTTGAGTACGGTAGCTAGTTAGCTAGCTACTAACTTCCTAACTTTTACTGTTCAGATAATGAGGTTATCAGAAAACAGCTGAATTGTAGATAACATAGTTAAAACTGTGCTTGAAACAACTTCGGAACCAAATATCCACAGTTGCTAACAGTTATGGTAGCTACCTGGCTAGCTATCTTTATTGGTCCAGGGGGATACTTGTAAACAAAACAGCTAGGTCGTTAGAGCTCCCTTATGAGAAAAATTGCATAACAGTAGTACACTGTAGTATAACTGTAGTTAGATAGGCTCCAGCTTTGCCGGTAAAACTCCAGTATTACCGCTAAACTCAGTATTAATGCTTGATCATTCAATTCTATTGCGGAAGAGGGAGGAGGAAAGTGGATGATCCTCCGCCGTGTCATAACTGGCTGTGCTATGCTCCGTAACAATTAGCAAAGCTACCCTGACTGACTGTTGCCGAAGTGCTCAGGTCCGGTGCTCATAGTTTGTTTACAACTAGCTGAGTGTGGGGTGTGTCAGAGACTGTTTAGGCTGTGCACATGAAGGAAGGAGGAGATATGCACGCCCAATTTATCAATTGTCACACTGAGCTATACGTCAGTGTTTGGAGGGTGGAACTAAACAAGCATTATTGATTAACATATTTCTTGTTGAAGCTGACATCCCTCGATGTCGGCTCTTCCTATCATTGTGAAGCAGAATTCACCAAGCGTTGGATTGTTCACCCACTAATAGGGAACGTGAGCTGGTGTTAGACCGTCGTGAGACAAGTTAGTTTTACCCTACTGATGATGTGTTGTTGCAATAGTGAACCTATATGATCACGAATGACCTGATGGAAATCCAAAGTTCCAGACAGGAATTGCTTTCAATACTTATTTATCGTAACCAGAGCGGAGTTATGATTTGAAATGAAATGTGCAGATACATACCCACTTCACGTTTTCAGTAAAAAAAAAAAGTGTAATGGCTAAGATAACTGCCATAGCGAGGCTATTCAATCTCTCTCCTCTCGCTGTCCCTCTCTCTCTGTCACACTCTCTCTCTTTTCACTCTCACTCTCTTTCTCTCTCGCTCTTTCTGGCATGGTAATCATCTAAATACAACTTGTTTTTTAATTGGGGCTATGTTAGTCTATTACAAATCAGTCTGACAGTACTTTTGACAGTAATTCAGTCAAGTATGTTAACCAAAATGCATCAGAAAGTCATTGGGAAGTTCGGAAGATCATCAGGCAATACTGTTGTAGGATCTTCTATATAGAAAAGAGCATTATCATTGATAATAATTTTTCCTCCAGTCTGATTGAATGTCTTATCATGTCCCCTCTGATCTAATGAGTCATGTGCAGCTTGTGGGCATTGTAGAGAGAAACAGAAGACACATCCCTGGGCACTAGGGTTGAATGGCGGGAACCCGGTTACTGATATTTACCCGAAACCACTTCCCTTTCCCAGGATAAATAACTGTGAGAAACAGGTCAATTATAATAAATTATTTATATGAACAGCATAGTGTGAAATGTAACTGTTAAATTATATGCAATATCTAAATCCTAAATCTGTCTTCGCTATGGCCTTTGCACGATGAATCATCAAGCTCACAGTGTGGACAGATAGCCCATCTCAGTATGGAGCGCAGTTCAAAATTAAAGTAGACCTATTATCTCATCATGGTATTTATTTTTTAAATGTGACAGCTAGGCCTGCATTTGCTGCAGCATAGTATAGTTGATTTGTTAAGATCATTGCCTCTTCGCTGACCCAGTCAATCAGTAAACAAAACCAAGACATTCTAAGGCAGGTCCATTAAACCTCCTTGTCATTCAGAGGAGGTGGGACACAGCTAGCAAAGTAGATCTGGACCGGTTGAGAGTTGGGGTACTTGGCTGAGAGTCAGATTCTGCTGACGTCATGTGGCCTAAATCTGGGCCGACTTCGGCAGTATTACTTATGGCTAGGATGCAGGGATTAAGCGCTGGCCGATTCCGGTGTGAATTATCTGGCCCAAATGTATTACTTGGGGCTCGGGGCGATGGGGGCTATTCTCTGGCAGATGATTACACAGCCTGCTTTATATAATTAACATTACATGTTTTATTTTTCCATATTTTCTAATTGTTTCTATGATCAAAAAATACAATTAACATTTAAATTAAATTCTTTAAGATTCCTGTTTACGTAGTATTTTGGTATTGCGATACTTTGTGCAAGGCAATTGATAAGCATAAAATACTTTGTGGATGGAGCCTCCCGTGTGGTGCAGTGGTCTAAGACACTGCATCGCAGTGAAAATTGCGTTGTTACAGATGTTGCCTCGATACCCATGCCGGCCGTGGCCGGGAGACCCATGAGGCGACGCACAATTGGCCCAGCGTCGTCCGAGTTAGGGGAGGGTTTGGCCGGCCAGGATGGCCTTGTCCCAACGCGCTGTAGCGACTCCGGTGGCGGGCCAGGCAGATGCACACTGATACAGTCACCAGGTGTACGGTGTTTCCTCCGACACAATTTTCTTTTGTGGATGGGTATAATTTGGGTGTTTAAAATGTATAATAGTAATATTTAAAATGACAAAATTTGATAATTTGATATACATTTATTTAAATTTGCATTTGGAGGATTCTGGGGGGATTCTGGTAAGATGCCGGCAAAGTCAGCTGAATTCTGGTAGACAGAAACGGCCTGATGTACTTGGGCCGATTCTGGGCAGTCATTCATTTTGATTCTGGGCAGAGTCCGACATCTGATTCAGGGCCGATTCAACCAGTTCCGGCCCCCCGGAAGAGGGTCGCTTCTGGGACGTTTCCTCGTTGCTAGCTGGGGACTAAAAATCCAAATTTGGCGGGATGCGGGAGAGATGTAAAGGGATGCTGAATAGAGTGCCATGATACAAAGCCTGCAGAACAAAGACACAACAAAAATATAAATAATGTGACTTACCCGAAATCCGCAGAGTTTACTGGAGAACGGGAGAGACTTTGTGTAATTCTATTCTCATTCTTCGGTCGGTGCTTTAAGTGGAGCGAGAGACCATCAAAGTTTTGCTGGGGCACAGAGATTGGCTAGCTTGCTAATGGCACTAGGGCTGGAGAGACTTCAACTACAGAGGCGAGTTATTAGCAGCATGGGATCAGAACCAGCAAAGTCGAAGATCGGGACACTGAATAGCGCGAGAAGTTACAGTTCGAGGAAAGCGGTAGTTGAACATCAGAAAAGGGAAGTAAAAACTTTCACTATTGAATTTAGGCTCAACGTCATTCATAGAACGGGATAGTAGCAGTGTGAACGAACAGTGATGGTGTGAAATTGGCAAGAATAATGATTAGCCACAGTAGCAGACAGTTCAGCTAACGCAAATACAGCTATTCTGGAAACTCATGAGCTGGAGCATATCACTAGCTCTGACTATAGAAGCAGATTATTTCTGTACAGCACTTTGAGATATCAGCTGATGTACGAAGGGCTATATAAATAAATTTGATTTGATTTGATTACTAACTCGTTCTAGGTTCAGATCATTCATTTGGTAACTGATATGAGAGAAGCAGACTTGTGATTTCACAGTGACTGTAAGAAAAATAACATTATTCTATCATGGTAGAAATGAGTTCCATGAAGGGAGCTGAATGGACATTACCATTGAAGACAGTTTAGCTCTTGAGTTGCTGGTTTATTTAGTTAAACGGGACTTAGTTGAAACAAAATCAACTTTATTATTTTATTTTAGTGACATTTTTAATTGTGACTTACTTTCATGTTATCTGATAATCAAGTTAATAATAAATCAACTTTATAATAATCAACTTTCAGGTTATCTGATAATCAATCACGTTTTTCTGGACTCACCGCGTGGATTGATTGATAGAGACCATACTATTGCACTCTTACATATGCACCTGTGCTCCGCTGGCCTCTCTCCTTAAAAAATGCTCCTTAGCTCTTGGAGTCCCATGCAGGAAAAGCTAGAATAGAATAGCTTGCTGGACATTTTTGTTTTGTTTTTTTGCCTGAATTTTAAACACACCTGCCAATAGAACTCACAGGTAGTTTGAAAGAAGAGTGACGCGTGATGGTGGGAGGCTATAGCAGTTATTTATTCAGACCCATAACCATTCAATATTCGTGAAGAGAGCCTTCTGCATCTAATTCTAGTCCTATGTTATTCAAAGATGTCATTAGAATGATGAAGATAAGGACAACAAAACTTTTTTAATTTAACTGTTGAAAGCAAGGAAGGAATGAAGTAACAATATGGACGCAATTCCAGTCCATATAAACCCGTAAAATACAATACTGTTCAGTAATACAGTTCACATTTAAAATAATGTGCCTACTTGAACTAGTTTCATTTATTTACCCAAGAGAGCATATAGCTAGCTAGATCTATGGGTTTTTATGTTTTTCTGTCATTCATAATGTGCAGAAGCCTATATGATATATGTGTTGGATAACGGCACAATCATTTGTTTTTTGGAGGGGTTTGCCTCATTAAATGTCTTTCATTTAGGGCTCATAAAATGTATTGAATGTATGGCTCATCAGGTTCAGGTAGCATCAGGCTTTAATGTTCGATCAAAGCTCTATTCAAATCCAGACATAGGCCTATTGATATGCTTTATAATGCTTTTGAAAGACACTTAAGGTTTTGATTGGAAATGCTGGGTTACCGGGGAGAAAAGTGATTTATTCTCGGGATGGAATATTCTTCAAATACAGTGAAAATATACAACCCTACTGGGTACACCACACCACGTCATTTCAACATTAAAATGTGGTTAATATTTGGTTGAGACGTTGATCAATAAGACTTCAACCTTTTATTCACTCACTCAAAAAGACAGCCAGAAGTTTGTTCAATTTCCAATGTGTTATCACTATGCTTTCAACCATCTAAAAGCACAACCAAATTCCAATGTAAAAACAATGTCATATTTTGTTTAGTTGTCAGCTAACCCTAGTCATAACCTTACGTTTTGACCACATCGAATTGAGGGTAATTACACATCCTTTTTACCTCAGATTAGTGATTTTAGTATAAAAGTTAGTAATACAATGACACAATCTAGTGCTTAAAACAGATCAATATCATTGGTTTTACCTTTGATTTTGTCATACATGCTGGCGGTCTTAGGGCTTCTACTATCATTTTCAAACTCAAATGACAGGGAAAATTTGGGTCACTCTCTGTATAAAAGCTGCTGGCCTTTATACCAATACACAGTGTTGGAGAAAGTACCCAGTTGTCATACTTGAGTAAAAGTAAAGATACCTTAATCGAAAATGACTCAAGTAAAAGAGAAAGTCATCCAGTAAAATACTACTTAAGTAAAAGTCTAAACGTATTTGGTTTTAAATATACTTAAGTATCAAAAGTAAATGTAATTGCCAAAATATACTTAAATATCAAAAGTGAAAGTATAAATCATTTCACATTCCTCATATTAAGCAAAACAGACGGCACGGTTTTCTTGTATTTTTATTTATGGATAGCCAGGGGCACACTCCAACACTCAAAAATAATTTACAAACTAAGCATTTGTGTTTAGGGAGTCCGCCAGATCAGAGGTAGTAGGGATGACCAGGGATGTTCTCTTGATAAGTGTGTGAATTGGACAATTTTCCTGGCCTGCCAAGCATTCAAAATGTGACCAGTACTTTTGGGTGTCAGGGAAAATGTATGGAGTAAAAAGTAGATTATTTTCTTTAGGAATGTAGTGGAGTAAAAGTAAAAGTAGTCAAACATTAAATAGTAAAGTCAAGTACAGATTCCCCAGAAAAACGACTTAAGCAGTACTTTAAAGTATTTTTACACCACTGCCTATAAATGGATTTGAGAGTCAACTATCACTCACATAACAGCCAACCCTTGTCACTGTTGATATGCTATAGCGGGTCGTGATTCGTTGAAGTTAAATAACAAAGCAACTGATTTGTTTCCTTCCCCATTTCAGCAGCCTCAAAACATTATTTTTAGATGACTGTCTGCAGCAAATGATCTTCTAACCAGTGATAAGAAAATTAGTGTCAGATTCAGTTTGGCCTTTGAATAGTGATATTTAAACAGTGCACACACCCCAAATGTTTGCACCGACTCTATTGATTTCAAATTTATGTCAATATAAGTGATTAACAGAATAGTGTTGTGTTTACCTTTCCACGTTGACAACCCACAAAATGCAACAATCCAAAATGGCTGTCTTCTACTTCAACTTGTTCTCTAACCAGTGTTATACAGTGCCATCGGAAAGTATTCAGACTTTTTCCACATTGTCACATTACAGCCATGTTCTAAAATGGATGCTAAAAATAAAATCCTCAGCAATCTACACATAATACCCCATAATGACGAAGCCCAAAACAGTTTTTTAGAAATCTTTGCACCTTATCTTTGCACCTTATTTACATAAATATTCAGACCCTTTGCTATGAAACTCAAAATTGAGATCAGGTGCATCCTGTTTCCAATGACCATTCTTCAGATGTTTCTAGAACTTGATTAGGGTGCACCTGTGGTAAATTAAATTGATAGGACATGATTTGGAAAGGCGCAAAAACTAAGCCATGAGGTCGAAGGAGTTGTTCGTAGAGCTCCAAGATAGGATTGTGTCGAGGCACAGATCTGGGGAAGGGTACCAGAAAACGTCTGCAGCATTGAAGGTATCCAAGTACACAGTGACTGACCTCCATCATTCTTAAATGGAAGAAGTTTGGAACCACCAAGACTCTTCTTAGAGCTGGCCACCCGGCCAAAGAGAGCAATCGGGATAGAAGGGCCTTGCTCAGGGAGGTGACCAAGAACCCGAATGTCACTCTGACAGAGCTCTATAGTTCCTCTGTGGAGATGGGAGAACCTTCCAGAAGAACAACCCTCTCTGCAGCATTCCACCTATCAGGCCTTTATGGTATACTTATGTAAATGTGATATTACATTTTTTATTTATTTATTTATTAGCAAACATTTCTAAAAAACAGTTTTGGCCTTGTCATATTATGCGGTATTGCGTGTAGATTGATGAAAAAAACAACAACAATTGACAACATTTTAGAATAACCCTGTAACCTAACAAAATGTGGGAAAAGCTAGGGGGTCTGAATACTTTCCGAAGGCACTGTACATTATTATTCCCAGATTCCATCTGTTTTCTTAGTTAGTTTGAACAGGACATGCTACCCGACTCCCCCATCTCGTTCTATTGATTTCAGCATGATAGCAATATGAGTGATTGACAAATAAGTGTTGGTTTTCTCTTTCCTGTTTTGGCGACAAATCAAAATGCATCACTCCAAAATGTAGCTGGTTGTCTTCATCAGTCTTCTAACAAGTGAATATTTCCAGTTTGAGTTGTGTTATTTTCAAGAGCACAACCTGATTTCCCCACTAATCAATATGAGTGATTAATTGCCAATTGTCAAAACAACAACAACCAGTTTTTTGTTGTTGTTGTGCATATTCAGCTTAAAAGGTGCTTGTTTAAAACAAAAAATTATAATATGATCACTTTTGTGGCACATGTGCACTACTGTTCAAAAGTTTGGAGTCACTTAGAAATATCCTTATTTTTGAACGAAAAGCACACTTTTTGTCCATTAAAATAACATCAAATTGATCAGAAATACAGTGTAGACATTGTTAATGTTGTAAATGACTATTGTAGCTGGAAACAGCAGATTTATTTATGGAATATCTACAAAAGCATGGAGGCCCATTATCAGCAACCATCACTCCTGTGTTCCAATGGCACGTTGTGTTAGCTAATCCAAGTTTATAATTTTAAAAGGCTAATTGATCATTAGAAAACCTTTTTGCAAGTATGTTAGCACAGCTGAAAACTGTTGTTTTGATTAAAACAAGTCAAAATGAGGCTCAGTAGTGTGTGTGGCCTCCACGTGCCTGTATGACCTCCCTACAATGCCTGGGCATGCTCCTGATGAGGTGGCGGATGGTCTCCTGAGGGATCTCCTCCCAGACCTGGACTAAAGCATCCGCCAACTCCTGGACAGTCTGTGGTGCAACGTGGCGTTGGTGGATGGAGCGAGACATGATGTCCCAGATGTGCTCAATTGGATTCAGGTCTGGGGAACGGGCGGGCCAGTCCATAGCATCAATAGCTTCTTCTTGCAGGAACTGCTGACACACTCCAGCCACATGAGGTCTAGCATTGTCTTGCATTAGGAGGAACCCAGGGCCAACCGCACCAGCATATGGTCTCACAAGGGGTCTGAGGATCTCATCTCGGTACCTAATGGCAGTCAGGCTACCTCTGACGAGCACATGGAGGGCTGTGCGGCCCCCCAAAGAAATGCCACCCCACACCATGACTGACCCTTCGCCAAACCGGTCATGCTGGAGGATGTTGCAGGCAGCAGAACGTTCCCCACGGCGTCTCCAGACTCTGTCACGTCTGTCACATGTGCTCAGTGTGAACCTGCTTTCGTCTGTGAAGAGCACAGGGCGCCAGTGGCGAATTTGCCAATCTTCTCTGGCAAATGCCAAATGTCCTGCACGGTGTTGGGCTGTGGACCTGTGGACGTTGTGCCCTCATACCACCCGCATGGAGTCTGTTTCTGACCGTTTGAGCAGACACATGCACATTTATGGCCTGCTGGAGGTCATTTTGCAGGGCTCTGGCAGTGCTCCTCCTTGCACAAAGGCGGAGGTAGCGGTCCTGCTGCTGGGTTGTTGCCCTCCTACGGCCTCCTCCACGTCTCCTGATGTACTGGCCTGTCTCCTGGTAGCGCCTCCATGCTCTGGACACTACGCTGACAGACACAGCAAACCTTCTTGCCACAGCTCGCATTGATGTGCCATCCTGGATGAGCTGCACTACCTGAGCCACTTGTGTGGGTTGTAGACTCCGTCTCATACTACCACTAGAGTGAAAGCACCGCCAGCATTCAAAAGTGACCAAAACATCAGCCAGGAAGCATAGAAACTGAGAAGTGGTCTGTGGTACCACCTGCAGAACCACTCCTTTATTGGGGTGTCTTGTTAATTGCCTATAATTTCCACCTGTTGTCTATTCCATTTGCACAACAGCATGTGAAATTTATTGTCAATCAGTGTTGCTTCCTAAGTGGACAGTTTGATTTCACAGAAGTGTGATTGACTTGGAGTTACATTGTGTTGTTTATGTGTTCCCTTTATTTTTTTGAGCAGTGTAGTTTGGGTGGCCATTTGATTAGATATTCAGGAGTCTACACTGGAATGAGTGGATGTTGAATTGTGTTTGGTTGTCAACGCAACTAAATACATGCATTTGAAAGAGATGTATATTCTGCTTGGATAGTTCCATCTGTGCCACTGACTTAGTCTGGATTTAATTCCAGTTTGTCAACAAATTAATAGGGCCGGGAAAACGGTATCGCAACATTTCTTCCACGTCAAAAATTAAAACACCAAGCAGACCAAACCTTTAAAAACCTGCTGTATGTAAAATAATGTGTGCTATAGCTTGGAAAATAAATGTGACTCTGGATGACAACATAATGATGCTCGTTTCCAACATTAGGGCTGTTTTCCTCAAGAAGTGAAATCCGATTCGTATTTTGTTTCCTTGTCACGTCTACATCTCAACTCAAAAATGTTTGTTAAAGAATAGGACTAAATCAAATCAAACTTCAAATGCATTTTAAATCAAGTTTGATTTGATTTAGTTCTACTCAACTTTGAATCTTTGTTGAGCTGGAGACGTGAATCCAACAAATCAATTATTGATTTGGAGACAAACTGGAATTAAAGCCAGACTAAGTCAGTGACACAAAATATACATCTCCTTCAAATATTGACATTTGGTTGCATTGTCAACCAAACTCAATTCAATAATACTTGTCAAAGACTCCAGCCACCCTAGTCATAGACTATTCTCTCTGCTACCGCACGACAAGCAGTAGGCAAGCATCCCGGAGTCGCCTCTTCACTGTTGACGTTGAGACTGGTGTTTTGCGGGTACTATTTAATGAAGCTGCCAGTTGAGGATTTGTGTTTGAGAAACAGACGCCTTACTCTAATGTACTTGTCCTCTTGCTCAGTTGTGCACTGGGGCCTCCCACTCTTCTTTCTATTCTGGTGAGAGACAGTTTGCACTGTTCTGTGAAGGGAGTAGTACACAGCGTTGTACCAGATCTTCAGTTTCTTGGCAATTTGTCACATGGAATAGCCTTCATTTCTCAGAACAAGAATAGACTGACGAGTTTCAGAAGAAAGGTCTTTGTTTCTGGCCATTTTGAGCCTGTAATCAAACCCACAAATGCTGATCCTCCAGATACTCAACTAGTCTAAAGAAGGCCAGTTTTATTTCTTCTTTAAGGACATTACATCAAAGTTGGATCAGCCTGTAGTGTGGTTTTCCACTTTAATTTTGAGTGTGACTCCAAATCCAGACCTCCATGGGTTGATACATTTGATTTCCATTGATCATTTTTGTGTGATTTTGTTGTCAGCACATTCAACTATGTAAAGAAAAAAGTATTTAAAAAGAATATTTAATTAATTCAGATCTAGGATGTGTTATTTTAGTGTTCCCTTTATTTTTTTGAGCAGTGTATTTGCATTGCTCTTTAATTACTTGCTATTTTTTTAAACTGCGTTGTTGGTTTGGGCTCATAACTAAGCATTTCACTGTTGTGTTTGGCTCATGTGATTAATACAATTTGATTTGAGTTTGACTATGACTTAATAATTTATATGTTGGATTCAGGTATCCATCTCAATAAAACATTTACTTTAAATAATAGGACTAAATCGAATGTAATGCACATTTAAATGCACTTTGCATAAACTTTGACTTTGTCCTATTCTTTCACTTAGATTTTCGGTTGAGATGGAAATGTGATTACCTTGAAGATTAGATTTGAAGCCTAGGCCTATCTGTATTCTCTATTTTTAGTTGAATGCTGGGTTGAATTAAAACAATAGGTGTTGATGATAAATGACTTATAAAGTATGATTACATTACACCTGTTAAACCTTCGCTAGCAACAGTGAATATATTTAGTTATTAAGAGATCTGTCAATAATTCTTACGATAGCACAGTGGTAGGAGTCAGTGACAAATATCAAAGCTGGGCTTGGTTAAAACCCTGGATAGGAGACCAAATGAATAGCTCTAGACAGAGAACTCTCCAGAAGAAGGTGCTGCCCTGCCTATTGTTTCTTTTTCTGATAGTGATAGCCATATATAGCCATATAATGTTGAAGATCTGACGTTGTTTCAAAGGTACAAATATGTCAACATATTTGATTTATTTTCATACATTTTCTATGTTGAAAATGGGTTACATTGATGACATAGTCCATAAAGCACATAATCCTATGGTTGAAATTTCACTCTCAAAACAACAGTTTACGTTGTCTACTTTTTTCAAAACCAATATATTTTCCACATAGATTCCACATCACAATATGTTGACAAATGAAGTTGAAATGTTTGTGACTAGTGGGATATGTGTTCAATATTTTGTATCTTAAACCATTCAAAAGATAGGCACAGTTGTAGTCATAAAACAGAAACCGCTCTGTTTATTGCATCTATGGACTACCGGAGGTTACTGATGTTCTATTTCAGAGTTTCTCTCGCGACCCCATTTTCAAATCAGGGGACCCCACATGGGAAACGCTGCATTATTGCTTTCCCAAAGCAATCACAGGGAAGGTATGACCGCTACGTTTGAAAGATTAGGATACATTTATTCTCTGGGAAATATATACTTTTGCTATAACCTACTGGTTTTGTCTGCATGAGGAAGTCATTTCCATGGTTTCCCAATGCAATCTACAGTTGCTATGCCCTTTAGCAACTATTTTGTCATCGTAGTTAATGGACTAGAATAGGCCATGTGAATTATAGCGATTTCTGGATTTGACTGATTCCACTGCAACACGTCAGATTCAATATTCATTCCACTGTAGTGATCATGAATAGATGACATTCTAACTCCCTTTCGACTGCCTGTCATAACCGATTATCCCCAGTGTATCTCTTTGATTTGATCTGGTGGTTTTCAGGAGCAGAGCAGCCCCGCAGCAGTTGGTGACAAAGTGTTTAAAGCTGCCCTGTCGGCCTGTTTAAGCTGAGGCACTCAACCCCCCAAGGCAAGTTATGGACTGTTACTCCCCCTTATTCGGCAAGATGCCCCGTATAAAAGATACACCACCACATTTCACAGTACGTGTGGTGTTATTTTCTGCCCATGCATTCTCATTTCAACACCACTGGTGTGCGTGGCAAAAGAGCTCTATTTTCATGTAATTTGACCAAAGCACCGGTTTCAAATCAAAGTGCCAATGCCATTTAGTAAATTCCAGGCATTTACATTTAAAGGATTACGTGAAAATAGAGCTCTTTGGCCACGCACACCAGTGGTGAAATGAGAATGCATGGGCAGAAAATAACACCACACCTACTGTGAAATGTGGTGATGTATCGTTGGGGCTACAGTATCTTGCTTTCACTGGTCCTGGGGCCGTTCTTAAGGTCAACGTCATCATGAACTTTAACCAGTACATTTTTAGCCAAGACACCTGGTTGCTTCTGCCAGGAGTTTGAATCTTGCCCGCAAGTGGATCTTCCAGAAAGACAATAACCATAAGCACACGTCAAAATCCACAAAGAAATAGTTAATTGGCCACAAAATCAACATTTTTTCAATGGCCATCTCAGTCTCCTGACTTCAAACCCACATGTGGTTTGAATTGAAGAGGGCAGTGTACTGTATAAGCACAGACGAGGGATATCGAGGATCTGTAAGGATTCTGTATGGAGGAATGGTCTATGATCCCTCTCAATGGACTAAGATCCCCCTGTGTTCTCAAAAACATTTTTAGAAAAAGATCAGTGGCATTACACTCGCAAGGTAAGGTATTGAAAACCGGTATGAATAAGACTTGTTTTATTACTTGTTAAACGTAATATTTTTATCTGCATAATTGTATTAGTTTTCTTTAGCATACAATATAGTATTTTAATTAATTATTTCATAGAGTCATTTTTGCTCATCTTTATGAAGGCTGTCAACAATTTCGAACCCCACTGTATATTTAGGAAATATGAAAAAATGCCAGGACATCATATGCCAACGCCAGAGACCTGTGATAATAATTACATTGTGAATCTTGACAGACTTTTGATAGTGACAAAACGCCTTCATTAGGGAGGGAGGTACCGCATTTCCTTGACAGGGAAAGGAACATGTCATGCAGGAAGCTCTGCTGAAAGAACCTCCATTTCCAAGGACCACATTTACATGCACACCAATATCCCAATATTATTAAGGATACTCAAGAATTCTGTTTATGATTTGACACATATGGACATCTTAACCCGCTTACAATTACCACGGAAAAGATTGTATCTCAGTCACGAGGATAAGATGCCTGGGATAGGCTGATCTAAGATGAGACACTGTGGCATGTAAACATTGTATCCCGTTTACTGTTGTTTTTGCGGTATCAAATCAAATGTTATTAGTCACATGCGCCGAATACAACAGGTATTCGACCTTACAGTGAAATGCTTACTTTACGAGGCCCTAACCAACAGTGCAGTTTCAAAAACTAAGGATTAGAATAAGAGATAAAAGTAACAAGAAATGAAAGAGCAGCAGTAAAAAATAACAATATATAAGGGGGGTGCCATTACAGAGTCAATGTGCGGTGGTGCACCGGTTAGTTGAAGTAGTTTGTACATGTAGGTAGAGTTAAGTGACTATGCATAGATGACAACAGAGAGTGGCGGTGGTGGGGGGGGGGCAATGCAAATAGTCTGGGTAACCATTTGATGTTCAAGTTGTTTAGAAGCCTCTTGGACCTAGACTTGGCGCTCTGGTACTGCTTGCCATGTGGTAGCAGAGAGAACAGTATATGACTAGGATGACTGGAGTCTTTGACAATTTTTAGGGCCTTCCCCTGACACCGCCTGGTATAGAGGTCCTGGATGGCAGGAAGCTTGGCCCCAGTGATGTACTGGGCCATTCGCACTACGCTCTGTAGTGCCTTGTGGTCGGAGACCGAGCAGTTGCCATACCAGGCAGTGATGCAACCACATGCTCTCGATGGTGCAGCTGTAGAACCTTTTGAGGATCTGAGGACCCATGCCAAATCTTTTCAGTCTCCTGAGGGGGAATAGGCTTTGTCATGCCAGCTTCACGACCATCATGGTGTGCTTGGACCATGTTTGTTAGTTTGGTGATGTGGACACCAAGGAACTTGAAGCTCTCAACCTGCTTCAATGCAGCTCCGTCAATGAGAATGGGGGCATGCTCAGTCCTCTTTTTCCTGTAGTCCACAATTGTCTCCTTTGTCTTGATCATGTTGAGGGAGAGGTTGTTGTCGTGGCACCACACTGCCAGGTCTCTAACCTCCTCCCTATAGTCTGTCTCGTTGTTGTCGGTGATCAGGCCTACCGCTGTTGTGTCATCTGCAAATTTAATGATGGTTTTGCAGTCGTGCCTGACCGTGCAGTCATGGGTCCTTAGCTTATTGATTAGCTTTGAGGGCACTATGGTGTTGTACGCTGGGCTGTAATCAATGAATAGCATTCCCACATAGGTGTTCCTTTTGTCCAGGTGGGAAAGGGCAGTGTGGAGTGAATCTGTTGAGGTGGTATGCAAATTGGAGTGGGTCTAGAGTTTCTGGGATGATGGTGTTGATGTGAGCCATGACCAGCCTTTCAAAGCACTTCATGGCTACAAACATGAGTGCAACGGTTCGGTAGTCATTTAGGCAGGTTACCTTATTGTTCTTTGGCGCAGGCACTATTGTGGTCTGCTTAAAACATGTAGGTATTACAGACTCGGGCAGGGAGGGATTGA
Source organism: Oncorhynchus nerka (assembly GCF_034236695.1). Lineage (NCBI taxonomy): Eukaryota > Metazoa > Chordata > Actinopteri > Salmoniformes > Salmonidae > Oncorhynchus > Oncorhynchus nerka. The sequence goes on from NC_088397.1 coordinate 44,034,681, forward strand.
ACATGTCAGTGAAGACACTTGCTAGTTGGTCAGCGCATGCTCACAGTACTCATCCTGGTAATCCGTCTGGCCCTGCGGCTCTGCGGCTTTGTACACAGTATTCCGGTAGAGCTGGTGCTCTCATGCATGTTTCAGTGTTATTTGCCTCGAAGCGAGCATAGAAGTAGTTTAGCTTGTCCGGTAGGCTTGTGGTACTGGGCAGCTCTCAGCTGTGCTTCCCTTTGTAGTCTGTAATGGTTTGCAGGCCATGCCACATCCAATGAGCATCAGAGCCGGTTTAGTACAACTCGTATTAACGCTTTGCATGTTTGATGGTTCATCGGAGGGCATAGCGGGATTTTTTACAAGCTTCCGGGTTAAAGTCAAGCTCCTTGAAAGTGGCAGCTCTAGCCTTTAGCTCAGTGCGGATGCTGCCTGTAATCCATGGCTTCTAGTTGGGGTATGTACGTACGGTCACTGTGGGGAAGACATCATCGGTGTACTTATTGTGTACTCCTCAATTCCATTGGAGGAATCCCGGAATATATTCCAGTTTGTGCTAGCAAAACAGTCCTGTAGCTTAGCATCTGCTTCATCTGACCACTTATTTATTGGTCTGGTGATTAAACCAAAATATAACTTTTTGGTAAAAACTCAACTCGTCGTGTTTGGAGGACAAAAAATGCTGAGTTGCATCAAAAGAACACCATACCTACTGTGAAGCATGGGGGTGGAAACATCATGCTCTGGGGCTGTTTTTCTGCAAAGGGACCAGGACGACTGATCCGTGTAAAGGAAAGAATGAATGGGGCCATGTATCGTGAGATTTTGAGTGAAAACCTCCTTCCATCAGCAAGGGCATTGAAGATGAAACGTGGCTGGGTCTTTCAGCATGACAATGATCCCAAACACACCGCCCGGGCAACGAAGGAGTGGCTTCATAAGAAGCATTTCAAGGTCCTAGAGTGGCCTAGCCAGTCTCCAGATCTCAACCCCATAGGAAATCTTTGGAGGGAGTTGAAAGTCTGTGTTGCCCAGCAACAGCTCCAAAATATCACTGCTCTAGAGGAGATCTGCATGAAGGAATGGCCAAAATACCAGCAACAGTGTGTGAAAACCTTGTGAAGACTCACAGAAAATATGTGACCTCTGTCATTGTCAACAAAGGGTATATAACAAAGTATTGAGATAAACTTTTGTTATTGACCAAATACTTATTTTCCACCAACATTTGCAAATACATTCATTAAATAGCCTACAATGTGATTTTCTGGATTTTTTTTCTCATTTTGTCTGTCATAGTTGAAGTGTACCTATGATGAAAATTACAGGCCTCTCTCATCCTTTTAAGTGGGAGAACTTGCACAATTGGTGGCTGACTAAATACTTTTTTGCCCCACTGTAGATGAAAACTCTCTTGGTAGGTAATGTGGTCTGCAGCTTATCATGAAAAACTCTACATCAGGCGAGCAATAGCTCGAATCTTCCTTAGATATCGTGCACCAGCTGTTGTTTACAAAAATACATAGACCGCCGCCCCTTGTCTTACCAGACACCACTGTTCTATCCTGCCAGTACATCGTATTACCAGCCAGCTGTATGTTGATCTTGTCGTCATTCAGCCACAACTCCGTGAAGCATAAGATTTGACAGTTTTTAATGTCTTGTTGGTAGTTTAATCTATCCAATAACTCGTCCATTTTATTGTCCAAAGATTGCAAGTTTGCTAGCAGAATTGAGGGAAGTGGGGGTTTATTCGATATCCTACGACTTCTTAGCAGGCAACCCGCTCTCTTTCGCCGCCTCCTCTCCACGCAGATCACGGGGCTCGGGGCCTGTTCCCGAGGGAGCCGTATATTCTTAGTCTCGGGCTTGTAAGAGTCGTGAAAGAAGAAAAAGGATTCTGCTAGTCCGTGGTGAGTAATCGCAATCCTGATGTCTAGAAGTTATTTTCAGTCATAAGAGATGGTAGCGGCAACATTATGTATAAAAAGAGTAAAATAAGAAGTTAAAAACAACACAGATAATTGGACAAAAAAAACACAATCAGTTGAGAGCACGTAAAATGGCTGCCTTCTGCTCCGACGCCATCTTACGTTATCATGCGTATTATATGTTATATTTTCATCTGATTGTCAAACAAATGACTTAGAAAAGTAGGCTACCTGCTCAGTTCGAGCCATCATAATATTTCCATAATAATTTAGCCTCTAATGAATGTACTATAATTTACTTTTGGCGACTTTCAAACACTAATTTAGACAGGTTTCTGTTTATAATTTCCAATATTTAGTAGGTCATTTGTCAACAATAGTTTGATTCATGCAGCTTCTTTGTCATAACTTGTTGCCCCATAAATAAAGTAGCGCTCACCAGAATGTCTTACATCGATAGAATGAATGCATTAGTAATCTAGTTATCACCAGTAAAGTTATCTGTTTTGTTTGGGGACGGGGTACAAAACGCAATAACTCCAAAAACAGTGGAAAGATTGGTCCTGTGCAAAATGTCCAAATGTCATCAGTTTTTCCGGTTTTAATGAAATGAAAGGCTGAGAAAACGACATAACACATTTCTGATAAGAGTTGAGTTCATCTTGGCCTCATATTTTATGTGGTGGAAATACTGTCTGCTTGCATAACAGTGTCAAAGATAACACATTACACACACATTCACTTTTTCTCAAGAGGTGCTGAAGGAAATAAATCAAATTTCTCCTCCCCTGTTCCCGACACAAAATTAACATTTGTTGTATAATTTCACTGCAAGAAATGCATAATTCTACAGGAGTTAATATTATATTACTCAACATGTGAGAGGTTATAGGTCTACAGTCATTTAACCCATATACTTACGTTTGGAATATTCTGTTTATTCTTGTGTATAGGGATACTCATGAGCGGGATATCAAAGGTGCATCTCGAATAAGACCTTAAGTGGGACATAGGCTATTATCTGGAATACTGTGCACATGTAAACATTCATGACTTGCTGTGACCAAGCACATTTTCTCCAGCTGTTGCTGTGCTTGGGCTCATTCATTGGGACTGGGAAGACTATTTACTCACTTGCCGATGAAATGTCTGCTGCCGTCAATTGGTTTCACTTTATCTACCCTAAACAAGCCTGACTTCATGGCTCTTCCTTTATGTTTTCATTGCAGTTTAAGATGGCTTCTCTTCTTTCATTAAAATGTAGACATGAATTAGTGAAAATGCACGGTCAAGAGTTTTTAGCAAAATCACACCAGAAGGGGAGGTCATCTTGTAACAGTAAAACCTAATATATCCTACCTTCTTGAATAGAAACGTAGAAAATACGTTTCATGGCAGTTATCTGTGATAAGATTTGGTTTATTCATCGACCATCTATTTGTTTGAGGATGAAAACATACCTTGTACAGTTTCAGATTGGACTCTAACCTTGTTCAAGATCTTGATGAATTCCAAAATATTCTATGACATGACATGAAAGCACACCGACGGTGTGTTTACTTGTGTGATAGAGAAGGTCCAAAGATGCCACATCTCTCCCAAGGCAGAGATGAGGGTAGAAATGTGTAATTCAGATCATTTTCTGAGCTTGTCGCAATCTTGCGTTGCACCTCCACAAACAATTAAAAAAAATATAGATGACTGAACCCCACTTGGAGAATTGGTCTGAAAGAGACCAATTGAAAGCTCATGTTACAGAGGCTAAAGCAATCAAAGGACTGTGTTTCAACTCAAAGAGGGTCATGCCAAATTGCACTGTACACAGCCTGATAAATCCAAGACCCTCAAATCGCTCCTTGGCTCCTTCCAAGGTGTTTAAGTGTTGTTTTTGTGTGTCCTGGGTTGATTTTTCAGCCTCTGCAAATGAAAGATTGAGTTTTTTTCTGCTTGGGCAGTGGGGCCCGATGTGTCATAAGAGAGTAAACATGCATTGTTGCCTTGGTGGCACCCCAATCTAATTACCTGTCAAATCTGCTAGAGCCTGATGCAGCCTGATGCATACTGTAATGCAGTTTGGTGACAAAAATCGAATAACCTGAAAATACAGACCCTAGCTTCCGGCCAACAAACTGTGGGACTAAAAGTATTTAAGGCATTTATTCTGACTCGGTTTACATTTGGGATGAAATGTGGTCACAGTGTCATAAAAAGGAGATGTTCAAAAATATTAATAGAAAATGTTTAAAAGTTCTGAGGGGCAACAGAATATCACATACCGATATTTGTTTACTTGTTTACTTAGAATCCAGGAAGAAGAGAGATTGTGTGGGCTGAACTGAGAAATATATACGGTGCATTCGGAAAGTATTCAGACCCCTTTGTTGTTATGTTACAAACTTATTCTAAAATTGGTAAAATTGTTTTTTCCCTCATCAAACTATACACAATATGCCATAATGACAAAGCAAAAACGGGTTTTTAGAAATTGTTGCAAACTTTTACATAAGTACCATTTACCCAGTACTTTGTTACATAAATACAATTTACCCAGTACTTTGTTGAAACACTTTTGGCAGAAATTACAGCCTGAAGTCTTCTTGGGTATGACGCTACAACCTTTATTTGGGGAGTTTCTCCCATTCTTCTCTGCAGATACTGTCAATGCCGCACAGCTATTTTCAGGTCTCTACAGAGATGTTCAATCGGGTTCAAGTCCGAGCTCTGGCTAGGCCACTCAAGGACATTCCTGCGTTGTCTTGGCTGTGTGCTTAGGGTCATTGTCCTGTTGGAAGGTGAACCATCGACCCAGTCTGAGGTCCTGAGCGCTCTGGAGCAGGTTTTCATCAAGGATCTCTCTGTTCTTTGCTCTGTTCATCTTTAACCTTGTCTGGCCACTCTACAATAAAGGCCTGATTGGTGGAGTGCTGCAGAGATGGTTGTCCTTCTGGAAGGTTTTCCCATCTCCACCGAGGAACTCTGGAGCTCTGTCAGAGTGACGATCGGGTTCTTGGTCGTCTCCCTGACCAAGGCCCTTCTACCTCGATTGCTCAGCTTTGCCGGGCAGCTAGCTCTAGGAAGAGTCTTTGTGGTTGCAAACTTCTTCCGTTTAAGAAGATGGAGGCCACTGTGTTCTTGGGGACCTTCAATGCTGCAGAATTTACTTGGTACCCTTCCCCAGATCTGTGCCTTGACACAATCCTGTCTCGGAGCTATACGGACAATTACTTCAACCTAATTGCTTGGTTTTTGCTCTGACATGCACTGACATGCACTGACATGCACCTTATATAGACAGATGTATGTATTACCAAATCATGTCCAATCAATTGAATTTACCACAGATGGACTCCAATCAAGTTGTATAAACATCTCAAGGATGAAAAATGGAAACAGGATGCACCTAAACTCAATTTCAAGTCTCATCGCATAGGGTCCTGAATTATTATATAAATAAGGTATTTCTGTTTTTTAATAAACGTGCAAAAATGTCTATAAACCTGTTTTCACGTTGTCATTATGTGGTATTGTGTGTAGATTGATGATCAAAAACATGTTTTAAACATGTTTCAGCTAAATGGCTGAAACGTAAATCTAAGCCAAATTTGACATATGTTTCTACCAGACAGTTCTGGGACATTAACTGTTCTAGAATTAAACCGTCATTCATATATTCAAGTCACTGCATAGCCATGATTCTGTGTGGTGAGATGCGTTTTCTCCTCTCACACCTTTTCTCTGGCTCAAAACAGATCTGCAGCTATTGATTCTCTCCCATTAAGGACTTCAGGTCCTCTGACATCACAAACTGGGAGGGGAGGTAAATCAGTAGGTGCCCATGTGACGTGGTAAGGTTGGACCCAGGTGCAGAGACGAGACCAGATGAGGAATCAGTGGTTAAGGAAAAACATGATACTTTATTGAGATACGGTAGCCGCGGGATTACAGTACACTTGAAAAACCAACAAACACTAAACACAATTCAAGCTTCTGCAAAGGACCACAGAAAACACACCTATTTTAACAAGGATACAGTTATGAAGTAATAAGACACACCTGAGTCCAATTAAAGTCTCTAGGGCGCCCACTGGTGCCAAGAGGAACCACGACAGCCCAATTATAATCACCACAATTAAGGAGGAGGTCTTCTTTTCTGACGATACATCACCCACATTATCTAAAGCACAGCTTTCAACCACAGGCACATTTGAATAATTAATGGTCCTGGGGATCATCAATAATGTAGTCGTTTATTAATTGAACAACAGAGGGCGAGCAACAGGGGAAATGTCATTGAAGAAGCCTCTTTCCAAGTTTGTTCCAAGGAATAATGGGAAAACAGGATGGTCTTTGTGAATGGATTTACCAAGGAGAAAGGGACAGTTCATATTGATGTCAATGTGTAACTTCCTGTGCGCTACTTACAGTTTCCTTAGGGACAGATCAAAATGTATTGGGGGGGAGGGGCTGGTCCAACTCAAGGTGTTATTTAAAAAAATGCGCCCCCCCCCCCCCCCTCCAATGTTACACATGTTTTCCCATTACCTTCCCCTTGTACTGTAAAATACATTGAACACCGTCCTCTCATAGCATGAACTCAAAATAATATTTACGACCACACATAGAGGTAGCTGTAGAGACCCTGTTTATAAACGTGGATATTGACTTTGCCATGTCAGCATGCAGGGCTATGGTCCAGAAGGTTGAGGGTTAGCCGACCACCACAGACGAGCTCACTACTCTCCCAGCCTGGTTCATTACAGTACGATCAGAGCCGGCTGCAGACAATGATCAGCAAGGGGAAATCAGATTTTCAACATTTTGATGCCATATTTATAATTATATCAAATCCATGCAGTACATTTTCCACCAACAGGTTTCTGTCCCAATGCACCACACAACTTTCCTAAAACAATAGTTGTCCACCTCACGGTTCAACTGTCAGAGATTTGATCACTAAATGTACAGTATCAGGGCATTGCATGCATAGGCCTATAGGCTTAGGTGTCCACTGTATGGTATTAATATTTTAATAAATATATATATATATATATATATATATTTATAGTGTATATACAGTGCATTCAGGAAAGTATTCAGACCCCTCGACTTTTTCCCCATTTTGTTACGCTACAGCCTTATTCTAAAATGGATGAAATTGTTTCCCCCCTCATCAATCTACACACAATACCCTATAATGACAAAACAAAAACAGCTGTTTAGAAATGTTTGCAAATGTATAATTAAATCCAATGGCATTGAGGAGTATACCATACCACCTCTGTCACCGGCTTCATCAATAAGTGCATCGATGACCTTGTCCCCACATTGACCGTATGTACATATCCCAACCAGAAGCCATGGATTACAGGCAACATCCGCACTGAGCTAAAGGCTAGAGCTGCCGCTTTCAAGGAGCGGGACACTAATCCGGACACTTATAAGAAATACCACTATGCCCTCAGACGAACCATCAAACATGCAAAGCATCAATACAGGACTAAGATTGAATCCTAATACACCAGCTCTGACACTCGTTGGGTGTGGCAGGGCTTGCAAACTATCACAGTATACAAAGGGAAAGCCGCGAGCTGCCCAGTGAAGCGAGCCTACCAGACAGGCTAAATGTCTTTTATGCTCGCTTCGAGGCAAGCAGCACTGAAGCATGCATGAAAGCACCAGCTGTTCCGGACGACCGTGTGATCATGCTCTCCGCAGCTGATGTGAGCAAGATCTTTACACAGGTCAACATTCACAAGGCTACTGGGCCAGACGGATTACCAGGACATGTACTCAGAGCATTTCCAGACCAACTGGCAAGTGTCTTCACTGACATTTTCAACCTCTATCTGACCAAGTCTGTAATACCTATGTGTTTCAAGCAGACCACCAAAATTCCTGTGCCCAAGAAATTGAAGGTAAACCTGCCGAAATGACTACTGCCCCATAGCACTCACGTCGGTAGCCATGAAGTGCTTTGAAAGGCTGGTCATGGCTCACATCAACAGCATCCTCACGGATACCCGAGACCCACTCCAATTCACTGCCCCAACAGATCCACAGATGATGCAATCTCAATTGCACTCCACACTGCCCTTTGCTACCTGGACAAAAGGAACATCTATGTGAGAATGCTATTCATTGACTACAGCTCAGCATTCAACACCATAGTGCCCACAAAGCTCATCACTAAGCTAAGGACCCTGGGACTAAACACCTCCCTCTGCAACTGGATCCTGGACTTTCTGACGGGCACCCCCAGGTGGTAATGGTAGGCAACCATACATCTGCCACGCTGATCCTCAACCCTCAGGGGTGCGTGCTCAGTCCCCTCCTTTACTCCCTGTTCACCCACGACTGCATGGCCAAGCACGACTCCAACACCATCATTAAGTTTGCTGACGACACAACTTTGGTAGGCCTGATCACTGACAACAATGAGACAGCCTGTAGGGAGGAAATGAGATGCCTGCCTGTGAGGTGCCAGGATAACAATTTCTCCCTCAATGTGAGCAAGACCAAGGAGATTATTGTGGACTACAGGAAAAGGAGGACTGTAAACGCCCCCCTTCACATCGACCGGACTGTAGTGGAGCCTGTTGAGAGTTTGAAGATCCTTGGTGTCCACATCACCAACAACCTATCGTGGTCCAAACACACCAAGAAAGCTGCGAAGAGGGCATGACAATGCCCTTTCCCCCTCAGGAGACTGAAAATATTTGGTATGGGTCCCCAGATCCTCAAAAAGTTATACAGCTGCACCATCGAGAGCATCCTGACTGGTTGCATCATCGCCTGGTATGGCAACTGGTCGGTATCTGACCATAAGGCTCTACAGAGGGTAATGCGTACAGCCCAGTACATCACTGGGGCCAAGCTTCCTGCTATCCAGGACCTATATACCAGGCGGTGTCAGAGGAAGGCCCAACATTTTTGGAAAGATTCCAGTCACCCAAGTCGTGGACTGTTCTCTCTGCTACCACACGGCAAGCTTTACCGGAGCACCAAGTCTAGGTCCAAAAGGCTCCTTAACAGCTCATAGCTCCAAACAATAAGACTGCTGAACAATTAATCAAAATGCCACCCAGGCTATTTACAATATCCCCGCCCATTATCTCGGTACCCCCTGTATATAGCATCATTATGTCACGTCCTGACCTTAGTTCCTTTTGTATGTTTCTATTTTAGGTTGGTCAGGGCGTGAGTTGGGGTAGGCATTCTATGTTTTTGTTCTATGATTGGTATTTCTATGTGTTTGGCCTGGTATGGTTCCCAATCAGAGGCAGCTGTCAATCGTTGTCTCTGATTGAGAACCATACTTAGGTAGCCTGTTTATCCACTCTTGTTTGTGGGTGGTTGTTTTCTGTTTAGTGTATGTCACCTTGCAGAACTGTTTCGTTTCTTCCATTCACTTCGTTATTTTGTTTTTGTGTGTTCAGTTAATAAATTAACATGGACACTTACTACGCTGCGTATTGGTCCAATAATTCATACTCGGCGTCAGACGACGAAGAGATCCGTTACACATTATTTTATTCTGTTTCTATTTTATTTTCTTCTCCATATATTGTAATTTTTTATTGTTACTTTTTTGATTACATTTTTTATTTTTTATTCTTCTTATTTTTTAAACTTTAGTTTATTTAGTATATGTTTTCTTAAAATTGCATTGTTGGTTAAGGGCTTGTAAGTAAGCATTTCACGGTAAGGTCTATTCGACTCAAGTAACAAATAAAATGTTATTTGATTTGAACTATGGTAGCCCTAAAACATTCTTCCTCACCTCAAGTTCAACTGTCAGAGTCAGTTGCAGCACTGTGGCGCACTGCATTCATATCATAAGCCTGCAGGAGCTTAATAATAGCCACACCATACCAAACCTTCACAATAGTTTCTAAACTTTATTAGGGTAATATCAAAAGTAAGTCCAGCCATTGTTTATAGTGACAATACAAGCAGAAGAGAGAATGTAAACCAGGGAAAAAACTACCCTCCCCTGTGCCCAATAAAAAAAACACACAACCCTCCCTAAAGTGAAACAAATAAGTTTGACAACTCTCCCCTATTTAGGACGACCCCTCCCCGCTATTACATTTCGATGAATAATCTACATTAAGATGGATGTCAGAAATTAAATATGCTCAATCAGCAATTCAAATTGGATTCTTCATTAGTAGTAGGTGAGTTATCATATAAGGAATGAAGATGCTATTAGCTCCAAATTAGGCAGCAGATTAAACCCAAACGTCGCTTGACATTAAAATACAAGAGCTTGTCATCCTTATTAGTTCATTTCAATAAAGGAACATTGTTAGCACAGGCAAATGTTCATGATCAAATGAACCTTAGTTATAGAAGATGCTTAATATTTCAAGTTGGAAAAAGTGACATTTTGGTGTCCCCTGTTCTTTCCAAACAATACTATAATCCTGCATAGTGCCAAACCATTGCCTATTCCCATGCAGGAATTGGGAATTATTGAGTCACTTGAGGTTTTAAAGACATTCATAACACCTCATAACCATGGCAAAGGGGCCACAAAATGCACACATTTCCATACTCTAGTCATGTATAGTGAAGTTATAAAATCAGAGACAACCCCCTAAGATACACCAAAGCCTTTGTTACGGACAGCCCATTAGTGTGTTTAGTATGTCTTTCGGAGCATATTCTTAGGCCTAGCCATCTCCATGGGGATGTCGTTAAACAAAGAGGAATCTGCTGCCATCAGCACTCTGGGTTATTGTAAAAGGCTCTGAGGCCAAGGTTGGGATCAATTAAAAAAATACTTTATAAACAGCTATGGCCTTTAAACGGAGAGGGTGTAACTTGTTTTATTTTTTATTTAACCTTTATTTAACCAGGAAAGGCCTTTTTTTCAAGGGAGACCTGCCCAAGAAGGCAGCAACAATCAATACATTACATCATTAAAACATACAACAATACAACAACATGATCCAGTCTTAAAAAAAAGCATATACACTCCTCTGTAACAGAGTCTCCCATCAATATTTGAAATTCATTTCAGTGGCACTAACACATCTAGATGTAGCATGGATTATAGATTATTCTATGCGTCTGGTGCACAAGGAGAGAAGGCAGTCTTGCCTAATACTGTGAATGTCCTGGGGACTTTAAGTAGCAACCCCCTAGCAGACTGGGTATGGTAACTGCTGGTGGTGAAGGAGACCAGACTACAGAGGTAAAGAGGGTGTTTACCCAAAAGGGCTTTGTAGATGAACACATACAAATGTATCTTTCTGCACATATAAAGTGAGGTCCAACCTACCATTTGGCACAATGTGCAATGGTGGGGGAGCGACTTGGTATTTGTAATAAAGTGCAAGGATGCATGATAAACAGAGTCCAGTCTCTGTAAGATGGAGGAGGTTGCATGCATATACAACAAGTCACCATAATCAATTACAGAGAGAAAAGTGGCCTGAAAAAGCTTATACCTAATGCCTTTACCTTTACACCCAATTACAACTTCAGACCTTCATGAGGAGCCTTATTTCAGGTTTATTGCGGCTTTACTACGTTCAAATATAGTCTTCCCCGTTCCCTAAATGATGTGCAAATCCAATTGGACACCCCATCCGCCTAGAGAAAGGTACTGAGTGAAACACTGCAACAATGACGTAAAGCGCACAGGGAGGGTGGGAGTGTCTCTTCTCATTCATTCCAGACGACCACATCAAGCGATCACGTTCACTAGACCAGTGTCAGACTGTGAGCTTGCAAACAGCAGGTATGAGAAAAAAACAAAATGAATACCTGGGACAGATTCCATTGGTTGGAAACAAGCAGGATAACACAGCCACTACAGGGAGATCTCAGCGTGACTAATAGCTGAGATGATTTATGCCTGTATCCCACATCCCAAAGCAACACATAGCTAATGGACACATTAGCTATGTGTTGATGTGGGATACAGTGCTCCCTACCAGACATTCTATTGGCCTTCAACATGGGTCCTGTCCAGGGGGTGTACTTGTACATCAAGCTGCCTCACGCTACAGAAACAGGATGCCGCTATGGGCCATTCTGGCCCGGACAAGGGTCACAAACACGGTAGACCCTGATGAGCCATCAACTCCGGTCGTGACCCCACTCTCCCCGAGGGTGTCTCAGGGGGGAGTTGGGATATGCAAAAAACACATGCAGCTAATACACACTTGTACATGTGTGAAATAGGAACCATCTAATTATTATTATAATAATTAATGTTTCTCCCATTGTAATATTCACGTTTAAGATCATCAGTTTTTCCTGACTCTGGGCCCCTATCCTTCACCATGACAGATCTCTGGAGAGAAGTGTCATTATACAGATTCAGTCCAGTTCACAAAGATTGAGACAGTTTTACTACAGTTATTTACTGCAGCTGAGGGAGCCCATGCTAGTTGTTACTTGAAATTATCTGCATTATTGGACCATAGTGTGATGTCAGTCTCTTTGGGAGCTGAAGGGATGGGCTAGACGTTATTGGCACTGCCATTTGTCTCAATGCAATGGAGTGCCAAAACTTTGAAGGTCAAATTTGAGAGATGGAAATATTATGAAAAGGTCTAATGCACGGTTTGAGAATGTATTATCAGTTTCAAACTTGCCAGACAGTGGTGCAATGAATGTCTCAATCTGAATTGTAAAATAAATAGTAGTAAAACTTTTACTCTCAAACTCGAAATCTCTATTCTATCTCTAATTTGACATTGATGCTGATAGCTGTACTCCACCTGAGCTATGGCAACTGTAGCAAAAAAAAACAAAAAAACGTAATCTTCTCTGTTTTATTTCAATTTGACTATGATACTTTTATAGCGGCACTTCGTCGGTGCCGTGACATCTGAATGATGCATCAAAGTGACGAGAGTTTGTCATTTAAAAAAATAATTAACAAGATGTCACCTCAATCCATCATATGTCATCAAATGATGCGAAGTGGGGATACACCTCTCCGTCTCTGTCACAGATCCACTCGGTTGGTATATGCTCCTTCCGTGAGCGGTGGCAATTTGTTTTGCTCTGTCATTATGCAGACCCTTTGTTTTCCTATTCCTCAGGCTCAGCCATTTGCTGCTCCACTTAGGCTGTGAGTAACAAAGTGAAACTTTCATCCTGTCTTAGTGTCAACACCAGCTGATACCAATTGACGGGATGCATTGGATACAGAACTGGGGCAGTTCACGCAAATTAGTTTACTGGCTGAAAACTTTGAGAACTTCTAGTTACTAGATAGAAAACAATCTGTTTCGGATCTTAAAGGTGAGACAAATTCAATTATTCGGTAAATATTTACTTTGACTACATATTCATAACGCATTCATTACACATCTACCAGCATTTAAGGCCCCAACCACATTATTAAGGGTTAATTAAATAAATCCATAGCATATCTGTAGTGCATTCATGTCATGCTATGCAAGAGCTCATATTTAGGTATCTTAATAAATGTATCATTAAACTACAGCATAGTGTCATAATTATGGCTGTTCTCGAAAGTGTGCTTCTGCCATACCAGTATTGGTGAATATGCCAAAAGGCCAGTATAGGCCAGGTACTTATCTTCTTCTTCTCACTGAGATCAATGGTGCATGAAGATCCCCACATTGTAGACTCATAGCTAGGAATAACTATTTTAGTGAGTAAAACATACTAACACAGGGTGGTAAAGCAAGCTACTGTTTGGAGAGCCTTTACGCACAAAATACTGTATATTGAAAGCTGTCATATTCAAGTTCAATCCGTGAAATATTGGAAGGTAGAAGAAAAGGTCTAATTGGGGTTAATTACACAATAATCCTATAAATCTACTCTAGTTCTCACTAATCATTGAACTGTTTGACAACAGTCCAGTCGTCGGGAACCGTGTGCCAAGCTCCTGATTTGGTCTGAGTTCCATAATGATTCAAATATGGCTACATGTCTCAAATTATTGCACAACGTTAGCCTAATTATGATCCAGTAATGCTAGCGACCGTCCGGAACAATTTACAAAGACGTGACAGAGAAAAGAAAGGTAAACGGAATGGAATGACGCAAAAAAAAATGCAAGTATGTTAGTATTACTGATGGTGGCTCCTGATAGTGGATAATATTTAACATGATACAAATTGTAAAATAAAACGGAGAAAATCCCAGGCATATAATCAATACATTCTAAAGCGCATCCCATCAACTCGTCAGGTTCAGCCCGACAGAAGCCTATAGCTTGGGTTTTTATAAATTTCACCCACACAAATTATGAGGGCACACAATTAGAATTCTGAATAACGGCAACAGCTATTTATATCCTACTTCACTGTGGAAAAGGGGCCGCAATACATGCCATGTAGATATCATTTTCACTTTGCTTCCATATGGCTGGTTTCACATTCGTCCCCAGGGATCATCTAGAAAAATAATCACAAACAATTGTTATGTGTACAGTATTTACAATCCCTATCTCCAAACGGGTGACTCATTTGCTTACCTACAAAAAACATTCAAAAAACGAACAAATTAAACATTTAGTTAACCTTTTTGTAAACTATTTAATGACTGAATGTACATGTTTGTGCATTTAAATGAACATAAATAGCTAATAAGAAGCCAGAAGTACGCTGGGTTTGTAATGAACACGAGGGGAGCACTGCTCTTCGAGACCGTACCCCTCCCAGTCGACCAGGTACTCAAGAGACCCCCCACGACGCTGTGAGTCCAACAGACTGCGGACAGAGTACGCCGGGGCCCCCTCGATGTCCAAGGGAGGGGGGGGGGGTGCGTTGTGGGGAGAGATGCATGAAATGCCTGAAGAGAGATGCATGAAATGAGGGTGAGATACAGTAGTTGACGGGGAGCTGTAATCTGTACGCCACCTCATTGACTCTCCTCAGGACTTTGAATGGCCCCACAAACCGCGGGCTCAGCTTCCGGCAGGGCTGGGGCAGGTCCTTCGTAGAAAGCCAGACCCTGTCACCGGGGTGAAAGACCTGAGGCTTCTGGAGACGGGTGTGCCCTGCATTCCATACCTCCTCGGCAGGGCTGGAACCAATCGTCCACCGCAGGAGCTCTGTCTCCTGTGTCAGGGTGCCAGGGCCGGCTGATAGCCTAGAACACACTGAAAGGGTGTGAGGTTAGTGGAGGAGTGACGGAGGGAGTTTTGTGCGTATTCTGCCCAAGGCAGAAATTCAGCCCACTCCCACGGCCGGTCCTGACAGTAACTACGGAGGTACATACCCAGTTCTAGATTGACCCTTTCCACCTGCCCATTAAATTGGGAACGGTACCTGGAGGTGAGGCTGACCATGACCCCCAGTCGTTCCATGAAGGCCTTCCAGACACGGGAGGTGAACTGAGGACCACGGTCAGACACGATGTCCTCCGGGATCCCGTTGTGCCGGAAGACGTGAGAGAAGAGAGCCTCCATGGTCTGCATGGCCGTAGGGAGGTCAGGCAGAGGAATCAAACGACCAGCTTTGGAAAACCGGTCCACAACGACCAGGATGGTGGTGTGCCCCTCCAAGGGGCAAAGGTCTGTGACAAAGTCCACAGAGAAATGGGACCAGGGATGTTTTGTAACCGGGAGCGGGTGGAGTTTGCCATAGGGGAGGAGTCTCGGTCTCTTGCTCTGTGCTCAGGTATAGCAGGAAGAAACATAAACCCGGGCATTCTGGGCCAAGGTGGGCCACCAGTACTTAGTCAATAGTAAGGGCTATACCTGGGGGCTCTGACACAGGTGTTGTGTGTGCCCAGGTGAGGAAACGGTCCCCCATATCAGAGGGCATGTAGGTACACCCCTCGGGACTGTGGGCCGGTGAGGGCTCCCGTGGCAGGGCTCAATGGATGTCAGCGTTCACATTCTACACGACAGGAGCCACAATACGGGACAGGGGAATAATTGGTGTCACTTTCTCCCTCCGATCCACTGTGTCGTGCACCCGGGACAACTCATTGGCCTTGACGTTCTTAGATAGGAGAGGGTAACGTCAAACTTGGTGAGGAATAGGGCCCACCTGACCTGATGCGGGTTCAGCCTCTTCGCTGCTCGAATTTACTCTAGGTTCCGGTGGTCTGTCAAAACAGCCCCTACTCCAACCTAGGAGGTGACCACCGCCACGATGAAGGGCATAGACGGGTGATGAGGCAGAACAGGTGCATTTGTAAAACATTCCTTGAGCGCACGGAAGGCTTTGTTGGCCTCAGTCAAACACAGCTGTCTAGGACCTCCCTTCAGGAGGTAGGTGAGAGGGCCCACCCCTGTGCTGAAACCCCTAATGAAGCACCTGAAATAGTTGGCAAAACCTAGGAAGCGCTGCACCGACTTTATTTTGGATGGAACCGGCCACAACTGTACTGCACTGACCCTCTGCTCTTCCATCTCCACTCCCACAGTGGATATCCGATGGAGACCGTCTGCTGGAAGAAAAGGCACTTCTCCGCCCTGGCGTAGAGGTGATGCCCTATCAGCCTCTCCAAAACTAACCTGACATGAGACATGTTTCTCGCCTGTAGTGCAGTACACCGAGATGTCGTCTATGTACACCACTACACAGTGACTCAACATGTGTCTAAACATCTCGTTAATGAAGGGTTGAAAAACGAAGGGTGCATTTGTAAAGCCGTAGGGCATTACCCTGTATTCGCAGTGCTGGTGCCGAAGGCAGTATTCCATTAATCCCCCTCTCTGATGCGCACCAGGTTGTAGGCATTGCGTAAATCCAATTTGGTAAAGTACTGAGCAACGTGCATCTGTTCGATCACAGTGGGTATGAGAGGCAGGGATAACTGCATTTAACAGTTGCCTTATTCAGTGTCTGGTAGTCAATACAGGGGCGGAGACATCAGTCCTTCTTCATGAAAAATAATTTGAAGGAGGTGGACGGGCGGAGGAATCCTTGGGCCAGCGCCTCCTGGACGTAGACCTCCATGGTTTGGTCGCTGCATGCGAGAGAGGATAGAACCAGGCAGTTGGTTGATAGTGCAGTCCCATGGGCGATGAGGGGACAGGGACGTGGCACGAGTCTTCGAAAAACCCACCTGTAGGTCCCCGTATTCCTCCGGGTTAGGAATGTGGTGTGACAGGAAGAAAGGAAGAGGCGTGGTGAGAGGATTTCCTCCGCCCAAAATCTGTCCGTGTGTGATAAGCCCTTTTTTGTATGGAAGTCTATGAAAGAGTTTTAAATTATGCTTATTTGGTTGTATAGAAGTTTCATAATGTTTAGACTGTTACAAAAGTACTGATATAAGTCGATGCACATTGCATTATGGCAACTTTGAGGAAAAACTACTTACTTGTGCCTTTTGTTAAAATAAATATCTGCCTTCTCATTGGCTACAATGGTCCCACCTGAACTCACTTGCCTTCATTCATTGAGGAGATGTATTTCCATTGTTAATGCGGTCATTTTGTCAATATAATAAATCTTTGTCTGAGGTCAAAATGAACTCAACTGGTTTCTGTCGGCCTCTTAATTTGTCCTTTATTAAAAAGGTTTGCGATGTGCAAAAGTACAATGCAAATAATAAAATAGCTGCCGTTGTTAACTAAATGTTTAATGAGTTTTATCACAACTTTGGTGGTAAAACATATTGACCCTGTGCCATGGGTTTAGCTAACTTAGCTAACTAAAGTTACATTAGTGAATAAGGGGAAATGCTAGCAAGCTTTACCAGCCTGTGTTAGTACGTTTTACTCATTATAATAATTATTGCTAGCTGTGAGTCTAAAATGGGGAATTTAATTGGAATCTTCTAACCAATGGTCCAAACCTCATGTCTCCATCATAATCCATTCAAAAGTTATTGTAGTTTTTACCCTTGTAGGATGGCCAGAATTCAAATACAATTTTATTAGTCACATGCTTCGTAAACAACAGGTGTAGACTAAAGGTGAAATGCTTACTTACGGGCCCTTCTCAACAATGCAGAGAGAAAGAAAGTAGAGAAATAATAGAAAAGTACAACACAAAATAATGAAGTAATAATAAATACACAATGAATAATGATAACTTGGCTATATACATGGGGTACCAGTATAGAGTCGATGTGCAGACGTTCGAGGTATTTGAGTTAGATATGTACATTAGAGGTATTCAATTCCGAGATCCGACCTGGGACCCGAGCGGGTCCTCAATTCTGACATTTCTCGGATCTGGGTCTGATATAATTGCCACGGGTCTCGGGTATGTGCAATTTAAAATGAACCGACTGAACCCGATCGGACCAATCCTCTGTTGATTTTTAATGTGTGAGGTGATGAGAACAGCGCAAAGTCATCTGTGTAAGGCAATTGTGACTCAATTAAATGTATAGCTTATGTCCAGCTGAAACTGGTTCCGGCTGCTCACCTCACACGCGCCTGCTGCTGAGGAGAGCGAGAGAGCGAGTGAAAGGAGCCTTGGCCTAGGCTACTGTTGAATGCAAAGATGATATTTTTCATTTAAGTCAAATGAAAGCTAGAGTAGAAAGAGCATAGTGAAAAGACGCCGGCAAGGGGAATGTCTGTGTTTTAATATTCTGGTGGACAAAGATGAGAAGGTTGGCACGGACAAATGTACTGTGTGCAACTCGCTATTCAGGTTTGATACAACTTTCTAACTTATTTTCAATTATTTTCTGAAGGCATACAGAAGGAGGCTAAGTCGTTCTCAATCATAATATTTTTATAAAGATAAGCATAATATTGTTCGATTAAAAGAGTACTGTAACTCTGATAGGCCTAAAACATTCTTCCTTGCCGATATAGCCTGAATTTAAAATTGATGACATTTAAAAAATTGGTTACTGGCCTACACACAATTACCCATAATGTCAAAATGGAATTATGTTTTTATTTTTTTACTAATTAAAAGTGAAAAGCTGAAATGTCTTGAGTCAGTAAGGATTCATCCCCTTCGTTATAGCAAGCCTAAATGAGTTCAGGAGTGAAAATATGCTTAAGAAATCACATAGTAAGTTGCATGGACTTATTGTAAACAAATATAGTGTTTACCATGATTTTTTAATGCCTACCTCATCTCTGTACCCCACACATACAATGCATTATATATAATGTCCCTTAGTCAAGCAGTGAATTTCAAACACAGATTCAACCACAAAGACCAGGAAGGTTTTCCAATCCATGCAAAGAAGAGCACCCATTGGTAGAATGAACACCATCATGTTCGCGAGAGTCTCATCTTTCCATAGAGGGGTCATAATAGTTTCTAGACCAAACTGTTCGGACGCTACGGATGATTTTGTGAGAAGACCGATTTTCGCGATGTCTCATGGTCTGACAAACAGCACTACAGCTCTGTCACCTTTCACTGCAGATGCAGAAGTGCGACAGAGATGGATGCGGTGGATTGAGAAGTATCCAATGCAAAAAATATATATATCTCTAGCTAAAATGTCAGGATTTTGTATTATGCTAATTAGATTTCAGCGGGGGCGTGGACATTGAACTTAGTTAATGAGTTAATGGGCTCCCGAGTGGCGGTCTAAGGCACTGCATCTCAGTGTAAGAGGCATCACTACAGTCCATGGTTCGAATCCAGGCAGTATCACATCCGGATGTGATTGAGAGTCCCAAAGGGCTGCACACTATTAGCCCAGCGTCGTCAGGGTTTGGCGAAGGCCGTCATTGTAAATAAGAATTGGATCTAACTGACCTGCCCAGTTAAATAAATGTTAAATAAAATAAAAAAGGTCAAATGTACCATGAGGATTCAACCCTGTGGGAATCTTCATGTATCATTAACAAGGTGAGAAGAAAAATAAAGTAGGTCATGGGTCTATAACTGCCAGTGGGGGAAATGGAGCTGGTACAGGCTATGTATCAGCATAATTTTCTAAATGTGGTTTGGCCTTTCGGCATTCTTCACTAACACTGGTATGGCAGAAGCAACTTCCGGCGCCGACAGAGATGGCCGCCTCGCTTCGCGTTCCTAGGAAACTATGCAGTTTTTAGTTTTTTTACGTGTTATTTCTTACATTAGTACCCCAGGTCATCTTAGGTTTCATTACATACAGTCGAGAAGAACTACTGAATATAAGATCAGCGTCAACTCACCATCAGTACGACCAAGAATATGTTTTCCGCGACGCGGATCCTGTGTTCTGCCTTACAAACAGGACAACGGAATGGATCGCATGCAGCGACCCAAGAAAACGACTCCGAAAAAGAGGGAAACGTAGCGGTCTTCTGGTCAGACTCCGGACAAGGGCACATCGCGCACCACTCCCCAGCATTCTTCTTGCCAATGTCCAGTCTCTTGACAACAAGGTTGATGAAATCCGAGCAAGGGTAGCATTCCAGAGGGACATCAGAGACTGCAATGTTCTCTGCTTCACGGAAACATGGCTTACTGGGAAGACGCTATCCGATGCGGTGCAGCCAACGGGTTTCTCCACGCATCGCGCCGACAGAAACAAACATCTTTCTGGTAAGAAGAGCGGCGGGGGCGTATGCCTCATGACTAACGAGACATGGTGTGATAAAGGAAACATACAGGAACTCAAATCCTTCTGTTCACCTGATTTAGAATTCCTCACAATCAAATGTAGACCGCATTATCTTCCAAGAGAATTCTCTTCGATTATAATCACAGCCGTATATATCCCCCCCCAAGCAGACACATCGATGGCTCTGAACGAACTTTATTTAACTCTTTGCAAACTGGAAACCATTTATCCGGAGGCTGCATTCATTGTAGCTGGTGATTTTAACAAAGCTAATCTGAAAACAAGACTCCCTAAATTTTATCAGCATATCGATTGCGCAACCAGGGGTGGTAAAACCTTGGATCATTGTTACTCTAACTTCCATGACGCATATAAGGCCCTGCCCCGCCCCCTTTCGGAAAAGCTGACCACGACTCCATTTTGTTGATCCCTGCCTACAGGCAGAAACTTAAACAAGAGGCTCCCACGCTGAGGTCTGTCCAACGCTGGTCAGACCAAGCTGACTCCACACTCCAAGACTGCTTCCATCACGTGGACTGGGACATGTTTCGTATTGCGTCAGATGAAAATATTGACGAATACGCTGATTCGGTGTGCGAGTTCATTTGAACGTGCGTCGAAGATGTCGTTCCCATAGCAACGATAAAAACATTCCCAAACCAGAAACCGTGGATTGATGGCAGCATTCGCGTGAAACTGAAAGCGCGAACCACTGCTTTTAATCAGGGCAAGGTGTCTGGTAACATGTCCGAATATAAACAATGCAGCTATTCCCTCCGCAAGGCTATTAAACAAGCTAAGCGTCAGTACAGAGACAAAGTGGAATCTCAATTCAATGGCTCAGACACAAGAGGCATGTGGCAGGGTCTACAGTCAATCACGGACTACAAGAAGAAACCCAGCCCAGTCACGGACCAGGATGTCTTGCTCCCAGGCAGACTAAATAACTTTTTTGCCCGCTTTGAGGACAATACAGTGCCACTGACACGGCCTGCAACGAAAACATGCGGTCTCTCCTTCACTGCAGCCGAGGTGAGTAAGACATTTAAACGTGTTAACCCTCGCAAGGCTGCAGGCCCAGACGGCATCCCCAGCCGCGCCCTCAGAGCATGCGCAGACCAGCTGGCCGGTGTGTTTACGGACATATTCAATCAATCCCTATACCAGTCTGCTGTTCCCACATGCTTCAAGAGGGCCACCATTGTTCCTGTTCCCAAGAAAGCTAAGGTAACTGAGCTAAACGACTACCGCCCCGTAGCACTCACTTCCGTCATCATGAAGTGCTTTGAGAGACTAGTCAAGGACCATATCACCTCCACCCTACCTGACACCCTAGACCCACTCCAATTTGCTTACCGCCCAAATAGGTCCACAGACGATGCAATCTCAACCACACTGCACACTGCCCTAACCCACCTGGACAAGAGGAATACCTATGTGAGAATGCTGTTCATCGACTACAGCTCGGCATTCAACACCATAGTACCCTCCAAGCTCGTCATCAAGCTCGAGACCCTGGGTCTCGACCCCACCCTGTGCAACTGGGTACTGGACTTCCTGACGGGCCGCCCCCAGGTGGTGAGGGTAGGCAACAACATCTCCTCCCCGCTGATCCTCAACACGGGGCCCCACAAGGGTGCGTTCTGAGCCCTCTCCTGTACTCCCTGTTCACCCACGACTGCGTGGCCACGCACGCCTCCAACTCAATCATCAAGTTTGCGGACGACACAACAGTGGTAGGCTTGATTACCAACAACGACGAGACGGCCTACAGGGAGGAGGTGAGGGCCCTCGGAGTGTGGTGTCAGGAAAATAACCTCACACTCAACGTCAACAAAACTAAGGAGATGATTGTGGACTTCAGGAAACAGCAGAGGAACACCCCCTATCCACATCGATGGAACAGTAGCGGAGAGGGTAGCAAGTTTTAAGTTCCTCGGCATACACATCACAGACAAACTGAAATGGTCCACTCACACTGACAGCGTCGTGAAGAAGGCGCAGCAGCGCCTCTTCAACCTCAGGAGGCTGAAGAAATTCGGCTTGTCACCAAAAGCACTCACAAACTTCTACAGATGCACAATCGAGAGCATCCTGGCGGGCTGTATCACCGCCTGGTACGGCAACTGCTCCGCCCTCAACCGTAAGGCTCTCCAGAGGGTAGTGAGGTCTGCACAACGCATCACCGGGGGCAAACTACCTGCCCTCCAGGACACCTACACCACCCGATGTTACAGGAAGGCCATAAAGATCATCAAGGACATCAACCACCCGAACCACTGCCTGTTCACCCCGCTATCATCCAGAAGGCGAGGTCAGTACAGGTGCATCAAAGCTGGGACTGAGAGACTGAAAAACAGCTTCTATCTCAAGGCTATCAGACTGTTAAACAGCCACCATTGAGTGGCTGCTGCCAACACACTGTCATTGACACTGACCCAACTCCAGCCACTTTAATAATGGGAATTGATGGGAAATGATGTAAATATATCACTAGCCACTTTAAACAATGCTACCTTATATAATGTTACTTACCCTACATTATTCATCTCATATGCATACGTATATACTGTACTCTACATCATCGACTGCATCCTTATGTAATACATGTATCACTAGCCACTTTAACTATGCCACTTTGTTTACTTTGTCCACATACTCATCTCATATGTATATACTGTACTCGATACCATCTACTGTATGCTGCTCTGTACCATCACTCACTCATATATCCTTATGTACATATTCTTTATCCCCTTACACTGTGTATAAGACAGTAGTTTTAGAATTGTTAGTTAGATTACTTGTTGGTTATCACTGCATTGTCGGAACTAGAAGCACAAGCATTTCGCTACACTCGCATTAACATCTGCTAACCATGTGTATGTGACAAATAAAATTGGATTTGATTTGATTTGATTTGAGCATACTTTTGAGAACAGCCATAATGAAGCCACTACACTGTCATTGTAATGATGCAACTACTAAGATACCTAAATATGAGGTCTTGCATAGCATTACATGAATGCGTAATAGATATGCTATGGATATGTTTCATTAACGTAATGGGGTTAGGACCTGTTATAACACGTTCATGAAATGCTTAAAGATGTGTAGTAATTGTGCTATGGATATGTAGTCAAAGTTACCAATGAGTCTACTGCATTGGGATGAATACTGTGGATCTATATTATAAAATTAACATTTAGAATTCTGGACACGTGATATAGATGCATAAAAACATATAACAATGTAATATTGCTTGTGACTTACATTGTTGTATGTATTTATGCACTCTATGTGGTCATGTTGTGCTGTTGAGTTTGAGATGCAAGACACAATTCCCAAAAGGGACACAATAAAGAAAAATATATATTATATGTATTATAATTATTTATATATATATACAGTACCAGTCAAAAGTTTGGACACACCAACTCATTCAAGTGTTTTTCTTTATTTTTACTATTTTCTACAATGTAGAATAATAGTGAAGACATCAAACCTATGAAATAACATATATGGAATCATGTAGTAACCAAAAAAGTGTTAAACGTATCAAAATATATTTTATATTCTTCAAACTCGATAACAGCTTTGGACAATCTTGCCATTTTCTCAACCAGCTTCACCTGGAATGCTGTTCCAACGGCCTTGAAGGAGTTCCCAAATATGCTGATTGGTTGGCTACTTTGAATTTATTTTTATTTAACACTTCTTTTTCACGTGTTATTTCATTGTTTTGATGTCTTCACTATTATTTGGATAAAGTAATCCTTCTCACCCCCCCCCCCTTAAAAGATTTAGATGCACTATTGTAAAGTGGCTGCTCCACTGGATGTCATAAGGTGAATGCACCAATTTGTAAGTCGCTCTGGATAAGAGCGTCTGCTAAATGACTTAAATGTAAATGTAAATGTATTTTACAATGTGGAAAATACAAATAATAAAGTAAAAAAACTGAATATAAACTCAGCAAAAAAAGAAACTTACATTTTTCAGGACCCTGCCTTTCAAAGACAATTTGTAAGAATCCAAAAACTGAACATATCTTTATTCTAAAGAGTTTCAACACTGTTTCCCATGCCTGTTCAATGAACCATAAACAATTAATGAACATGCACCTGTGGAACGGTCGTTAAGACACTAACAGCTTTACAGACGGTTGGCAATTTAGGTCACTGTTATGAAAACGTAGGACACTAAGGAGGCCTTTCTATTGACTCTGAAAAACACCAAAAGAAAGATGCCCAGGGTCCCTGCTCATCTGCGTGAATGTGCCTTAGTCATGCTGCAAGGAGGCATGAGGACTGCGATGTGGCCAGGGCAAAAAATTGCAATGTCCATACTGTGAGACGCCTAAGACGGCGATACAGGGAGACAGGACAAACAGCTGATCGTCCTCGCAGTGGCAGACCACGGGTAACACCTGCACAGGATCGGTACATCCGAACATCACACCTGCGGGACAGGTACAGGATGGCAACAACAACTGCCTGACTTACCCCAGGAATGCACAATCCCTCCATCTGTGCTCAGACTGTCCGCAATAGGCTGAGAGAGGCTGGACTGAGGGCTTGTAGGCCTGTTGTAAGGCAGGTCCTCACCAGACATCATCGGCAACAAGTTTGCCTATGTGCACAAACCCACCATCGATGGACCAGACAGGACCAGAAAGAAGTGCTCTTCACTGACGAGTCGTGGTTTTGTCTCACCAGGGGTGATGGTTGGACTCGCGTTTATCGTCAAAGGAATGAGCGTTACACCGAGGCCTGTACTCTGGAGCGGGATCGATTTGGAGGTGTAGGGTCCGTCATGGTCTGGGGCGGTGTGTCACAGCATCATCGGACTGAGCTTGTTGTCATTGCAGGCAATCTCAACGTTGTGCGTTACAGGGAAGACATCCTCCTCCCTCATGTGCTACCCTACCTGCAGGCTAATCCTGACATGACCCTCCAGCATGACAATGCCCCCAGCCTCACTGCTCGTTCTGTGTGTGTTTTCCTGCAAGACAGAAATGTCAGTGTTCTGGCATGGCCAGCGAAGAGCCCGGATCTCAATCCAATTGAGCACGTCTGGGACCTGTTGGATCAGAGGGTGAGGGCTAGGGCCATCCCCCCCAGAAATGTCCGGGAACTTGCAGGTGCCTTGCTGGAAGAGTGGGATAACAACTCACAGCAAGAACGGGCAAATCTGTTGCAGTCCATGAGGAGGAGATGCACTGCAGTACTTAATGCAGCTGGTGGCCACACCAGATACTAACTGTTACTTTGATTTTACCCCCTCCCTTTGTTCAGAGACACATTATTCAATTTCTGTTCGTCACATGTCTGTGGAACTTGTTCAGTTTGTCTCAGTTGTTGAATCTTATGTTCATACAAATATTTAAACATGTTAAGTTTGCTGACAAAAACGCAGTTGACAGTGAGAGGACGTTTCTTTTTTTGCTGACTTTATGTATATGTTTGATGGGGTTGAAGTCAGCGCTTTGTGCAGGCAAGTCAAGTTCTTCCATACTGATTTTGAGAAATCATTTCTGTATGGACCTCACTTTGTGCACAGGGGTATTGTCATGCAGAAGCCGGAAAGAGCCTTCTCCAAACTGTTGCCACAAAGTTGGAAGCACAGAATCATCTAATATGTCATTGTATGCTGTAGCTTTAAGTTGCATTAAGCACTATGCATTGGGGCAGGTAGCATTCTCCTGGCATCCACCAAACCCAGATTCTTCTGTCGGACTGCCAGATTGTGAGGCGTGATTCATTCCTCCAGACAACGTGGTTCCAATGCTCCAAAGTCCAGTGGTGGCAAACTTTACACTACTCCAACCGATGCTTGGCATTGAGTATGGTGATCTTAGGGTTATGTGTGGCTGCTTGGCCATGTAAACCCATTTCACGAAGCTCCTGACGAACAGTTAATGTGCTGATGTTGCTTCCAGAGGCAGTTTGGAACTCGGTAGTGAGTGTTGCAATCAAGGACAGGCGATTTTTATGTGCTTCAGCACTCGGCGGTCCCGTTTTGTGAGCTTGTGTGGCCTACCACTTCGAGTCTGAGCTGTTGTTGCTCCTAGGCGTTTCCACTTTACAATAACAGCACTCACAGTCCACATACTTTTAGCCATGTGGTGTTTATATATACAGTGGGGCAAAAAAGTATTTAGTCAGCCACCAATTGTGCAAGTTCTCCCACTTAAAAATATGAGAGGGCCTGTAATTTTCATCATAGGTACATCATTATTCATCATTATGACAGACGAAATGAGAAAAAAAATCCAGAAAATCACATTGTAGGATTTGTAATTTATTTATTTGTGTAACGGCTTTCTAATGGTGAAGGAGAGTCGGACCAAACTGCAGCGTTTCGATTGCGATTCATGTTTATTAAACAAACGTAAAACACGACTAAACACGAACACTACAAAACAATAAACGAAACGGAAACCGAAAACAGCCTATACATGTGTCAACTAACATCTAACAAGGACATCAAGACACTCAGGACAATCACCCACAATACAACCAAAGAATATGGCTGCCTAAATATGGTTCCCAATCAGAGACAACGATAAACACCTGCCTCTGATTGAGAACCACTTCAGACAGCCATAGACTTTCCTAGAACACCCCACTAAGCTACAATCCCACTAACATACACACCAAAACCCCAAGACAAAACACACCACAATACAAAAACTCCATGCCACACCATGGCCTGACCCAATACATGAAGAAAAACACAAAATACTTAGACCAGGGCGTGACAATTTGCAAATTATGGTGGAAAATAAGTATTTGGTCACTTACAAACAAGCAAGATTTCTGGCTCTCACAGACTTCTTCTTTAAGAGGCTCCTCTGTCCTCCACTCGTTACCTGTATTAATGGCACGCGTTTGAACTTATCAGTATAAAAGACACCTGTCCACAACCTCAAACAGTCACACTCCAAACTCCACTATGGCCAAGACCAAAGAGCTGTCAAAGGACACCAGAAACAAAATTGTAGACCTGCACCTGGCTGGGAAGACTGAATCTGCAATAGGTAAGCAGCTTGGTTTGAAGAAATCAACTGTGGGAGCAATTATTAGGAAATGGAAGACATACAAGACCACTGATAATCTCCCTCGATCTGGGGCTCCACGCAAGATCTCACCCCGTGGGGTCAAACTGATCACAAGAACGGTGAGCAAAAATCCCAGAACCACACGGGGGGACCTAGTGAATGACCTGCAGAGAGCTGGGACCAAAGTAACAAAGCCTCTACCATCAGTAACACACTACGCCACCAGGGACTCAAATCCTGCAGTGCCAGTACATGTCCAGGCCCGTCTGAAGTTTGCTAGAGAGCATTTGGATGATCCAGAAGAAGATTGGGAGAATGTCATATGGTCAGATGAAAGCAAAATATAACTTTTTGGTAAAAACTCAACTCGTCGTGTTTGGAGGACAAAGAATGCTGAGTTGCATCCAAAGAATACCATACCTACTGTGAAGCATGGTGGTGAAAACATCATGCTTTGGGGCTGCTTTACACGACTGATCCGTGTAAAGGAAATAATGAATGGGGCCATGTATCGTGAGATTTTGAGTGAAAACCTCCTTCCATCTGCAAGGGCATTGAAGATGAAACGTGACTGGGTCTTTCAGCATGACAATGATCCCAAACACACCGTCCGGGCAATGAAGGAGTGGCTTCATAAGAAGCATTTCAAGGTCCTGGAGTGGCCTAGCCAGTCTCCAGATCTCAACCCCATAGAAAATCTTTGGAGGGAGTTGAAAGTCCGTGTTGCCCAGCAACAGCCCCAAAACATCACTGCTCTAGAGGAGATCTACATGGAGGAATGGGCCAAAATACCAGCAACAGTATGTGAAAACCTTGTGAAGACTTACAGAAAACGTTTGACCTCTGTCATTGCCAACAAAGGGTATATAACAAACTATTGAGATAAACTTTTGTTATTGACCAAATACTTATTTTCCACCATAATTTGCAAATAAATTCATAAAAAATCCTACAATGGGATTTTCTGGATTTTTATTTCTCATTTTGTCTGTCATAGTTGAAGTGTACCTATGATGAAAATTACAGGCCTCATCTTTTTAAGTGGGAGAACTTGCACAATTGGTGGCTGACTAAATACTTTTTTGCCCCACTGTATACTCACCACAACCCAATGAATCTGTTAAAGTACTAATGTAATATTTCTCTATTCTATGATGGAAATAGAAAAGTAACAATAGAATGTTTTTTTTTTTGTCAAGTGGTGTTACTGTATATTTCCCCTCTGTTGTCTGTCTCTCACAACTGTACGTAGTATATAGGCTAGCTAGAGTGTAACCTCTACAGCCAAAACGCTATGCATCCTAAATTAAATCAACATGAAACTGGAGTGAAAAACTACAGACTTTACATTGCTATACTAGAATGCTAGTGGAATGCAGGCTTTGCTTGACAACAGTCAGCAGGGTAGCAGTTGTGGAAGGGTTTACAGTTGTGGAGGAAGGTAATATGATTTACAGTATTTTGCCTGTAAAAGTAATTTGGCAATGTTTATATGACATTCTTACAAACAGACCACATTATTTCCTGCATACGCTTTTTATACCGGTATGGAGATGTGGGTTGGCGTCTATTTTTTATAAATATACACCATAAAAAAAGTAATCCATCATTAATTTGTTTAGGCAGGTACTAAGAAACATTATAAGACTAATAAAATGTATTTTCTAAATAGAATAGAATAGCATATTTTGAGTTTAATTAGGCCTTAAGATACTGCTCTGTGCAGCCATGGCTGCGCCATTCAAATTAAATCAATAGTTTGTCATTTTGTTCATTACACAGACAAGACACACCTCCCAATCACAGTCAACGGACATATATTTTAATGTAAGAATATAATGGAATATAAAATAAACCATATTTCTCCTACACAACTTGTCACAGGAACGTGTGGAACCAATATCATAAAAAATTGTTATTTCGAAACAGAGCCCAAGCCCATGTTTTTTTTATCCACGTTTCATCCCTTTCCTACCCTCACTCCACTTTGTTAGGGAGCAGGCATAGGGTCTCATCTGCAACATGATACCAATAGAAAATAATAGCAATCCTATCTTCAAAAGCATGTGAGTCAATATTTCACAACCTCCGCAGGCTTTTGGAGTTGCCTATACGCGAACGCCAAAACACTACGTCTACTTTTGATTTAGCCTACATTCTTGCATGCTAGATGTTTCAGTGATAGATGACCAAACACATAGATTAGCTCTGCCACCTCCAGTTATTTGTACAACTAGAAACCAATCAAACAAATAGCTTATAGCCTACAGACAGAGATTCAGTGAAACAAAATCACATTGATTGATTATCAGAGTCAGTGAAGTAACAGGCTTTTGGTCGGGAGTAGGCCTAAGCTACTGACTGCGAGTGAAGAGCATAATAATCCACTTGTTAAACTACATAACATGGCAAAATGTTCAAATAAGTGAGCCAACTAGGCAAGATGATCATGAGCAACACTCACCTCAACTTAGCTAACATTTCCCCAGCCTAATTCTAAATACTGAACTGTATCGTATGCTCATACAAATGAGGCAATTACTGTGATGTGACTTAATGTGAAGACTGCTATTTATTGAATAATTATCGACTATGTTTAATTATTACTCTATTATTAGAATTAATCATGTAACATTTAACTCATTAGAAATTTGGGGCACCACGGTAACAGTTGTTTACCGAGTTACTATCTCCCGACTTAAACTCTAAAGATGACCTAAATATCTCTTACATGAATGACAGTCAATTATTAATTAACTCATCGGTCTCTTTTTGAACGCCTCATAATCCTTGGATATACGCAAGAACCCTAACCTAAGTGATGAATTTGACGATACACAAATTGGCTTAATTAATAATTTACTAACTAACTAAATCATCACACAGAATACGTAAACACACACAGCATAGGTTATTGATTACATACAAAATACAATGAAAACCGGTCCCTAGTGGACTAACCTTTTGGTTAAGCAATGGAAAGGGGAGGAGTATGTAAGGAGAAGGAGAGACAAAGAGTCAACTTCTCGTACATACATTTGGGAGCTACGCTCACGGGAATATGAATACTTTGCACATGAACGACCGCTCATTCGGAAAATAAATGCAATATATATTTACATGTAGATGTCTGTCTCTGTCGTCTTTCTGGTGAAACCACTCGATACTTCTATGGGAAGTGGTTTGATGTAAGTCTCTGGTTGTCCACCAGAGGTCACAATGTCCTTCTTAGTTGTAGGCTTCTTTTGTTCTGGAGTGTCCGTTAGCATAGATACATCTGGTGTACCACACTGTGTTCAGAGGGATCTGTCTTCCCTCTCATCTTTGGTCAAACGTTCTAGACTACTTTACACGCACAGCTGCAGATGGTGCATGTTTTGGTCTGGTTTACAAAGTTTCTCACCATTTCAACGTGCGGACCACGGCCTCACGTTCTCTGGTCTCATTGGTTGATTATTCAGGGTACAGCTAGGACCACTGTACACACCAGCAGCAACCTGGCATGTTTTGGTCATGTAAATTTTGTTAATAAGTCCTTTTGAACACTCTGGTATTAGGGGCATTCCAACACGCCGACACAATGTCTGTGCTCGTGTGGGCATGGTTACTGACTGGAATGTGTACACCCTCAGAAATACAGTTATTTAGTTAAGCCATCCTTAATGATATCACAAAATAATAATCACTTGACAGGATTGTTCTTTAAATCCCCACCGACCATTTCCCATTTTGGACGTTGGAGTTTTGGCGGCAAAGTCTCTCTGTGTAACAAAGTATTTTCACCTCTCGGCTGTCCAGTCATAAAACCAGCCCAACTCCCCCCTCTGGGGGGAGAGAGGGTGTTCTGGCTATCTGTCAGCCATGTGCCGAGCTGATCTGGCACCTTTGATCCTCACCTAGGAGAGAGAGTCATGTATATTATATTGTATTACTTTATTATTGATACAATTGCTCAGAGAAAACTTTTGTTTTATTAACAAGTCATCTTTTTTCTCTCAAAAAGGTAGAGGTCAAAATGATTGACATTCCTGTTTTCAATACCTCACCTCGTGAGGAAAATGGCACTGATTATTTTTTCTAAAATATTTTATGAGATTGGAGAACACATTGGAGGGATCTTAGACCATATGTCCATACAGAATCTTCCCAGATCCTTGGCATCCTTCATCTGCGCTGTACTCTTCAATTCAAACCATAGGTTTCCGATGGTGTTCAAGTCCGGAGACTGAGATAGCCATTGCAAAAATTTTGATTTTGTGGCCAAATAACAAATTCTTTGTGAATTTTGATGTGCTCTTGGGGTTATTGTTTTGCTGGAAGATCCACTTGCGGCCAAGTTTCATCTTCCTGGCAGAGACAACCAGGTTTTTGGCCAAAATGTCCGGGTACTGGGTAAAGTTCATGATGTCGTTGACCTTAACAAGGGCCCAAGGGCCAGTGGAAGCAAAATAGCCCCAAAACATCAAATATCCACCACCATATGGGGCTATTTTCTGAATATGCATCTTTCTTTTGACGCAAAACCCACAACTGGTGTGTGTGGCCAAAGAGCTCTATTTTCATGTCATCTGACCATAGCACCGGTTCCAATCCATGTGCCCTTTAGCAAACTCCAGGCGTTTAAATTTGTTGTATGACATGATAGTAGAGCTCTTTGGCCATGCACACCAGTGGTGGGATTGGCATCGAACTGAGAATGCATAACCAGAAAATAACACCATACCTACTGTGATGGGGGAGGGTGGGTGAAATCGATACAGTTACATATCGCAATATTATTTTTGGACACTGTTATAGCAAAGTATCGGCTGTACCTGTGCCAAAACTCTGGTATTTTTCATCCTATATCTTGTTCTTCATTTTCTTTTGAACCTCTTGAAGCTAGGGGGCACTATTTTTATGTTTGGAAAAATAACGTTCCCAAAGTAAACAGCCTATTTCTCAGGACCAGATGCTAGAATATGCATATAATTGACGTATTAGGATAGAAAACACTCTAAAGTTTCCAAAACTGTCAAAATATTGTCTGAGTATAACAGAACTGATATTGCAGGCGAAACCCTGTGAAAAATCAAACCAGGAAGTGGCTTCTATTTTGAAAACTCCATGTTCCATAGCCTCCCATTGCTCCATTTTAAGGGATATCAACCATATTCCTTTTCCTATCGCTTCCTCAAGGTGTCACCAGTCTTCAGACATAGTTTCAGGCTTTTATTTTGAAAAATGAGCCAGAAAGATAACATTACGTCAGGTGGTCACACGAGTTTTGCTCACGCAACATAATTTGGATAGCTATTGTTTTTCCCTCCTACTGATAAAGACATTTGCGGTTGATATATTATCGATTATATATTTTAAAAACAACCTGAGGATTGATTATAAAAAAGTTTGACATGTTTCTGTGGACATTTCGGATATTATTTGGAATTTGTCTGCGTTGTTGTGACCGCTCTTTCCTGTAGATTTCTGAACATAATGTGCCAAACAAACGGAGGTGTTTTGGATATAAAAATAATCTTTATGGAACAAAAGGAACATTTGTTGTGTAACTGGGAGTCTCGTGAGTGAAAACATCCAAAGATCATCAAAGGTAAACGATTAATTTGATTGCTTCTCTGATTTGTGACCAAGCTACCTGATGCTAAGTGTACTTAATGTTTTGTCATGCGATCGGTACATTTACACAAACGCTTGGATTGCTTTCGCTGTGAAGCATAATTTCAAAATCTGAGACAACAGAAACCTCTGGGGGCAGTATTTCATTTTTGGATGAAAAACGTTCCCGTTTTAAAGTAGATATTTTGTCACGAAAAGATGCTCGAGTATGCATATAATTGACAGCTTTGGAAAGAAAACACTCTGATGTTTCCAAAACTGCAAAGATATTGTCTGTGAGTGCCACAGAACTAATGCTACAGGCGAAACCAAGATGACATTTCATACAGGAAGCGCTGTGTTCCAATGTCTCCTTATATGGCTGTGAATGCGCAAGGAATGAGCCTACACTTTCTGTCGTTTCCCCAAGTTGTTTGCAGCATTGTGATATATTTGTAGGCATATCATTGGAAAATTGACCATAAGAGACTACATTTACCAGGTGTCCGCTCGGTGTCCTCCGTCGAAACTATTGCGTAATCTCCAGGTGCGTGCATTTTTCCATTTTGAACAGAGGAGAAACCAAACTGCAACGAGTGATTTATCATCGAATAGATATGTGAAAAACACCTTGAGGATTGATTCTAAACAACGTTTGCCATGTTTCTGTCGATATTATGGAGTTAATTTGGAAAAAAGTTCACGCTGTAATGACTGAATTTCCGGGTTTTTTTCTTAGCCAAACGTGATGAACAAAATGGAGCGATTTCTCCTACACAAATAATATTTTGGAAAAACTGAACATTTGCTATCTAACTGAGAGTCTCCTCATTGAAAACATCCGATGTTCTTCAAAGTTATTTTATTTGAATGCTTTTCTTGTTTTTGTGAAAATGTTGCCTGCTGAATGCTAGGCTTAATGCTATGCTAGCTATCAATACTCTTACACAAATGCTTGTGTAGCTATGGTTGAAAAGCATTTTTTGAAAATCTGAGATGACAGTGTTGTTAAAATGGTGGATAATACTTGTATGTTTGAGGAATTTTAACTATGGGATTTCAGTTGTTTTGAATTTGGCGCCCTGCAATTTCACTGGCTGTTGTCGATGTGGGACGCTAGCGCACTCCCAGGAATCCCAGTTCCACAATTAATGTTTGTTTTGTTCGATAAAGTCCATCATTTAAATGCAAATACCTCCTTTTTGCTCGCACGTTTAGCCCAGTAATCCAAATGCACAATGTGCAAGCAATTAGTTCAGATGAAAAGTAAAAAAAGTTATATTACAGTTTGTAGAAACATGTCAAACGAGGTATAGAATCAATCTTTAGGATGTTTTTATCATAAATCTTTAATAATGTTTCAACTTGACAATTCCTTTGTCTTTAGAAATGAAAAGGAATGCAGCTTGCTTTCATGGCCACGTGCCTGTCTTAGCTCATGACATTCTGCCAGACCTCTTAGTCAAACAGCTCTTATTCTCTCCCACTTCATAGTAGAAGCCTGAAACAAGGTTCTAAAGACTGTTGACATCTAGTGAAAGCCTTAGGAAGTGCAATATGTCCCCATAGACACTGTATATTGGATAGGCAAAAACTTGAAAACCTACAAACCTCAGATTTCCCACTTCCTGGTTGGATTTTTTTCTCAGGTTTTTGCCTGCCATATACGTTCTGTTATACACACAGACATCATTCAAACAGTTTTAGAGTTTCAGAGTGTTTTCTATCCACATCTACTAATTATATGCATATTATTGCTTTTGGGCCTGAGTAGCAGGCAGTTTACTCTGGGCACCTTATTCATCCAAAGTACTCAATACTGCCCCCGTTCCCAAAGAAGTTTTAAGTATCATGATAATATTGTATCGTGATGTCCCTGGCAATTCCCTGCTCTAATACCTACTGTAAAATGTGGTGGATATTTGATGTTTTGGAGCTATTTTGCTTCCACTGGTCCTGGGGCCCTTGTTAATTAAGGTCAATGGCATTATTAACTTTACCCAGTACCAAGACATTTTAAGTACCAAGATGTAATGTCATGTGCACAAGTACAGTGAATGCCTTTCTTGCAAGCTCTAAACCCAGCAATGCAGTAATCAATAACAATACAAATCAACAAATAACATAAGGTAGAACAAAAACACACAAATAAAAATAGGTCACATAAGCATGGGCTCCCTCTGTGTGCAATAATAATGTTTATGTCATGTGGACTGGAACAGGTGAACCCAAGAGCAGACTCAGACGAGGAGACAGGGATGAGGTAACCAAGGTATTTATTGAAACACAGGGGGAAGATTGAGTGCAGGCCAGGGGAAGCTCAGGCGGGTTGCAGAAAACCAGGTGCGGAGGTTGAGGCTGGACCGAGTGGTGTTAGGACAGGGTGAGCAAGTCCGGAGGGGAATCCTAGGGAGCTGTAGAGTGGGGGATCCAGGACA
Source organism: Oncorhynchus nerka (assembly GCF_034236695.1). Taxonomy (NCBI): domain Eukaryota; kingdom Metazoa; phylum Chordata; class Actinopteri; order Salmoniformes; family Salmonidae; genus Oncorhynchus; species Oncorhynchus nerka. The sequence continues at coordinate 44,070,116 of NC_088397.1, forward strand.
GATTAGCAGGACTGACGAGATGTAGGACTGGAGACAGGGACCAGAGTCAGAGCGGGCAGAACTGTAGCGGAGAGGAAAACAGCATCAGGCCCAACAGGAACCAAACAGGAACAAATTGCTAGAAGCATAGACTGACTGAGTAGATATTTTGATCTGGCAGTGTGGAAGTGGCAGGACTGAGTATTTGTAGAGGTCTTGATTATAGAGCAGGTTGCAGCTGGTGGGGATCTGTTCTGACTCCAGCACATCTGTCTCCTTTCACACAGTCACACACACACAGAGGGAGGGGGAGAGAGCACTAGAGGAGTGGTGGCAGGTCAAGGAGACACAGGATGAGCACTAGAGGGCGTGGCAGGAGCAGATGTGACATCCCATACCTGGGATATAAACTGGGGTCCTCTGTCAGAAACGATGTCAGTGGCAATGCCATGCAGCCGATATACATGGGATACCAGCAAATCAGCAGTCTCCCTGGCGAATGGAAGCTTGGAGAGGGGAATGAAGTGAGCCGCTTTGGAAAATCTGTCAATTATGGTGAGAATGACTGAGTTACCGTTGGATGGGCGAAGGCCAGTGACGAAGTCCAGAGCTATGTGTGACCAGGGGCGACTGGGTATGCGAATAGGGAGAAGCAGACCGGAAGTGGGTTTGGTGGAGGTTTTGTTCCAGGCACAGACCGAGCAGGCTGAGACGAACTCCTGGACGTCTCTCTCTATGGTCGGCCACCAAAAGCGCTGACGCAGGATGGCTGTCTGGTTCAGGCCAGGGTGACAGGTGAGGGGAGTAGAATGGGCCCACTGAAGAACCTCAGAGTGAACTGAATCTGGAACAAACAGGGCCTTTCTTGGCCCGTTGCCTGGGTCAGGCTGGTTCTGCTGAGCCTGGCGAATACGGGACTCGATCCAGGTTGAGGCTGGAGTGAGAGGTGTTGGGACAGGGTGTGCAAGTTCGGAGAGGAATCCAAGGGAGCCGTCCGTAGAGTGGGAGATCCAGGACAGAATAGCAGGACGAGAAATAGGATTGGAGTAAGGGACCAGAGTCAGAGCGGGCAGAACTGTAGCGGAGAGGAAAATAGCATCAGGCAAAGGAAAACAGACACAACAGGACAACAGTCTCCAAAAACGAAAAAGCTGCTAGAAGCATAGACAGACTGAGCAGAGATTACGATCTGGCAGCATGGAAGTGGCAGGACTGAGTATTTGTAGAGGTCTTGATTATGGAACAGGTTGCAGCTGGCGGGGTCTGCTCTGACTCCAGCACACCTGTCTCTGCCCCCCCCCCCCACACACACACACAGAGAGAGAGAGACAGAGAGCACTGGGGGAGTGGCGACAGGTCAAGGAGACACAGGATGAGCACTAGAGGGAGTGGCAGGAGTAGATGTGAGTTTAACATGACCTTTGAATGACTACCTCATCTCTGTATCCCACACATACAATTATCTGTAAGATCCCTCAGTCGAGCAATGAATTTCAAACAGAGATTTAACCATAAAGACCACAGAGTTTTTGCAATGCCTCACAAAGAAGGGCCCCATTGGTAGATGGTTAAATAAAAAAAGCAGACATTGAATATCTCTTTGAGCATGGTGAAGTTATTAAATATACTTTGGATGGTGTATCAATACACCCAGTCTCTACAAAGATACAGGCATTTTTCCTAATTATGGGCCTAATTAATTTCATTAAATTGACTGATTTCCATATGTAAAATCTTTGAAATTGTTGCATGTTGCGTTTATATTTTTGTTCAGCTGTTCAGGAGGCTGTTGGTGTTAGACTTGATGTACCCATGCCGCAGAGAGAAGAATCTATGGCATGAGTGGCTGAAGTCTAACGATTTTCCGGGCTTTCCTTTCACACCGCCTGATTTAGAGGTCCTGGATGACAGATGGTGATGTTGAGGTAGAGGTTGGTGTTACGGCACTACACTGCCAGGTCACGGACCTCCTCTCTGTAAGCTGTCTCATCGTCGCCGGTGATCAGGCCTACCACCGTCGTGTCGTCAGCAAATTTGATGTGTGGACAGGGAGTACAAGAGTGGACTAAGCACATACCCCTGCAGTTCCCCCATGGGGTCGGCCCGTCAGGGAGTCAAGGATCCAGTTACAGAGGGAGATGTTCAGTCCCAGGCTCCTAAGCTTGGTGACAAGCTTGGAAGGGACGATGGTGTTGAACGCTGAGCTGTAGTCAAGGACATGCATTCTTACATAGGTATTCCTCTCATTTTAGCCAAAAACCTGGTTGCTTCTGACAGGAGTCTGAAACTTGATGGCAAGTGGATCTTCCATCAAGACAATAACCCCAAGCAAACATCAAAATCCACAAAGAAATGGTTAATTGGCCATCTGTCTATTTGTATTAGCTGCCCCTCACCTCCACTGGATGCCAGATGAAAGGGTATTTTCAGACCAATGGGTAAATGTGAAAGCATCACAAGTAGAATGATGCTGCACAATAAGTGCATGCCTTGCTTAAGGTTTGGATGACTCTGGATGTAATATAAGGACATTTACACATTTTATAATTAAATGTCTTCATTTCATAGGGCAATATTTGAATTGTAAATTAGACATTTGAGAATCAATTTGATAACCAGAGAAGGTCCCGATGGAATAGCTAAAGCCCTCTCCCCAAATATGTGCTTTCGTCTGTAGTCTAATCTATATTAGTGTAGCTAAAATAATTGGTGAGACAATTAATTCTAATTAAGTGTCAAGATTGCCTTGTAATTTCAGTGTAATTCAGCAAAACCAAAGCACAGGGGAGAGGCTTTGCAAGGTAATTGCTCTTTGTGTTTGCTAATAAACATTAGTGTTAAAACAAGTTATTCAGGATCATTATTGGGAGAGTGATTTACTAGTCATTAATTGACAAAGTGAGTTTCATCTCAGCTGATGAGCAGTTCTCTAACATATGTAGTGCAACAGGAGGGATAGGAAATAATCACTCGGCAAACACATTGCACAGATTCTCCAATAACAGCATGTGATGAATACTGTTTATTTAAAGAACCTAATTCACACTGGTATTTTGATGCATGGCTATTTGTGTCCCATAAATGGTAATGTTTTCAGTAACAGATTAACAGGGCTGAAATTCTTCTTCTTACAGAGATCCTGCTATTTCTGGAGGTGTTATTTAGTAGCTGTACAGTCACAGTAATAATAACGCTTGGAAGTAAATACGTATCAGCCTTGCATATGTTTGCTTTCACACTTTGTGTGTGAAGTGACGTCATAGCGCTTAGCCAGGTTGATAAAAACAGAGCAAAAAAAACACATGATGGTTTAGTCACTCAATAACTGTCTTTCAGCTTTAACTAAGTGTGATCACTTTTTCCCCAACCTCATTATTATTTCAAAAAGTGCTTGATAAAATGCAGACCTGTGAATTTCAAGTTCTTGACATGCTAATTGTGCTTACAGTTCTTAACTCCTTATCTCAAGTATTCAATTGCAATTTGGATTCTACCAACATAACAGACAGTCTAATGGAGGGTTCTCCAACTGGCGGCCGCGAGCCAGCAATATTATTTGGCCCCCCAAATTAATTATATCAACATATATCTAATAATAAAAAATCTCAGACCCGAGATGCAAAAACTCCAAAATGCAATTTCCCAAGAAGGAAGTTACCCTTACCTAAATAATGCAGAAGTTACATTTTAACTTCATTCATGAGGAGAGAGAATGCAGGAGACAAATAAAGCAGGCAGCGGACCATTTTGTGGTGCTGAGACGTAAAGCTTCAACCGCAGCGCAATCAATAGGAGGTGAACAGCGCCTGGTGCTGAAAATATATCTAACCTGTTATGCAAGTTGCACAGCAACATATGGAGAAAACCTACCCCCAGTTGAGTAATTCATTCAACAGTTATTCATTTTAATTTGACTTTACAAATAATGAGAGAGCTTAAATGAGTCTTTCTTCTGAGCCTAAGCCTATATAAAATAAAATAACTGGCTGAGGTAGGCTACGAGGCTTAACAGCATCTTTCACAATAAAAAAATATATGTCTTAATATGAGTGATTTTTTTTATTAGGCCTGTTTACAATTACAACTGGCCAAAACTGTAGCATCCTAATTTAAAGAAAAAATGGCAATGTCTGTATCTGAATGTCTGTATCGGGATAGCCTGCTCCTGTAACGACAGAACAAACAGAAAATATTGTCAGCTTAAGACCTACATATCCCTAGATAAGCACTCACAATAATATTAGTATTGAATAAATACAGTCGTATAGGCTACTAAGTTACTTACTCAATGGGAAAAGTTGCATTTCCCCTCGGACACAGTCTTGATGATGTCCGGTGAGGTGGATGTGATTTTGATGCACAGGTAGTCCTCGATTGACTTATGTGAAAACCAGTTCCTGTCGTGAAGCTATACTGCGTTCGTAGAGGAAAATGAGGACTCTATCCGTTCATTGTTAGCACCTAAAATGCAAGTTTGTTCATTGTGCTTTATTCCTCACATAAGGACTTGGCACTCCTGAGTGCATCCCTGAGAAGGCTCGATGTCTGGAATTCAATCAACTCAGTTTGAATTGCGGCCTCGTCCAGCGAGGGTATTGTTTTCTTAGCAAGGGAGGAGAATCTTCCATCTGGGCGGACTGTGAGAGGGTCACGTACTAACGCAACGATATCCTTGGGCATGCTGTAGTCTTCCAATCTTGTGGAGAAGTTGTCTGGTTCCTCTGCCTGTCGTTCTTCAGTGTACTGAATTGCAGTAGCCTTCCAGATGACAAGTCCAAATTGAACAACTCAAGCTTCCTAGTCAGGGCCTCAAGTTTCTCCACCATGTCCACAATAGTTTTTCCTCTTCCTTGTAACTGCATATTTAACTCGTTTAAGTGACAGAATTTGTCAGCCTGAAAAGCTGTGTGTGTGTTTAACACTTCAATGTTTCTGCGTCGGGCATCTGTCTGTGGCGGGAAAGTCATTTTGAAAGTTCCATGCTTAGGTTCACAATGAAGTCTGAGATTGAATTATTTGCAAACTGCGACATTTTCATTGCAAATAAGACCCACTGGCTTGGCATTGGGAAAATAAGGTAATATGAACACATCTCTCTCTGTACATTCTTCCCCGAAACTTCGATTTTCATTTATCCACCTTTGTTTTGATATTTTTTGAGAGTGACATTTTCTCTTGCTATCAAGCTAATTATTCTGAATGAATGTTGATGTTAAAAACAATAGTGTAGCCTCCAGTAGGCTACATAGAACTGTTTTTCCCCACCAATCAATGCACAGAGAAATGGACAAAAATAATAATTGAATAGAGACACGTTGATTTTATGAGCATAATCAGATCGAAATGATTGTACTAATCAGAGAGTGTTAAACGTTTTGTTTAATTTGTTGTGTAGGCCAATTCATTGTGCTAATATTATATACTAATTATGTTCTGGCTCACCAACTATTAGCTCAGAAAAAAATGGACCCAAGGCCAAACCTACTGTAGTTGACGAACCCCGGTCTAATGCTTCAGAGTGTGAGAATTTCGCAGGAATGGCACCCAAAGGAAAATATTGTCATGTATTGTCATATTATGTCTTGTTCCTGTTCTTTCTCTTCACTCCGTCTCCCCCTGCTGGTCGTATTAGGTTACCTTCTCTTCCTTTCCTTCCCCCAGCTGTTCCTCATCTTCTCTAACTACCTCGTTCACCCTTTTCCCACCTGTTCCCTTTTTCCCTCTGATTAGGTCTCTATTTCTCTCTCTGTTCCTGCTTCTGTCTTTGTCAGATTCTCGTTTGAGTTTCTCATGCCAGAACCAAACTATCGTCTCGTTTGCTTCACCCTTGTCTCGTCCTGTCGGAATCTGCCTGTTCATCTGATGCTACGTGTGATCAGGTACCCCTGTCCTCTACAACCCGCGCCTACCCAGAGAGACCAGCAGTCTGTCGCCGCTAACCCTGCTATTCTCCTCTGCTACTAAGAAGGGGACTCTTCTGTAAATATCAGAAGGACTTTATGATTTATTTGTCGCCCTCTCTGCGGGTTGTCTATTTTGCCATTCTATACATCTGAAGAGGATCTATGTCTTCCCTGTGTTAAACCGCTTTTGGGTCCTCACTCACCTGCATAACAGAAGAATCTGACCAAGAATGGACCCAGCGACTTCGGATCCTCTCCACTCAGCCGTCGAGATCCAGGGAGCGATGCAAGGCAGACACGAGCAGGAATTGTCTGCTGCTCGACATGCCGTTGAGACCCTGGCCGGCCAAGTCTCCGACCTCACAAAACAGATTCACCATCTCCGCCTCGATCCACCGGCCACTTCCAGGGCTTCCGAATCTCCAGAGCCCAGAATCAATAACCCGCCGTGTTACTCTGGGGAGCCCACTGAATGCCGCTCGTTCATCACCCAGTGTGATATTGTGTTTTCTCTCCAGCCCAACACTTACTCCAGGAGCACAGCTCGTATCGCCTACGTCATATCTCTCCTTACTGGACGGGCTCGTGAGTGGGGCACGGCAATCTGGGAGGCGAGGGCTCAGTGTACTAACCAGTATCAGGACTTTAAGGAGGAGATGATATGGGTTTTTGATCGTTCTGTTTTTGGGGAGGAAGCTTCCAGGGTCCTGTCTTCCCTATGTCAAGGTAATCGATCCATAACAGATTACTCTATTGAGTTTCGCACTCTTGCTGCCTCCAGTGACTGGAACGAGCCGGCTTTGCTCGCTCGTTTTCTGGAGGGTCTCCGCGCGGAGGTAAAGGATGAGATTCTCTCCCGGGAGGTGCCTTCCAGCGTGGATTACTTGATTGAACTCGCTATTCGCATAGAGCGACGGGTTGATCTTCGTCACCAAGCTCGTGGAAAGGAGCTCGCGTTCTCCGTTGCCCCCCTCTCCGCATCACTACTATCTTCCTCCGCCGGCTCGGGTGCTGAGCCTATGCAGCTGGGGGGTATCCGCATCTCGACTAAGGAGAGGGAACGGAGAATCACCAACCGCCTCTGTCTCTATTGCGGTTCCGCTGGTAATTTTGTCACTTCATGTCCAGTAAAAGCCAGAGCTCATCAGTAAGCGGAGGGCTACTGGTGAGCGCTACTACTCTGGTCTCTCCTTCAAGATCCTGCACTACCTTGTCGGTCCATCTACGCTGGACCGGTTCGTCAGCTTCCTGCAATGCCTTGATAGACTCTGGGGCGGAGGGCTGTTTTATGGACGAGACCTGGGCTCGGGAACATGACATTCCTCTCAGACAGTTAGGGGAGCCCACGGCCTTGTTCGCTTTGGATGGTAGTCCTCTCCCCAGGATTCAGCGTGAAACGCTACCTTTAACCCTCACTGTCTCTGGTAATCATAGCGAAACCATTTCTTTTTTAATTTTTCGTTCACCTTTTACACCTGTTGTTTTGGGCCATCCCTGGCTAGTTTGTCATAATCCTTCTATTAATTGGTCTAGTAATTCTATCCTCTCCTGGAACGTCTCTTGTCATGTGAAATGATTAATGTCTGCTATCCCTCCTGTTTCCTGTCTCTTCTTCACAGGAGGAGCCTGGTGATTTGACGGGGGTGCCGGAGGAATATCACGATCTGCGCACGGTGTTCAGTCGGTCCAGGGCCACCTCTCTTCCTCCGCACCGGTCATATGATTGTAGTATTGATCTCCTTCCGGGAACCACTCCCCCCCGGGGTAGACTATACTCTCTGTCGGCTCCTGAACGTAAGGCTCTCGAAGATTTTTTGTCTGTAGCTCTCGACGCTGGTACCATAGTCCCCTCCTCCTCTCCCGCCGGAGCGGGGTTTTTTTTTGTTAAGAAGAAGGACGGGTCCCTGCGCCCCTGCATAGATTATCGAGGGCTGAATGACATAACAGTTAAGAATCGTTATCCGCTTCCTCTTATGTCTTCAGCCTTCGAGATCCTGCAGGGAGCCAGGTTTTTCACTAAGTTGGACCTTCTTAACGCTTACCATCTCGTGCGCATCAGGGAGGGGGACGAGTGGAAAACGGTGTTTAACACTCCGTTAGGGCACTTTGAATACCGGGTTCTTCCTTTCGGCCTCGCTAACGCTCCAGCTGTCTTTCAGGCATTAGTGAATGACGTCCTGAGAGACATGCTGAACATCTTTGTTTTCGTTTACCTTGACGATATCCTGATTTTTTTCACCGTCACTCCAGATTCATGTTCAGCACGTTCGACGTGTCCTCCAGCGCCTTTTAGAGAATTGTCTTTATGTAAAGGCTGAGAAGTGCTCTTTTCATGCCTCCTCCGTCACATTTCTCGGTTCTGTTATTTCCGCTGAAGGCATTAAGATGGATCCCGCTAAGGTCCAAGCTGTCATCGATTGGCCCGCCCCTAAGTCACGCGTCGAGCTGCAGCGCTTTCTCGGCTTCGCAAATTTCTATCGTCGTTTCATCCGTAATTTCGGTCAGGTGGCAGCTCCTCTCACAGCCCTTACTTCTGTCAAGACGTGCTTTAAGTGGTCCGTTTCCGCCCAGGGAGCTTTTGATCTCCTCAAGAATCGTTTTACATCCGTACCTATCCTTGTTACACCTGACGTCTCTAGACAGTTCGTTGTCGAGGTTGACGCGTCAGAGGTGGGCGTGGGAGCCATTCTTTCTCAGCGCTCCCTTTCTGACGACAAGGTCCACCCTTGCGCGTATTTTTCTCATCGCCTGTCGCCGTCAGAACGTAACTATGATGTGGGAAACCGCGAACTGCTCGCCATCCGCTTAGCCTTAGGCGAATGGCGACAGTGGTTGGAGGGGGCGACCGTTCCTTTTGTCGTTTGGACTGACCATAGGAACCTTGAGTACATCCGTTCTGCCAAATGACTTAATGCGCGTCAGGCTCGTTGGGCTCTGTTTTTCGCTCGTTTCGAGTTCGTAATTTCTTATCGTCCGGGCTCTAAGAACACCAAGCCTGATGCTTTATCTCGTCTCTTCAGTTCTTCAGTAGCCTCCACCGACCCCGAGGGGATTCTCCCTGAGGGGCGTGTTGTCGGGTTGACTGTCTGGGGAATTGAGAGGCAGGTAAAGCAAGCACTCACTCACACTCCGTCGCCGCGCGCTTGTCCTAGGAACCTTCTTTTCGTTCCCGTTCCTACTCGTCTGGCCGTTCTTCAGTGGGCTCACTCTGCCAAGTTAGCCGGCCACCCCTGCGTTCGGGGTACGCTTGCTTCCATTCGCCAGCGTTTTTGGTGGCCCACTCGGGAGCGTGACACGCGTCGTTTCGTGGCTGCTTGTTCGGTCTGCGCGCAGACTAAGTCCGGTAACTCCCCTCCTGCCGGCCGTCTCAGACCGCTTCCCATTCCCTCTCGACCGTGGTCTCACATCGCCTTAGACTTTATCACCGGACTGCCTTCGTCAGCGGGGAAGACTGTTATTCTTACGGTTGTCGATAGGTTCTCTAAGGCAGCTCATTTTATTCCCCTCGCTAAGCTTCCTTCTGCTAAAGAAACGGCACAAATCATCATCGAGAATGTTTTCAGAATTCATGGCCTTCCGTCAGACGTCGTTTCGGACAGGGGTCCGCAATTCACGTCTCAATTTTGGAGGGAGTTTTGCCGTTTGATTGGGGCTTCTGTCAGTCTCTCTTCCGGCTTTCACCCCCAGTCTAACGGTCAAGCAGAACGGGCCAATCAGACTATTGGTCGCATCTTACGCAGTCTTTCTTTTCGTAACCCTGCGTCTTGGTCAGAACAGCTCCCCTGGGCAGAATACGCCCACAACTCGCTTCCTTCATCTGCGACCGGGCTATCTCCTTTTCAGAGTAGCCTCGGGTACCAGCCTTCGCTGTTCTCGTCTCAGCTCGCCGAGTCCAGCGTCCCCTCCGCTCAGGCTTTTGTCCAACGTTGTGAGCACACCTGGAAGAGGGTCAGGTCTGCACTTTGCCGTTATAGGGCGCAGACTGTGAGAGCCGCTAATAAGCGTAGAACTAAGAGTCCTAGATATTGTCGCGGTCAGAGAGTATGGCTCTCCACTCAAAACCTTCCCCTTAAGACAGCTTCTCGCAAGTTGACCCCGCGGTTCATTGGTCCGTTCCGTATTTCTCAGATCATTAATCTTGTCGCAGTGCGACTTCTTCTCCCGCGATATCTTCGTCGCGTCCACCCGGTCTTCCATGTCTCCTGTGTTAAGCCCGTTCTTCGCGCCCCGCTCGTCCCCCCCATCCTTGTCGAGGGCGCACCTATCTACAGGGTCCGTAAGATTTTGGACATGCGTCCTCGGGGCCGTGGTCATCAGTACCTAGTGGATTGGGAGGGGTACGGTCCTGAGGAAAGGAGTTGGGTTCCCTCTCGGGACGTGCTGGACCGTTCGCTGATCGATGATTTCCTCCGTTGCCGCCAGGTTTCCTCCTCGAGTGCGCCAGGAGGCGCTCGGTGAGTGGGGGGGTACTGTCATGTATTGTCATATTATGTCTTGTTTCTGTTCTTTCTCTTCACTCCGTCTCCCCCTGCTGGTCGTATTAGGTTACCTTCCTTTCCTTCCCCCAGCTGTTCCTCATCTTCTCTAACTACCTCGTTCACCCTTTTCCCACCTGTTCCCTTTTTCCCTCTGATTAGGTCTCTATTTCTCTCTCTGTTCCTGCTTCTGTCTTTGTCAGATTCTCGTTTGAGTTTCTCATGCCAGAACCAAACTATCGTCTCGTTTGCTTCACCCTTGTCTCGTCCTGTCGGAATCTGCCTGTTCATCTGATGCTACGTGTGATCAGGTACCTCTGTCCTCTACAACCCGCGCCTACCCAGAGAGACCAGCAGTCTGTCGCCGCTAACCCTGCTATTCTCCTCTGCTACTAAGAAGGGGACTCTTCTGTAAATATCAGAAGGACTTTATGATTTATTTATCGCCCTCTCTGCGGGTTGTCTATTTTGCCATTCTATACATCTGAAGAGGATCTATGTCTTCCCTGTGTTTTGACATTAAAGGACTCTGTTTTTGTTAAACCGCTTTTGGGTCCTCACTCACCTGCATAACAAATATGGTTAACAATTGTAATACACAATAATCACCCTTTCAAATCTGTTTCCAGTTTTAACACCGAAGACCCCATCAGCTCAATACCTACATGGCCTATACAGACACATCTTGGCTTATTTGGGAGGGATTACAACACTTTCAAATGTTTTGAGCATCTCAAATGAGATATTCCTGACTATAGAATTTGAAGTAGCTAAGTGCTTTTAATGGTTCCATTTAAACGGTCAATGCTATCCCTATGTCCTCTTTTGTTGACCTAGTCCTGTTAAATCGCTTTAGAATGTATATTGTCCAATCACAGTCCCTGCAAGGCAATCTCACTGCCATTAACAGACATTTTAAGTGTATTAAACCTGCTGTGCCTTAATTTTGTAGGTGCACTCTATAACAATTACATGTGAATTCTATGGATACAAATGCATTTCTTAAGAGAGAGATTTCTTAGAACATGAATTACTCTCATCTAATTTCGCTGGTTTAATCATTTGTGACCATTAGCTTTCTTGCTTTACTATACTGTATGTTGGTAAGACATAATAGAAAGTAACAAAACAGTAGGCTTGTGCTGCCGATCAGGACATTGGCTTCCTCTGGTCTGGGCAAGAAAAGCTGTTTCATTCACTAATTAGCTGTCCTCCTTTAATTACAACAACATCACAGGCAGTCAACCCCCTAGCGCGAGGTTAATAGCATCCAACAAAGCATTAGAGGCATTTAAAATGGATCCCTGTTCTTGGGCCTGGAACTAACTCTACTCGGCACCCTACAGACGCCATGAAATTCAGCTGAGAATACTGCTGGCACCCTAAGTAGCAATTCTGTATTTGCTCCTACAATTAGTATGTACTGGGTAAAGGCATAATTCAACTATCTAGTGTGAAACATTTCCCTTTCCCTTGTTTTTTTGGTGAACCCTTTATTGATGCTAACTACTACAGTAGCAGTGAAGTGTTTCAACTATCAACTCTACTTCCTGACTCTACCCATATCCAGCACAGTACTGTGGGCAACACAGGTGTATTATTGTGTACTTCATTTCAAGGCCACTACTACAACAGAGAAATAGGGCCAACGCATCTTTTGGTTCGTGCTGGAGCACTTCAGGGACTCTGCCCTCTACATCGGTCTCTTTGGATACTTTTCAAACAGGACTGGTTGTGGTGTGTGATGGCCAACACCATCGACCTACTGTAGCTACTACACTACAGGCTAGCAAACGGGCAAATAAAGAGAGAGAGGGGAAAAAAGAGGAGTATGTTTTCTTCACTGCACTGTGCAGTAGCTTTTTGCCCACCCGTATCTTACTTTATCTGAGCATAGATTTAAAGGGTTATCCAAATGCTGAAATGTATTTGTGCGTGTTCCTGTGCTGCTGCATACAGATCAAGAACAGTAACATCCACTGACCAGGACCATCGCTAAATTACAGCAATGCGTTGTCTGGGGCACAGATTGCACATGTCAGGCTTTCAAAGGGTGAAATTAGTGCTGAACTGGTGTCATAACAAATTGTCTCATTGTTTTTTTTATAAAGTGTGGTAGGAAAATGTGTGTCAAAAAAAAAATCATGATTGAAATGAAAAGTTGTTATTTATAGAACTCTAATAACAGTGATTTGATGAAAATCACCGGTAATTGTGTTTCCAGAATGGCCCATAGGGCAGGAGCCCATCTCCTGTTTCTGTAGCGCGTGAGGAATGTACCCAGGACTTTTTAGAGTCTTTGGTATGACTCGACTGGGGATCGAAACCCCAAACCTTCTAATCTCAGGACGGACACTAACGACAAGGCCACTGCACTAACAATGCTAGTCATCTTCGAATTCATCTTCCACTCAACATTGGTAAAACATGATGGATCCAGAAAGGACGTGGTGCCAACAGATAGGGAGACACAATACTGAGTCGGGGACTCCGTAGTCCAATGGCTGCCCAGATAGGTTTGGTATGGGTCTGTGGTGGGTGTTAACTTGGCAGAAGGATGGCAATGGGTCAGATTGAGTGTGCCTCTGAGCTTGCTGCCCATCATAATGAACCACCTAGCTGTGGATCCAGCGGGAAATCAGAGCTGTTTTTAGTATCAGGGTTCCCTTCCCGTAGTGTCACAACCACAAAAATAGGACGATAAGTCATCAATCACTGCAACCACTTTATCACACCCAGGAAAACAGCTCTGCCAGTTGCACTGCGTGCTATATCAATATAGGACACATTGAGATATTTTCATGAGCACATTTGAGATATATCTGAAACTCATAGGATATCTTACAGTCAGCTGTAAATAAACAGTGTATTCTGCCCTTGAGTTGCGTTCCCATGCAAAACTAGACAGATAGCTAACAACTAAGTCTTCAATAAAACTCCCAAGGCGTGACTTTTCTTGAATGAATATATTGAAAACGTTTATGTTGTGAAACTGCAAAATACAGAAAAGAATATACTTTAGTGTTTTTTCACACCGACATACTGTAGCTATACATTAAGTACAAGTTGCATAAATAAAAAAAACACGCGCTAAGGTACCATGCATCTGGCATGATGCCAAACCATATAGCTAATTGTTAACCATATGGTAATTGCTCCTTTCATTACTCTAATAATGTATAACCATCTATGTAGAATAACAAAGCATATTACACTAGAAACAGTAACAAAACTACAGTATTGTATATTTTACAATTCGTTTGCATGACGCATGAGCAAAGTAATACAGCTAACGACATACATTAAAGGCGTTGCAATTTGTGAGTAAATGCAACCAACATTGATATGTAAGAAACTCTATCAATAACAAGATTATCATCATTAGCTAAATGCTTGAATCGAACTTACAAACAAATATTTTTCCAAGGCTGAAGCGTGACAAGAAATAACTACATTGAAAGACCTGCACCGTAGCGTTGTTTGTAGCTGCTTCTATGCATGCAAAACAAATTCTGAACTTCCCGTTTGCGTTGTCTTTCTAAGTACCAGAAAGCGCCACTAGGGGGCAAATAACACCATTGAACACAATGAAAATCCAATTTAACCATTGTAATACCTTCTAACAGGATGGCAGCACACAGTGTAAACAAAGTACTACAAAATGATAGATGAATGAATAAATGAATGAATATGACTACTCAGGACCTGAAAATCTGCACAGAATGAATGAGCATGTATATGAAAAGCCTCTCAAACAGTGTTATTGCCCTTGGCTTCATCCCCCTGCTTGTGTGTTGGTTGCCGATCCCCGTGCAGAAGCCTGACACGCTCATCTTCTCACTGAGTAATCACCCCCCCCCCCCCCAGTTGTCTGAAGGAGACCACCTGTGGTCTAAAGGAGACCCCATGTGGTGAACGGTATGAGCCAGCCATAGCTGGCAGGATGGAATAATTTTTCATTTCCCCTGAGACTTAGAGACTGATTGCTGATCCGCTCTCCCTCTGTCCCCACCCCCTTCCTGCTATGACTTCTTTGCCTCTTCTCCATCTTAACTCATCCCTTCTTCCCTCTCTCCTCAGATCCCCCAGGTGAGTTATGCCTCCACGGCACCGGAGCTGAGCGACAACACACGTTACGACTTTTTCTCGCGCGTGGTGCCCCCGGACACCTACCAGGCACAGGCCATGGTGGATATCGTCAAGGCCATGCGCTGGAACTTTGTCTCCACCGTGGCGTCCGAGGGGAACTATGGAGAGAGCGGTGTGGATGCCTTCATACATAAGTCTCGAGAGGACGGTGAGTGGGTTCTCTGTGGTTTCGTTCTGTTCATTCATCATTCCTCTTGCCATATGATCTGAAGATGACTCAATAGAAGATGGCCCTGAGTGGTACAACTGGCCTATTTCCCTGGGTTTGTCTTCTGTATGTATAAAATCCATATAAATTCCACCCAAAACAACAACTTGCACAAATACATTAACAGATAAAGGATAATACAGTAGTGTTTCTCAAAAACATTTGTGTGAATCTAACTTCAGATATGGAATATACGCTATATACAGTTGAAGTCAGAAGTTAACATACACTTAGGTAACTTGTTTTTCAACCACTCCACAAATTTCTTGTTAACAAACTATAGTTTTGGCAAGTCGGTTAGGACATCTACTTTGTGCATGACACAAGTCATTTTTCCAACAATTGTTTACAGACAGATTATTTCACTTATAATTCACTGTATCACAATTCCAGTGGGTCAGAAGTTCACATATACTAAGTTGACTGTGCCTTTAAACAGCTTGGAAAATTCCAGAAAATTATGTCATGGCTTTAGAAGCTTCTGATAGATGACATCATTTGAGTCAATTGGAGGTGTACCTGTGGATGTATTTCAAGGCATACCATCAAACTCAGTGCCTCTTTGCTTGACATCATGGGAAAATCAAAAGAAATCAGCCAAGACCTCAGAAAAATATTGCAGACCTCCACAAGTCCGGTTCATCCTTTGGAGCAATTTCCAAATGCCTGAAGATACCACGTTCATCTGTATAAACAATAGTACACAAGTATAAACACCATTGGACCACGCAGCTGTCATACCGGTCAGGAAGTAGACATGTTCTGTCTCCTAGAGATGAACATACTTTGGTGCGAAAAGTGGAAATCAATCCCAGAACAATAGCAAAGGACCTTGTGAAGATGCTGGAGGAAACAGGTACAAAAGTATCTATAGCCACAGTAAAAATGAGTCCTATATTGACATAACCTGAAAGGGCGTCCTGCAAGAAGCCACTGCGCCAGAACCGCCATAAAAAAGCCAGACTACGGTTTGCAACTGCACATGGGGACAAAGATCGTACTTTTTGGAGAAATGTCCTCTGGTCTGATGAAACAAAAATAGAACTGTTTGGCCATAATGACCATCGTTATGTTTGGAGGTAAAAGGAGGAGGCTTGCAAGCCGAAGAACACCATCCCAATTGTGAAGCTTGGGGGTGGCAGCATCATGTTGTGAGGGTGCTTTGTTGCAGGAGGGACAGGTGCACTTCACAAAATAGATGGCATCATGAGGAGAGGAAAATTATGTGGATATATTGAAGCAACATCTCAAGACATCAGTCAGGAAGTTAAAGCTTGGTCGCAAATGGATCTTCCACATGGACAATGACCCCAAGCATACTTCCAAAGTTGTGGCAAAATGGCTTAAGGGCAACAAAGTCAAGGTATTGGAGTGGCCATCACAAAGCCCCGACTTCAATCCTATAGAAAATTTGTTGGCAGAACTGAAATAGCGTGTGTGAGCAAGGAGGCCTTCAAACCTGACTCAGTTACACCAGCTGTCAGGAGGAATGGGCCACAATTCATCAAATTTATTGTGGGAAGCTTTTGGAAGGCTAACTGAAACGTTTGACCCAAGTTAAACAATTTAAAGGCAATGCTACCAAATACTATGTATGTATGTAAAGTTAGTAGTTCCAAGGAATACCTAGGATAGGATAAAGTAATCCTCCCCCTCCCTCCCCCCTTAAAAGACCTAGATGCACTATTGTAAAGTGGCTGTTCCACTGGATGTCATAAGGTGAAAGCACCAATTTGTAAGTCGCTCTGGATAAGAGCGTCTGCTAAATGACGTAAATGTAAATGTAAAAACTTCTGACCCACTGGGAGTGTGATGGAAGAAATTAAAGCTGAAATAAAATATTCTCTCTAATATTATTCTGACATTTCACATTCTTAAAATAAAATATTGATCCTAACTGGCCTAAGATAGGGAATTTTTTACAAGGATTAAATGTCAGGAATTGTGAAACTGAGTTTAAATGTATTTGGCTAAGGTGTATGTAAACTTCCGACTTAAACTTCCAACTTCCGATCTGTATACACAACAGAATATGGACACCATTTCAAATTTGTGGATTCAGGTATTTTCAGCCACACCTGTTGCGGACAGATGTATAAAATCAAGCACACAGCCATGCAATCTCCATGGACAAAACATTGGCAGTAGAATGGTCTTAATGAAGAGCTCAGTGACATTCAACGTGACACCGTCATAGGATGCCACCTTTCCAACAAGTCAGTTCATCAAATTTCTGCCCAGATAGAGCTGCCCTGGTCAACTGTAAGTGTTGCTATTGTGAAGTGGAAACGTCTAGGAGCAACAACAGCTCAGCCGCGAAGTGGTAGGCCACACAATCTCACAGAATGGGACAGCCGAGTTCTGAAACGCATAGTGCCTAAAAATCGTCTGTCCTTGGTTGAAACACACACTACCGAGTTCCAGATTGCATCTGGAAGCAACGTCAGCACAGTAACTGTTTGTCAAGAAAATCATGAAAAGAGTTTCAAGGCCAGGCAGCCACACACAAGCCTAAGATCACCATGCGCAATGCCAAGCGTCAGCTGGAGTGGTGCAAAGCTCGCCGCCATTGGACTCTGGAGCAGTGGAAATGCATTCTCTGGAGTTACCATCTGTCAGTCTGACAAACTAATCTGGGTTTGGCGGATGCCAGGAGAATGCTACCTGCAATGCATAGTTCCAATTAAGGGAAATATTAATGCTACAGCATACAATGACATTCTAGATGATTCTGTGCTTCCAACTTTGTGGAAACAGTTTGGGGAAGGCCCTTTACTATTTCAGCATGACAAGGCCCCCATGCACAAAGCAAGGTCCATACAGAAATGGTTTGCCGAGATCGGTGTGGAAGAACTTGACTGGCCTGCACAGAGCCCTGACCTCAATCCCATCACACACCTTTGGGATGAATTGGAATGAGCCAGGCCTAATTGCCCAACATCAGTGCCCGACCTCAGTAATGCTCTTGTGGGTGAATGGAAGCAAGTCCCCACATAAATGTTCCAACATCTAGTAGAAAGCCTTCCCAAAAGAGTGGGGGCTGTTATAGCAGCAAAGAGGGTACCGACTCAATATTAATGCCCTTGATTTTGGAATGAGATGTTCGACGATCAGGTGTCCCCATACTTTTGGGCATGTAGTATATCATAACTTTAATCCTAACTTGAGATATGCATTATGGCTCCTTTTACATTTCAATTTCCTTCTGCATTTAAATTCCCCTTAGGTGATGGAAATATGAGTGTTTCGCTGAATTCAATTCTTGATGTTTGACATGGTACGTACAGGGCCGTCAGAAAGTATTCATAACCCCTTGACTTATTCCACATTTTTTTTGTTACAGCCTGAATTCTAATAGGATTAATAATAAATAAATAAATAAAAGATCAACCAATCTACACACAATATGCCATAATGATGAAGTGGAAACATGTTTTTAGAAATTGTTGCAAATCTATTGAGAATGAAATAGAGAAATATCTTATTACATAAGTATTCACACCCATGAGTCAATACATGTTAGAATCGCTTTTGGCAGCATTTCTGGGTAAGTCTTTAAGAGCTTTATACACCTGGATTGTACAATATTTGCAGATTATTCTTTAAAAAATGATTCAAGTTCTGTCAAGTTGGTGGCTGGTCATTGCTAGACCGGCATTCTGCGCAATCCACAATGGCACGAAAGCCAAAACACACAGCACAGGTACTCACAAGCACCAACGGACATAGTAACAATAATGGACTCCCCCCCCGATGCGCTGCTTGAGACGCCGGCCTCGAGGACGATCATAGGAACGCAGTGCGGGTCGATCAGGACCCGATGCAGCTGCCGAAGTTGCGTCGTTGTCGGACAGGCCAGTTGCCGCTGCCAAAGTTGCGGCGGCGTCGGACTGACCAGTGGTGGCGGTGTTGGTCGGGCCAGTTGTAGCTGCTGAAGTTGCGTCGTCGGACGGACCCGTTGTGGCAACATCGGACGACACAGATGCAGCTGCTGAAGATGCGGCGGCGCCGGACGGACCAGTCTCAGCGTCGTCGGACGGGCCATTCCCACTGTCTCCCTTAATGGACCATTATTCTATCACGCTGGTATAAGTGATTCGGGAGACAGGCGCAGGAATGCTTATTAGTTTTTTTTACTAAGTCCAAATTACAGAGTGTTTTGTAAAGGCACGGGGACGAAGACCAGACAAACACGTAATAAAACGCAGGGTAGAAACCCAAAACAAAGGAGCGAAGAGTACCTCGAATAAATAACACAAGCGTACAATGATTAAGCCTTTAAGAGCTTTATACACATAGATTGCACATTATTATAAAAAATACAAAAAGAAAGTTCTGTTGATCGTTGCTAGACCGCCATTTTCAAGTCTTGCCATATATTTTCAAGTCAAAACTGTAACTAGACCACTCAGGAACATTCATTGTCGTCTTAGTAAACAACTCCAGTGTATATTTGGCCTTGTGTTTTAGGTTATTGTCCTGCTCAAACGTGAATTTGTCTCCCAGTTTATGTTGGAAAGCAGACTGAACCAGGTTTTCCTCGAGGATTTTGCCTGTGCTTAGCTCTATTCCGTTTTTTTTTATACAAAAGAAATCTATACTCCTTGCCGATGAAAAGCATACCATGATGCAACCACCACCATGTTAAAAAATATGAAGAACGGTGCTCAGTGATGTGTTATATTGGATTTGCCCCAAACATAACGTTTTGTATTCAGGACATAAAGTTCAGTTCTTTGCCACATTTTTAGCAGTTTCACTTTAGTGCCTTATTGCAAACATGAAGCATGTTTTAGAATATTTTTTATTCTGCACAGGCTTCCTTGTTTTCACTCTGTCATCTCCTATCACAGCCATTTAATGTCACCATTTGCCTCATGGTGAAATCCCTGAGTGTTTTCCTTCGTCTCTGGCAACTGAGTTAGGTAGGACCGTATCTGTCTAGTGAGTGGGTATATTGATACACCATCCAACGTGTAATTAATAACTTCACCATGCTCAAAGGGATATTCAATGTCTGCTTTAAAAAAAAATGTCCCATCTTCTAATAGGTGCCCTTCTTTGCGAGGCATTGGAAAACCTCCTTTGTCTTTTTGGTTGAATCTGTGTTTGAAATTTACTGCTCGACTGAGGGATCTTACAGATAATTGTATATGTGGGGTACAGAGATGACATAGTCATTAAAAAATCATATTAAACACAATTATTGCACACAGACTGAGTCCATACGACTTACCATGTGACTTGTTAAGCAAATTCTTACTCCTGAACTTATTTAGGCTTGCCATAACAAATGGGTTGAATACTTATTGACTCAGCTTTTCATTTTTAATTAAGTTGTACAAATTTCTATAGACATGATTCCACTTTGACATTAAGGTGTATTGTGTGTAGGCCAGTGATACAAAATCTCAATTTCATCCATTTTAAATTCAGGCTGGAACACAACACGTGGACAAATATCAAGGGGTGTGAATACTTTCTGAAGGCAATGTATATCTTCGGCTACCAGGGGATTTGCAGGGAAGTGCACAATAAAACTGTCCAGTGAGATAAATCAGTTGCATCGTAGGAATGTGGACTCAATATAGAAATTAATACTATAAGTCGGTAATAATTGATGGTCCATTTATAGCCTCAAGTGGGTTTTGAATCATTTGTGACCACAATGAGCTCTAAAGTTGGTTTGTCATGTTTATTAGTAGGGACGAGGCTAAAGGGTATTTTGAGAATCCCTTCCTTGTACTCAGAAATTCTGAGCAAGAGCACGACGCTGTCTGTTTCACTACTCTTTTATAACTCCATCTTTTTTTGTTCGAGGAGCTTAGTGTGTCAAGTGCCCTGTCTCCTCCATCTTACACAACTGCCAAACAGCAGCTTCCTGTTTTTTCCTCTTGTTTTTATCAATATGTGACTGAAAAAGCACAAATATGTTGTTTTGGTGTTAAAGTCAATCACATCAGCCTCAGTGTATGATGAACTACTCCACACCTGTAATTCCATTGGTACTAAAAACTCCCATCAGATCTTTGTCTACCGTCAACACCGTCAGTCAGAGTGCTGAAAGATCTGAGAATGGTCCTGTCTCATTGGGGATTTTCAAATGAACCATTTTCCATATTTTACAAATGTTTGTTTCAAACTTATTTTTAGAGGGCAAAAATATATCTGTTTTGAGTATCTGTTGTCAAATCAATCAGTGGTTTGACAACTCCGTCAGTAGCTAGGTTTCCATCCAATTAGGACAGATTTTCATGTGAATATGTGAATATAAAAATCAACATAAAAACTATTATGCGCATTTTCCCCACCAGAGATGTGTTTCCATCAAATTGACTTGGTGCAGATACAATTCTGTGCACGATGACATAGTACACATAAAAATAAGTTTTGTGGTTAAATTCCCAAGTACCGAATAACAAATACAAGTTAAATGGGTTTCGATCGCATACTGATGGTATTCTCACCAAAAAATAGTGTGTAATATACGGTAGCGAGTGTGCCCACTCCAGTATTCGCATGTGCACTCTAGCCAACAGCGAGAAGATACTGTATCTATGCGCTGTTGGCTAAAGAGTACATGTAGCGTACATGAGATTATTTTTATTTGTCAAACGGTAGTCAAGCATCGATTATCATGTCATCAGAATAAGACCCTCAATTTCTATTGGAATGGAGCATATAGCTCATCACCTTGCACATTCACCACCTTGTGAAGTTCATCATAGTTTATTTCATCTGTAGCCTAAAAAAACTTTATGCTTTCCCGAAGAGTCATAGTGTTAGGACCACACAATATGCCATCGTGTGACTCCATGTTTACTTCGATATGATGGTTATGATATTAATATTTGCATATAAAAGTGTGTCTGCTGTCATTTCTCACATAATTCATTTTACCGAACACAAAAAGCTCCCACCTTGTGTAACGTGTTTTGTTTTGTTGATATTTGGAAAGTTTACCAGGCCTGTCATTTCATTTTTCTTTATACGACATGTACTTTGCTCACCTAAAAAGGTTGGCTGGAAACCTGGTTACTGATGGAGTACATTTTTTTGTCAATATTCCAAAAATATATTTTAATTCTAATTTAATACTATTCTGTATGGATGCTTAAACAATTGAGGTATTTGCGGTGCTAGACTTAAGGGATAATGTTTGCTTTATAAATGTTGGATTATGTTTTAAATCTAGAAAAACATGCCAACTTCCTAACGAAATTAGCCCTGGAGCATTTACTAGTGCTATAAAACAATACAAAAAGAAGTTTGGAGATTATTCAAAAATATAATCTAATCTTAGAATTTAACACTCAATGCCATTAAACACAATAATTATGAAAATCAAATGCCTGTTATGGTAAAATAGCATGAGATTAGCTATAATACTGAAAGGTTATTCTCTGCTCTATGAAAAAATAATACATATTATTGTTAGGGGGTGAGGCTTGATCTAAATTTGCACCTAAACCCACTTTACATTTGGTCATAGTTCTTCCCTCACAGTCATCAAGGAATTCAGATTTAGTGGTGTGCTTATTGACAAACATTGTAATGTAATTACACAATCTGTCATTATACAATGGGTGGGTTTAATCCTGGATGCTGATTTGATTAAAACCGCATTCCAGCCGGTGTCTATTCCACAAGTTACCACCAGCTAAAGCTATGACGTTGAAATGCCTATTTATCTGTTCCATCTCACTGTGCAATCCACTGTCTCATCAGCCCAACCAGACAATTTATAAACTTGATCACCACTATAAAAAGCAGCTAGACATTATCTCACATTTCTTTTAGAGTAACATTTGTTTTTCAACAGAGGAGATTTGTATAAACCTTGCTGTCTGTCTCTCCAACATTTGTAACATTGTTTCAATATTGAAATTCGATCTCAACCTGTCCCATAGTAACGAACGTGTCGGGACGAGACAGACAGGCAGACAGCTTTTCTTAGCCAGTCTAAATCATAAATCAGCTGGCATAATTTGTATGGATATATTCAAAGAAATGTCAATAGTAAACAGGTATAACAAAACGAAATGCAGCTAGTTTGCAGTCTTTTCAGCTTCAGTTTGAAGTGATTGTGTTAGCGCTAGCTCCTCTGAACAACAGTGCCCTGACGAGAGAGCACATTTTCCATGTCAGGCGAAATCGCACATCATTAGATCATTGTTATGGATGTATCCAAATAAATGTCACTAGAAAACAGCTTAAATAAATACAAATGCAGCTACTTTGCTGTTATTCTGGCTGCACTGTTTGATGTGACTGTAAGTTAGCCGTAGTTGGCTAGCTAGCAAGCAAGGGATAAGAAAATTGCCAGCCAGTATGGCAATGGATAATTTAGAAGTAATGACTGGATCACGTCCATAGATACAGAACAATCGGCTTGGGTAGCAACCCTAGATTTGTGACGGGACCATATCTCGTGGAAGGATGAAATAGTATGAATAAATTCATCAAAATATATATTTTTAATGAAAATCTGTAAATCATTATTTGCAATATATCCTACAAACTCTCTAAAACCCAAAACATAACGCTCTCTCTTTAGGCTTTTTTCCCAGGCATGTGGGTGTTTCTGCATTCAGGTAGGCGGTAACAAAACTGGCAACATTGCACACGGCTGCCTGTTTACAAATGCTACCTGTCAGTCTGTCCAACGTTCATTTAGCAATATGTCACTAGTGCATAGCGACAACACATATCGAGGTACGACATTTTATATTGACCTTTCAACTGCTACAAGCTCTGTAAATTCTACAAGCTGCATTGTTTCCTGACCATCCATTGTAACATCTGAATATCTCTGTATGACAGTGCAGTGAATTAGAAACTGCGGGAGTTAGAATCCATAAACTAGGTTTAATTTGTGGAGAGGGAACAAGGGAGCAGGAAATCAGTAAAATATCAATTGGTGTGTCCTAACACATTAGGCGTTTCAGTACACCACAACCAGGTGCTTAACCAACAGCAGATGTGATTATAAGAGTAAGGTAAATTATGCCAAAAGGTATATTATGTTATTATATTATCATATTTAGGTAATAATAAATCATAATACATTACATATGCATGTACAACGTGCTTTTCTAAAATCCAAAGTAGAGGTTTTACAATATTGCAGCAATAAGGTAATGGGTTTTACGTACTGTAGGTTCATCATGTTCCTGTGATGCTGGCATAAATGATTTGGGAGACAGGTGCAGGAATGCGTAATAGAGGCTAATATTTAGCCCAAATTACGGAGTGCCATGTAAAGGCACGGGGACGAAGACCAAACAAACACGTAACAAAACAGAGGGTAGAAAACAAAAGAGCGAGGAGTACCTCAAATAAATAACACAAGCGCACAATGATTAACACACGGGACGAGACCCATAATCATCTGCGTAATACACAATGGCAATAAGCCAAAACACACAGCACAGGTACTCACATGCACCAACGGACATAGTAACATTAATAGACAGCCCAATGGAAACCAACGGGCACACTTATACAAGTACTAATCAGTGGGAATAGGGGACAGGTGTGCGTAATGAAAGTTCACCCCCCCACCCCCCTGATGCACTGTACCAGCAGCGCAACGACACTGGCCTCGAGGACGATCACAGGAATGCAGTGCGGGTCGATCAGGACCTGATGTAGCTGCCGAAGTTGCGTCGTCGTTGGACGGGCCAGTTGCCGCTGCCAAAGTTGCGGCGGCGTCGGACGGACCACTAGCAGTGGTGTCAGATGACCGGTTGTGGCGTCGTCGGACGGGCCAGTTGTAGCTGCTGAAGTTGCGTCATTGGACAGGCCTGTTGTGGCGACGTCGGACGACCCAGTTGCAGCTGCCGAAGTTGCAGCAGCGCTGGACTGAGCAGTCGCACTGTCGACGGACAGGCCTTTCCCGCTGTCTCCCTTAAGTCCATTATTCTGTCACGCTGACAAAAAGGATTCGGGAGACAGGTGCAGGAATGCGTAATAGTTTTATAAATTAAGCCTAAGTAATGGCGTGCTGTGTAAAGGCACGGGGACGAAGGCCAAACAAACACGTAACAAAACACAGGGTAGAAACCCAAAACAAAAGAGCGAGGAATACCTTGAATAAATAACACAAGCGCACAATCATTAACACACGGGACGAGACCCATAATCATCTGCGCAATCCACAATGGTACAGGTACTCACACGCACAATAATGGACAGCAATGGAAACCAACTGGCACACTTATACAAGTACTAATCAGTGGGAATAGGGGACAGGTGTGCGTAATGAAAGTTCCGGAGGTATCCGTGACAATTCCAGATGATTTTACAGTAACAATACATTTCACTATGACTAGCTGTCACACTAGAATGGTACCATTTTCAAATCAAATCAAATGTTATTTGTCACATACACGTGTTTAGCAGATGTTATTGCGGGTGTAGGGAAATGATGTGCCACAGAATGCTGCAGCAGCATGCAGGGTGTGCCGCTGCATGACAGCCACATGGCAAAATAAAATGAGTTCCAGACTATGTTTGGAATATTTATTTCTCGCACAGAATAGGTCGACTTTTGTACTATGGGAGACAGTAGATTGATATAGACTAGTGCTTTTGCTGTTTGTTAGGCCTACTCATCTTGTTGGTTGATGAAAAGTTAATGTGGACAGTTCTTCCAATATGCACCTCGTAATTGGATAAGGACGCGTGCAGTTGCGTCCCCGAAGTGTCTGTTTTCATTTGTAGCCTGTGAGAAAGACCCGATCAAGTGACCAGAGAGCCATGTGAGTGAAAGGGCTTCTGATTGTGCAGCTCACACAGGGAGAAGGACACAACGCAGCACTGCCGGCCACAAATGGCATGGATTCTTTTAGGGTGCATTACGGCCACAAAGGGGATGCCGCGGTGAAATTCGAGGCATTATCAAGTGCTTGTCAAATTGTGAATGAGACTATTGGAGTGTGTACTGTACAGCCTATGCAACAAAAACAGGCTGCATCGTCACCTTGTACGGCAACTGCACCATCCTCAACCGCATGGCTCTTCAGAGGGAAGATCATTAAGGACCTCAGCCACCTGGGCCACTGACTTTTCATTCTGCTACTGACGGTACAAGTGCATTAGATCTGTAACCAAGTGGTTTGGAAACAGCTTCTATCACCAGGCCATCAGACTGTTGAACAGCCATCACTAGTCGTCTCCCTGCCCGGTGCTCTGTCCTGCAACCTAGAGACTTTTTGCACACATACTCCCACACACTCACATGCTCACACACACACATGCTCACACACACACCTCATACACACGCAAATTCCTGCACTCACATTTACACGCACACCATGTGTAACCACACAATCACACGTACATACGCAAACACTCACACAGCCAATGCTGCTATCCCATGTTTATAAAGACATTTAACATGGGATACTTTCTATTTCTTGAACAAAAATATAAATGCAACATGTAAGGTGTTGGTCCCATGTTTCATGAGCTGAAATAAAATAACCTTGAAATTTTCCATACGCACAAAAACATTTTGTCTCAAATTTGGTGCACAAATTTGTTACATCCCTGTTAGTGATAATTTCTCCTTTGCCAAGAGAATCCATCCACCTGACAGGTGTGGAATATCAATAAGCTGATTAAACAGCATGATCATTACACAGGTGCACCTTGGGCTGGGGACAATAAAAGACCACTCTATAATGTGCTCTTTTGTTACACAACTCAATGCCACAGATGTTTAAATTTTTGATGGAGCATGCAATTCGACATGATGACTGCAGGAATGTCCACCAGAGCGTTTGTCAGAGAATATCATGTTAATTTCTCTACCATAAGCCACCTCTAACCTCATTTTAGAGAATTTGGCAGTACGTCCAAACGGCCTCACAACCGCAGACCATGTATAACCACACCAGCCCAGGACATCCACATCCAGCATCTTCACCTGCGGGATCATCTGAGACCAGTCACCCGGACAGCTGATGAAACCAAGTAGTATTTCTGTCTTTAATATAGCCCCTTTGTGAGGAAAAACAAATTCTGATTGGCTGGGCCTGGCTCCCCAGTGGGTGGTCCTATGCCCACGCATCTCCCAGTCCCTGCCATTGAAGAAAAACAAAAACACAGCATGATGCTGCCACCGCCATGCTTCACTGTAGGGATTGTGCCAGGTTTCCTCCAGATGTGACGCTTGGCATTCAGGCCAAAGAGTTCAATCTTGGTTTCATGAGACCAAAGAATCTTGTTTCTCATGGTCTGAGTCCTTTAGGTGCCGAATGGAAAACTCCAAGCGGGCTGTCATGTGCCTTTTACTGAGGAGTGGCTTCCGTCTGGCCACTCTACCATAAAGGCCTGTTGGTGGAGTTCTGCAAAGATGGTTGTCCTTCTGGAAAGTTCTCCCGTCTCCACATAGGAACTCTGGAACTCTGTCAGAGTGACCAACGGGTTTTCGGTCACCTCCGTGACTAATGCCCTTCTCCCCCGATTGCTCAGTTTGATCGGGCAGCCAGCTCTAGGTAGATTCTTGGTGGTTCCAAACTTCTTACATCTAAGAATGATGGAGGACACCATTTTATTGGGGACCTTCAATGCTGCAGGAATGTTTTGGTACCCTTCACCAGATTTGTGCCTCGACACAATTCTGTCTCGGAGCTCTACGGACAATTCCTTCAACCGCATGCCTTGTTTTTTAAAAATCTGACATGCACTGTCAACTGCGGGACCTTAGACGGGTGTGTGCCTTTCCAAACCATGTTCAATCAATTAAATTTACCACAGGTGGACTCTAATCAAGTTGCAGAAACATCACAACTACCTTATATACTTGTGTTTAAGGTAGTTGTTGTGAAATTGTTAGATTACTTGTTAGATATTACTGCACAGTCGGAGCTAGAAGCACAAGCATTTCACTACACTCGCATTAACATCTGCTAACCATGTGTATGTGACCAATAAAATGTGATTTGATTTGATGATCAATGGAAACCGGATGCACCTGAGCTAAATTTTGGTATTTCAGTTTTTTAAATTTGTAATAAATGTGCAAAAATGTTTGAAAACCTGTTGGTTCTTTGTCATTATGGGGTTTTGTGTGTAGATTGATGAGGATTTTATTTTATTTTATCCATTTTAGAATAAGGCTGTAACGTAACAAAGTCAAGGGGTCTGAATACTTTCCTAATGCAGTGTATCTACTACTGTATATTGCGTTTTTATTACACTGTTTATACACAACGCATATTTATATACTGGATTCTTGACATAGCTCACTCTGATGTAGTGTTAATTGGGTTGTTAATTGGATTCATTCTGACATTTCTTGATTTCTTGTTAGCGATTATTTCTGTACTTGTTTGACATTTTACTGCACTGTTAGGTGCTACAGAAGTAACACAAGCATTTTGTTGCACCCGCAATAACATCTGCTTAACTGAGTACATGTGTAATAGCCATCATATGCTGATGGGGTAAAAGTTGTAGTAGGACAGGAGCAATGCTAAGAGTTATCGCTGGGGTTTGGTGCAGGGATATGGATGACAATCTGTTACTTTAGTTGCTGATTCATGTGTAGTTGGGACTTTAAGCAGACATCTCTGTTCAGATACAGTACATTATAACATAATGATCTCATATTTTAGATACCTCTCACTCTGCACAACGTCTCGTTCTTTTCAATTAAACATTAACCTTTACAACGGTTAGCCAGAGGTTATTCTAATACACTTCCCAGAGAGTGAGCAGAACAAGCTAATCATCGGAGTCAGCTACCACAGCAGCCACCTGCTTGGACCAAAACTACTTTTACCCCTGAAGGAAGACAGAAAATTACTTTGGAGCTGAATACATTCTAAAGATAGCAGATGAGAAGTAAGTACGCATGGCAGGTAGGTGATTGTTGTCGATGTGGCCTGGGTGTACCCCCAGTAAACAGTCTGGTGAAGGATTTTTAGTGTCCCTCAGCCTCCCCTTGTTTGGCAAAGGCCAGTCTGGGTGAGCAGCTGCTCGTCACCCACACACATTGACCCTGGACTTGACTTCACATACTGGGAAAGGGGGTGGGCATAGGAGGAAAGAGATTGAGGGACATCAAACATTCAGATATCAATAAATATTATCAGTTCAGGATTTAAGGATTCATACCCAGTTTGGATTCCTTTGATAAACCTCACGTTGCAATTTAGATGATATTTGAGAATTTATGACATGAGCTAATGTAATTCCGTTTTCACCGTCTGAGCTGAATCTGTGTGAAATGGTTTCTGGGAAACTGAAAGACATGGTTGGGTAATAACGTAAGTCTGGAAGTAACAGCAAATAGCAATAGAAAGTGTAGTATAGATACTGGTACACAACCTCATGAGCCCTCCACTGTGGGACCTGCAAAAATGTGTGTTTGCACCTGCATGTGCCTGGGTGGCAGTGAGCGTTGCTTTTGAGAAAGGGTTCTTAAATAAATGTATAAAATACTGGCAAGTTGGAACACAGGCAGGGCACAGCAGTGGTAGTAAAGTGTAGGCTATTAGGGCCAAACCTCTGGAGAGTCATCTTTGACTGCAGACATGACACCCCTCTTTGGTGCAGAGCTCTTGATTACTGTTGAACCATGCCTTAAGAGATATAATCGATCAAGTTAATGAAACACAATGTCAATAAAGGCCCTAACGAGATTCGAGCTAGCCAATAGGCTGTCTGACATCAACATGAGAAACTCTCCTAACATTGTCACTGTCTACGTGTTTGCAGAATCACTCATGTTGCGCACAGGGCTGTTTCAGAACATGTTCAGACTCTAAATGGGAACAGAAATAAGCAACTGAAGCTATGATGGAGGTCATTATATGATAGAGGTCAGGCTTCTCTAAGGCACAGTGAATGACTGTGTCTTGACAGATTATATGCAAGTAGAGACAAGCCAAGTACAGAAAGCTCCAAAAGTATCGGGACAGTGACATATATTGGCTCTGTACTACAACACTTTAAATTATACAATGACTATGAGGTTAAAGTGCAGACTGTCAGCTTTAATTTGAGCGTATTTTCATCCATATCGGGTGAACCGTTTAGAAGTTACAGCATTTTTTTGACAAAGTCCTGCCATTTTAGGGTACCAAAAACATTGGGACAAATTCACTTATATGTATAGTCAAATTTTTATATGAGTAGTCAAATGTTTAGTATTTGGTCCCTTATTTCTGGCGTCAAGCGTGTGACTCTACAAACTTGTTCGATGAATTTGCTGTTTGTTTTGGTTGTGTTTCAGATTATTTTGTGCCCAAAAGAAATTAACAGTAAATAATTATATTTGTGCATCTGTAACTTTTTCACTCATTATTCACAATTCAATCAGGATTATCTGTACAACAAAAGTGACTCTAAAATGACAAAATACATTATTTACCATTAATTTCTACTTGGCACAAAATAATCTGAAACCGAAACAAAACAACAAATGTATCCAACAAGGGTACCCAAGGAGGCAGTACAAACTGACCACAAAAGACGCTGTGAATTGCTATAGATAGGGTAATCATTAGCCAGGGCCGTGCATATACCTTTCAGATATATGGTTAGCTGGCTAGTGGCTTGTGTGGATATTTTAGTATATGGTGGCTAGCAAGAGAATAAACTACCTTTGTTCCTGCCGCAGAATGAGAAAAGGATGGAGTTGGGTTGGAACGAGGGTCGTTGATGCAGGTGCTCCTCTCTGTCTTTCCGCCTCTCTCTGCTGCACGTCTCAGCCAACCAGGCTGAATATTGATGATGTCAATCAAGTGTTAATCAGATGTTATGCTGCTGTGACAGTACTGTAGATATTTAAACTATGTAGCTAGCTACACACAATCACCGACCTGTGACCACATCTCAAGCCATGCATGTTTGGATACCGGGCGTGTGCAATCTCTGTACAGGGCAGACTGGGGGGGGGGGGGGGGGAGGCAAAAACCTGGGTGTGTGAGCTCTGTACAGGGCAGACCAAAAGGCGTAACTTGACAACGGCATGACAATTTGCGGGCAATGGGTTCAGAACAACAACAACAAAACTTTAAACCCAAAATGTATAATACCAACACCCAAAAGGGCGTTTGGCCATTAGGAGGGCAAAAGGACATGCACTTGGCACAGTTTGCCTCCTATTTGTGCACATCTCTGGCGTCAGTTAACCTAATATATGACTAGAATTGTTGGCTGGCTGTGGAAGAGATCCACAGTAAGTGGGCCCCCAATCACTCGGCTGCTTCGTCATGTGCCCAGGAATGCAGTTTCGATTCGACTTGTGGGTATTAAATTGCAATTACCAACAGGAGAGACAATCAATTTGGAGGGGAAGAAAAAGCCAAAGAGCAGAAAATGAAACATATTAGTGTTGAAAATTCAGCGACAATTGGACAATCCAAACATGGAATGGTGATACGACTCTGAACGTCCTGACCACTGGGACAATGATAATGTAAACAAGACTTGGTGTAGCGTGTGTGCATTTGTACAATATGCATGCATGGATACGCGTGTGTGTGTGCTGGTTTTATATTTTAAAAAATCCAGGCACACTTGTGTGGGTGGCTTGTAGGCAGAAGTTTTTTTTTTAATCTCTCCATTGCAATAAAAATGTATTAAGGAAAGGAAAGGGTTTTTGTGAAACAGAATCAGAAGATTATGGAAATTGACCAGCTCATGCAACTAATCTGGATTACAATTCCACTGTTACCAACTCATCATTAGAACACATTGATAGCGCTTTTGTAAAGGGGATCTGATATAGAGCTTACACTAATCATGTTTGAATGTCTTTATATTGTTAATTAAGCAGGACAGTTCTGATATTATTATACTGAACAGAAATTTTAACTCAACATACAACATTTTCAAAGATTTTACTGAGTTACAATTCATCTAAGGAAAATCATTACATTTAAATACATTCATTAGGCCCTGATCTATGGATTTCACTGGGAATACAGATATGCATCACAGATACCTTAAAAAAAAATAGGGGGGTAAATCAAAAAAACTGTCAATATCTGGTGTGACTGCCATTTGCCTCATGCAGTGCGACATCTCCTTCGCATAGAGTAGATCGGGCTGTATTGTGGCCTATGGAATGTTGTCCCACTCCTCTGCAATGGCTTTGCAAAGTTGCTGGTTATTGGCAGGAACTGGAACACACTGTCGTACACGGCGATCCAGAGCATACCAAGCATGCTCAATGGGTAACATGTCTGGTGATTATACAGGCCATGGAAGAACTGGGACATTTGCAGCTTCCAGGAATTATGTACAGATCCTTGCAACATGGGGCTGTGCATTATCATGCTGAAGCACGAGGTGATGGCGGCGGATAAATGGCACCAGAATGGCCATCTCATCACGGTATCACTGTGCATTCAAATTGCCGTTGATAAGATGCAATTGTGTTTGTTGTCCGTAGCTTTTGCCTTCCCATACCATAACCCCACCGCCACCATGGGGCACTTAGTTAACAACGCTGACATCAGCAAACCGCTCACCCACACCACATCATACACGGTCTGCCATCTGCCCGGTACAGTTGAAACCGGGATTCATCCATAAAAGAGCACACTTTTCCAGTGTGCCAGTGGCCATCAAAAGGTAAGCATTTGCCCATCTGAAGTCAGTTGCGAAGCCAAACTGCAGTCAGGTGAAGACCCTGGTGTGGGCGATGAGCACGCAGATGAGCTTCCCTGAGAGGGTTTCTGACAGTTTATGCAAAAATTATTCAGTTGTGCAAACCAACAGTTTCATCAGCTGTCCGAGTGGCTGGACCATGACTATCCCACAGTTGAAATAGCCGGATGTGGAGGTCCTAGGCTGGTGTGGTTACACGTGGTCTGCGGTTCTGAGGCCGGTTGGACATACTGCCAAATTCTGTAAAATGACGTTGAAGGCGGCTTATGGTAGAGAAATGAATGTAAACAAATTTGTGCACAGAATTTGAGAGAAATACAATTTGTGTACGAATGGTACATTTCTGGGATGTTTTATTTCAGCTATGAAACATGGGAGCAACACTCTATAACAACATACACTCTTCTGGGAAGGATTTCCACTAGATGTTGGAACATTGCTGTGGGGATTCGCTTCCATTTAGCCACAAGAGCATTAGTGAGGTTGGGCACTGATGTTGGGTGTTTAGGCCTGGCTCACAAACAGCGTTCCAATTTGTCCCAAATGTGTTTGAAGGAGTTGAGGTCAGGGCTCTGTACAGGCCAGTCAAGTTCTTCCATACAGATCTCGACAAACCATTTCTGTATGGACTTCACTTTGTGCTCAGGTGCATTGTCATGCTGAAACAGGAAAGGACCTTCCCCAAACTCTTTCCATAAAGTTGGAAGCATCTAGAATGTCACTGTATGCTATAGCGTTAAGATTTACCTTCACTGGAACTAAGGGGCTTAGCCCGAACCATGAAAAACAGCCCCAGACCATTATTCCCCATCCACCAAACTTTACCAAACTTTCTTAGAGTGGTCCGAGGAGAAGGAGGAGGGTTGCAGCTTGTTGATGAGGGCACACTGGGGGAAAAACGCCCGATAGGTGACCGACTCTCCATTGAAGGGGGATTCCCGGGGAAGTGGCGCTGCTAACAGCCAGGTTACTGAGAGGCTGGGAGGTTACCGTCGTAGGCTGCCTAACAGACAACACGCGGAATTGCTCCAGCAATGTGTTCTACGCTCAGTCATGTTGTTCGGTCAAGGTCGGGAACCCTTCCACGAGACCACAAAGCAACTCCTCGTACCTTCCGATGGTGGCTCCTTGGGAGGGGATGGCATTGCGGAGCTGGTTAGATGGTTCCAGCGTGGGAATGAAAGCAGTGTAGACAGACGGTTACTTGGAGAGAATAACCGGGTGGTCATTCTTGAATTGACCGTCTTAGATTACAGATACAGCTACTCAACCATAGCATTGATTGTTAAGAGGTTAATCTGTCTTCTTCAACCTCGTGTTGCATTTTTGGGTCACGACTAGTCGTGCTCCTCAACCACAGCTCGCGGTCAACTTAGTCTGTATGTAAATTCTTAACTCACATGTTTTATACCCCAGAGTAGAAATGGCGTGTCAGTCTTTATGACAAGTTCTCTGGGGCGTATCTAGTTATGAGGCATCAGGAATTTTACTTTGATCCAGTTTAGACAACTAAATTCATAGTTCATCTTTACAGAAAAAAATTTGATCTGGACATTTTCACACAACGCACAGTACGCAAACATCATGTACAAATTATGAAAACTCCTCAAGTTATCGTTATAACGTCGTCATTTGTTTATTGTTTATTGTTTACTCCATGTGTAACTTTGTTGTTGTCTGTTCACACTGCTATGCTTTATCTTGGCCAGGTCACAGTTGTAAATGAGAACTTGTTCTCAACTAGCCTACCTGGTTAAATAAAGGTGAAATAAATCAAAAATAAACTATGAATAAAATAACAAAAACAACATTCATTTTAATATTCCATCTATCGTTGTTACCACCATTTTGGGTGATGAAATATATTGTCCCAAAGTCCATTTGTTGCATGTTTCTGTTCTGAGGTATTCTCCACAGGGCCCATACAAACATTCCAATCCTCCACACTGAGAGGACAAAGGATTTTGTCTGCTGCCTTAAGATTTACAATGGGCGTGAGGTGTCATAAACCCCTCCATCAATCCTCTATTCCTCTCCCCCTCTGGCAGGAGTAACAGATGTCTCTGCGGGACTATGATCCACGGTAAACCTGACCCGAACAGGCCAGTCATGACTGAACAGAACGGCAAGCAGTCTCAGGTCAGGGCAGGCAGAGGTCAATAATCCAGTGTGGCGTGACAAGGTACAGAACGGCCGGCAGGCTTAGGGCAGGCAGAATGGTCAAAACCGGGAATACTAGAAAATCGCTTTGATCGCTTGACGGAAACAGACAAACAGAGAACACAGATATAAATACACTGGGGATAATGAGGAGGATGGGCGACACCTGGAGGAGGGTTGAGACAAGCACAAAGACAGGTGAAACAGATCAGGGTGCGACACTTTGGTGGCATGCTTTTTAGGGTATGTATGGGTATACGAGCTGTGTGCTAGTAGTTCTCAACAGACACATCGGTGCATTCAGCCTGTCAACACTTCTTACAAAAACAAGTAGTGATGAAGTCAATCTCTCCTCCACTTTGAGTCATGAGAGATGTACATGCATATTATTAATATTAGCTCTCCATCTACATTTTAGGGCCAGCCGTGCTGCCCTGTTCTGCGCCAATTGTAATTTTACGAGGTCCTTCTTTGTAGCACCTGACCACATGACTGAACAGTAGTCCAGGTGTGACAAAACTAAGGCCTGTAGGACCTGCCTTGTTGATAGTGCTGTTAAGAAGGCAGAGCACCACTTTATTATGGACAGACTTCTCCCCATCTTAGCTACTGTTGTATCAACATGTTTTGACCATGACTGTTTACAATACAGGGTTACTCCAAGCAGTTTAGTCACCTCAACTTGCTCAATTTCCACATGATTTATTACAACATTTAGTTGAGGTGTATGGTTTAGTGAAGGATTTGTCCCAAATACAATGCTTTTAGTTTACTAACTTATTCCTTGCCACCCATTCTGAAACAAACTGCAGCTCTTTGTTAAGAGTTGCAGTGATTTCACTTGCTGTAGAAACTGTCTGTTAGACAGGTGTCTCTTTATCCACAATATAGCAGGGTTTGTAAAGCCATTACAAGCCATTACAAGTGTTTCCATCAGCAGACTATGATCAATAATGTCAAAATCCACACTGAAGTCAAACAATACAGCTACCACAATCTTTTTATCATCAATTTCTCTCAGCCCATCATCAGTCATTTGTGTAAGTGATGTGCTTGTTGAATGTCCTTCCATATGAGCATGCTGAAAGTCTGTTGACAATTTGTTTACGGTAAAATAGCATTGTATCTAGTCATTCACAATTTTTTCAAAACGTTTACTCGAGGTTGGTAACAGGCTGATTGGTCGGCTATTTGAGCCAGTAAAGACGGCTTTACTATTTTTGGGTAGCGGAATGACTTTTGCTTCCCTCCAGGCCTGAGGGCACACACTCTCTAGTAGGCTTAGATTGAATATATGATTGAATATATGGCAAATAGGAGTGGCAATATCATCTGCTATTATCCTCAGTCATTTTCTATTCAAGTTGTCAGACCCCGGTGGCTTGTCATTTTTGATAGACAACATTTTTTTCACACAAGTTGTCCCAACAGCAGAGCTTTCTTTACAGCACCATTGAGTGAATCCTTACCACCGCTACACCTGGCTATCAGCGGAGACTTGTCTGGCAGCAAAACAGTTCATTCAGCCTTATTTACTGCCTTTGTAAAACGCATAGCTGAAATGGCTGACTTGCTAAAACCAATGTGGTTTCTACTGACAATTGAGCTGTACTAAGCGCAAACCAGATTGGATGGCACATCGCTGCAGAATGCTATGGTAGCCATGCTGGTTAAGTGTGCCTAAATAAATCACAGACAGTGTCACCAGCAAATCACCCCCACACCATCACGGTGGAACTTCACGGTGGAACCATGCTTCACGGAACTACACATGCAGAGATCATCCGTTCACCTGCTCGGGGTCTCACAAAGACACGGTGGTTGGAACCAAAAATCGCACATTTGGACTTATCAGACCAAAGGACAGATTTCCACCGGGCTAATGTCCATTGTTCGTGTTTCTTGGCCGAAGCAAGTCTGTTTCTTTTATTGGTGTCCTTTAGTAGTGGTTTCTTTGCAGAAATTCGACCATGAAGGCCTGATTCACCTTGTCTCCTCTAAACAGTTGATTTTGAGATGTGTCTGTTACTTGAACTCTGTGAAGCATTTCTTTGGGCTGCAATCTGCAATTCTGCAGAAGAGGTAACTCTGGGTCTTCCTTTCCTGTGGCAGTCCTAATGAGAGACAGTTTCATCATAGTGCTTGATGGTTTTTGTGACTGCACTTGAAAAAACGTTCAAGTTTCTTGAAATTATCTGTATTGACTGACATTCATGTCTTAAAGTAATGATGGATTGTCATTTCTCTTTGCTTATTTGAGCTGTTCTTGCCATAATATGGACTTGGTCTTTTACCAAATAGGGCTATCTTCTGTATACCAGCCCTACCTTGTCACACACAACTGATCGGCTCAAACGCATTAAGAAGGAAAGGTAACTTTTTAAATAGGCATACCTGTTAATTGAAATGCTTTCCAGGTGACTACCTCATGATGCTGGTTGAGAGAATGACGAGTGTGCAAAGCTGTCAAGGAGGCAAAGGGTGGCTACTTTGAAGAAACTCAAATATAAAATATACTTTGATTTGTTTACTACCTGATTCCATGTGTTATTTCATAGTTTTGATGTCTTCACTATTATTCCATAATGTAGAAAATGCAAAAATTCAAGAAAAACCCTCAAATGTTTAGCTGTGTCCACACTTTTGACTAGTACTGTATATGCCAGGCGCACCGTTTTGAGTGTGTCAAGAACTGCAACACTGCTGGGTTTTTCACGCTCAACAATTGCACTGCTTACTGTATGTAGCCTATGCTATTTAATAAACTGTAGTATCAATCCAAAATAGACTAGGACGAGAATATTCCGTGCCCCCAGATTAATTGAGTTGATGACAACGCAAAGACCATCAATAACTTTCCGAACTTAGGACAAACGCATGCCGTATTAAGCCATGGAACCCCTTGATTGGCCAGTGAGTGGCCAAGCCCTCCTCACACCTACAACATGTCTTTCGCACCACAGTCAGCTATTGCGCTCATCATAATGTCTACGAAAATAGCAAAAGTATTTCTGACATATCCCTGGACCTATAGCGGCACTGTGTCACACCCTGGCCATAGAGAGGCTTTTATTCTCTATTTTGGTAAGGCCAGGGTGTGACTAGGGTGGGCATTCTAGTTTCTTTATTTCTATGTTTTGGCCGGGTATGGTTCTCAATCAGGGGACAGCTGTCTATCGTTGTCTCTGATTGGAAATCATACTTAGGCAGCCTTTTTCCCACCTGTGTTTTGTGGGTAGTTATTTTATGTTTAGCTGTTTAGTTGCCTGACAGAACTGTGCGCTTTCGTTTTTCTACTTTGTTAATTTGTTGCGGTGTTCAGTTTAATAAATATCATGAACGCCTACCACGCTGCACCTTGGTCTCCTTCAACCCACGAGAGTTGTGACACACTGCCAGCGTATAGATTTACCGTTGTGTTGAGTTTGTTAAAATAGAACCCTTAAAGTTAATATTTAATAGTTCATTACAATAACTCTGTTTCCGTTGGGTTGTTTAAAATGGTCATTCAACATTTTCAAATCAGTACAGAAACTACTTGACCAGTTTCCTCAAGGCTGGGATCCTAGTGGTCAGGTTACTGGTAGCATCCAGCTGTCCATAAGTATAATATAATACATCCCTGTAGGTCTGTCAACTCCAGACTGTGACCATTTAGTTGCATTTTGCGACCATTTTACTTGGCTGTGCAAGTTCCATTTTAATTGGTCACACTGGTGCGAACTGCACATTCTACCTGGTCACCTCAATCAAAACGTCCTATTTTGGGGGAAAATAAAACCATGCATTTGTTAAACAGTAAAGTGCATTATCCTAGGATTCCTGTAATATGTGCCTGCCCTGCCGCTGTACCTGCCTTTTTTGGTGGCGCTGGCTACTGTAATAAGCAGGCCTCTCACACTCTCTCTCCCCCATCTTTTGCCCCTTGTGATTGTATAACATTTCAAAATGCAGTTGCGGGAAGAAAAAAGCCTCTGTTTTACTATCAATATATCTGGTGTCTCACTGGGCACAAACGGTTTGAATCAATGTTGTTTCCAAATAATTTGAATGAAATTACGTTGAACCAATATGGAATAGACATTGAATTGACATTTGTGCCCAGTGGGATGGCTTTGAAATTAGGAGTGTATGAAAATGTGCATCGGCCATCGTCATTGCAACGATTTTTTTAGCACATTACATTTACTGTTTGATTAATACATGGCTACTAGCAGTAGGTGTTAAGTTTAGAGTTGGCGTATGTTTGAGTTTCCATTTCCTCAGCTGGTGAACTAACACCAATTGAATTAGGCCTACATACTATACATACTATATTAGTGCACATAAAGAAACAAAGGCAAATTCATATATTGAAAAGTATATAGAATCTGGAGGCCTATTTTGACAGTAAAATATAACAAAAATTGCCTAAATGTAAACAAAACATTTTTTTCATTTTTTTTTTTACAAATTAATCAAATCTGAAATGTCTTGAGTCAATAAGTATTCGACCTCTGTGTTATGGCAAGCCTAAATAAATTCAGGAGTAAACAATGTGCTTAACAAGTCACATAATAAGTTGCGTGGTCTCACTCTGTGCAATAATAGTGTTTAACATACTTTTTTGAATGACTTGCGCATCTCTGTACTCTACACATAAAATGATCTGTAAGGTTCTTCAGTCGATCAGTGAATTTCAAACACAAGTTCTATAATGGCACCAGGTGAGACCCAAATGCAGGCACAGGAGGCAGATGGTTGATATTTATTATAACAAAAGGCAGGTCAGGTACAGGCGAGAGTACATAAACCAGGTCAGAGTCCAAACAGTACCATGCGATAGGCAGGCTCGAGCGGCGTCAGGACAGGCAGGGGTTCGGGAACCAGGTCAGAGTCCAAATGGTACAAGACGATAGGCAGGCACGAGGTCAGGCAGGCGCGCTCAGAGTCAGGACAGGTAAGGGTCAAAACCAGGAGGGCGGGAAAAGAGATACTGGGAAAAGCAGGCGCTGAGACAAAAACGCTGGTTGACTTGACCAACAAGACGAAATGGCACAGAGAGACAGGAAACACAGGGATAAATACACTGGGGATAATAAGAGACACCTGGAAGGTGTGGAGACAAGCACAAAGACAGGTGAAACAGATCAGGGCATTGCAGATTCAACCACACAGAACAGGGAGGTTTTCCAATGCTTCACAAAGAAGGGCACTTGTTGGTAGATGGGTAAAAACAAAAACAGCAGACATTGAAAATCCCTTTGAGCATGGTGAAGTTGTTAATTACACTTTGGATGGCATATCAATACATGCTGTCACTATAAAGATACAGGCATTGTTCCTAACTCAGTTGCTGGAGAGGAAGGAACCCGCTCAGGGATATCAACATCAGGCCAATGGTGACTTTAAAACAGTTACAGAATTTAATGGCTGCGATAGGAGAAAACTGAGGATGGATCAAAAACATTGTAGTTACTCCACAATACTAACTTAATTGACAGAGTGAAAAGATAGAAGCCTGTACAGAATACAAATATTCAAAAATATGCATCAAGGCAATAAAGTAATACTACAAAACATGTGGCAAAATTGTTATGTTTGGGGCAATTCCAATACAACACGTTACCACTCTCCATGTTTTCATTTGTAGTGGTGGCTGCATCATGTTATGGCTATGCTTGTAATCAATAAGGATTGGAGAGTTTTTCAGAATTAAAAAAAAATGTAATGGAGCTAAGCACAGGCAAAATCCTAGAGAAAAACTTGGTTCGGCCTGCTTTCCACCAGACACCGGGGAGATGAATTCACTTTTCAGCAGGACAATAACCTAAAACTCAAAGCCAAATCTACACTGGAGCTGCTTACCAAGAAGACAGTGAATGTTTTTGAGGGCCTAGTTACAATTTGGACTTAATTCTGCTCGAAAACCTATGGAAAATTATTGTCTAGCAATGATCAACAACCAATTTGACAGAGCTTGAAGAATTTTGAAAAGACTAATGGGCAAATATTGTACAATCCAGAAGTGCAAAGCTCTTAAGAGACTTACCCATAAAGACTCACATATATAATTGTATTATATGCATGTGACTCAGTAGTTTGAACACTTACAGTTGAAGTCGGAAGTTTACATGCACCTTAGCCAAATACATTTAAACTTTTCACAATTCCTGACATTTAATCCTAGTATAAATTCCCTGTCATAGGTCAGTTAGGATCACCACTTTATTTTAAGAATGTGGCATGTCAGAATAATAACAGAGAGATGTAATGCCCGGGGTGTAGTGGAGGAAGAAGTCAGGCGCAGGAAGCAGAGAGTTCAGGGTAGTGATACTTTTAATACACCACACTGGTGAAAACGACGCCAACCCAAACAAATGCCCCAAACACGGGGAACTAAAAAGTTCAGCAAAACACACAAACACGGATAACCGTGACTTACAGCCATGTACAACCATACACTGAAAATAATCTCGCACAACCAGCAGGCGGGCCGGCTGGTAAATAAAGCCCAACCAATTAACCTAACTAAACACAGGTGCAGCTAATAAACAGACAAGGGGGGGAAAAGGATCAGTGGCAGTTAGTAGGCCGGTGACGACTAACCGAACAGGAAGGGGAGCCACCTTCGGTAGGAGTTGTGACAGTACCCCCCTGACGCGCGGCTCCCGCAGCGCGCCGACACCGCCCTCAACATTGACGGATCCAAGATGTCCCCCACCGGTACCCAGCACCTCTCCTCCGGACCGTACCTCTCCCAGTCCTCGAGGTACTGCAGACCCCTCACCCGGAGTCTCGAGTCCAGAATGGCCCATATCGTGTACGCCGGGGACCCCTCGATGTCCAGATGGGGAGGAGGGACCTCCGGCACCTCACCGTCCTGCAGGGGACCAGCTACCACCGGCCTGAGGAGAGACACATGAAACGAGGGGTTAATACGTTAATAGGAAGGGAGTTGTAATCGATAACACACCTCGTTTATCCTCCTCAGGACTTTGAAGGGCCCCACACACTGCGGCCCCATCTTCCGGCAGGGCAGGCGGAGGGGGCGGTTTTGGGTCGAGAGCCAGACCCTGTCCCTCAGTACAAACACAGGGGCCTCACTGCGGTGGCGGTCAGCACTCCTCTTCTGCTGTCCACTGGCTTGTTTGAGGGATTCCTGGACGGCCCTCCAGGTCACCTTGGAGCGCTGCACCCACTCCTCCACCGCAGGAGCCTCTGTCTGACTCGGATGCCAAGGTGCCAGGACCGGCTGGTAGCCCAACACAAACTGGAACGGAGATAGGTTTGTCTAGAAGTGAAGGAGTGAGTTTGGGCCAACTCCACCCATGGGACGTGCCTAGACCACTCCCTGGGCTGGTCCTGGAAATACGACCGCAGAAACCTACCCACCTCCTGGATCACTCTCTCCACCTGCCCATTACTCTCAGGGTGATAACAGGAGGTCAGGCTGACCGAGACCCCCAGACGCTCCATGAATGCCCTCCATACCGGGACGTGAACTGGGGACCCTGATCAGAGACGATGTCCTCCGGCACCCCGTAGTGCCGGAAGACGTGGGTGAATAACGCCTCCGCAGTCTGTAGGGATATATAGGGAGACCGGGCAACGGGAGGAGACGGCAGGACTTAGAAAACCGATCCACAACCACCAAAACCGTAGTGTTCCCCTGAGACGGGGGGAGATCCGTCAGGAAATCCACTGATAAGTGAGACCATGGCCGTTGTGGAAAGGGGAGGGGTTGTAACTTCCCTCTGGGAAGGTGCCTAGGAGCCTTACTCTGGGCGCACACCGAACAGGAAGAGACATAAACCCTAACCTCCCTAGCCAAGGTGGGCCACACCCTCCCCTCCCCAGGATGACCCGAGGAGGGTAGGGTGTGAGCCCACCGAATCAGTTGGTCCCGAACATCAAGCGGAACGTACTTACGCCCATCCGGACACTGAGGTGGCACAGGCTCTGCCCGTATCGCCCGCTCGATGTCTGAGTCCACCTCCCATACCACTGGTGCCATCAGCCCGATGCTGGAAGGATGGGAGTAGGCTCGGTGGACCGATCCTCCGTATCATAAAGACGGGGCAGCGCGTCGGGGAGCCTGGTCTATAAGACAGACTAAACATGAATCTGGTGAAGAACATGGCCCACATTGCCTGACGTGGATTCAGTCTCCTAGCTGGCCGAATATACTCCAGATTCTGGTGGTTGGTCCAGATGAGAAAGGAGTGCTTAGCCCCCTCAAGCCAATGTCTCCACACCCTCAGGGCCTTGACCACCGCAAACAACTCCCGGTCCCCCACATCATAGTTACGCTCCGCCGGACTGAGCTTCCTCGAAAAGAAAGCGCAGGGGCGGAGTTTTGGTGGTGTACCCGAGCACTGTGATAGCACGTCACCCACCCCAGCCTCAGCCGCATCCACCTCCACTATGAATGCTAGAGAGGGGTCCGGGTGCGCCAACACGGGTGCATCCGTGAACAGTGCCTTCAATCTATTGAAGGCTCTGTCCGCCTCTGCCGACCACCGCAAACGCACCGCCCCCCCCCTTCGGCAGTGAGGTAATGGGGGCCGCTACCTGGCCAAAACCCCGGATAAAGCTCCGGTAGTAATTGGCAAACCCCAAAAACTGCTGCACCTCCTTCACTGTGGTAGGAGTCGGCCAATTACGCACATCCTTAATCAAATCAAATCAAATGTATTTACATAGCCCTTCGTACATCAGCTGATATCTCAAAGTGCTGTACAGAAACCCAGCCTAAAACCACAAACAGCAAGCAATGCAGGTGTAGAAGCACGGTGGCTAGGAAAAACTCCCTAGAAATGCCAAAACCTAGGAAGAAACCTAGAGAGGAACCAGGCTATGTGGGGTGGCCAGTCCTCTTCTGGCTGTGCCGGGTGGAGATTATAACAGAACATGACCAAGATGTTCAAATGTTCATAAATGACCAGCATGGTCCAATAATAATAAGACAGAACAGTTGAAACTGGAGCAGCAGCACGGCCAGGTGGACTGGGGACAGCAAGGAGTCATCATGTCAGGTAGTCCTGAGGCATGGTCCTAGGGCTCAGGTCCTACGAGAGAGAGAAAGAAAGAATTAGAGAGAGCACACTTAAATTCACACATAGGACACCGAATAGGACAGGAGAAGTACTCCAGATATAACAAACTGACCCTAGCCCCCCGACACATAAACTACTGCAGCATAAATACTGGAGGCTTAATGCGGTCACACTCCATCACCACCCCCGAGGTGGAAATGCGATAACCCAGGAAGGAGACGGCTTGTTTGGAGAACACACACTTCTCAGCCTTGACGTATAGGTCATGCTCCAGCAGTCTACCAAGCACCTTGCGTACCAGAGACACATGCGCGGGTGGCGGAACAGATCACAATATCATCGATATAAACGACCACGCCCTGCCTGTGCAGGTCCCTGAGAATCTCATCTACAAAGGATTGAAAGATGGCTGGAGCATTCTTTAACTCATACAGCATGACGAGGTACTCATAGTGGCCCGATGTGGTACTAAACGCGTTTTTCCACTCGTCTCCATCCGAATACGCACTAGACTATACGCGCTCCTGAGATCCAGTTTTGTGAAAAACTGTGCTCCGTGAAATGATTCCACCGCCGTAGCGATGAGATGTAGTGGGTAACTAAACCCCACTGTGATGGCATTTAGACATCTATAATCAATGCACGGACGCAGACCTCCCTCCTTTTTCTTCACAAAAAAGAAACTTGAGGAGACGGGTGAGATGGCTGAATGTACTCCTGTCCCAGAGATTCCGTGACATATGTCTCCATAGCCAACGTCACCTCCTGGGACAATGGGTACACATGACTCTTGGGAAGCGCAGTGTTTACCTGGAGATTTATCGCACAACCCCCCCCCCCCCCCCCCTCGGTCAATGAGGTGGTAATTTAGTCGCTCTCTTCTTACTGAAAGCTATTGCCAAGGGCATATTCGGAGGGGATGCGCACCGTGGAACCCTGGTCTGGACTCTCCACCGACGTGGCACCGATGGAAACTTCCAGACATATTCCAGAACACTCCTCTGACCACCCCTGGAGAACCCCGCGTCTCCACAAAATCTTA
Source organism: Oncorhynchus nerka (assembly GCF_034236695.1). NCBI lineage: Eukaryota > Metazoa > Chordata > Actinopteri > Salmoniformes > Salmonidae > Oncorhynchus > Oncorhynchus nerka. Next base: position 44,114,701 of record NC_088397.1, read on the forward strand.
GGATTGTGACTAGCCAGCCAGGGAATCCCCAGCACCACTGGAAACGCAGGCAAATCGATAATGAAGAAACTAATACGCTCCCTATGATTCCCCTGCGTCACCATGTCCAGTGGAACCGTGGCCTCCCTGACCAACCCTGACCCTAATTGCCGGCTATCTAGGGAGTGCACGGGGATCGGAGAATCTATCGGTACAAGCGGTACACCCAGCTTGATGGCGAGTCCGCGATCCATAAAGTTCCCAGCTGCACCTGAATCGACTAGCGCCTTATGCTGGGAAGAGGGTGGGGGGGGAATCAAGACAAACGTGTGACCAACAGGGGGTTCTGGGTGAGTTTGGTTCTGACTCACCTGGGGTGACCGAGAAGCGTTCCGCCTGCCATCTCGATTCCCAGGCGGGCCCCCCCCCAGCACCGATCGGCCATGTGTCTTCTCCGACCACAGCTGGGTCAGGGGGAGCCTCCTCCTCCGGTACCCCTCGGCACGACTCCCCCCAACTCCATAGGAATGGGAGCGGGGGCGTTGGGTGGTGGAACGAACAGGACCCTCTCCGAACGCCCGCAGGCAGCCAGCAGATTGTCCAGTCAGATAGACATGTCGATAAATTAAACAAGGGAGAGTTCGGTGTCCCAACACGCTAGCTCCCTGCAGACGTCCTCCCGGAGACTACACCGGTAGTGGTCTATCAGGGCCACTACCCAGACCCAGCGGCCAAGGTCCGGAACTCCAAGACGTAATCCTGGGCGCTCTTCTTCGCCGAGCCTGGGCCATTCCAGACCGCGTTTGCCCACTCCAGAGCACGAGGGAGTGGGCCTCACGGTCGCCAGGTACAGTTCCAGTTGGAGCAAGAACCCCTGACACCCCGCCGCCGCTCTATCATAGTCCCTCGGGAGCACAAGATGGAGAGCGCTGGAGCCGGGGGATGGGGAGAGAGGAGAAGGGGGATCCAGAGCTGGGGGAACCGAAGGTGGAGAGAGGAGACCACTCCTCTCCCATCGGTCCATTTTCTCCATCATCTGGTCCATCGTGGATCCGATCCGATGGAGGACAGTGGTGTGGTGGAGGACATGTTCCTCCATTGATGGGAGGGGTTTGGCAGTTGCTCCTGCTGACTCCATTCTTAGATGTGCGAGATTCTGTAATGCCTGGGGTGTAGTGGAGGAAGAAGTCAGGCGCAGGAAGCAGAGAGTTCAGGGTAGCGATACTTTTAATACACCACACCGGCGAAAACGACGGCAACCCAAACAAATGCCCCAAACACGGGGAACTAAACAAACTAAACACACACACGGATAACCGTGACTGAAAATAATCCTGCACAACCAGCAGGCCGTCGGTTGGTAAATAAAGCCCAACCAATTAACCTAACAAGGGGGAAAAAAAGGATCAGTGGCAGCTACTAGGCCGTTGACGACGACCGCCGAGCACCACCCGAACAGGAAGGGGAGACACCTTCAGTAGGAGTCGTGACAAGAGAATGATTTATTTCAGCTATTATTTATTTAATCACATTCCCAGTTTGTCTGAAGTTTACATACACTCAATTAGCATTGCCTTTAAATTGTTTAACTTGGGTCAAACGTTTCGGGTAGCCTTCCACAAGCTTCCCACAATAAGTTGTGTGAATTTTGGCCCATTCGTCCTGACAGAGCTGGTGTAACTGACTCAGGTTTGTAGGCTTCCTTGCTCGCACACGCTTTTTCAGTTCTGCCAACAAATTTTGTTTGAGGTCAGGGCTTTGGATTGAGGTCAGGGCTTTGTGATGGCCACTCAAATACCTTGACTTTGTTGTCCTTAAGCCATTCTTCCACAACTTTAGAAGTATGTTTGGGGTCATTGTCCATTTGGAAGAACCATTTGCAACCAAGCTTTAACTTCCTGACTGATGTACGTTCCAAAGTACGTTCATCTCTTCATCTCCTTCCAGAGCAGTATGACGGCTGCTTGGTCCCATGAAGTTTATACTTGCAGATGAACATGTTACCTTCAGGCGTTTGGAAATTGCTCGCAAGGATGAACTTGTAGAGATCACATTTTTTTCAGAGGCTGATTTCTTTTGATTTTCCTATGATGTCAAGCAAAGAGGCGCTGAGTTTGAAGGTAGGCCTTGAAATACATCCTTCGGCAAACCTCCAATTGACTCAAATTATGTCAATTAGCCTACCAGAAGCTTCTAACGCCATTGATATACTTTTCTGGAATTTTCCAAGCTGTTTAAAGGCACAGTCAACTTAGTGTATGGAAACCAACTGGAATTGTGATACAGTGAATTATAGGTGAAATAATCTGTCTTTAAAGAATTGTTGGAAAAATTACTTGTGTCATGCACAAAGTAGATGTCGTAACCGACTTGCCAAAACTATAGTTTGTTAACCTGTTGCTTCTACTCGGGACGCTTGCGTCCCAACTAGAGCTCTGGAAATGCAAATGCGCTACGCTAAATGCTAATAGTATTAGTTAAAACTCAAAAGTTCATTAAAATACACATGCAGGGTATCGAATTAAAGCTACACTCGTTGTGAATCCAGGCAACAAGTCAGATTTTTAAAATGCTTTTCGGCGAAAGCATGAGAAGCTATTATCTGATAGCATGCAACACCCCAAAAGACCCACAGGGGACGTAAACAAAATAATTAGCATTTCGGCGTTACACAAACCGCACAATAAAATAGAAAACATTCATTACCTTTCACCATCTTCTTTGTTGGCACTCCTAGATGTCCCATAAACACTATTTGGGTCTTTATTTCGATTAAATCGGTCCATATAAAGCCTAGATATCGTTATATGTAGACTGTGTGATAAACGAAAAAAACATAGTTTCAAAACGTAACGTCATTTTTTAAAATTCAAAAAGTCGACGATAAACTTTCACAAAACACTTCGAAATACGTTTGTAATGCAACTTTAGCTATTAGTAAACGTTAATAAGCGATAAAATTCATCAGGAGGCGATGTAAAGATCATTAGCTGTCCGTCTGGAAAAATGTCCGGCTAGAAACTCAAGGAAAATATCCGGTCCTAGACCGGATTTAGATACGGTGTCCTGCATGTGTTTGACCAAGAAAAAACTCGAAGGGAAATGACAAGACTCTAGACACCGTGTGGAAGCTGTAGGTACTGCAACCTCAGTCAATTAATTGTGGTTCACCTTTATCAATGGGTTCAAGTAGCGCATGGATATATTTTCCCATTTTCAGTGATCAGTTTTTCCTGTGCTTTTCGATGTAAATGCCGTTCTGGTAAAGCCACAGCAGTGATTTAACCAGTTTTTTAAACGTCTGAGTGTTTTCTATCCACACAGACTAAGCAAATGCATATACTATATTCCTGGCATGAGTAGCAGGGCGCTGAAATGTTGCGCGATTTTTAACAGAATGTTCAAAAAAGTAGAGGGTCGACTGAAGAGGTTAACAAGAAATTTGTGGAGTGGTTGAAAAACAAGTTTAAAGGACTCCAACCTAAGTGTATGTAAACTTCGACTTCAACTGTATGTCAATTACATATTTAATTTTCAATACTTTAGCAAACATTTCTTTGTTATCAACATATTTTCATTAATTAAACGTTTTATTTTTATTAATTTATTCATAATATTTCATTATTTCACGAGATATAGTCTATTGGTTACATTGCCAGAGACGCAACCCAATCGTGAAGTATTTTCTTTCAAATCCACGTGTTTAGCAGATGCTTGTGTTTCTAGGTCTAACAGTAATATCTAAAAGTAATATTTAACAATTCCACAACAATACACACAAATCTCAAGTAAAGGATTGGAATTAGCAATATTGGTCGAGCAATGTCAGTGCGGCATAAACTTCTGTATCTGTCGTTTGTTCTAAATGTTCCATTGCCACCTTAGCTGGCAACGTTCTTATCCCTTGCTTGCTAGCTAGCCAACTACGGCTAACACAGTCACATCAAACAGCAAAGTAGCTGTTTTTTAGTGACATTTATTTGGATAAATCCAATAACAACGAGCTATTGATGCGCTATTTCGCCTGGCATAGAACATGTGCTCTCTCGTCAGGACACTGTTCAGACAAAAGAAAGACAATCCATAACCTTCATTTTAACTGATTTTAATAAATGAAACCATCCATTCTCTTTGTTGTATACCACAGCTGAGTTAGCTAGCTACTTTTTGTATGTTACATTTATTTGCATATCCCCCTGAGTGGTGCATTGGATTAAATATATGTGGGGGTCTGTGCTACTACCAGTACTGCTGCTTTGCTTCAGCCTTTTGGGTGTTGATGATGCTGTGGTGCTCTCTTTATTTTTGGCGAGGATGTTGCTCCAGCGTTTTTTGTCTGCCAGTGAAGGACGCCAGTAAGTCTGGAGCGAACTTTTCCACTGATGCCCACTCACTGACAATCTCCCTCGCTTATAAACCAGCATTGGCCAGTTTCTGGATTGTAGTGTTCCTGATGTTGTGATTTGTGTATTTAGTTGTTCCCACTGCCCTACAGATCTTGGGTAGCAGTGCTGCCAGATAGTTCCACGCCAATCGGTTCTGACGTGTACCAGAGACCCGATACACTCTCCTCTCCTTGGATGGAGATGAAACGCAGGGGCATTCTCTGGGCATTTCGATAGATATTTCTCCAGTCATTCTGCCAACAAAGATCAAGAGAAATGTTCCACTCATCCATTTTTCGTTTTCGCAACAAAGTATCGATGTAGCCAGTCAACTGAAAGTTTTTTGTATGTTGCAATGACAACCAGGTCAACTTTCTGTCTGTCTCGCTCGGACACATCATTCACTTTCTATGGGCCAGTGGAGATCGCAATTCAATTTTGAAACCATATGCAAAGTTTGGAGAGACAGAAAGCAAGGTTTATAAACCTCCGCTGTTGCTAGTCTAAAAGCAAATGGAGATAATAGTAAATAGGCATTTCAACATAATAGCCTTAGTCAGTGGTAACTTGTGGAATAGATACCGGCTGGAACGCGGCTTCGTCCCATCCGTTGTATAATTATTATTGGAAACGGGGAGGTTAGAGCCTTAAATGCTGATTGTCTGAAAGCTGTGGTATATCAGACCGTACAGTATACCAAGTGTATGAAAAACACTTATTTATACTGCTCTAATAACATTAGTAACCAGTTTATTATAACAATAAGGCACCTCGGGCATAAGAACAGCCCTTAGCCATGGTACATTGGACATACACCACACCTCCTAGGGCCATATTGCTTAAATAAAGTATTCTGAATAACTTTGATTACTTTTTTGGGGGTGTCGACCAAATCATGGGCTGGTGCTAGAGTTAGTGGTACCAGTGCCACCAGGGGGAAATGTTAGTCTGGAACCCTGCTGGCACGTGTTCAGTAGCAACATGTTCTCTATGCTGAGGTTGAAGAGGAGCCTAAGGATATACACATCCTCTCTTGCTTTCCCTTCGGGTACGGGCTAAGAGCCTCCCACAGAATTGCCATACATTACCTTGGAACAAAGACTCTTAGTCGACACAACAAGGTCTTATTGAAGACAAATGGCACTTTCCCATTCATGAAATTAATGTCAATGCATCTCCTGAATGGAATGAACTGAAATGCGATTGACCCTAACCCTGCTACATAAATCCCTACATGGCGAAAGTACATTCCGCATCTTCTACTTCCACACACATTGTGTGAAAAAACCTCCACTATGTTGTGAATGGGCATTGAAGGTCTGAGAGGGGTGCATTGGATTATAAAAACATGTCACACAAATGTCTAGAATGGGATCCTAAGTGCTTCTGCCATGCCCGTAACCATACGTTCCCAATCTCCTTTTATCAAGTATGGGTTTAAGTGGAGAAGAATAAGTGAAAAGATCAGGACCTCGTTGTGCAGCAACACAAATGGAATGAATGTGAGCACCTGAAGCCCACTGTGGTTGAGCACATGAATCAGTGTTCCCAGTAGACTATCTGGAGGGAAATGCTCACGCCTCCACTAAGAGACCTTGTTGCAGGTACTTGGCCCTTTGCGTCAATGGAAACCCGACCTTTCGGCTAATTTACAAAATCATTACATTATTCTGCAGTGTTCAACACTGTCAGACAGTTTCAACTATTTTAAGCCCCCCCACCATGCTTCTTGTAGTGGACGAACATTTAATTCTGTTTCGGCACGATGACCTTGAAGAGTCCATTTTAAAATGGCATGGAAGATGGGCTGTTCCCCTATTAGAGGCAGGGGAGACAGGCTGATGTCACATGTGACACACGGGACAGATTTTAGCCTGATGCCACGAAAAAACATCACCAAACATGACTTGGGGAATGAGCAATCTTCCAGTACAGCCATCGGAAATCACTCAAACTACAGAAACTGGATTCAAATGGGAAAAACACGTTCACATTAAATGCAGAAAAATGAATACGATTTCCATGAGGTAATATGTTGAACACTGAGATACAAATAGGATTGTAATAGGCCTTTTAGTGCGGATGACATTGGTCTGAAATTTGGACTGATGGCTCAACTGTGAGGATTGATTGAACGGGGTGTAGAAAAATAAACAATTTTTGTTTAGCACCGTCTGTGAGGGTTCCCCCTTTCACCTTCATTGGAAGAACCCTGACTACATGGAACTCTCTGCCACCCCAGGTAACTCAAGCTAGCAATGAAACCAGTTTAAAAAAAACAGATAAAAGATCACCTTACTGCCTACAGTGGGGAGAACAAGTATTTGATAACTTGCAAAATCGGCAGTGTTTCCTACTTACAAAGCATGTAGAGGTCTGTAATTTTTATCATAGGTACACTTCAACTGCGAGAGACGGAATCTAAAACAAAAATCCATAAAATTACAGTGATTTTTAAGTAATTAATTAAAATTGTATTGCATGACATAAGTATTTGAACACCTTCCAACCAGTAAGAATTCCGGCTCTCACAGATCTGTTAGCTTTTCTTTAAGAACCCTCCTGTTCTCCAGTCATTACCTGTATTAACTGCACCTGTTTGAACTCGTTACCTGTATAAAAGACACCTGTCCACACACTCAATCAAACAGACTCCAACCTCTCCACAATGGCCAAGACCAGAGAGCTGTGTAAGGACATCAGGGATAAAATTGTAGACCTGCACAAGGCTGGGATGGGCCAATAGGCAAGCAGCTTGATGAGAAGGCAACAATTGTTGGCGCAATTATTAGAAAATGGAAGAAGTTCAAGATGACGGTCAATCACCCTCGGTCTGGGGCTCCATGCAAGATCTCACCTCGTGGGGCATCAATGATCATGAGGAAGGTGAGGGATCAGCCAAGAACTACACGGCAGGACCTGGTCAATGACCTGAAGAGAGCTGGGACCACAGTCTCAAAGAAAACCATTAGTAACACACTACGCCATCATTGATTAAAATCCTGCAGCGCACGCAAGGTCCCCCTGCTCAAGCCAGCGCATGTCCAGGCCCGTCTGAAGTTTGCCAATGACCATCTGGATGATCCAGAGGAGGAATGGGAGAAGGTCATGTGGTCTGATGAGACAAAAATAGAGCTTTTTGGTTTAAACTCCACTCGCCGTGTTTGGAGGAAGAAGCAGGATGAGTACAACCCCAAGAATACATTCCCAACCGTGAAGCATGGTGGGGATGCTTTTCTGCAAAGGGGACAGGACGACTGCACCGTATTGAGGGGAGGATGGATGGGGCCATGTATCACGAGATCTTGGCCAACAACCTCATTCCCTCAGTAAGAGCATTGAAGATGGGCCGTGGCTGGGTCTTCCAGCATGACGACGACCCGAAACACACAGCCAGGGCAACTAAGGAGTGGCTCCGTAAGAAGCATCTCAAGGTCCTGGAGGGGCCTAGCCAGTCTCCAGACCTGAACCCAATAGAAAATCTTTGGAGGGAGCTGAAAGTCCGTATTGCCCAGCGACAGCCCCGAAACCTGAAGGATCTGGAGAAGGTATGTGTGTGCAAACCTGGTCAAGAACTACAGGAAACGTATGGTCTCTGTAATTGCAAACAAAGGTTTCTGTACCAAATATTAAGTTCTGATTTTCTGATGTATCAAATGCCTATGTCATGCAATAAAATGCAAATGAATGACTTAAAAATCATACAATGTGATTTTCTGGATTTTTGTTTTAGATTCCGTCTCTCACAGTTGAAGTGTACCAATGATAAATATTACAGATTTCTACGTGCTTTGTAAGTAGGAAAACCTGAAAAATCGTCAGTGTATCAAATACTTGTTCTCCCCACTGTATATATCTTCTATTGTAATTTGCACTGTACTATGTATTAGACCTAGATATGTGTGTATGTACTGATATGTAGGCTGTGACTAATAAAATACTATGTATTTTATCATGTTTCATGTGGACTCAGGAAGAGTAGCTGATGCTTATGCAGTGGCTAATGGGGATCCTAATAAATACAAAATACCCTGCACTAAAATTCCAAACAATTCTTTCGATTTTATGAAAATTATGAATCTGAAAGAAAAGACCAATTATTCTTACTTATGCAATATTCTATTCACGGTTGACGGGTTAGGAGTTGATGGATTTCAGCGTCACAACAAAAGCAGTCAAGGTAGATCGTTCCTCTTTTGATGAAAAAGTAAACAAATAAGATACTTAAGTCAACAGCGTTGAATTGAGCATCTTGTTGATGGAATTCTTTTCCGTTCCTTTTCTACAGTAGCAATCATCGTCCTTATGTTAGACTAGCTGTGTGGAGTTGCAGCCAACTTGACACCCACGCATTTCTGATAGTTCCTCTTTGGCTTTACACATCACAGTTTCATTTATTCAGCTACAACAGATACACATAAACAGTGGACCTCTCACTGTTTCATGGGAATGTTTTGCTATCTATCAGCTTCCTAGACAAGCAGCGGGAGGCTGAGCCAGTATAGTGAGGCACAGCTATTTCAGTGGCAACCTTTCATTTGTTTGTTGCTGTTTAAAAGTTTAGCATAATCCTCCTGTTCTCTTTGACCGAATTGAAACTCAGTCAAAGCAATAGCAAGCAGCTAAAGAGGTTTCTGCAAAACTAATCTGAATGTCTGGCTTGGGGTCTATATAAGTGTTATTGGAGACATTATGCTGGAGTCTTCTAGAGTTATGGAGGCTTTGCAAGAGTTCCAATTTGATTTTGAATGAGGTACACAGCAAAAGTGATTGAGTCTGACAGGAATCACAGGATACAATTTTGACATAATGTCACTTTCACTCAGGGCGTGTCATATCCATTCCAAATGACAATGTGCCAAACAGAACCTGCTAAAAAGGAGAGGGAGATGGGTGGGAAGTTAGAGAGAAAGAGAGAGTCATTGCAAGTAGGGCTGTGAAGGTCATAGAGTTTTGGATGACAGTTATTTCTCAGCCAAATGACCACAGTCACCGCTATAACCATTTGAATATCATTTAAATAGATACAAATATATAATGTCACATCTTCTCCCGCTTCTTCCCTCCAGCGTTTGACGTTGCCCGTTTACTGACCACCGGTCCTGGCAACCATCATTAAGCACACCTGGCATCAATCATTACGCACACCTGCACTTCATCATGGGGCAGCAGGGTAGCCTAGTGGTTAGAGTGTTGGACTAGTAATCGAAAGGTTGCTAGTTCGACTCCCTGAGCTGACAAGGTACAAATCTGTTGTTCTGCCCCTGAACAAGGCAGCTAACCCACTGTTCCTAGGTCGTCATTGAAAATAAGAATTTGTTCTTAATAACTGACCTGCCTAGGTAAATAAAGGTAAAGTCATGAGGCCCACCTGGACTTCATTACCTCCCCTTTATCTGGCACTCCTTAGGTTCATTCCTCAGGCAGTATTGTTTCAAGGCAAGACTCTACTCCTATGTTGTATCGTTCCATGTTCTTTGTTATATTAAACTTCGGCTCCCAGCTACATATGTGGGCACTCCTTCAAGATTATTGGAGAAGCATTCCAGGTGAAGCTGGTTGAGAGGATGCCAAAAGTGTGCAAAGCTGTCAAGGTGGCTACTTTGAAGAATCTCATATCAAATATATTTAGATTAACACTTTTTGGTTACTACATGATTCCATGTGTGTTATGTCATAGTTTTGATGTATTCACTATTATTCTACAATGTAGAAAATAATAAAAAGGAAGAAACATCCTTGAATAAGTAGGTGTGTCCAAACTTTTGACTGGTACTTTACCTGTTGAAGGAAATTGATAAAACTACCAGTATTCTAGCTAGTTTGAGATAGTGTAAATGAGACAGGACAGCTCTCTGTAGTAGTCTACCAATTAATGTAAATCAGTAAACAAAAAATAAACATGCTAGATTCCATTTTTAAAATATAGATTGGAAATTGTAATTTGATGGCAGTTGTAGCTAGGCATGCCAACATAGAAGAAAAATAGCAATGTCAGGGTACAGAAACAATTAGCTAGATTGCATTGCCCAAAGAGTTTATTACTACTAAATAACCTAACCTGTTTTTGGCAAGCTGTGTTGTATGTAAACATGTCATTCCTTTAACATTATCACTGCAATTATAAAACAAACAATTACAATAAAATGTTTCTCAACTATTATTATTATTACCTTTCTGTCAAGCATGGAACTGATAAATAAAATATTTGCCTGGACCCACGGGCCAATGCCATGTGCGATTCTAGCCAAAGTAACTAGCTAAATAGTTAGTTGGACAACAAGCTAAAATCATAGCTTTCATCCAACTGTCTAGATCAATGTTTAAAACAATTGTACCTAACAAAATAAGTTAGCGTATGACAACCTACTTATCAAATCAACTTTGACTAGCTATCTAAATACTTTAAAACAATCTTACCAAATTCTTTGTGGACTGTTTGGCGGTGAATTCCTATCTGGTATCTGAAAAGTAATTGACTCAGTATAACAATGACTACCATCCTCAACAAATACAGCTCACCTAGTACATTCAAGTTCAAACATAAAACATGACATAGCTAACTAGCACTACCTTCAAGATTAATTTCACTGTTTTCATCATTTGAATTTAAGCTAGCTAACATGGCTAAAACTATGTATCCCCTGCCATCAATGCTTGGAAATGTTTAGCTGGATATCAAGTAGCTAGCCCACCAACTAGCTGACTTGCTGCCAGAGCTAGTTTGCTAACCAAGTAATTGATGGGATAAACTTACATGGCCCAAGCTGAAACTAGAACACAATTTGACTGGTTTCAAATTGAGCTGTCTGGCTGTCTAAGAACGGGTGTGATAAACATGTTCCGCCATCATAAATGTTGTCTAGCTACCAAAAGAGGTCTGGCTAACATCATTAGGGAGCTAGCTAACGTTGGCTAGCATAGTTAAAAAAATAACACATGCCCGATCACTAGCTACAACTGCTAGTTGGTGTCTTCAGCCTAGCCTACTCAACCAAACATAAACGAGTAAATCACAATAACCTAGCAAGGCATCGCATTATACAAATATGCTTATGTAAAAATGCAAAGACATTCCACATTTGAATCGAAGCTTCACCTTTCACATCAAACTTTCTCAGGGGGGAAAAAAGATGGCATCGTCTCAACACTGACATTTTCTGAAACTGGCGACGTCATATCTTGTGCATTCGAGTAGCAACTATACCACGCAATGTTGAAAGCACTGTGATTCAAGCAACACTTCATTTATTTACCATTGTCAATTTCAATCCCATTGCTTTAAATATCACTAGAATCAACACAAGCAGATAACACACACAACATTATTTACAGTGCATTCAGAATGTATTCAGATGACTTTTCCCAAATTTTGTTATGTTACAGCCTTATTCTAAAATTAATTAAATCAATTCCTCATCAATCTACACACGATACCCATAATGACAATGCATAAAACTGTTTTAAAAAATGTTTGCAAATGTAATAAAAAGAAAAAACAGATACCTTATTTACATAAGTATTCAGACCCTTTGTTATGAGACTCGAAATTGAGCTCAGGTTCATCCTGTTTCCATAACTTGATTGGATTCCAACAGTGGTAAATTCAATTGATTGGAAATTATTTGGAAAGGCATGGTGTGTACCTGTTTATATAAGGTCCCACAGTTGACAGTGCATGTCAGAGCAAAATGGAAGAAGTTTGGGACCACCAAGGCTTCCAAAAACTGTCCGCCTGGCCAAACTGAGAAAACGTGGGAGAAGGGCCATGGTCAGGTAGGTGACCAAGAACCCGACGGTCACTCTGACCGAGCTGCAGAGTTCCTCTGTGAAGATGGGAGAACCTTCCTTGAAGGACAACCATCTCTGCAGGCGAACGTTACCAGCTGTGCCAAGCTGATTACTTCACACAATGGCTACCATGGCTATTTGGATAAGTGAACATCATTAGCTCATCACAAAGCTTGAATAGCTCTTCATTTTATCGTGAGCCCAACAGCCCCTGGTTGAAGTTCATTGGAGACAGCAGTAAGCCAGTAGCAACAGGAAGTCCACATGGGACATTTTTCAGGTGGTTCCCACATTAACAAAACCCAGCCCGAAAAGAAACATAGTCGGGGAAACACACAGTATTGAAAAGGAAAAAAGTTTCCACTTCGAATTTCCTACTTCAAGCCTAAATGTATCATATTTTGTGGTCATCATCCACCACCACCATCCAGAGATGGCAGACTTCATTATGCTGGACAGAGTTGTGTAACAGGTCTATACTGTTTCACTCTCTTCGGAATAAAAAAGGCAAGGCTAAATGTTTTTCTGTTGTTTGAGGAAGCTCTGCTTAGTTTATCTCCTCCTCATTGACTTTTCAGTGCTTTTCACTAACCAATTAGAGTTGAAGGACCTTGGCTTGGCCCGATGATACCTTATCTGGTTCAGGGATTATCCCTACTTTACTAGGGCTCTGCCAGCTACTCCACTCCCGACCAACAGACATGTAGAAGGGGCAGTCCTGCTTGACACGTCCTGTTCTACAGGGTCTGGAGCTTGAGCGTAGATTACTGTGTTTGGGTTGGCTGTGTCGAGGAGTGAGGAGTCAGGACATGACTGGTATAACAAAGAGCTCTGACTGATCCCTTCCCTATAACTTCTCTGTTTCCTTTACTTTCAGAGCGCTATATAGTATACACAAAGAGGCCTTAGTTTGGCACTACCTGACAAGACTTTCAGTTTGGTATAATGTGTAAAGTGTTTTTGTTATTCCTTCTGCTGGTACGGTATCAATTGGTGTCTCTGCATTGCCTCTTTTACTCGTGGCATATATTTTTGAAGAGTTTAAGTCTGACGCAGCACCCAAAGTAACATAGCTAATTTCTCTATAGAGAAATAGAGCACAGCCTCTAAAAAGTCATTTAGCCCAAGCCAAACATGTCATACAGTCCTTTGTTATCCATTGTATGGTTGGCCTGGACTCCCCTGTCAAGTGCTCATTTATTTTGGAAGTGTGAGCTGAACAATGTGCGCACTCTTCTATGAAATCTCTTCTGGGGCCTAATTTATATAAAACTTTAGATAAAGCTGGCACTGAACAGTGCCATTGTCACGTGTGCTCCCTCTCTGGCCTCTAGGTCACCAGGCTGCTCGTTATGGCACACCTGTCACCATCATTACGCGCACCTGCATGTCATCAGACTCACTTGGAGTCCATCACTTCCCTGATTACCTTCCCTATATATGTCAATCCCTTTGGTTCCTTCCCCGGGCGTTGTTTCTGTGCGTTGTTCGTGTTTCTTACTTTGTATTATGTTGTGTTTATTTATTAAAACCCTCACTCCCTGAACTTGCTTCCCGACTCTCAGCGCACATCGTTACAGCCATCTTCCAAGTTTCTTTTATAACTGTAAAAGTAAAATAACATTACCCTCCTACATTATGGAAAATATTACATGGGAATCTTATGTATCCTATTTGTTGATTTAAGGCACCCAAATTATGAAAATATAGTCATTTCCCTTTGCGAGTAGTCTCCGGGTATGCAGCTAAGCTGACATATGAACTTGTTTAAACATGGTCATACTATGGATCATTTCATTTAGAAGGACCCCTTTTTTAGATGTAAACAATTATTTGATAAAATATATATTTTGGCTTTTGTATTTGCATTTATTATGTATCCCCATTACCTGCTACCAAGGCACTCTTCCTGGCGTCCAACAATGTTAAGGCAGTTATACAATTTGAAAAACATTATAATACATTCATAACACATTAAGTGTGTGCCCTCAGGCCCTACCACATACAACACAAAATCAATGTGTGTGTATAGTGTGTATGTTATCATGTGTTTGTATGCATGTGTCTGAGCCTGTGTTTGTGTTGCTTCACAGTCCCTGATGTTTTTACTGCTTACAGGGTAGCCTAGTGGTTAGAGTGTTGGACTAGTAACCGAAAGGTTTCCCCGAGCTGACAAGGTACAAATCTGCCGTTCTGCCCCTGAACAGGCAGTTAACCCACTGTTCCTAGGCCGTCATTGAAAATAAGAATTTGTTCTTAACTGACTTGCCTAGTTAAATAAAGGTAAAATAAAAAAATAAAATAAAAAATACTTGATGTGGAATAGAGTTCCATGTAGTCATTGCTCTATGCAGTACTGTGCACCTCCCATAGGCTGTTCTGGACTTGGGGACTGTCAAAAAGACCCGGTGGTATGCATGGGTGTCTGAGCTGTGTGGCAGTAGTTCAAACAGACAACTCGGTATGTTGAACATGTCAATACCTCTCACAAATACAAGTAGTGATGAAGTCAATCTCTCCTCCACTTTGAGCCAGGCGAGATTTACATGCATATAATTCATGTTAGCTCTCTGTGTTATCTAAGGGCCAGCCTTGCTTCCCTCTTCTGAGCCAATTGCAATTTTCCTAAGTCCCTCTTTCTGGCACATGACAACACGACTGAACAGTAGTCCAGGTGTGACAAAACTCAGACTTGCCTTATTGATAGTGTTGGTAAGAAGGCAGAACATTGCTTTATTATGGATTTACTTCTCCCCATCTTAGGTTCTATTGTATCAATATGTTTTGACCATGACAGTTTACGATCCAGGGTTACTCCAAGCAGTTTAGTCACCTCAACTTTCTCAATTTCCACATTATTCATTACAATATTTAGTTGAGGTTTAGGGTTTAGTGAATGATTTGTCCCAAATAGAATGCTTTTAGTTTATGAAACCATTTAGGACAAACTTATTCCTTGCCATCCATTCCGGAACTGCAGCTCGTTGTGTTGCAGTCGTTTCAGTCACTGTAGTAGCTAACGTGTACAGTGCTGAGTCATCCACTTACATGGACACTGGCTTTACTCAAGCCCAGTGGAATGTCATTACTGAAGATTTGAAAAATGTGAGAGGCCTAGACAGAGTTTCAAAGAAAAACCCATATCTCTGGCCAATAAAAATAAAAGATTAAGATGGACAAAAGAACACAGACACTGGACAGAGGAACTCTGCCTAGAAGGCCAACATACCTGAGTCACCTCATTACCGTTCACTTTGAGACTGGTGTTTTGTGGGTACTATTTAATGAAGCTGCCAGTTGAGGACTTGTGAGGCGTCTGTTTCTCAAACTAGACACTCTAATGTACTTGTCCTCTTGCCCAGTTGTAGACCGGGGCCTCCCACTACTCTCTCGTTTCTGGTTAGAGCCATTTTGCACTGTTCTGTGAAGGGAGTAGTACACAGTGTTGTAAGAGATATTCAGTTTCTTGGCAATTTCTCACATGGAATAGCCTTCATTTCTCAGAACAAGAATAGACAGATGAGTTTCAGAAGAAAGGCCTTTTCTGGCCATTTTGAGCCTGTAATCGAACCCACAAATGCTGATGCTCCAGATTCTCAACTAGTCTAAAGAAGGCCAGATGTATTGCTTCTTTTATAAGCACAACAGTTCTCAGCTGTGCTAACATAATTGCAAAAGGGTTTTCTAATGATTAATTAGCCAACACAACGTGCCATTAGAACACAGGAGTGATGGTTGCTGATAATGGGCCCCTGTATGCGTATCTAAGTATTCCATTAAAAAAATCTGCCGTTTCCAGCTACAATAGTCATTTACAACATTAACAATGTTTACACTGTATTTCTGATCAATTTTATGTTATTTTAATGGCCAAAAAATTTGCCTTTCTTCCAATAACAAGTAAAATTCTAAGTGACCCCAAACCTTTGAACGGTAGTGTAACTCTTTATCCACAATTTAGCAGGTGGTGTAAAGCCATAATATATACGCTTTTCCAGCAGCAGTCTGATCGATAATGTCAAAAGCCACACTGAAGTCTAACAAAAAAATCCCCCACGATATTTCTATCATCAATTTATCTCAGCCAATCATCAGTCCTTTGCGTAAGTGCTGTGCTTGTTGAATGTCCTTCCCTATAAGCATGCTGAAAGTCTGTTGTCAATTTTTTTTGCTGTAAATATTGTATCTGGTCAAACACTATTCTTTTCAAAAGTTTACTAAGGGTTGGTAACAGGCAGATTGGTCAGCTATTTGAGACTGTAAAGGGTGCTTTACGATTCTAGCAAAGAGAGAGCACACCCCTATCACATCGACGGGACGGCAGTGGAGAAGGTGGAAAGTTTTAAGTTCCTCTGGCGAACACATCACGGACAAACTGAAATGGTCCACCCACACAGACAGTGTGGTGAAGGCGTAACAGCGCCTCTTCAACCTCAGGAGTCTGAAGAAATGTGGCTTATCTCTTAAAACCCACAAACTTTTACAGATGCACAATGGAGAGAATCCTGTCGGGCTGTATCGCCGCCTGGTACGGCAACTGCACCGCCCACAACCACAGGGCTCTTCAGAGGGTGGTGCTGTCTGCACAGTGCATCACCGGGGGCAAACTACCTGCCCTCCAGGACACCTACAGCACCTGTTGTCACAGGAAGACCAAAAGATCATCAAGGACAACAACTACCCGAGCCTCGGCCTGTTCACCCCGCTACCATCCAGAAGGCAAGGTCAGTACAGGTGCATCAAAGCTGGGACCGAGAGACAGAAGCTATTTTTCTCTCTCAAGGCCATCAGACTGTTCAACAGCCATCAATAACACAGAGAGGCTGCAGCCTACATACAGACTTGAAATCATTGGCCACTTTAACAATAAATGGATCACTAGTCACTTTAATAATGTTTACATATCTTGCATTAGTCATCCCATATGTATATACTGTATTTTTATACCATCTATTGCATCTTGCCTATGCCGCTCGGTCATATCTCATCCATATATTTATATATTCTTATTCCATCCCTTTATTTAGATTTGTGTGGAATTTTAGATTACTTGTTAGATATTTCTGCACTGTCGGAAGTAGAAGCACAATGTAACATTGTACGCTGAGAGTCGGAAAGCAAGTTCAGGGAGTGAAAATCTATAATAAATAAATGAACAAAACAAGAAACACGAACAGTGCATCGACATGGAACAGGAACAATGACGACTGGGGAAGAAACTAAAGGTAGTGGCATATAGGGGAGGTAATCAAGCAGGTGATGGAGTCCAGGTGAGTGTCATACAAAGATACGCGCAACGCTGGTGTCAGGTGCGCAATAATGTGCAGCCTGGTGACCTAGAGTTCGGAACACTCGCAATAACATCTGCTAACCATGTGTATGTGATAAATACAATTTTATTTGATTTAAACTAAAACTAAATACTGGAGAAATGTAAATGTCTTTGTTTAACAACTAACGCAAAAGGGTATATAAACTATGGCTTCCAGTACACAGTAAAGTCATAATTGATTTTTGTATACGTGGCATCATCAGTCAGCCATCATTATTATCTCTTCTCCAGACCATTTCCGGAGACCTTCTCCCTTACCTCACCTCGCTCATCAACTCATCCCTGACCGCTGACTACGTCCCTTCTGTCTTCAAGAGAGCGAGAGTTGCACCACTTCTGAAAAAACCTACACTCGATCCCTCCGATGTCAACAACTACAGACCAGTATCCCTTCTTTCTTTTCTCTCCAAAACTCTTGAACGTGCCGTCCTTGGCCAGCTCTCCCGCTATCTCTCTCAGAATGACCTTCTTGATCCAAATCAGTCAGGTTTCAAGACTAGTCATTCAACTGAGACTGCTCTTCTCTGTATCACGGAGGCCCTCCGCACTGCTAAAGCTAACTCTCTCTCTCCTCTGCTCTCATCCTTCTAGACCTATCGGCTGCCTTCGATACTGTGAACCATCAGATCCTCCTCTCCACCCTCTCCGAGTTGGGCATCTCCGGCGCGGCCCACGCTTGGATTGCGTCCTACCTGACAGGTCGCTCCTACCAGGTGGCGTGGCGAGAATCTGTCTCCTCACCACGCGCTCTCACCACTGGCGTCTCCCAGGGCTCTGTTCTAGGCCCTCTCCTATTCTCGCTATACACCAAGTCACTTGGCTCTGTCATAACCTCACATGGTCTCTCCTATCATTGCTATGCAGACGACACACAATTAATCTTCTCCTTTCCCCCTTCTGATGACCAGGTGGCGAATCGCATCTCTGCATGTCTGGCAGACATATCAGTGTGGATGACGGATCACCACCTCAAGCTGAACCTCGGCAAGACGGAGCTGCTCTTCCTCCCGGGGAAGGACTGCCCGTTCCATGATCTCACCATCACGGTTGACAACTCCATTGTGTCCTCCTCCCAGAGCGCTAAGAACCTTGGCGTGATCCTGGACAACACCCTGTCGTTCTCAACTAACATCAAGGCGGTGGCCCGTTCTTGTAGGTTCATGCTCTACAACATCCGCAGAGTACGACCCTGCCTCACACAGGAAGCAGCGCAGGTCCTAATCCAGGCACTTGTCATCTCCCGTCTGGATTACTGCAACTCGCTGTTGGCTGGGCTCCCTGCCTGTGCCATTAAACCCTACAACTCATCCAGAACGCCGCAGCCCGTCTGGTGTTCAACCTTCCCAAGTTCTCTCACGTCACCCCGCTCCTCCGCTCTCTCCACTGGCTTCCAGTTGAAGCTCGCATCCGCTACAAGACCATGGTGCTTGCCTACGGAGCTGTGAGGGGAACGGCACCTCAGTACCTCCAGGCTCTGATCAGGCCCTACACCCAAACAAGGGCACTGCGTTCATCCACCTCTGGCCTGCTCGCCTCCCTACCACTGAGGAAGTACAGTTCCCGCGCAGCCCAGTCAAAACTGTTCGCTGCTCTGGCCCCCCAATGGTGGAACAAACTCCCTCACGACGCCAGGACAGCGGAGTCAATCACCACCTTCCGGAGACACCTGAAACCCCACCTCTTTCAGGAATACCTAGGATAGGATAAAGTAATCCTTCTCACCCCCCTTAAAAGATTTAGATGCACTATTGTAAAGTGGCTGTTCCACTGGATGTCTTAAGGTGAACGCACCAATTTGTAAGTCGCTCTGGATAAGAGCGTCTGCTAAATGACTTAAATGTAAATGTAAATTAGCATGGCACGGAACCCAAACCGGCTGCGCGCGTGCGCCGTCCCGTACACCAAACACGATCATGACACGTAGGTTAAAATATCAAAACAAACTCTGAACCAATGACATTCATTTGGGGACAGGTCCAAAAGCATTAAACATGTATGGCAATTTAGCTAGTTAGCTTACACTTGCTAGCTAATTTGTCCTATTTAGCTAGCTTGCTGTTGCTAGCTAATTTGTCCTGGAATATAAATATTGAGTTGTTATTTTACCTAAAATGCACAAGGTCCTCTACTCAATTAATCCACACATAAAACGGCCAACCGAATCGTTTCTAGTCATCTCTCCTCCTTCCAGGCTTTTTCATCTTTGAACTTATATGGTGATTGGCATCTACACTTTTACCACGACAACCGGCAAAACATTTTATCTTTCAATCACCCACGTGGGTATAACCAATGAGGAGATGGCAGGTGGATACCTGCTTCTATAAACCAATGAGGAGATGGGAGAGGCAGGAATTTCAGCGCGATCTGTGTCAGAAATAGAAAGGAGTTCTATTTTAGCCCTTGGCATCGCAGACGCCTGTTGGCGCGCGCGAGCAGTGTGGGTGCAATAATTGAATAACATGGATTTCTAAATTTATTTTGAGACGCTCGCGCACGCGACGTGTCCGGTCTGGTCAGCATGTTAGATAGATAAACAATGGAATTGCACTTTCTGATTGCAGTACACTTATGACAAGTATAGCTGTGTGAAATACACACAGCTTTTTGTAAAAAGCGCACAGAGGCTCCAAGACTTGTACCCAGCACTTAATTTCAAGACATTCAAATGAAATAAGCATTAAGAGGACCCAGCCAGAGTAATGTTTTCTTCTAACCACATACCAGTAAATGCATCCCCCCCAAAAAGTCCAAACTAAGACCAACACATCCATAAAGAAAACATTGCTCTATTATATTCCAGCATAAAACTATTTATGTATGACTTCAGTCGTCAGGTGCCCCAATTGTTCCATTCCAGCTCTTTTCACAGTGTTTTTATGCAAATCTCTTCTGTTTGATTAGAACTTGTACCACTCTGAGTAATAAATGGCTAGACTGTTGTGGGCCTATTTGTTGTGGGCCTATTTGTTGTGGGCCTATTCAGCCCATATCTGTGCATTGGTGATTTCAGTTTTCTGGGGGACCTGGCAACTTAAGGGCTTGTATTTTCCTCTTCTGAAGCCACTCTGCTTCCCGAGCAACGGGTCTCCCTAATATTGAGAAATTCTGCTTGTGGCATGTCAGTTATAAGGGGTAAAGAGTCTGGAATAAATTTGCGATTCATACAGTAGCTGGGGGTACAGCATTTTCTTCGGTTAACATGTTCTCCGTTGCAACTGCATTTTCCTTCCTGCTCAACTGAAAGCCTTCTCATTAGAAGTCCATGAACAGTAATAATTGTGAATTGTTAAACAAACATGAGGGACAGTTAGGTTGTGTAACATGTACGCTGGGAGTTGGGAAGCAAGTACAGGGAGTGAATAACTGAATAAAGAAATGGAACATGATCCAAAACAAGAAACAGGAAAGTACAGACATGAAACCGAAACAGAGTCAATAACGCCTAGGGAAAGAACCAAAGGGAGTGAGAGATGTAGGGAAGGTAATCAGGAAGTTGACTCTGATGAGGCGCTGGTGCGCGTAACGATGGTGACAGGTATGCGTATGCGTAATAAGCAGACTGGCGAACTCGAGTGCCGGAGAATACATGACCTAATTGACCCCAGATAATTTGAATAATGACTAATAACTTTCCCTGCATCAAACAAGCTGTCTGCTATCAACCTTATTCCAAACCTGAATCATAACAAATTACACTTTACAGATTTTTTTCTAGATACTGTGTCTAGAGAGAAAACAGTAAATAGAGATAAATAGAACAAACAGCTGAATTATATAACTAGAGTCGATTTCCGTGTCCCCCATAAAAATCTGTCAGTTTAAGCTATAGATATTTTTTGCTTTGGATGCATCTCAATCCACCACAACCGCCGATGTTGCACTTCCGTATCTGCGATGGAAGGTGACAGAGCTAGAGCTGAAAGGTGACAGAGCTAGATCGGTGATTGTCAGACCATGAGACATCCCGAAAATCGGTCTTCTCAGAAAATGTTCTATAGCATCAGAACGGTTTGGCCTAAAATCTATTATGACCCCTCTATGGAAATATAAGACTCCCACAAACACGATGGTGTTCTTCAATTTGAGACTTGTCTGAAGTCGGTACAGTCGATCTGCCATCTTCTGTCTGTTGTGCCCAGACAGTTTGGGATACACACTGTGAAAAGGTAAGTTGGTTGTTTTGCTCTAGGACGCCCACAGGCCTCAAAAAGCTCGTCTGAACGTCCCCCGGTACCAGCTGAATCTTTTTTATTGAAGTAATGTATATAGGGTGATTGTTTAGTGCCCAAAATTAGGGGTTAAATACATGTCACATTTTTTTATGTTTCAGATATAGAACAGACCAGTCGTAACAAACTGCTTTCTCTATATATATATTTTTTAACCTTTATTTAACTAGGCAAGTCAGTTAAGAACAAATTCTTATTTTCAATGACAGCCTAGGAACATAAAGATTTTTACTTTGTCATTTCAGGGATTTGATCTTCCAACCTTTCGGTTACAAGTCCAACACTCTAACCACTAGGCTATCTTGGGGGGCAACTCTATGTTGTTCCATGTAGTGAATCTTTTATTCAATGCATTTATATGGGCTACATTTTTCATCAAATAATTTTGATTATTTATTACAATTTAAAATCAAATAGCTGAATTATCCTTCTTTAAAACAATTCCATATAGCTCAATATAACCTCTATTTAGCCTGTGCAGCTTCACAGAGGGGATTAAACATTCTAAATTCTCACCTTTTGGGTGGGTGGACTGGTACATTTGATCAAGTAGTTTTTCCTGGTTGTTGCCTTTTTGGTTGTGTGGTCATTCATAGCATTTTGTCTACTTGATCCTCTTGAGTCACTTTAGAACCGGACCATGCATCATGCCATTTCTCCCCTCAAGCAATGTTTAGCTCACTCCACAAGTCGTCATTAAGTCAGTGTGTGTGTGTTGATAGCACACACTCCAGTAACTCAACCTCAACGCTCTGACTGAATAAATGTTTTTCCTGTACAATACAGTATTTACCATAATTGTTTTGACACAGTAGTAAATGAATGTGCTTAATTTCACACAAAAAAATCACAAAAAATGATTAGCAAAATATATGTCTGTTCATTTCATGTAAACAATTACACCCCCCCTAATAACCAGTTAACTATATTTTTTGGACATAGCGGCAGATGCGCTTGATTTCCCTCCCTTTTATTTTACATAGTCATTAGCATAATATCATAGCAATAGATATATGCTGCGTGTCATGGTGGTTTAAAAATGCTTGGGATCTGCATTGGATTAGGTGCACCACTAACTGCCAATTGAACCACTTGCACTCCTATATTGATGTTGTATCAAAATATAGATATGTGTGATTAAGAGCATATTATTTGTATTTGTATTTATTATGGATCCTCATTAGCAGCAGCTAGTCTTCCTGGGTACCAGCAAAATTAAGGCAGTTAATACAATTTTACAATTTCAATGCGACATTACAATACATTCACAGATTATTGTGGCCTCGAGTAAGCTTATGATGTTACTTTACACACTAGGGTAGCGTACTGTGTATCACATAGACAACTGTAGGTTACTCTGAACCATAAATTAAACTGACCAGAGCCTTTGAACTCTGTGCACACCACTAGAGGAGTGGCCCAAACCTGACAGACTGAGAAAATCTCCTGCATAAAGGGACCAAGCTGAGTTGGGTGGCAGAGGTTTCAAGCAAAACAGTTGACTTCCTCCTGACCTCAATCAAACTTCAACAAGGCAGAGCTGCCTTGGCAGACTGCCTGTCCCCTGTGCAGTATTATGCAATATATGTGCACAACAAGCCTTTAGAATGGGAGAGCTGGGAATTCTTCAAATCTTTTGTTGTTTGATTATATTTGTTGCCGTATTAGTACACTTTCAGAAAATAGGGTTCCAAAATGATTCTTCGGCTGTACCCATACGACAACCCTTTTTGGTTCCATGTAGAACTGTCTGTGGAAAGGATTATACCTGGAACCCAAAAGGGTTATCCTATGGGGACGGCGAAAGTACCCTTTTAGGTTCCAGATAGCACCCTTTTTTTAACAGTGTAAAGTACATAGACAATGTCTGCCATATTTTGAGTAATTTACAGACAAGCCGATTTGTAAATCAGCCATTTTCTTCAGTCTCACATCAGGCTTGATATAAAACTAAGGTAGTAGAAAACTAGCTGCATGTTTAGAGCAAAACACAACTCACATATAACTGCCTATGTATCAAGCACAGCTCCCTTTGACTACCTTCTCTCTAGCAAGCTGATAGGGTCACGGACCATGTGGAAACCGAGGTCATTGATGCATCGCAATACAATGTTTGCTTGTTGAGCTCAAGTCAAGTTATTTTTTTTGTGCGTAAACATGTCTCAGGAACTGCCATTCCTGACATTTAGTCCTAGTAAAAATTCCTTGTCTTAGGTCAGTTGGGATCACCACTTCATTTTAAGAATGTGAAATGTCAGAATAGTAGTAGAGAGAATAATTTTTCATCACATTCCCAGTGGGTCAGAAGTTTGCATACTAAATTAGTATTTGTAAGCATTGCCTTTAAATTGTTTAACTTGAGTCAAACATTTCGGGTGGCCTTCCACAAGTTTCCCACAATAAGTTGGGTGAATTTTGACCCATTCTTCCTGACAGAGCTGGTGTAACTGAGTCAGGTTTGTAGGCCTCCTTGCTCGCACACGTTTTTTTCAGTTCTGCCCACACATTTTCTATAGGATTGAGGTCAGGGCTTTGTGATGGCCACTCCAATACCTTGGAAGACCCAATTAGACCAAGCTTTAACTTCCTGACTGATGTCTTGAGATGTTGATTCAATATATCCATATATTTTCCACCCTCATGATGCCATCTATTTTGTAAAGTGCACCAGTCCCTCCTGCAGCAAAGCACCCAAAGCACCCCCACAACATGATGCTACCACCCCTGTGCTTCACGGTTGGGATGGTGTTCTTCGGGTTGCAAGCTTCCCCCTTTTCCCTCCAAACATAACAATGGTCATTATGACCAAACAGTTCTATTTTTCTTTCATCAGACCAGAGGACATTTCTCCAAAAAGAATGATCTTTGTTCCCATGTGCAGTTGCAAACCGTAGTCTGGCTTTTTTATGGTGGTTTTGGAGCAATGGCTTCTTCCTTGCTGAGCGGCCTTTCAGGGCGATATAATACTCTTTTTTACTGTGAATATAGATACTTTTGTACCTGTTTCCTTCAGCATCTTCACCAAGGTCCTTTGCTGTTTTTCTGGGATTGATTTGCACTTTTCGCACCAAAGTACGTTCATCTCTAGGAGACAGAATGCTTCTCCTTCCTGAGCGGTATGATGGCTGTGTGGTCCCGCGGTGTTTATACTTCCTATTGTTTGTACAGATGAACATGGTACCTTCAGGCGTTTGGAAATTGCTCCCAAGGATGAACCAGACTTGTGGAGGTCTACACATTTTTTTCTGAGGTCTTGGCTGTTGTCTTTTGATTTTCCCATGATGTCAAGGAAAGAGGCATTGAGTTTGAAAGTAGGCCTTGAAATATATTCACAGGTACACCTCCAATTGACTCAAATTATGTCAATTAGCCTATTAGAAGCTTCTGAAGCTATAACATCACTTGCTGGAATTTTCTAAGCTGTTTAAAGACACAGTCAACTTAGTGTATGTAAACTTCTTACCCACTGGAATTGTGATACAGTGAATTATAAGTGAAATAATCTGTCTGTAAACAATTGTTGGAAACATCAATTGTGTCATGCACAAAGTAGATGTCCTAAATGACTTGCCAAAACTATAGTTTGTAAACAAGAAATTTGTGGAGTGGTTGAAAAAGAAGTTTTAATGACTCCAACCTAAGTGTATGTAAACTTCCCACTTCAACTGTACTTTACACAGTCTGCACTTGGGTCTTACTTGATACCTGATAATTATGTGTGTGAATAGGACAACCCATGCCAGTTAATAAATCTGGACAGCCTATGTTTGACCTGTCCTTACAGAAAAAGGGACCGTCATTTCTTTCTACTGGTGTTATTTAAAAGGCAGGGGAGACTGCCTGACAGCGGGATCCTAGAAATCTGGTAAGTCACTCCTCTGCCTTCGTATGTCACTGTGGATACGGGGTCATCCAGAATGATAAGGTGTCTGCAAGTAGTCAGGAAGTACTGGGCCTTGCTGTGCCAATGAAACGTTTGGTCAGAACCAAAATAATACAAAAAACATGTTCTTCTTCTACCTTTGGACGGCGTGTGCTTTTAGTTTTCCTATTGTATAATATTGTAGTAACATTTCAAAGGAAGTCATTTTTTTATTAATCCTCTACAGGATCAGTGGGTCCCCCGCGGGACGATTGAGCTAACGTAAGCTAATGCAATCAGCATGAGGTTGTCAGTAACAAGAACATTTCCCAGAACATAGACATATCTGATATTGGCAGAAAGCTTAAATTATTGTTAATCTAACTGCACTGTCCAATTTACAGTAGCTATTACGGTGAAAGAATACCATGCTATTGTTTGAGGAGAGTGCACAGTTCTGAACTTGAAAATGCTTTAATAAACCAATTAGGCACATTTGGGCAGTACAACATTTTGAACTGAAATGCAATGGTTCATTGGATCAGTCTAAAACGTTGCACATACACTGCTGCCATCTAGTGGGCAAAATCTAAGTTGCGCCTGGGATGGAATAATACATTATGGCCTTTCTCTTGCATTTCAAAGATGATGGTACAATGCTTTTTACCAAAAACGCATGTTTTTTTCTTTGCATTATCTTTTACCAGGTCTAATGTGTTTTATTCTCCTACATTCATTTCACATTTCCACAAAGTTTCCCTTCAAATGGTATCAGTAATATGCACATCCTTGCTTCAGGTCGTGAGCTACAGGCAGTTAGATTTGAGTATGTCATTTTAGGTGAAAATTTAAAAAAGGGGCACATAAAAATATCAGAGAAAATGTCAGCTGCCCCTTTAAGGGCAGGAGTTTATCATGGTTTACCAATGGGGCCACTCGAGTCCAGTCACTTGTGTGTGAGATTTGAGATCTGACTAGGGTGTCTCTTTGCTATCAGTTGAAGCAGCAGACTCAAACTAACGTTGAAAAACAACCGAGCTTGTGAACTGAACAAGGTAAATAGCCAAGAAACATGAGGACAAAGTCTCACTTTGTAGACTTTAGAGTATGTCTTTTTATGTCTGTGCGCAGCGCCTCCAAAAATGTATCTATCAGCACATCACTCAATGAGCTCAGCTCCTCTGCCAGGCAGTGTCGCGGGATATAGGATTAGTATTTATTTGTGCAATTAACAGCTTTGAAACAAAACAGGAGAAATACTTTGAAAACAGCAACTGCAGCATTTTTCTAACTCTAATGTGTTATACTTGACTTTTGACTATTTTTATTTGCGAATGTAATGCTCGCACTGTAGAGCTCTGTAAATTGACCACCCACCAACATGGCTAGTGAAGAAGATATTCTTACCCACCAAGGTTGGTGGCACCTTAATTGGGGAGGACGGGCTCGTGTCAATGGCTGGAGCAGAATGAGTGGAATGGTATCAAATACTGTACATCAAACATGTGTTTGATGTCATTTCATTTGCTCCGTTCTAGCCATTATAATGAGCCGTCCTCCCCTCAGCAGTCTCTTATTTCAAACAGTCTCTGTTCTCCTCGCAGTTTAAGTGTCTGGATGAAAGTTATCCTTGGTAAGGACATGTTCAAAATGAACGTGGTTCAAGTGATGTCCACTGCATTAGGTTTTGTGTCTACCCCCCACTGGGAAGTTACATAAGAGTCGCAGCAGGTGAATTTAAAGGTAATTATTAAAGGGGTAAACTGCAGTTCAAAGAACCCCAAAGAGCACCCCACCACTGTTTTTGTAAACAACTGAGGGATGGGGCTGGTGAAATATAACCACTCTCAAATGTATAGACAGAGCAATGTATGGAAGGACTGATCATTCATGAGATCAAAATGATAGTTTTAACCATCTTTTGATTCCAATCTCTTTCAAAAATCAGGTGGAAAAGGTAACTCAATTTTTTTTAAATCAAACTAGCTAATTTCTGATACAGAATTGTTTGACTACAGAGGCAGCAAAAGAGCTTCCCATGTCTGGAACAACAGATTTCTACCTTGTCAGCTCAGGGATTCGATCCTGCAGCCTTTTGGTTACTGGCCCAATGCTTTAACCACTAGGCTACCTGCCACCCCCATGTTGTTCTGTGTTTGCTTATTGTCTGCATTGTCATTTTCTGAGTTTTTAATAACCTGCCCAGTTGACTGCAGTCGAAGATTTGTTGGCTGGCTAAATCCTGCACTTTTACTGAAATGTTTATTAATGTGCACTGTCCTTGTCAAAATAGACTTAAAGGCTATACAGTGTTTGGATTATATTTTCTTGCTTCTGATGGGTTTTAGATATTTGAACTAAGCTCATGAGGCATTTAAAAGTTATTTTCTTTAAGAAGTAATGGCTATATGTCATTAATTTAAAAGTCCATGGATGTTGCAAATGCAGATTGCCCCCTTAAGAGTGAAGCCAAAGGATTCATGCTCAGTCACAAACCTCAGAGCAGAATGTTGTTGAGAGCTCTGCTCTTATTGGTGATCTACTGATAGCTCAAGTTGAGCATCTGTAAAATGTGAAAACCTGGACTTAAACTGCCACTCAACTACTGTGTGTTTCCTCTGTCTTTGTTGTAGGAGGTGTGTGTATCTCTCAGTCGGTCAAGATTCCCCGGGAGCCAAAGCCTGGAGAGTTTGGAAAGGTCATCCGCCGACTAAGAGAAAACCCAAACGCAAGGGTGGTCATCATTTTCGCCAATGAGGATGATATTAGGTAAGGGTATTATCATAGCATTGACATGCTGAATATGAAATATACTAAAATAATAATCTTAAGAAACATGCATGGAAGATTATTAATTAAAGGGAGAAGAGTCAATCGGCAGAAATAAAAAGCTTGACATTTAAATTATGCACTGTAGAATACTTTAAAATGTTATTGGTCAAGCGCTATCATAATTATCCCTTTTAGACTCGATTGGTAACTCATGTTAATATGTGACTTCCCACCTGGATTCGGTCTTATGTAGCAAAATAAGATTTTTTTTTTTTGCATTGGATAAAAGTAGAGACTCAGAGCTACAAAATGGTATACCATACACCACATTTTTGAGGAACAATGGGAAAATGTCAACTCACTTTTGAAAAAAGGGCCTTTGAATGTTCTGGTATCGACTAGAGCTCTCCTTTGTCTACACCCATTCAGCATTGTTCACACCCTCTTAATTAAGCCAGCCCCACCCATATCTTTAATGATTCACCTGAGGTGATGTGCTAAAGACTACAAGTGGCAGTAGCCTACAATAAGGAAATATTCCAGGTAAACAGAAAGTGTCCAGATAATTTTATAGAAACAAGATGCAACACCGACCAATCCAAACTCATCTCTCGGCATGTCCAGCCCCCTCATTATCTCAGCCAATCATGGCTAGCGGGAGGTTGATGACTTTTTCTTTGTCTAAACCAACTAGGCTCGTAATTTAAGAATTTTATTTATATTTACAGATGACATACAAATTTGATATTACTGCACATGAAAGTTCACATGTTCGAGAAGGCATTTCTGCCAAAAAACGTATTTTGATGAAGAAATATTTGTATGTGAAGTCGTGACTTGCGACATACGCCTAATTTCCCGAATCGGGTCACATATGCTTCCTTACTTTATCTTAGTGACACTGGATACATTTGGAAATAATCTTATTCATTTAGCCCTCTGTTGTCCTGACATTAGTGAATGTTACCTGCCGCTGTGCAATCATTTTGCTTTAGCAAACTAAGGTGACAAACTAAAAACCCGGAGAAATATTTGCTATTGATCTATTGTTAACATTAGTTCGTAAAAAATGTGGATGATTTCACTGGGTATACAACACACCAGACCATACACATCACTTTGTTTATAGTGTAGGCCAGCCAGACCAATACAATGGAATCCAAATGAGTTTGTACCTTCAAGTTGAATCATGAACACTGTGTACTACAGTATATCAGTGACTATTGTGTAGTTATTTTGCAGTACTGCTCAAACAGATTGCTCATAGAAAGTGTTACCAAAATATCAAATACATTATTCGTAGCTAAATGTGTTTATCCACTTGTGCCAGGCGGCTACTCCAAGCAGCCAAGAAGGCCAACCAGACTGGCCATTTCATCTGGGTGGGCTCAGACAGCTGGGGCTCAAAGATATCTCCAGTGTTACACCAAGAGGAGATGGCAGAGGGAGCTGTCACCATCCTGCCCAAACGCCAGTCCATCAGAGGTGAGGGTGAACAGAGACATGTTCTAGGTTGCTGTGATCAACTTTGTAATTGGCTAATTGATTGATTGATTGCTCAATGTACAAGGATAAAGTGATTGAGATTAGTCATGCCATTGTAGATTATATTACAGAATATTGGAAAACATTACATTTAGTTTACAAACTTAGACATGGATCAGTAGTGCGTTATTGTGTCAGCAGCTATTCCCCTTCACATAGAGATATCTCTGGTAGAGCTAGAATCCTTAACTGAAACAATAACAAAGCAACTGTTTCGCTAAAAAGCTGAGGAATGGGGCTGGAGAAATGTAACCACTCTCAAATTCATAGCCAGAGCTATGGATGCAAGGAATGACCATCCATGATATCAAATGTATAGTTGAACCATGTTTTGAGGCTATAGCGGGATTGTTTAGATTTGAATTGTTTAGAAACATTGGATTAAAACAAGCTTACATTTTGGGTTCTGATGGGGTACAACAGTTGAATTGAGCTCATAACGCATTTATAAGTTATCTTTTTTAAGAATCAATGGGTGTGTTTATAAATTTATAAGTCAAGAAATTGGTAGTGTACTGTAGCAACTAAGTACTCCTGCTTTAAATATCAAGAGATCCTGTTCCTGTTAACACAGAACACTTCTAAGTCCTGATAAGCTATTGTAAAAGATAAGGCATTTACTGTCCCGCACTCTTAGAAAAAAGGGATATTCGGGTGTCCCCATAGGATAACCCTTTTTGGTTCCAGGTAGAACCCTTTTGGGTTCCATGTAGAACCCTCTGTAGAAATGGTTCTACATGGAACCCAAACGAGTTTTACCTGGAACCAATAAGGGTTCTCCTATGGGGACGGCCGAATAACTCTTTAAGGTTCTAGATAGCACTTTTTTTTTTCTAAAAGTGTGTGTCATTACCCACTCAGTCTGCCAGCCAAGCCAAAACTCTGGTCTATAACATAATCAGCCATTATCAATACATTCACTGTTAAAGCAATGCTCACCCTGTCAGAAAATGTAGTTTAAGAGTTACCCAAAAGCATAATTACAGAGCATGTCACTACATTCCCCCACATGTCAATACCCATGTTAGCACTGACACTGTTGCCAGAGCCAGTGCACTTCAATGACAATCTGATCAATCTCTTCCAGGGTTTGATCGTTACTTCATCAGCCGCACACTGGAGAACAACAGGAGAAATATCTGGTTTGCTGAATTCTGGGAGAACAACTTCGCCTGCAAGCTGAGCCGACACGCTTTGAAGAAAGGTTCCGGGCTGAAGAAATGCACAAGTAAGACAATTCTCCTTTCCTTTCACACCATTGCAGCTTTACTGATCTTAACTACCATTGGAAAAGTGTTATGTTTCACAGGTAAGGACAGTGAAAGCCTGTCCTTATCTTAGAACATAACAGCTTTGGCACATGGCTAAAGTGTGTACACCAGCTAAAGCTAGAGAGGTACAACATTAGCTGGATTCAAAATGTATCTCCATGTGATGAGGTATTACGAGAGCCATGTGTTTCTGCTGAGTAGACTGTTCGACTGTCCTCCCAGATGGCAACAGAACGATGTAATAGCAGGTCTGCATGGTTAAACATCTCCACCTCCAGGCTCACTGCCATATGCTATCCAGCTGTGTCCCGGAGTGTTCTGTCTTCGTGTGCTGGAGATTGTTTGATCATCACAAATTCACTCGAGCCTTTCAATCTGGACTTGGAGCTAAAGACCTCTCTAGCTGTTCTAAGAATCTATCTGTACATGAGAGAAGACGTGCAGGCCAGTAGTATATTGATGGTTTGAAACAGTTCATTTCACAGTGAAAATATTGTCTCGTTAATTACCTATTGGTTTAAAATGAAATGAAGCCTGTTGCTATTGCAGTTGTCAAATTGTTTGATTTTCTTATGTGGGAAACTTGCCATCATGGTGGTGCAATAATAGCTATCACTGTGTCAAAGTGTGGAAAGAACAATTAGAAAATACGGAACACCAAAAATCATATAATAGGCATTCACTTGCATTCAAAATGCATGTAGCAAATGGAAATCCTCAGAATTCATGAAGCAAGCATAATTCATAGTCATGTTGGAATTGGCTTTCAATAAAAGCCAATAATGGTAATACTTTGTAAGTGTGTTTGTTTAACCACACTGCTCCATAGAATTGCAACTAAGTTCTCATAATATACTACAAAACTGGCGAACGCTGCACTAATAGCAGAATTTCATCCCTTTGTTCTCTGTTGTGTGGGTTTTAGGTCCTTTAGGGTAGTACTGCTGTCTTAATGGGAGTGCAGCAAGGCATTCAACTGAAAACTATAAGTTGATTAGAGGCCATCTCTCTTCACCCACACCAGTAATAAAAAAATCCACAATTAAAAATAGACATGTCAAGATTTAAACAGATTAATGTTGTCCGTCTATACAGAAGACTAATGCCAGTCACATCCTTTCAGTGCAGCTGTCTACTGCACCACTCTTTCATGGATTAACTAGCTCTGTGTGAATGACCAATCTGGGAGAAGAAAAAACACTGTCAGGATATATGTCTATAGCTACCCACAAAATAATTGACTCATATGATGACAAGTTAGCAATGAGCTGAATGATCTGAGTAAAGGTTGGAGAAATGGGACCTGGAGGAGGAAGTGTTGGGGGACTGAGACATCATCAGCTCATTGACTCATCAACTCAACCATGCATGATCGTTACACACTGAGATAGATTGGTTTCAATGCATTCTGACACAGCTGCTCTGGACTAATGTGGCAACAACTCAAAAGATGTTTGTGTGAGGAGGTGAATCATATGTGCCTGAATGTTATTTTTTGGGCACTTCTTGACATCCATATTGCTCTTTGTGGCTGAAGCCTTCGCCAATCTAAAAGCTTGAACTCACATGGGGTACAAAACAAGACATTTGGAAGCCTGCCCGGACTTTTCTTTAAAATGGAACAATACGCTTGGAAATGGGAGATGACATGCAATGTGAAAAAGTAATCATTGTTGGAGACACTGTCATGTTTGCTAGCAAACAGATTTTCTGAATTTAACGTTAAATAATTAAATCATTTTGCCTCACAGTTAGTGCAACATGATTATCCAGCTAGCTAAAATTGCTTACAGTTAGTTAGCGATCGCTTGTCTGCCTCACTATTCTGCTAGATACAGTAGCACTACCTTGTAATAATGTCCTGTGTTGCTCAGTTGGTAGAGAATTGGTATTGATCCTTGCAATGCCAGTGTTGTGGGTTCAATTCTCACAGGGGACCAGTATGCAAAAATGTATGCAGTCATTACTGTATGTTGCATGGAAAAGAGCATCTGCTAAATAAAAAAAAATGTATACTGAACAAAAATATTAATGCAATCATTTTACTGAGTAACAGTTCATAAAAGGAAATCAGTCAATTAAAATAAATGTATTACGCTCTAATCTATGGATTTCACATGACTGGGAGGGCAAAGGCCTTGCGAAAGTATTCACCCCCCTTGGCATTTTTCTTATTTTGTTGCCTTACAACCTGGAATTAAAATGTATTTTTTGGGGGGTTGTATCATTTGATTTACACAACATACCTACCACTTTGAATATGTAAAACAAACAAGAAATACGACAAACAATTCACCCCCCCCCAAAGTCAATACTTTGTAGAGCCACCTTTTGCAGCAATTACAGCTGCAAGTCTCTTGGGGTGTGTCTCTATTAGCTTGACACATCACGCTACTGGGATTTATGCCCATTCTTCAAGGCAAAACTGCTCCAGCTCCTTCAAGTTGGATGGGTTCTGCTTGTGTACATCAATCTTTAACCTGTTAGTACTATAGGGGCAGTATTTCATTTTTGGATAAAAAGACGTGCCCGTTTTAAGCGCAATATTTTGTCACGAAAAGATGCTCGAATATGCTTGGAATTGATAGTTTTGGAAAGAAGACACTCTTACGTTTCCAGAACTGCAAAGATTTTCACTGTGAGTCCCCTAGAACAAATGCTTCGGGCAAAACCAAGATGTTTGACCGACCAGGAAATGAACAGGATTTCTGAGGCTACGTTTTCCATGATCGCCTTATATGGCTGTGAATGCGACAGGAATGAACGGACACTTTATCTTGTTTCCCCAAGGTCTCTGCAGCATTGTGACGTATTTGTAGGCATATCATTGGAAGATTGACCATAAGAGACTACAATTGCCAAGTGTCCCGCTTGGTGTCTGCGTGGCAATTGGTGCGCAAAAGTCAGGTCCCAGTATTTTTCCATTCGAATCAGAGAACAAAGCTTGCTTCAAGGACTGGGCTTTCAATGGAGAGATATATGCCAAACCACCTTCAGGATTGATTCAAACAACGTTTTCCATGTTTCAGTCGATATTATGGAGTTATTTCGGAAAAAAGTTCGACGTGTAGGTGACTGAATTTTCGGTTAGTTTCGGTAGCCAAATGCATAGTAACAAAAGAGGAACGATGTGTCCTACACAAGAATCTTTCAGGAAAAACTGGACATCTGCTATGTAACTGAGAGTCTCCTCATTGAAACATCTGAAGTTCTTCAAAGGTAAATTATTTTATTTGATTCCTTGGCTGGTTTTTGTGAATATGTTGCGTGATAAATGCTAACGCTAATTGCTAAGCTAGCTATCACCACTCTTACACAAATTATTGATTTTCTCTGGTTCAAAAGCATATTTTGAAAATCTGAGACGACAGGATTGTTAAGAAAAGGATAAGCTTGAGAGCAGGCATATTTATTTCATTTCATTTGCGATTTTTAGAAATCGCTAACGTTGCGTTATGGTAATGAGCTTGAGGCTGTAGTAACGATACCGCATGCGGGATGGGGCGGACTATGAGGTGTCATACTACAGATTCTCAATTGGATTGAGGTCTGGGCTTTGACTAGGCCATTCCAAGACATTTAAATGTTTCCCCTTAAACCACTCGAGAGTTGCTTTAGCAGTTTTCTTAGGGTCCTTGTACTGCTGGAAGGTGAACCCTCGTCCCAGACTCAAATCTCTGGAAGACTGAAACAAGTTTCCCTCAAGAATTTCCCTGTATTTAGCACCATCCACCAGTACCTGCCAATCAAAAACATCCCCACAGCATAATGCTGCCACCACCATGCTTCACTGTAGGGATGGTGTTCTCGGGGTGATGAGAGGTGTTGGGTTTGTGCCAGACATAGCGTTTTCCTTGATGGCCAAAAAGCTCAATTTTAGTGTCATCTGACCAGAGTACCTTCTTCCATATGCCTTTTGGCGAACACCAAAGATGTTTGGCCGGCCCTCTCTTGGCAGGTTTGTTGTGGTGCCATATTCTTTCCATTTTTTAATAATGGATTTAATGGGATTAAAATTTTCGGATATTTTTTAATAACCCAACCCTGATCTGTACTGGGTCTGAAGACGTGGGGGGGGGTTTATGGCCCCACACCCCTTGTAAATCTCAGGCCACAGACAAATTCCTTTGTCCTGTCACTATGGAGAACCAACATCAGAACATTAAACATGAAATAAAGGGACTTTGGAACAATGGTTTCCGTCAGCCACAATGGTGGTCATGATGATAGGTGGACTATGAAAATGTATGTCATCGAGCCTTGCCTCATTAACTTGGTACGCCCAGAGAATTGCCCTAAAGGCGGTTACGTCCACTTCTGACCCAAGGGTATAAAACCTGTGAGTATAGAATTTACGACAAGACTACGTGACCCCAGCTGCAGCAGGGTCTGAAAAGTCAAACAACCCAGAACACAACGCAAGTTTGAGGACAAAGAAATCCTTTTCTACCCAAGCTACGGATGAGTAGCTGTGTCTAAGCGGGTGAATTCAAGTCAAACCACCTAGCCTCCATCTCCCATTGAATCGTGGTATCTAAAGGGTTTCATTCCTATGCTGTGAGCTCTGAGCTACAGAGTTGTCTGTCCTCAGAAGACCCCTTCCAGAGAAAGGGGTGAGGTAACAGACTCCTAAGCCACAAAGGACACGGACACAGGGAGGACGAGCAACGAGGTGCGCAGGAGAAGTGCGTCATCGAACAACGGAACGGTCCACCCAGAGAATCCCCGGAGATCACCTCCCACGTAATTACATCATTATATATTCGGACTCATAAGGGCGGCAGTTTGAGGCAAGGCTAGGGTTTGAATAGCATAGCTGACAAATTCACTCAAATGTATATTTCTCGTGTACTTTTTCTCTCTCTTCTGAAATTCCCATTGTGTGTTGGCCTGTTATACTAAGTTCTAATCAATAGCATATAATGTGTTTTGTCTATGTGTATCTTTTATCATCATTTTAGCTTTTTAGTAAATAAATATTCAATTAAGATTGGTGTGGTACAGACTCAAGGGCTATACACGACGATCAGATTATGAGACTGATAGATGCAACTGGTTAATTAGCGGCTGTTGTAAAATCGATATTCTGATATTCTTTGAGT
This sequence comes from Oncorhynchus nerka, assembly GCF_034236695.1. Classification (NCBI taxonomy): domain Eukaryota; kingdom Metazoa; phylum Chordata; class Actinopteri; order Salmoniformes; family Salmonidae; genus Oncorhynchus; species Oncorhynchus nerka. Next base: position 44,150,972 of record NC_088397.1, read on the forward strand.
TAATTTGGGAAATTGAAACTCAATAAAAACTAGTTTTCCCATGGTGCCCCAGGTTAATGAGTTAATAATTGCTTGATTCAGTTAATCACTTAATTAAAACCTGTTATTATTCTATGAGCAACAGTCGTCACATTAACCAATACAACGTCACGTCATATATATATAAATACACACAGTGCCTTCGGAATGTAGTCAGCCCTTAGACTTTTTTCACATTTTGTTACGTTATTCTAAAACGTATTAAATAAATAAAAATAAAAATCCTCAGCAAAACACACAATACCCCACAATGACAAAGTGAAAACAGGTTTAGACATTTTTACAAATCTATTCGAAATAAAAACAGAAATACCTTACTTACGTAAGTATTCAAACCCTTTGATACGAGACTCGAAGTTTTGCTCAGGTGCATCCTGTTTCCATTGATTATCCTTGAGGTGATTGGAGTCCACTAATCATAAATCCAATTGATTGGACATGATTTGGAAAGGCACAAACCTGTCTAAATAAGGTCCCACAGTTGACAGTGCATGTCAGAGCAAAATCCAATCCATGAGGTCGAAGGAATTGTCCATAGAGCTCCGAGACAGGATTGTGTCAAGGCACAGATCTGGGGAAGGGTACCAACACATTTCTGCAGCATTTAAGGTCCCCAATAACACAGTGGCCCCCATCATTTTTAAATTGAAGAAGTTTGGAACCACCAAGATTCTTCCCGGACTTGGCTGCCTGGCCAAACTGACCAGTCGGGTGAGAAGGCACTTGGTCAGGTAGGTGCTGTCACTCTGACAGAGCTCCAGAGATCCTCTGTAGAGATGGCAGAACCTTCCAGAAGAACCATTTTTGCATCACTCCACCAATCAGGCCTTTATGGTAGAGTGGCCAGACGGAAGCCAATCCCCAGTAAAAGGCACATGACAGCCCGCTTGGAGTTTGCCAAAAGGCACCTAAAGACTCTCAGACCATGAACAACAAGATTCTCTGGTCTGATGAAACCACGATTTAACTCTTTGGCCTGAATGCCAAGCGTCACATCTGGAGGAAACCTGGCACCTACGTTGAAGCATGATGGTGACAGCATCATGCCGTGGCGATGTTTTTCACCGGCAGGCACTGGGAAACTAGTCAGGATCCAGTGGAAAGTTGAATGGAGCTAAGTACAGAGATATCCTTGATAAAAACCTGCTCCAGAGTGCTCAGGACCCCTGGCTGGGGCAAAGGTTCACCTTCCAACAGGATGATGTCCCTAATCACACAGCTAATACAACGCAAGAGTGGCTTCGGGACAAGTCACTGAATGTCCTTGAGTGGCCAAGCCAGAGCCCAGACTTGAACCAGATTGAACATCTCTGGAGAGACCTGAAAATAGTTGTGCAGCGACGCTCCCCATTCAACCTGACAGAGCTTGAGAGGATCTGCCAAGCTTGTAGTGTCATACCCAAGAAGAATTGATGCTGTAATCGCTGCCAAAGGTGCATCAACAAAGCACAGAGTAAAGGGTCTGAATACTTATGTACATGTGATTTCCGGTGGGATTTTTATACATTTGCAAAAATGTACAAAAAAATAGTTATTCATTATGGGATATTGTGTGTAGTTTGATGAGGTAATTTTTTTAAATACAATTCTGAATAAGGCTGTAAAAATTGAAAAAGTTCAAGGGGTCTGAATACTTTCCGAATGTACTGTATATATAATTTATAAGTCCAGAAATGGATATAGCAACTACAGATTGCCCCTTTAAGTCTATTCCAAGTGTGCGAGTTTGAGCATGTGTCCATTAGGCCTATGTGGGTTTTTTAAAATTTTTATCAGCATGAATTAGATTGAGCAATAAAAGCCCCACTTTTATTCCATAAACTGGGATCCGCAATATGCAGTTGCTGCAAGAGCGCATTTTTCACTGGCTGTCAATTGGTTTCAAAAACAATTATTGATAGGCAGCTTAAACTTCTTGAATTCAACCATGATTGGGTTCAATGGTGAACAGCCATCCACAACAACCACAAAGGCGCAAGTAGCGAAATGAGAGAGCAGCAGTGTAGATATCAATAATAAGTGATATCTGTATCGCTGTAGACTACACCACTGTTGTCATCCTTACCTCCCAAGCGTTTACTCAAGTTGGATAATCTTTTGGAAGACATAGCTTTGACTCTATCCTACAAAAGCCTTTTCCTGCTCTTTTCCCACGAACCATCTAACATGTTTGGTGTGTCATCATAGTGGTCTCTGACTTGTGGTCAGACTTTTTTTATATACATTTTGTATTTTTTTTTTTTTTCAGATTTATTTAACCAGGTTGGCCAATTGAGAACAAGATCTAATTTACAACTGCGACCTGGCCAAGATAAAGCAAAGCAGTGTGACAAAAACAACAACACAGAGTTACACATAAACAACCATACAGTCAATAACACAATAGAACAATCTATGTACAGTGTGTGCAAATGTAGAAGAGTAGGGAGGTAAGGCAATAAATAGACCATAGAGGCAAAATAATTCAAATTTAGCATTAACACTGGAGTGATAGATGTGCAGATGATGATGTGCAAGTAGAGATACTGGGGTGAAAAAGAGCAAGAGGATAAGTAACAATATGGGGATGAGGTAGTTGGGTGTGCTATTTACAGATTGGCTGTGTACAGGTACAGTGATCGGTAAACTGCTCTGACAGCAGATGTTTAAAGAGAGGGAGATATAAGATTCCAGCTTCAGTGATTTCTGCTATTCGTTCCAGTCATTGGCAGCAGAGAACGGTAAGGAAAGGCGGCCAAAGTAAGTGTTGGCTTTGGGGATGACCAGTGAAGTATACCTGGTGGAGCACAGTGAGGGCCAGCCAATGAGAGCATACAGGTCGCAGTGATGGGTAGTATATGAGGCTTTGGTGACAAAACGGATGGCACTGTGGTAGACTACATCCAGTTTGCTGAGTAGAGTGTTGGAGGCATCGCCAAAGTCAAGGATAGTCAGTTTTACGAGGGTATGTTTGGCCATATGAGTAAAGGATGCTTTGTTGTGAAATAGGAAGCTGATTCTAGATTTATTTTTGGATTGGTGATGCTTAATGTGAGTCTGGAAGGAGAGTTTACAGTCTAACCAGACACCTAGGTATTTGGAGTTATCCACATATTCTAAGTCAGAACCGTCCAGAGTAGTGATGCTAGTCGGGCGGGAGGGTGCTGGCAGCAATCGGTTGAGGACCATGCACTTAGTTTTACTAGCATTTAAAAGCACTTGGAGGCCACGGAAGGAGTGTTGTAAGGCATTGAAGCTCATTTGGAGGTTTGTTAGCACAGTGCAAACATCTCCAATCCAAAGTCAAATCTAAAATTGGCTTCCTATTTCGCAACAAAGCATCCTTCACTCATGCTGCCAAACATACCCTTGTAAAACTGACCATCCTATCGATCCTCGACTTCGGCGATGTCATTTACAAAATAGCCTCCAATACCCTACTCAATAAATTGGATGCAGTCTATCACAGTGCCCAAAGCCCCATATACTACCCACCACTGCAACCATATACTGCAACCATATACTACCCACCACTGCAACCTGTACGCTCTCATTGGCTGGCCCTCGCTTCATACTCGTCGCCAAACCCACTGGCTCCATGTCATCTACAAGACCCTGCTAGGTAAAGTCCCCCCTTATCTCAGCTTGCTGGTCACCATAGCAACACCCACCTTTAGCAAGCGCTCCAGCAGGTATATCTCTCTGGTCACCCCCAAAACCAAATCTTCCGTTGGCCGCCTCTCCTTCCAGTTCTCTGCTGCCAATGACTGGAACGAACAACAAAAATCTCTGCAACTGGAAACACTGAAATCTCCCTCACTAGCTTTAAAAACCAGCTGTCAGAGCAGCTCACAGATTACTGCATCTGTACATAGCCCATCTATAATTTAGCCCAAACAACTACCTCTCCCCCTACTGTATTTATTTATTTATTTTGCTCCTTTGCACCCCATTATTTCTATCTCTACCTTGCTCAATCTTCCACTGCAAATCTACCATTCTAGTGTTTTACTTGCTATATTGTATTTACTTCGCCACCATGGCCTTTTTTTGCCTTTACCTCTCTTATCTCACCTCATTTTTCTACTGTATTATTGACTGTATGTTTGTTTTACTCCATGTGTAACTTTGTGTTGTTGTATGTGTCGAACTGCTTTGCTTTATCTTGGTCAGGTCGCAATTCTAAATGAGAACTTGTTCTCAACTTGCCTACCTGGTTAAATAAAGGTGAAATTAAAAAAAAATTGGTTCCTGAATTGGTTCCTGACTAATTCGAATGTCATTGAGAAAACTAAGACGTGTCAAAACATTTTTTTTCATAACATTTACATTTACATTTAAGTCATTTAGCAGACGCTCTTATCCAGAGCGACTTACAAATTGGTGCATTCACCTTATGACATCCAGTGGAACAGTAGTGCATCTAAATCTTTTAAGGGGATTACATTTTTGTGGGCATTCATAACATCTGAATGCCCACAAAAGACCGCCTTTGAATATAAAAGTAATCCTCGATGTAACATCTAGTTTCTCAAAAGTACCTGTAATCTGATTACAATATTTTTTTCTGGTAATATAATGGATTACAGTTAATGTTTTTCGTTGTTGTAATCTGTTACTCCCCAACCATGTTAGTCACAGATAGAAAAAAATAAAAGTAGGGGCGTTGATCAGAAAACCAGTCCGTATCTGGTGTGACCACCAATAGCCTCACACTGTGCAACACATCTCCTTCGCATAGAGTTGATTGTGGCCTGTGGAATGTTGTCCCACTCCTCTTATATGCTGTGCGAAGTTGCTGGATATTGATATTGAACTGGAACACGCTGTCGTACACCTCGATCCAAAGCCTCCCAAACATGCTCAATGGTTGACATGTCTGGTGAGTATGCAGGCCATGGAAGAACTGGGAAATTTTCGGTTACCAGGAATTGTGTACAGATCCTTGCGACACGGGGTCGTGCATTGTCATGCTGAAACATGAGGTGATGGAAGCTGATGAATGCCACAACAACTGGCCTCGATCTCATCACAGCGTCTCTGTGCATTCAAATTGCCATCGATAAAATGTTATTTTGTCAAGAAATTTGTGCACAACATTTGAGAGAAATAAGCTTTATGTGGGTACGGAACATTTCCGGGATCTTTCATTTCAGCTCATGAAACATGGGACCAACATGATACATGTTGCATTCATAATTTAGCTCAGAATACATTTCTGAAGGACCTATCAACATTCCACTCCCTCCTCTCTAACCTATATTCTTCTGTATCCACAGTTAAAGCCACCTTCTTGCCTTTGCCTCCAACGCTGGGAAACTCTTTGCCACCTTCTACTCCCTCCGTAATCCTCCACATCCTCTCCCTCCCTCCTCCCTCTAGAGGACAACTTTGTCAACCACTTTGAAAAGATGGTTGATGACATTCGGTCCTCATTCACTCAGCCTTTTGAGTCCAGTCGTCCCACTGACACAGAACTACTCCAGGCTTTGACCTCTTTCTCTGGAGACCATCTCTCACTTCCCTCATCAACTCATCCCTGACCACTGGCTGCATTCCCTCTGACTTCAAGATGGACAGTCTCTTCCTTCCTCAAGAAACCAACAAGCGACCCCTCAGACGTCAAAAACGTCAGACCGGTATCCCTTCTTTTCATTCCAAAACACTTGAGCACGCTCTCTCTGACTAACTCTCTCATGATCTCTCTCAGAACAATCCTCTTGACCCTAACCAGTCTGGCTTCAAGACGGGTCATTCAACCGAGATCTCCCTGTGTCATGGAGCCCCCATGATTTCCAAAGCTGACTGTCAGCCTCCTAGATATATCCGCTGCCTTCAACACAATGAGACCCTCAGATCCTCCTCTCCACCCACTCAGGTCTGAGCATCTTAGGCTCTGCACACTCCTGGATTGCATCCTACCTGGCAGATTACTCCTACCAGGTTGCGTGGAGGTCTGTGTCTGCACCACGTGATCTCACTACTGGTGTCCCCCAGGCATTTGTGATTTTTGCTTGTAAATCTTAGTGGGGCAAAAAAAAATTGGGATGCATGCCAGCAAAGCTACTACACAACACAATACTAAACAATACATTAATTGCACTATAACGGTGACGAACGGTGCCCACAAAATGTTAGGGCCTACATAAAGGAGTCCCAACAGCAGTCCCAACACCTTACCACTGCTACACCTGGCTTTCAGCGAAGCCCTGTCTAGCAGCGAAACAGTTAGTTCAGCCTCATTTACTGCCTTATAAAAAAAACATAGCTAATATGGATGACTTGCTTAACCAAATGTGGTTTCTACTGACAATTGAGATGTACAAAGTATGGCATAAGGGGACGACAAGCGGATAAGCCTCAATCCGTAATTTTGATTAAGACATTAATGAGCGAGCGACTACAGACATCGTCAATTTCTATTTGTTCAGCACTTTTGAAATGTACAGCGACAGAATTCAGAACATGGGCCAGTCAGAACTGTAGGATAAATAAAGAGGGCATATAAACAGACAATGAAAGTTCTTACAATATTCGATGATTACGTTTCTCTAAAACAGGCTATAGGCTACATGTGCACCATGAAGTTATAATAGTAGGCGAAATGAAGAGGTGAAATTAGATTAATTATTAGGGCGAGGCTTATTGAACGCCGTTTGAGTCTTTGCATGTCAAAAAAAGATACACGTCATATAACACTACTTGACAAGTTCAATAAGCTTTTAATTTGACACGTCAAAAAACACAATTATACTAGGGAATGTTGTGTGTGCTGAATTTGCACGTGCAAGCCGAGCGTCACCACTGACAGGGTGATTCTCACCCATCTTTAAAAAGACTTGCATCAACAAATGTCCTTTTTAGGCATTAATAACAAGGTCTGAAGTGTTTGTGAGCATTAATTTAAAAACACCTTTTTTAAACATATTTTACAAAACATGCCTTTAAAAATCTCATTAACTGCAATCGTCTGAAATCGTCAAGCCCGTTAGGAAAGCTAACACATTTTCACATTTTAAAAATGTATTATTAACAGTCATGCACAGTTCCTTGAAACTCTGAAATAATATATTTTTTTAATTACATTTTTTATTTGATTTTGACTGATTTCTCTCATTACCGCAACACCTTCCGTATTCTACAACCTAATACTTTTGATATTTCATTGAAACCTGACATATTTTCAAAATTATGTAGAAATCCTGCATTTAAAAGCAAACTACTATTTTTCCTTTCATTAAATTGAAATAAAATGAACGCCTGTTGCGGTAATGATACATAGCTTTCAGAAATGATAATAAGTGTACTAAGACTGCGGTATGGTTTAAAACATAACATTTAATGTAGAAAATAAATGAGATAATGTTGGCACAATCATGGATTCAAGTTTAATCAGTATAATTTTGCAGTGCTTCAAAAGTACATAACATACATAGGCTAAAAACAGAGAACACATTAAAAAATATATATATATACAAAAACAGAACAGCACATGTCATCGTCACTACACATACTGGCCTGTACAGTGTCCCTTGGGGATGATGTTTCTATGACCCCAAGCTGGTGCAGCTTCTTTTGTCTTCAAGCCAAAGTTTTCATGCGTTTTGAAAGCACATGTTTCTCTGTCTGTGACTCTTCGCTGGCCAATCCAAAATGACTTGAATTTAAAGAATTGAGCCTTGGAAAGGTTGTGCCTTGGATTCTCAGACATACATTTTATATGAAGATTTGCCATAGTGTCTGTTAAGGCTCCCTTACAGAATATCTGTCCCTTTTCCGAATTTCTCTGGATTTCCCATTTCTTACAGTGGAGAATTCATCTTGATGAACGAAGCGGCTAACAAGTTTGCACATTGGTCTTCTCTGGCTGTTATTGAGTAATATTCTCTGATGACCTCTCTTTGTAGCCTTCCATGTTGACAATTACCTGCTTCCTCTTTGCCACCATCTCAGGTCTTTTCAGTCTTTTCTTTAGGTTGACCATCTCTTTGGTCCTCTCCAGCAGCTTCTCTTCTGTGTAGCGTAACTTTGACCTCCATTTTTGATGGTGTTTTCTTTCTTCTGTTCCTCTTTTTGGGTGATTCCTTAAGGGTAGATGTCTTCATTGGCCCTGGTGTCTGTAGAGATGTCTCTCTTCTTTTTTGGAGTTGAGTTGATGGCAGGGACATTTACCCGCTGAGGTGAGAAAGTCTGTTCTCCTGGGGAGGCTGTGTCTTCTTGAAGATTTTAAGGACTTCTTTCTTTTGCTTCTTGAACATGTTGAAGTGTATCATCTTCCTCGCCTGATGGTGTCATGTCCAAAACAGCTTTTAGCTGTTTCTTTCATTCGTAATAACTTTTTGAGTTTTCCCGCCACTGTTTTTTCTTCTTTCATGTTGCTTCTTTGTCAGATCTTGATTTTATAATTTTGCCTTCGTTTATGATATCTGGAAATGGAAAGGAAGCATGACATGAAATGAGCATGTCTCAAAACATGGGAAAAATCGTACTGTTATGGACACGTCATCCTTTAGCAGAGACTGAATGGCTTACTGACCATTTGTGTGTGTATCCTATAGAAGGGACTGAAAGGCTTACATACTGTGTGTTTGTGTGTGTCTGTCTGTCTACACATCCTATAGTAGGGACTGAATGGCTTACACATCCTATAGTATAAACTAAATGGCTTACTGAGTGTGTGTGGTGGATGTGTTAGCGTGCATGTGTAAACTTCCTAACACTGTAGGGTATTGACTTCCTATAGAAACTGTGTGAGGGCATATGCGTGCGTCCGTCCGTCCTTCCGTCCGTCCGTCCGTCCGTCAGTCCGTCAGTCCGCCAGTCCGTCAATCTGTCTACATCCTATAGTAGGGACTGAATGGCTTACACTTAGACTGTGTGTGGATATCCTATAGTATAAACTAAATGGCTTACTGAGTGTGTGTGGTGGATGTGTTAGCGTAAATGTGTAGACTTCCTAACACTGTAAGGTATTAACTTCCTATAGAAACTGTGTGAGGGCATAGGCTTCCTATAGACTATATATATGCTAATTACGCTTGCTGTAACCTCTCCAACCCCTAACCTCTCTCCGTCCTTCCTTCTGTACTCTTCCAGCAGTTCTGGGTTGGTGTAAACCTTTTCTCCAAATTTTGTCAGCCTTCGCTAAAGCTTTCTATTTGTCAGTTGCTGACTGTCTGTAATTAAACAGGACATAAAGCAAAATATCAACAGTTAGTAAATGATATGTTAATTAATAGTTCATTATATTTAAAAAATGTAGTTTGTATGATTAAATTCTCATTATCGAAACAGAAGTTCTCTCTACCGCAACTGGCCTTAAATTGCAGCGGTAAGTGAGAATGGTGTTGCGAAGGATGAGCATGTTTCGCTAACAATGGAGAAGACATGATGACTAAGCAAATTTTTACTCAATGTACATAATTAGACATTAATGAAGTATATTTTCATATACATTTTTTAAATCTAATGTTTTTCTATATGTGTATCGGTAATGATAATCAATACCGTTGTTCATGCAGTCTGACAAGAGAATGTTTAACTTTTAACTGGAGAAATATAAATAGATCTGCTCACCTGGTAGCCATCTTGAAGGTACTGGCAGATGTGTGGCTTCATTCAAAATCAAACTTTATTTAGAATTCTCTGTGTGAGTGTAAACAGTCCTTCAAAAATGTTGCGGAGGATGAGAACATCAGTCATGGACACTTCATTTTTCCAATATTTTTTCCTTATTATATTACATGAATATTCAGTTCATATTTTTTCTGTCATTTGAAAACATCTAGTATAAAAACAGAGCTGGACGTGTTGCGGTAATGAGAATTTCAGCAGCACAAAAATAATGAATTCCTATGTTGAAATGACTCTTTGTGCAAGGTAGAGAACACTTATCATTATTATGATATATTACTAAATTACATGTTTTATATTTAAAATCATTACTGCCATGGTATTTTAATGGTTTCATGAGAATGACCCAATATCAGTAGCACTGTCAAAGCTGTACAAACAAAGTTGGCAAACAAGCACACACCGGCCTCGAATAAAGTATTGACAATACCACGTTGGTGAAAATAGACCTAATTATTAGGGTGAGGCACATGAGCTACTAACATCTTACTACACAACATACACTTAGTATTACTTTCTTAGCTACAGTATACATACCTCCCTTGCATATTACATCATTTATGCAGCAGCATACAAGACATTTTTGGACTCACCTTGTGAAGGTGGCGTGGTGGTCCTCTGTGGGCCTTCTCTGGATTTATGGTGGGAACTCAGAAAAAAACACACAGCCACTCCATTGAACAGCAGGCTAACGTTAGTGGTTGTTTTGCAATGCTTTCAGTTAGCTTCTGATTCCTTCCAAACGACTCATCGTTGAATTTGCGATTTCCAACTTGCTGTGTTATCTTTATGGCCGATGAGCACCGATACCGTTTTATCTATAATTTATCTTCATTATTTCTCTTCATATGACAAGGATTAAAAAGGATTTGCCAGTAGATTGTCGAATTGATTCATGATGATGCTAGCTACGAATTTGAAAGCAAGATGTTGATCAGTCCAATCAAAGCTACTGTACATACAGCGGGGCAAAAAAAAGTATTTAGTCAGCCACCAGTTGTGCAAGTTCTCCCACTTAAAAAGATGAGAGAGGCCTGTAAACTTTCATCACAGGTACACTTCCAAATGAGAAAAAAAATCCAGAACATCACATTGTAGGATTTTTAATGAATATATTTGCAAATTATGGTGGAAAATAAGTATTTGGTCAAAAACAAAAGTTTATCTCAATACTTTGTTATATACCCTTTGTTGGCAGTGACAGAGGTCAAAAGTTTTCTGTAAGTCTTCACAAGGTTTTCACACACTGTTGCTGGTATTTTGGCCCATTCCTCCATGCAGATCTCCTCTAGAGCAGTGATGTGTTTTGGGATCATTGTCACGCTGAAAGACCCAGCCACGTTTCATCTTCAATGCCCTTGCTGATGGAAGGAGGTTTTCACTCAAAATCTCACAATACATGGCCCCATTCATTCTTTCCTTTACACGGATCAGTCGTCCTGGTCCCTTTGCAAAAAAACAGCCCCAAAGCATGATGTTTCCACCCCCATGCTTCACAGTAGGTATGGTGTTCTTTGGACGCAACTCAGCATTCTTTGTCCTCCAAACACGACGAGTTGAGTTTTTACCAAAAAGTTATATTTTTGTTTAATCTGACCATATGACATTCTCCCAATCTTCTTCTGGATCATCCAAATGCTTTCTAGCAAACTTCAGACGGGCCTGGACATGTACTGGCTTAAGCAGGGGGACACGTCTGGCACTGCAGGATTTGAGTCGTAGTGTGTGTTACTGATGATAGGCTTTGTTACTTTGGTCCCAGCTCTCTGCAGGTCATTCACTAGGTCCCCCCGTGTGGTTCTGGGATTTTTTTTGTGATCATTTTGACCCCACGGGGTGAGATCTTGCGTGGAGCCCCAGATCGAGGGAGATTATCAGTGGTCTTGTATGTCTTCCATTTCCTAATAATTGCTCCCACAGTTGATTTCTTCAAACCAAGCTGCTTACCTATTGCAGATTCAGTCTTCCCGGCCTGGTGCAGGTCTACAATTTTGTTTCTGGTGTCCTTTGACAGCTCTTTGGTCTTGGCCATAGTGGAGTTTGGAGTGTGACTGTTTGAGGTTGTGGACAGGTGTCTTTTATACTGATAACAAGTTCAAACAGGTGCCATTAATACAGGTAACGAGTGGAGGACAGAGGAGACTCTTAAAGAAGAGTTTCTGAGAGCCAGAAATCTTGCTTGTTTGTAGGTGACCAAATACTTATTTTCCACCATAATTTGCAAATAAATTAATTAAAAATCCTACAATGTGATTTTCTGGATTTTCTTTTCTCATTTTGTCTGTCATAGTTGAAGTGTACCTATGATGAAAATTACAGGCCTCTCTCAACTTTTTAAGTGGGAGAACTTGCACAATTGGTGGCTGACTAAATACTTTTTTGCCCCACTGTATAACGTTATTTGACGTCATTTTATCTGTGGACAATGACATTTATGGCAGGACCAAAGGGATACAATTTTGGATGTCTAACCTTACTAAGGACTTAAACTTGGCAATGACGTACAGTCCCCATGAGTGACAGAACACTGAGCCAATCACAGCGCAATGCTCCTATTTTCTGCTGGCTCGCCCCACCATTGAAGAAAGCATTGAGCTAGGATGAAACACCTGCATTTTGGAGCTGCCCTACTCAAGACAACAGAAAGAGAACATGTGTGTATGCAGATTTATTAACTGAATGATATACAGTTGGGTCAGAAGTTTACATTCACTCAATTAGTATTTGGTAGCATTGCCTTTCAGGTAGCCTTTCACAAGCTTCCCACAAAAGGTTGGGTGAATTTTGGCCCATTCCTCTTGACAGAGCTACTGTAACTGAGTCAGGTTTGTTGGCCTCCTTGCTCGCACACGCTTTTTCAGTTCTGCCCACAAATGTTCTATAGGATTGAGGTCAGGGCTTTTTGATGGCCACTCCAATTCTTTTACTTTGTTGTGCTTAAGCCATTTTGCCACAACTTTGAAAGTAGGTTTGGGGTCATTGTCCATTTGGAAGACCCTTTTGCAACCAAGCGTTAACTTCTTGACTGATGTCTTGAGATGTTGCTTCAATATGTCCACACAATTTTCCTCCCTCATGCTGCCATCTATTTTGTGAAGTGCACCAGTCCCTCCTGCAGCAAAGCATCCCCACAACATGATGCTGCAACCCCCATGCTCACGGTTGGGATGGTGTTCTTCGGCTTGCAAGCCTCCCTCTTTTCCCTTCAAACATAACAATGATCATTATGGATAAACCATTTTTGTTATCCATAATGATTTTTTTGTATTTTTGTTTCATCAGACCAGAGGACATTTCTCCAAAAAGTACGAAATTTGTCCCTATGTGCAGTTGCAAACCTTAGTCTGGCTTTTTATGGTGGTTTTGGAGCAGTGGCTTCTTCCTTGCTGATTATGTTGATATAGGATCTCGTTTTACTCTGGATATAGATACCTTGGTACCTGTTTCCTCCAGCATCTTCACAAGGTCCTTTGCTGTTGTTCTGGGATTGATTTGCATTTTTTGCACCAAAGTACGTTCATCTCTGCGTGGTCCTATGTTATTTACACTTGCGTACTATTGTTTGTACAGATGAACGTGGTACCTTCAGGCATTTGGAAATTGCTCCCAAGGTTGAACCAGACTTGTGGACGTCTACACTTTTTTTCTAAAGTCTTGGCTGATTTATTTTCATTTTCCCATGATGTCAAGCAAAGAGGCATTGAGTTTGAAGGTAGGCCTTGAAATACATCCACAGGTACACCTCCAATTCACTCAAATTATGTAAATTAGCCTATCAGAAGCTTCTAAAGCCATGACATCATTTTCTGGAATTTTCCAAGCTGTTTAAACGCTCAGTCAATTTAGTGTATGTAAACGTCTGACCCACTGGAATTGTGATACAGTGAATTATAAGTGAAATAATCTGTCCGTAAACAATTGTTGGAAAAATTACTTGTGTCATGCACAAAGTAGATATCCTAACTGACTTGCCAAAACTGTAGTTTGTTAACAAGAGGTAGGATGAAGAGTGGTTAAAAAACGAGTTTTAACGACTCCGACCCAAGTGTATGTGAACTTCCGACTTCACCTGTATATATATTTTTACATTGTTTGCAAATTAATATGTGACACGTATTAATGCAAAAAAAATAACATTCAAAACAGGCAAGCCCACATTTGTTAGTTTATATATATCATTATTATTATATATATATATTTTTTTTGCTAGAAATGTCGGTCTCAAGAGTCCCACCTGCCCTGAATGACGGGTCGCCACTGCCCCAAGGGCTCGGTTCTAGGCCGTCTCCTCTTACTTCTCTACACCAAGTCACTCTGCTCCTTCATATCCTCACATGGTCTCTCTTATCATTGCTATGCGGATTACATTGAGCTACTTTTTCAATTTTCCCCTTCTGACACACCCAGGTGGCAACACACATCTCTGCGTGCCTGGCAGACATCTCAGCTCGGTTGTCGGCCCACCACCTCAAGCTAGACTTTGACAAGACTTAACTGCTCTTCCTCTCAGGGAAGGGCTGCCCGCTCCAAGACCTCCATTCCGGTCAACAACTCAACTGTGTCCTCCTCCCAGAGTGCAAATAAACTTTGCGTGACCCTGAACAACATCCTGTCATTCTCTGCAAACATCAAAGCAGTGACTCGCTCCTGCAAGTTCATGCTCTACAACATCCGTAGAGTACAACCTCTCCTCACACAGGAATCGGTGCAGGCCCTAATCCAGGCATTTGTCATCTCCCATCTGGACTACGGTACTTCAACTCTCTGTTGGCTGGGTTCCCCGCTTGTGCTGTCAAACCTCTGCAACTTATCCAGAATACTGCATCCCACCTGGTGTTCAACCTTCCCAAGTTCTCCCATGTCATCCTGATCCTCCGCACACATGGTGCACACATGGTGCTTGCCTACGAGCCAGCAAGGGGAACTGCCCCTCCTTACGTTTAGGCTATGCTTTTGGCGACAGGTAGCCTAGTGGTTAGAGCGTTGGGCCAGTAACTGAAAGGATGCTAGGTTGAATCCCCAAGCTGACAAGGTCGTTCTGCCCCTGAACAAGGCAGTTAACCCACTGTTCCTTGGCCGTCATCGTAAATAAGACGTTTTTCTTAACTGACTTGCCTAGTTAAATGAGGTAAATATATTTATATATGCTAGAGCCATATACCCCAACCCAAGCACTCCATTCTGTCGCATCCGGACACTTGGCCGTCCCACCCCTACTGAAGGTCGGTTCCTGCTCAGCCTAGTCAAAGCTCTTCTCTGTCCTGGCACCCCAGTGATGGACCCAGATTCCCCCTGCCCATCTTCCCGAAAACTTCTGAAACCTTACACGCCCCCCACACACACAAAAAATGTAATAAATAAATTGCACTTGTGTTTACCTACTACCATTAACTTTTCTGATAACTTCTTTATTGGGGAAAACATTTACTTACTACGACTGTGATATGTGGTTGTCTCACCTAGTTAAAAGCGTCTGTTAAATGACTAAAATGTAAACGATAGAATGATCTTTGTACCTATTGCTTGGGGAGTGGGATGCTAAAATTGCAAAATGTGCAAAGGAGAATGCTGTTCAGACAAAGATGAAGCTCTGATGAAGGGCTTTGACATGTGAAGAGGCTGTGGAGTATTTATTTGAGTGACAGTGTGAGTTGAATACAAGGTCACAGCTCTGTTTGCTGAAAATATGGTGCAGTGTTGTTTTTCTAAGGCTGTGTGGAAGTTTGTTGACGTAGCAGAAAGTTATTTTGGCTTTGCAATCCACTCTCCCTTTTGTCTAAGGGAAGGATGCCACTCAGGAAGCACGTTTCAGGGCCACATGCAATTCTCCAGAGTCCCCTAGTGGTGCTGGTGAAGGCTTTGTACCTCCCTTCAAGCAGACCACATGAGGTATGGGTGAGGAATAATCAATGTCCTGAGAGGGCTCTGTGTGTTCACAGTGATCAAAGAGAGAGCGAGTGTGCGAGTGAGTTGGAGACAGAGCGAGACTAGTCTTGTATCTGTGAATGACTGAGACACACAGCTGATATTGATTAAGGTGGAGATGAGCAGGAAGGTAGAATGGGGGCCCAGCTCCTTCTCCTGGGGTTTGGTGATTCCAGCTAATTTATACAGGGGAGAACAGCATGCAGCAGAGCAACACAGACACAATGGCTGAATCTTTTCTCCATGATCATGTCTATTACCATAATGAAAAGAGTTATGGATTTAATGTACCAAACTGATGATATCATAGGAGAGCAAGAATAATCTCATGTGTGTCTAGTGAACAGTTTGAAAAATGTTTTGATCATCCTGTTTCATCCATTTTTTTCAGCTTGGCGATTTTGAGTTGGAAAAGTCAGGACATTATAAATTGGGAATGTTCCATGATGGGGCGTCAACCGAAATGTGCTACATATTCCCTAAGGCACACATAAGGAGATGTTCTCATATGAAGGAATTGATGAAGACAGGCTATGGATGAAGCCCAAGTTCTCTGAACGATGAAGGGAAACATGGTCTGTGGCCAAACCCAAACATGCAGAGTTTAACAGGGTTAGAGCCAACCCAATCTGTTACAAACTCCCTTCTGTGGCACCCTGGTAAAGGGAGACACCCTCGCTGTGCTGCTACTCCTAATCTGAATGGATTTCTCTGAAGCCAGAGAGCCAGCCTCGGGTGTGCGTGGGCGTGCTCTGACTCCCAATGAGATGAGAGAGGCTTTGCTGGGAAAGAGAGGCAATACCAAGTTTGTGTGTGTGGGCCGCCATGCCTCAGCCTCAGAGAGATATATCACTCCCTCTCTCGCTCCCGGGCTGCCCTACAGCCCAACCGTGTCAGCCAAACCGCAACAAATTTTGTCTGTCCAATATGGGTGCCTGTGGCGCTCAATTACCACAGTCGTAACCTGTCTTTTTAATTCATGCATTTCAAAGTTGCATGGACTAATCAGAGATGTTAAATTGCCTTTAGTTTAGGCTGTAGCAGAGATACACTACCATTCAAAGTTTGGGGTCACTTAGAAATGTCCTTGTTTTTGAAAGAAAAGCACATTTTCTGTCTATTAAAATAACATAAAATTGATCAGAAATACAGTGTAGACATTGTTAATGTCGTAAATGACTATTGTAGCTGGAAACAGCAGTCTTTTAAGATGGAATATCTACATAGGTGTACAGAGGCCCATTATCAGCAGCCATCACTCCTGTGTTCCAATGGCACGTTGTGTCAGCTAATACAAGTTTAGCTTTTTAAAAGGGTAATTGATCATTAAAAAAACTTTTGCAATTATGTTAGCACAGCTGAAAACTGTTGTTCTGATTAAATAAGCAATACAACTGGCCTTCTTTAGACTAGTTAAGCATCTGGAGTTTCAGCATTTGTGGGTTCGATTACAGGCTCAAAATGGTGAGAAACAAATAACTTATGAAACGCGTCTATTCTTGTTCTGAGCAATGAAGGCTATTCCATGTGAGAAATTGCCAAGAAACTGAAGATCTCGTACAACGCTGTGTACTACTCCCTTCACTGAACAGCGCAAACTGGCTCTAACCAGAATAGAAAGAGTAGTGGGAAGCACCTGAGCACAACTGAGCAAGAGGACAAGTACATTAGAGTGTCTAGTTTGAATGCAAAACAATTTATAACATTTTTGACATTCGTTTTTCTGGATTTTTTTGTTGTTATTCTATCTCACTGTTCAAATAAATCTACAATTAAAATTATAGATTGATCATTTCTTTGTCAGTGGGCAAACATACAAAATCAGCATGGGATCAAATACTTTTTTCCCCCTCACTGTAACTATTCACCCCCCCAAAGTCAAAACTTTGTAGAGCCACCTTTTTCAGCATCTACAGCTGCAAGTCTCTTGGGGTGTGTCTCTATAATCTTGGCACATCTATCCACTGGGGTTTTTGCCCATTCTTCAAGGCAAAACTGCTCCAGCTCCTTCAAGTTTGATGGGTTCCGCTGGTGGACAGCAATCTTTATGTCATACTACAGATTCTCAATTTGATTGAGGTCTGGGCATTGAATAGGCCATTCTAAGACATTTAAATGTTTCCCCTTAATCCAGTCGATGGTTGCTTTAGCAGTATGCTTAGGGTCATTGTCCTGCTGGAAGGTGAACCTCCGTCCCAGTCTCAAATCTCTGGAAGACTGAAACAGGTTTCCCTCAAGAATTTCCCTGTATTTAGCGCCATCCGTCATTCCTTCAATTCTGACCATCCCTGCCAATGAAAAAGATCCCAGCAGGATGATGCTTCCCCCACCATGCTTCACTGTTGGGATGGTGTTCTTGGGGTGTTGGGTTTGTGCCAGACATAGCATTTTCCTTGATGGCCAAAAAGCTCAATTTTAGTCTAATCTGACCAGAGTACCTTCTTCCATATGTTTGGGGAGTCGACCCACATGCCTTTTGGCGAACACCAAACGTGTTTGCTTATTTTTTTCTTTAAACAACATATTTGTCTGGCCACTCTTCTATAAAGCCCAGCTCTGTGGAGTGTACAGCTTAAAGTGGTCCTATGGACAGATACTCTAATCTCTGCTGCGGAGCTTTGCAACTCCTTCAGGCTTATCTTTGGGTGTGCGGCCCTCTCTTGGCAGGTTTGTTGTGGTGCCATATTCTTTCCATTTTTAAAAATATTGGATTTAATGGTTCTCCGTGGGATGTTCAAAGTTTCTGATCTTTTTTTATAACCCAACCTTGATATGTACTTCTCCACAACTTTGTCGCTATTCTGTTTGGAGAGCTCCTTGGTCTTCATTGTGCTGCTTGCTTGGGGGTGCCCCTTGCTTAGTGGTGTTGCAGACTATGGGGCCTTTCAAAACTGGTGTATATATATACTGAGATCATGTGACACTTAGATTGCACACAGGTGGACTTTATTTAACTAATTATGCGACTTCTGAAGGTAATTGGTTGAACCAGATCTTATTTAGGGGCTTCATAGCAAAGGGGGTGAAAACATATGCACGCACCACTTTTCTGTTTAAAAAAAATATATATAATATATATGACTTCACCAATTTGGACTATTTTGTGTATGTCCATTACATGATATCCAAATAAAAATATATTTCAATTACATGTTGTAATGCAACAAAATAGGAAAAACGCCAATGGGGGTGAATACTTTTGCAAGGCACTGTAGAACAAATGTTCCTTATGCAGCATTTACGTACATTATATGCCGCTTATGCAAAGCATTACTTGTTTCTTAAACAGCATATTACTTATACTTCGCTTATGAGAAATAAGACTTATATGTTGTATATTTGACAACTTATTTATGATTCATATATAACATATATATCAACCAACATATCACTGGACATCAACGTCACTGGACATCGACAAACAGAACGTTTTAGTAAAAATGGTTTCAGTTTACTAATGTGATTTCTCTGAGAAGAAGACCTTACACTCCTCATATTGGAATCGTTTGGCTCCTCTGCAGTGGTCTAACTAAACATTTATCTTCTAGCTAATTGTGAGAGGCAGTCAGTGCATGAAGGCCTAGACGCTAAACTAATGGAGAGTAATGCATTTTGCTCGATGCCTTCTGGCCCTCTGCCACGACTTCCATTAAAAGGTCTTACTCTTTTTAAGTGGGTCAAACAGAACTGGCTTAGCTGCGTACTGTACTTTGCTGACTTACTTTACACTGAGTTCGTAACATTTCAGATTGACAAGGAACTGGTATTGTGACTGTGGACCTGGCATTGTGAGAGTATACAGTGTCCAGTTGGTGGTGATTAAATAGACATGGGTTGTGTCCCAAATAGCACCCTAATCCCTATGTAGTGCTTTACATTTAACCAGGGCTCTGGTAAAACTTAATGCACTATATAGGGAATAGGGTGCCATTTGAGAAATAGGCATAGAGTAACTTCCAAACATTACCTTCTTTCTATTCTTCTCATCAGCTCTCTTCATATCGGAGTAACCATAGGTCATACAGCTCACAAAACCAATGACAGTCTTAAGTATCGGGGTCCCGAGTGGCTCAGCGGTCTAATGCAATGCATATCAGTCCCTTAGAATATGTTCATAAAAACCTCTTAGGGATCCCCTACTGCTAGAATCCCGTTAACGGGATCGATTTGACAACATCCGGTAAATTGCAGAGCGCGAAATTCAAAAATACTACATTCGTAATATTAAACATTCATGACGATACAAGTGTCTTACATCATTTAAAAGATAAACCTCTTGTTAATCCAGCCTCTTTGTCAGATTTCAAAAAGGCTTTACGGCGAAAGTATACCATGCGATTATCTGAGGACAGCGCCCCGCATACAAAAGCATGTAAAACATTTTCCAACCTAACAGAAGCATCACGAAAGTCAGAAATAGCGATAAAATAAATTGCTTACCTTTGAAGATCTTCATCTTTTTGCAATCCCAAAGGTCTCTGTTACACAATGAATGGTCGTTCTGTTCGATAACGTCCTTCTTCATATCCCAAAAATGTATGTTTATTTGGCGCGTTTGATTCCAACTCACCCAACATGCCTACAAAGGATCTAATAAGTTACCTCTAAACTTGGTCCAAACATTTCAAACAATGTTTCTAATCCAACCTCAGGTACCCTAAAATGTAAATAATCTATCAAATTTAAGATGGAATAAACTGTTTCCAATACCGGAGAAAAACAACGAGGAGCGCGCTCTCATTCACGTGCACCAAAAGACTAGAGTCCACCTGAGTGACACTTAGAAAGAATACGACTACTTCTTAATAAAAAAAAAATTAAAAAACATTGAACAATTTCTAAAGACTGTTGACATCTAGCGGAAGCCATTAGGAACTGCAAATCAGTTCGCCTCCCAAATCAGTTCTGTTATACTCACAGACATATGCATATGCATATCCTAGCTTCTGGGCCTGAGTACCAGGCAGTTTACTTTGGGCACCTCAGTCGTCCAAACTTCAGAATACTCCCCCCTAGCCTTAAGAAGTTTTTAACCGACTTGCCTGGTAAAATAAAAAGTAGATAATTGTAAGACTTTTCCCCCACAAACTAAGGTTCCACCCCTTTTTTTAAATGTTTGCCTAAAATGACATACACAAATCTAACTACCTTTAGCTCAGAACCTGAAGCAAGGATATGCATATTCTTAATACCATTTGAAAGGAAACACTTTGAGGTTTGTGGAAATGTGAAAGGAATGTAGGAGAATATAACACATTAGATCTGGTAAAAGATAACAACAAAAAAAATGTTTTTTTTGTACCATCATCTTTGAAATGCAAGAGAAAGGCCATAATGAATTTATCTAGCCCAGGCAGAATTTAGACTTTGGCGTCTAGATTGCAGCACTGTAGGTGCAAAGTTTTAGAGTGATCCAATGAACTATTGCACATCTGTTCAAAATGTTGTATCAAGACTGCCCAAATGTGCCTAATTTGTTGATTCATACATTTTCAATTGTGTACTCTACTCAAACAATAGCATGGTATTCTTCCACTGTTATAGCTACTGTAAATTGGACAGTGCAGTTAGATTAACAAGAACGTAAGCTTTATGCCCATGTCAGATATGTCTATGTCCTGGTATTTTTTTTTGTTTATTACAACCTCATGCTAATCACATTAGCCTACGTTATCTCAACCGATAGGACACCGATCCTGAAGAAGTTTTTAAAGTGGACTCTTATGTTTGATATGGCACCGCAGCTGATGGAGTAAGAATCTGAAATTATTTAGTGCCAGATTGATGAGCATTGCAAATACACATTTTAAAGATCAAATTCAATATGGGTGCAATGATTGCCTCGTAGCAGTCACACTAGTGTGGCCTTGAATTAACACTTGCTTGACAAGGCTATCAATGGAGAAATTGAGTACCAGCAAAAGGATGTTATTTCCTTTCTTGATTTGTAACTCCAAAAATCATCACAGCATGGAGGCTAATCGCTACCTGCGTGTAATAATCACCCACTGTTAGGATCAACACAATAGAAATTCGATACACACATACAATGTAATTTGACATAATATTCAAAGACATGTAGGTCTGTCTACCTGATACTGCATTGCTGTATTATTTCTCATTTTATTTTTTTGAACATAATGTGAACTATCACATGTAATACTCTTCATATGATTCGGATCCACTTTTCTATGAAGCAAAAGATGATACTGGGGTTGGTAACCAATGCTATAACGTATTGCATTTCTCAGATACCTAACTTGGTTCTCTCTCTCTGCTCTACAGATCAGGAGCGGATAGGGAAGGACTCCAACTACGAACAAGAGGGGAAGGTGCAGTTTGTGATCGATGCAGTCTATTCCATGGCCCACGCGCTGCACAACATGCACAGGGAGCTCTGTCCAGGGAAGGTGGGCCTTTGCTCTAGGATGGATCCCATCAACGGCACTCTGCTGCTCAAACACATCCGGATGCTTAACTTTGCAGGTCAGTCACTTTCTTGGTGCACACACCCACATCCACAGGCTCGTATGTACTGTATGTACACACACGCAAATAGGACATCCAGACATTTTTATTTATTTTATTTCGCCTTTATTTAACCAGGTAGGCAAGTTGAGAAGTTCTCATTTACAATTGCGACCTGGCCAAGATAAAGCAAAGCAGTTCGACACATACAACAACACATGGAGTAAAACAAGCATACAGTCAATAATACAGTAGAAAAATAAGTTTATATACAATGTGAGCAAGTGAGGTGAGATAAGGAAGTAAATAAAAATATAAGTAAAACAAGTAAGTAAAACGAACCGGAAGGAATCCTCAACTTTGGCGATGTCATTTACAAAATAGCCTCCAATACCCTACTCAACAAATTGGATGCAGTCTATCACAGTGCAATCCGTTTTGTCACCAAAGCCCCATATACTACCCACCATTGCAACCTGTACGCTCTCGTTGGCTGGCCCTCGCTTCATACTCGTCGCTAAACCCACTGGCTCCATATCATCTACAAGACCCTGCTAGGTAAAGTCCCCCCTTATCTCAGCTCACTGGTCACCATAGCATCTCCCACCTGTAGCACACGCTCCAGCAGGTATATCTCTCTAGTCACCCCCAAAACCAATTCTTTCTTTGGCCGCCTCTCCTTCCAGTTCTCTGCCGCCAATGACTGGAACAAACTACAAAAATCTCTGGAACTGGAAACACTTATCTCCCTCACTAGCTTTAAGCATCAACTGTCAAAGCAGCTCACAGATTACTGCACCTGTACATAGCCCACCTATAATTTAGCCAAAACAACTACCTTTTTCCCTACTGTATTTAATTTATTTATTTATTTTGCTCCTTTGCACCCCATTATTTTTATTTCTACTTTGCACATTCTTCCATTGCAAATCTACCATTCCAGTGTTTTACTTGCTATATTGTATTTCCTTTGCCACCATGGCCTTTTTTTTGCCTTTACCTCCCTTCTCACCTCATTTGCTCACATCGTATATAGACTTGTTTATACTGTATTATTGACTGTATGTTTGTTTTACTCCATTGTGTAACTCTGTGTCGTTGTATCTGTCGAACTGCTTTGCTTTATCTTGGCCAGGTCGCAATTGTAAATGAGAACTTGTTCTCAACTTGCCTACCTGGTTAAATAAAGGTGAAATAAATAAAAAAATAAGGGTGCCTGTGTTTACAGCTTTGGGGTGGTACCTGGTAGGTTCATTGATAATTTGTGTGAGATTGAGGGCATCAAGCTTAGATTGTAGGGTGGCTGGGGTGTTAAGCATGTTCCAGTTTAGGTTGCCTAGTAGCACAAGCTCTGAAGATAGATGGGGGGCAATCAGTTTACATATGGTGTCCAGAGCACAGCTGGGGGCGGAAGGCGGTCTATAGCGGGCGGAAACGGTGAGAGACTTGTTATTAGAGAGGTTGATTTTTAAAAGTAGAAGTTCAAATTGTTTGGGTACAGACCTGGATAGTAAGCCTGCAGAGGTATGTCCATCTTTGCAGTAGATTGCAACACTGCCCCCTTTGGCCATTCTATCTTGTCTGAAAATGTTGTAGTTAGGGATGAAAATTTCAGAATTGTTGGTAATCTTCCTAAACCAGGATTCAGACACGGCTAGAACATCCGGGTTGGCAGAGTGTGCTAAAGCAGTGCATAAAACAAACTTAGGGAGGAGGCTTCTAATGTTAACATGCATGAAACCAAGGCTATTACGGTTACAGAAGTCATTAAAAGAGAGCGCCTGGGGAATAGGAGGGGATTCACCTCTACATCACCAGAGGAACAGAGGAGGAGTGGGATAAGAGTACGGATAAAAGCTATGAGAATTGGTCATCTAGAAAGTCTGGAACCGAGAGTAAAAGGTGTTTTCTGGGGGCGATTAAAATAGCTTCAAGGTATAATGTACAGACAAAGGTATGGTAGGATGTGAATACAGTGGAGGTAAACCTAGGTATTGAGTGATGGTGAGAGAGATATTGTCTCTAGAAACATCATTGAAACCAGGTGATGTCATCGCATGTGTGGGTGGTGGAACTGAAAGGTTGGATAAGGTATAGTGAGCAGGGCTCTACAGTGAAATAAGCCAATAAACACTAACCAGAACAGCAATGGACAAGGCATATTGACATTAAGGAGAGACATGCTTAGTCGAGTGAACATAAGGGTCCAGTGAGTAGTGAGGTTGGTTGGGGTTACGGCAATTCAGACAGCTAGCCGGGCCATCGGTAGCAAGCTAGCATAGGATGGAGGTCTGTTTTTAGCCACCTCGTGCGTTTCCATCGGTAGATTAGTGGGGTTCCGTGTGGTAGAGGGGATCAATTCAATTGGCAAAATAGATATAGTTATAGTGACCCAAGAACAATTGGACATGTATGCACAAACACAAGCATACACTATGTAAAGCAATAATTTCCTCACTATTTCATCAGATTGTGGTATTTTTCTATGATTATTTCATAAAGTGAGATTATTTACATGATGTGAAATATTTACCCTAGGTTGAAGACATATATCTAAACAGAGAGGAGGCGAGGAAGAGACTAAAAACCTCACATAAAAACACTGTTTTCTGATTCCTTCCAAGTAACAAAATGTCAAGAGAGGGCCTCTTGAACAAATAGAGGAAATATCTTTCTAGGTATTACAGAGATTAGTTTCAAATCGATTAAATGGAGAGAAGAAAATGCTGCTCTCTGGAGAGCACAGAAAAGCCCTTGAAGGGGGGCAGCCCCTTGAAATACATAATCCTAGTGAAACGTATTTAATAAATGTTTGGCAAAAAACACTTATGGGGGCTGTTTATTACATTTATTACAAAAGACCCCATTGTACTGTATATGTGAGAAGCATGTATCACCTAAGGGGAGATAAATCAAAACAGCAACTGCATGTGTTTGCTAGACTTATTTGAAGACACCATCTAGGGAAACGACACTAACTACACTAACAACTAGACCAATCTGGATGTAGATGCTGTGCCACCAAGTGGGTTGCTTCTGGGTTACACGCAACGTCATCATCTTGCATCATCAGCAGCACACATCAGTATGTTTAACATGGCCTCGTACAACCAACAACCTGGGCGATGGGGATTGCACACTGGGGGGCAATTTCAAAAACCAATATTTATCTTCTTCTCATCAGATAAGTATTTACAACCAAAACACACAACAACAAAAAAACATTTTGTCTGTTTGTTGACTTTGTGTTCGGTTTTCGGTGGGTTTCCGTTGAAATGTAATTATTACCCAGTCTGAGTTTTAACCGTAGAGCTTTCATACAGGGTGTAATGTGTCACTCCTTTTAAACAATGTCATGTTTTAAGCATCCAGGATCAAGTACAAATGACAAAAAGGTCAATCGACAACAGCCTCCCAAGCAAAGCATTGTGGTAATGTAATTACTCATAGTGTGGCGGCCATATCTCTGGCGGGCCGACAATCATCAACAATCTTATCTTGGAATATCGGTGGACTTCCACTCTGGACTATCTATATACAGTTCAAGTCGGAAGTTTACATACACCTTAGACAAATACATTTAAACTCAGTTTTTAACAATTCCTGACATTTAATCCTAATAAATACTCCCTGTTTTAGGTCAGTTAGGATTGCCACTTTATTTTAAGAATGTGAAATGTCAGAATAATAGCAGAGAGAATGATTTATTTCAGATTTTATTTCTTTCATCACATTCCCAGTGGGTCAGAAGTTTGCATGAACTCAATTAGTATTTGGTAGCATTGCCTTTCAATTGTTTAACTTGGGTCAAACGTTTCAGGTAGCCTTCCACAAGCTTCCCACAATAAGTTGGGTGAATTTTGGCCCATTCCTCCTGACAGAGCTGGTGTAACTGAGTCAGGTTTGTAGGCCTCCTTGCTCGCACACGCTTTTTCAGTTCTGCGCACACATTTTCTATGGGATTTTGGTCAGGGCTTTGTGATGGCCACTCCAATACCTTGACTTTGTTGTCCTTAAGCCATTTTGCCACAACTTTGGAAGTATGCTTGGGGTCATTGTCCATTTGGAAGACCCATTTGCGACCAAGCATTAACTTCCTGACTGATGTCTTGAGATGTTGCTTCAATATAACCACATCATTTTCATCCCTCATACTGCCATCTATTTTGTGAAGTTACTAGTCCAACATTCTAACTACTAGGGTAACTGCCGCCTGTCAATTAGCCTATCAGAAGCTTCTAAAGCCATGACATACTTTTCTGGAATTTTCCAAGCTGTTTAAAGGCACATTCAACTTAGTGTATGCACATTTCTGACCCACTGGAATTGTGATACAGTGAATTATAAGTGAAATAATCTGTCTGTAAACAATTGTTGGAATAATTACTTGTGTCATGCACGAAGTAGATGTCCTAACCGACTTGCCAAAATTATAGTTTGTTTAACAATACATTTGTGGAGTGGTTGGAAAACGAGTTTTAATGACTCCAACCTATGTGTTTGTAAACTTACGACTTCAACTGTATCTCAACACACACAGTAGGAGAGAGAACTCCTCTTTTTTTCAAGTGTGAGGATGCTTATCCTTCTGTCATTTCAATAAGTATGTACTAAGTAGGTTCTTTGATGTCTTGCTGTTATTATCTTTCTAGAAACACCACTTATCAAATGTCTCATTTTGGCTCACTCAGCAGCCAAGGCAGAGGAATCATAGTTTCCAACCTCACTCTAGCCCCTGGTCCCAACCCCTCCTAGCACCTCCTCCCATCTTGTGCCTATCTCTCCCTTTTCATGCTCTAAAGACTAGCTTGACATTTCAATGGGCTGCGATTGAATGAAGATTTCTATCACTGTTCTGCATCTGAGAAACATTTGTTGTATGTTTTTTATTTATTATTTGTACCTCTTATTTGTACCTGCAGACAGAATGCAGTGGCCTTTTCGACTGTCAGTCTCCACAGACACTGCAGTAATGACTATGGAACAATGACAAAGCACTGTGTGCTTCTTTTTCCATCTTCTCAGTGAAGTGCACAAAAACATATTAGGTTGTTTGTTTTACCCATTTGCTGGGTCACTTCGTTGGGTTGTTTCTTTAAAAACTGCTGGGTTATTGGTGCTGGGTTATTGAGATCAGAGGACTGGAGGCATAGTAGGGTGCAGCTTTCAGACAGTTGTTTTTAGCCACCCATGAGAGTAAATGCCATTCCTGTTCATCTGTTCTGTTATCACATGTTAAGGTTGAACATTTTTGTATCTTCAATAACACTTACAAAAGTGTATTAGTTCCATAAAAGACCATGTAAATCTCATTGTTGGGATGGTGGTATACCTTATTATAATAAATAAACAATGCTATATAAGTTGCATTTGCAGTATACAAACTTAACATCATGGACAGCAATGGCATTTGTGCTCATGGGTGGCCAATAAGATCTAGCTGAAAGACATGCCCCTACGAAGCCAGACCTCTTGAAAATAACCTAAGTATTATATTAAAAAAGACCCAGGTTCTAAATCAACCGAGCATTAGATTAAGAAATACCCAACTGATGGTTAAATTAGCCCATGTTTGGGTAATCCCAACAACCCAATGTGTTATTCACACAACCCAAATGGCTGGGTCAAAATAACCCAACGTGTTCTGTCCATTATTTAACCAGGTTTTTGTTTTTTCTTTTGACTTAAGACAAGAGGTGTGGGGAGTTCATTACTAATTAGTGATCTTAATTCATCAATCAAATACAAAAGGAGGAGTGAAAACCCACTTCCACTCGGTCCTCTGTGGAATGAGTTTGACAAACTTAGAACCAATGCCAATATGGGGCACTTTCCTCTTTAGATTTTATGTTAAATTAATTACTAAACTTCTTTTTAAGCCCATGTTTCATCATTATTAATTAAAAAGATCTGTCAGCGGTATTTTGCGGAGTAAGCACACTGACTGGATCAGGCTCCTATGTCCCTAGTAAGTTGTCCCTTCAAAGGTGCACCACAGAGCAAAGATATGCAAGGCAGGACCTGCAAATAGTACCACCAGTGGAGAACGAGTGTGTCGAGTGACGCACACAGCATTTGATTTGATTTGAGCTTCCAGTGATGGGCAGGACTCACATGAGGTATGTTTGTGAATTAATTTGATCAAGCTTTGTAGCCGATGAGTCCTTTTTCTCTGTAATAATTGCCACCTAGCAATTTATGAAGTTGGCTTTAGCTAACCATCTCTCAACCTCATAACTAGCTCCAAAGCCATTTAAGGCTATCAATCAAGTTAGAGTTCCTTGTCTAACTATCATAGCTGGCATGCCTGCTGGCAAGGTTTCTAGACTTTAGGAGCCAACTCAAATTGATTGCTCTAATACTTATGATACTTTATACCACAGCATTGTTGAATACTCGTTTCTGATTGGCTAGAAGACACAGTCAGTGTTGTTGAGTGTCCTGATGAGAAGACAAACTAATATAGCTATGCCAGGCAAAATTATACATAAATCAGGTCATTGTTATGGATGTATTCATATGAATGTCAATAGAAAATTGCTACTTGCTGTTATTTTGGCTGCAGAGGTTTTGACTGTTAGCCTCAGCTATCTGGCTAGCTAGCAAGCAAGGGATAAGAACGATGCCAGCGAGCATGGCAACGGAACATAAAGAACGAATGAGTCCATGAATATCAAACTAATCGAATGAGTGAGTTTAAATACATTTTTACAGGGACAGTGCACATTAATCCATGTTGCAGCAAGTGCCGGTTTTAGAGCCGGTTTCAACCGCATCAATGGGCAGGTTAATAAAAACAACTAAAATAACAATACAGACCAAGAATGATCAGTCAGCACATGCAGAGCAACATAGGACAAGCAACACGTAGCACACAGACGGAGCAATAGCACAAAAAGCAACCTAACAAAATACATAAAAGCAACAAACAGAATTTCCACACCTCAAACTGCAGACAATGGATAACATGGAAAGTGGCAATACACATCTATGGATTATTTTCACAAGTCTGATTGTCCTTTTTCAATGTCTATATGTTTTTTGTGAAGGTGTGATAGCTGGTGCAGTTGTGCATGTCTGATGGCAGTGTGTTCCAGACATGGGAAGCTCTCACAGAGAAAGCAGATTGACTAGAGGTGTTTTTCCTTAAGGCAGAATCACCTCTCATGGCAGACCTTGTGGATCTGCTGCTATTGGTTTGGGTTTTCTGTTTGACAAAAGTACTAAGTGGAGGGTAAGATAGGCCATTTAGGATCTTAAATACAAGATATGCGTCGGTCTATTGCATAAGATTCTCCCAACGCAGGAGCTCATGCTTGAGGATGTAACAGTGATGAGGGCTATTGGGCCCAAGCACATAGAGAGCCTGTTTGTAGACATACTGAATGGGTTTTAATGGTATACAGCAAGCTTGGGACCAACTAGTCAAGCAGTATGTTGTGGGTGAGTATCATAGCATTTAAGTACAGTTTTGCTGTCTGTGTTGTCAAACAGTTCAGAATGTTTTGGAAATGAGCTAGTGTCACGAACCGGCTCGAAGACCGTAACAAAAAAAGAAGACAACGTAGAGATCAAGGAATAGCAAAAAATATTTATTAACTGAAGTAACCTGAATACAATTAACAATGGTGTCAGTAGTCAGTAGTGTAAGTGAGTAGTTGCATGCATAGATGTGATAATGGGGGGGGGGGGGGGGGTGTTGAATGGTGCTAAAGCAAACAAACAAAACGGCCACAAAATGCCACAACCAAAATCCAACAGTGTGTCTGCATGGAGAGAATCTCCATGAAATGGGGGAAAGGTGTATTTATCCCGGGACACACCCGGGCCCAGGTGTGTCCCATTTCGCTGACAACCCTCCCTGCTCCGCCCAACAACATCCTATTAAGGAAAACAAGAGCAAAGAGAAAGAATTTGGCAGACAGAGTAGGTTGTCACATTAGGTTGAATTTGATTATTTTATAGGTACCTTTTTCACCTGCTTTTTAAAAAGAGAGGTTGGAATCAAGTCTGATGCCAAGGAACTTAAAAACGGATACAACTGGAGCGATTGGGTTGTACGGACCATCAGCGTTTATCCCTTACATGTGGCAGTTCTACTAAACTAAGGCATAAAAGTGCATCATTAATTAAAATGACAATGGAACATGTTAAGAGGAATGCTTAGATTATAATGGATCTAGATTGCAATAAAAATCTGTTTCAGGTGATTTAAAAGTGATACATTTCCTAGGGCGGCCAGCCCCGATCCGGACCCGGCCTCTCTCCCCTGTCCAGCCTCACGTATTTTGTATCCTTACGCATTTTGTACCCTCTCGAAAATAATAGGTGTGACACCCCTTCAGAAGTCAGATTTGCTAGTTTTTCACAAGAACTTGAAGATCTAGCCTTCACGTCAGCCAATGACTTTACACTAAAAGTGTGATGATATTCAGTTCCCTAGTTTGGTTTCATGGAGCGTTTGTGAGAATTTTACAAAATAAGTTCTCCTTTCACAACACCTGAAAATAACTGTTCCAAAATGCAATTTGCGATACGCACATTCTACATGACGTTAGCAAGCTAGCTTGTTTACAACGGGCTAAAGTTTCCATGCGACTGTCGCTGCTGCATTACAATACCTAGTACTCTGGTCCTAAAATGTATATCCGCTACTCACACAGGTCTAGGATTCAATTCAGCCAGGGTTAATTTGCGTAGAGCTCCAAGACAGGATTGTGTCAAGGCACAGATCTGGCGAAGGGTTCGAACACATTTCTGCAGCATTGAAGGTCCCCAAGAACACAGTTGCCTCCATCATTCTTAAATTAAAGAACTTTTGAACCACAAAGACTCTTCCTAGAGCTGCTCGTCAGAGAGGTGACCAAAAACCCGATGGTCAATCTGACAGAGCTCTAGAGCTCATCTGTGGAGATGGGAAAACCTGTCATGTATTGTCATGTTATGTCTTGTTCCTGTTCTTTCTCTTCACTTCGTTTCCCCCTGCTGGTCGTATTTGGTTACCTTCTCCCCTTTCCTTCCCCCAGCTGTTCCTCATCTCCTCTAACTACCTCGTTTACTCTCTCCCACCTGTTCCCTTTTTTCCCTCTGATTAGGTTTCTATTTCTCTCTCTGTTTCTGCTTCTGTCTTTGTCAGATTCTCGTTTGCTTCACCCTTGTCCCGTCCTGTCGTAATCTGCCTCTTCATCAGATGCTACGTGTGATCAGGTACCTCTGTCCTCTACAACCCGCGCCTACCCGGAGAGACCAGCAGTCTGTTGCCGCTAACCCTGCTATTCTCCTCTGCTGCTAGAAGGGGACTCTCCTGTAAAGATCAGAGGACTTTATGATTTATTTGTCGCCCTCTCTGCGGGTTGTCTATTTTGTCAACCAATACATCTGAAGAGGATTTATGTCTTCCCTGTGTTTGGACATTAAAAGACTCTGTTTCTGTTAAACCGCTTTTGGGTCCTCACTCACCTGCATAACAAAACCTTCCAGAAGGACAACCATCTCTGCAACACCACCAATCAGGCCTTTATGGTAGAGTGGCCAGACTGAGGCCACTCCACAGTAAAAGGCACATGACAGCCTGCTTGGCGTTTGCCAAAAGGCACCTAAGGACTCTCAGACCAGGAGAAACAAAATTCTCTGGCCTGAAGAAACCAATATTGAATGCCAAATATCACGTCTGGAGGACGTGAACCTGAAGCAAGGTGGTGACAGCATCATGCTGTGGAGATGTTTTTCCTCTGCAGGGACTGGGAGACTAATCAGGTCAAAGCAAAGATGAACGGAGTAAAGTACAGAGAGCTCCCTGATGATAACCTGCTCCAGGACCTCAGACTGAGGCGAAGGTTCACCATCCAACAGGACAACGACTAAGCACACAGCCAAATCAATGCAGGAGTGGCTTCGGGACAAGTCACTGAATGTCCTTGAGTAGCCCAGCCAGAGCCCGAACTTGAACCCGATCGAACATCTAACTAGCTGTGCAGCGTTGCTCCCCATCCAACCTAACAAAGCTTGA
The DNA here is from genome assembly GCF_034236695.1 of Oncorhynchus nerka. Taxonomy (NCBI): domain Eukaryota; kingdom Metazoa; phylum Chordata; class Actinopteri; order Salmoniformes; family Salmonidae; genus Oncorhynchus; species Oncorhynchus nerka. The sequence continues at coordinate 44,183,025 of NC_088397.1, forward strand.
GGAACTGCAGAGAAGAATGAGAGGAATGCCCCAAATACAGGTGTGCCTAGCATTTAGCGTCATACTGAAGAAGACTTGAGGGTGTAATTGCTGCCAAAGGTCCTTCAACAAAGTACAGAGTAAAGGGTCTGAATAGTTACAGTATGTAAATGTGACATTGCAGTTTTTAAATTTGAATATATTTGCAAACATGTCTAAACCTGTTTTTGCTTTGTCATAATGATGTAGAGTGAAGAACATTTTAGTCAATATTAGAATGAGGCTGTAAAATCATTTTTTGGGGAAAAAGTAAAGGGTCTGAATAGGCACTGTATACCCCTGTATAGTTATTCTGCATTTTGTTGTGTCACAGCTTCAATTCAACATGTATTCAATGTATTTATTTTTTCTCACCCATCTACACACAATACCCATAATGACAAGCACTGTAAATTGTATATTTTTTCAAATGTAATCTCAAGTAGTTCCTACTTCACATTGTTTCTTAATTACGTGTACACATACAGGATAGCAAATTACAGTAAATAGTGTATCATAAATTCATTAGTACAAAACATTTAGATGGTAAAAGGTGTACTCTGAGGCCATTAACCAAGGTCCTCTTCTCATGAGTCTGGTCGCTGCGTATTACAACCCAGCTGGAGAGCACTTGTACAAGTTTAATTTACTGAAATGGAGTAATCATGCAGACAGAATGAAGGTGAGAGCGAGAGAGAGAGAGAAGGAGAGTGAGAGAGAGCGTATGCGAGAGTGCTTGCGAGAGAGCAGGAGAGCACAGTGTAGTGGAGGATATGTGTGTATTTCTTTCTGCACATGGGCCTCATGATGTACATTTCATTAGGTATTAATGACTAGTGTGTTGTGGCGAGCTGCGCTGCCTTCTATCCACCAAGGTGTCGCACCTGCAAGGTCATGCAAAACAAGCACCTGTTGGATTAATGATCATAACTCTAACCATAATCATCACCTTAAACTAGAAACAGTAGTCAGTGGACCGAATAGACCCGAGTTACAGCTTACTGCATGATCACTCCATCTCTCTAGTGTAGCCTTCTGTGTGCTTGTCTGTATGTGCACCAGCGGAGGTCGCTAAGGGCCTCGTTAGGTGCCATGGTCACAGATGTGATGATTCATAGAATTACTTAATCAGAGAATTAATAATGAGTTTGAAAATGTGGAAAATAGAGAGTGAATGGAAAAGTACTGTAATTTAACACGGAGCACACATGAGCACATGGCAGTGCTGATGTGAAACACTAAGGAAAGAGAGACAGGGATAGGACACAATGTTTTGTTCTTTGAATTCCAATGTTTAGTTTGTAAACAAACAGAATCCCCCATTGAAATATTTTCTTAACCTTTGCACGGAATACCATTGGGGCATTGTGAACATTACAATCACACAAGACTCACATACCTCTATCAAGTTGAATCAGGTTATCGTGTCTATCGAACCTGACATTTAACTCATGATTGTTGGTATATAGCCTACTGTATATTGTTTCTGCTCTCCAGAGAGACTCAACTGTAGTATTCAGACAAGTGACATACTATTCATGTACAGATTAATGAGAGGTTGAATCACGAGGGCCAAAGCAACTATAAAATAGCAGGAAAAATACCCTGATTAATGATTGCTGAAATTCTCTGCAGCTAATATCACAAATGGAATGTGAGTGAGTCCACAGGCTAAGTATGTGGAAGTATGCTGCAAGGAGGCATGAGGACTGCAGATGTGGCCAGGGCAATAAATTGCAATGTCTGTACTGTGAGACGCCTATGACAGCGCTACAGGGAGAAAGGACGGACAGCTAATCGTGGCAGACAACGTGAAACAACACCTGCACAGGATCGGTACATCCGAACATCACACCTGTGGGACAGGTACAGGATGGCAACAACAACTGCCCGAGTTACACCAGGAACGCACAGTCCCTCCATCAGTGCTCAGACTGTCTGCAATAGGCTGACAGAGGCTGGCCTGAGGGCTTGTAGGCCTGTTGTAAGGCAGGTCCTCCAGACATCACCGGCAACAACGTCGCCTATGGGCACAAACCCACCGTCACTGGACCAGACAGGATTGGCTAAAAGTGCTCTTCACTGACGAGTCGTGGTTTTGTCTCACCAGGCAGGGGTGACGGTCGGATTCGCGTTTATCGTCGAAAGAATGAGTGTTACACCGAGGCCTGTACTCTGGAGCGGGATCGTTTTGGAGGTGGAGGATCCGTCATGGTCTTGGGCGGTGTGTCACAGCATCATCGGACTGAGCTTGTTGTCATTGCAGGCAATCAACGCTGTGCGTTACAGGGAAGACATCCTCCTCCCTCATGTGGTACCCTTCCTGCAGGCTCATCCTGACATGACCCTCCAGCATGACAATGCCACCAGCCATACTGCTTGTTCTGTGCGTGATTTCCTGCAAGACAGGAATGTCAGTGTTCTGCCATGGCCAGCGAAGAGTTGTTCAATCTTGTTATGTTCATACAATTATTTACACATCAAATCAAAGTTTATTTGTCACTTGCGCCGAATACAACAAGTGTAGACCTTACAGTGAAATGCTTACTTACAGGCTCTAACCAATAGTGCAGAGAGAAAAAAAAGTGTGTGTGTGTGTGTGGGTAGGTAAGTAAAGAAATAAAACAGCAGTAAAAAGAAAATAAGAGAAGCAAGGTTATGTACAGACACCGGTTAGTCAGGCTTATTGAGGTAGTATGTACATGTGGGTATGGTTAAAGTGACTATGTACGGTATATATGATGAACAGAGAGTAACAGTAGCGTAAAAAAAAGGGGTTGGCGGGTGGTGGGACACAATGTAGATAACCATGGTAGCCAATGTGCGGAAGCACTGGTTAGTTGGGCCAAATGATCTAGTATGTACATGAATGTATAGTTAAAGTGACTATGCATATATGATAAACAGAGAGTAGCAGCAGCGTAAAAGAGGGGTTGGGTGGGGCACACAATGCAAATAGTCCGGGTAACCATTTGGCTACCTGTTCATGAGTCTTACGGCTTGGGGGTAAAAACTGTTGAGAATACTTTTTGTCCTAGACTTGGCACTCCGGTAACGATTGCCATGCGGTAGTAGAGAGAACAGTCTATGACTAGGGTGGCTGGGGCCTTCCTCTGACACCGCCTGGTGTAGAGATCCTGAATGGCAGGCAGCTTTGCCCCAGTGATGTACTGGGCCGTACGCACTACCCTCTGAAGTGCCTTGCGGTCGGAGGCAGAGCAATTGCCATACCAGGAAGTGATGCAACCGGTCAGGATGCTCACAATGTTGCAACTGTAGAACCTTTTGAGGATCTTAGGACCCATGCCACATCTTTTTAGTTTCCTGAGGGGGAACAGGCTTTGTCGTGCCCTCTTCACAACTGTCTTGATGTGTTTGGACCATTCTAGTTTGTTGTTGATGTGGACACCAAGGAATTTGAAGCTCTCAATCTGCTCCACTACAGCTCCGTCGATGAGAATGGGGACGTGCTCGGTGCTCCTTTTCCTGTAGTCCACAATCATCTCCTTAGTCTTGGTTAAGTTGAGGGATAGGTTGTTATTCTGGCACCACCTGGCCAGGTCTCTGACCTCCTCCCTATAGACTGTCTTTTCGTTGTCGGTGATCAGGCCTACCACTGTTGTGTCGTCGGCAAACTTAATGATGGTGTTGGAGTCGTGCCTGGCCATGCAGTTGTGGGTGAACAGGGAGTACAGGAGGGGACTGAGCACGCACCCCTGGGGAGCTCCAGTGTTGAGGATCAGCGTGGCAGATGTGTTGCTACCTACCCTCTCCACCTGGGGGCGGCCCGTCAAGAAGTCCAGGATCCAGTTGCAGAGGGAGATATTTATTCCCGGGTTCCTTAGCTTAGTGATGAGCTTTGAGGGTACCATGGTGTTGAACGCTGAGCTGTAGTCAATGAATACCATTCTCACATAGGAGTTTCTTTGGTCCAGGTGGGAAAGGGCAGTGTGGAGTGCAATAGAGATTGCATCATCTGTGGATCTGTTGGGGCGGTATGCAAATTGAAGTGGGTCTAGGGTTTCTGGGATAATGGTGTTGATGTGAGCCATTACCAGCCTTTCAAAGCACAACATGGCTATGGACGTGAGTGCCATGGGTCTATAGTCATTTAGGCAAGTTGCCTTTGTGTTCTTGGGTACAGGGACTATGGTGGTCTGCTTGAAACATGTTGGTATGACAGACTCAATCAGGGACATGTTGAAAATGTTAGTGAAGACACCTGCCAGTTGGTCAGCACATGCCCGGAGCACACGTCCTGGTAATCCATCTGGCCCAGCAGCCTTGTGAATGTTGACCTGTTTAAAGGTCTTACTCACGTCGGCTACGGAGAGCGTGATCACACAGTCGTCCGGAACAGCTGATGCTCTCATATGCATGCCTCAGTATTGCTTGCCTCGAAGCGAGCATAGAAGTGATTTAGCTCGTCTGGTAGGCTCGTGTCACTGGGCAGCTCTCGGCTGTGCTTCCCTTTGTAGGGAAGTTTGCAAGCTCTGCCACATCCGACGAGCGTCGGAGCCGGTGTAGTATGATTCAATCTTAGCCCTGTATTGACGCTTTGCCTGTTTGATGGTTCGTCGCAGGGCATAGCGGGATTTCTTGTAAGCTTCTGGGTTAGAGTCCCGCACCTTGAAAGCGGCAGCTCTACCCTTTAGCTCAGTGCGTATGTTGACTGTAATCCATGGCTTCTGGTTGGGGTATGTACGCACAGTAACTGTGGGGACGACGTCCTCAATGCACTTATTGATAAAGCCAGTGACTGATGTGGTGTGTTCCTCAATGTCATCGGAAGATTCCCGGAACATGTTCCAGTCTGTGATAGTAAAGCAGTCGTGTAGTTTAGCATCTGCTTCATCTGACCATTTCTTTATTGACCGAGTCACTGGTGCTTCCTGCTTAAATTTTTGCTTGTGAACAGGAATCAGGAGGATAGAGTTGTGGTCGGATTTACCAAATGGAGGGCGAGGGATAGCTCTGTATGCATCTCTGTGTGTGGAGTACAGGTGATTTAGAATTGTTTTCCCTCTGGTTGCACATTTAACATGTTGATAGAGATTTGGTAGAACTGATTTAAGTTTCCCTGCATTAAAGTCTCCGGCCACTAGGAGCGCTGTCTCTGGGTGAGTGGTTTCCTGTTTGCTTATACAGCTGGCTGAGTGTGGTCTTAGTGCCGGCATCTGTCTGTGGTGGTAAATAAACAGCCACAAAAATTATAGCTGAGAAACCTCTAGGCAAGTAGTGTGGCCTGCAATTTATCATAATATACTCTACTTCAGGCGAGCAAAATCTAGAGACTTCCTTAGATTTCGTGAACCAGCTGTTATTTTCAAATATGCACAGACCGCCCCCCCTGGTCTTACCAGAGTGTGCTGTTCTATCCTGCTGGTGCAGCATGGCCGATGTAGTCAACTTTTTCTGGTCCATGACGTTGTGTGTGAATGTTTATCCTTTTAAGGTTGGAAAAGAGACCCTTTCAGACAGATTTTTTAAATCCTTAATCCCAGACTTGGAACACATACCTGTCCACCGAATAGCAGGCAGGGGAAGCAAAAATAGTGTTTAGCCACGGATTCCTATAAAAAAACTCTGTACTTTAGCTGGCTGCCCCTCCACCACAGAAAGAGCTGAGCTAGGCTGAAGCACCTTCATTTTGGAGCAACCTTACTTAACAGAGTATGCTGCTTCATTAACTCAAGGATAACTATTTTTTTTTTACATTGTATGCAAACTGATATGTGACACGAATGAATGCCAAAATGAAATGCAAAACATGTGGTGCTCAAAAAACCCTCTGCCCCACCTGAACCTGAATGACGGGTCACCACTGACCTGTCCCCTAAATCGGCATGAGCTTTAGCCAGCTTCTCTGACTATTGTTGTCATACCATGTATGACAAGATTGCATGACAACAACATGCCTGCATGACAACGCTAGTCAGAGGAGTTGGCTAAAGCTCATACAGATATGAGGCCATGCATACTAGAAGGCATACAATGAACATTACAGTCCGTTTTGAGAACAGCTTGGCTAAGAGATGACAATAAGCTTTGGGCCAACCTCAGAATGGAGCACTAAAAGACTATAAACTGTTAAATGTAATTACATCTGCAATGGCAGACTGTGGTGCTGCATTAGTGTCTGAAAGGACCAATGGGGAGGTCAAGTTCCATTTTCCTCTCACAGTGACAGCATGGGACCTAGTGGCATGGCATGGGCTACGGCCTCAAAGCCTTAACAAGCCCCTTAATACACAGTTCCATCTAGGGCTATATGCCTTAGTTATCATTTTTTTACGGACAAATACTATGATTGAACTACTGGATACAAATGCAGATCAACACTTCAGTTGTGGAGAGCGCTTGTATAAACATATCTCGTTCAAACATAAAATCTGTTCTAATCCCTCTCATCTGTTCCTATAACTGTGAGATGTGGGCTGCATTGTCACTGAGGCACGGCTGAGTACACAATAGTGCCTTAATCCAGAGCGGCTGACTCATCGAGATGTGGATTAGGCTGCTGTATACGTTTTCCACCCTACGCTAAAAGAAAAAAAAAACAGTCATCAGCAGAAACCCAAACCGCCGCGATCATCCACGCTTTTCCCCTTGTTCGTAAAATGGAACGCCGATTGTGCTTGGGGAGACGTAATGATAAGCTTGGGCATGACAAGAGAAATGCCAGCGCCTTATGCCTTTTATCAGTAGATGGCGGATTGCTGCTGCGTGTTCATACTTGAGTTTTGGAGGGGAAGTTACTCCTCTGTATTCTCAGCAGAGAGCAGTGATGCTATACTTAATATATTCAAGGGGCATCTTAGGGAAATAAATGTTGTGTAGTTTTATTATCATAAAGGAGTATCTCAGGAACAGAAATGTGGTTGTGTGGTTTCAATGTTTAATATTTAAAATGTCATATTTTGTCTAATGATGTTCTGTGTTATGTCATTCTGTATTATGTTTCATGTTTTGTGTGGAACACAGGAAGAGTAGCTGCTGCTTTTCAACAACAAATAGAGATCCTAATTAAATAACAAATATATTTATAATATCATAAAAAGGCTATCTAATATATACGTGTCCTATATCGGCTGAAAGCTTAAATTCTTGTTCATATAACTGCACTGTTCAATTTACAGTAGCTATTACTGCGATAAAATGCCATGCTATTGTTTGAGGAGAGCTCCTAACAACAAAATATTTTTTTCACCATGATATGTTTGATAAATTCACCTCTGAAGGTGAAATGTGTACTTACATTCTGCAATCGTGATGTGACTTATCAAAGAAAGGGTCGCAGAGATAACATGAAGTAACATGAAGTTTTGTTAGATAAAATCCATTTTCATATCCTAAAAAGTTCCATATAGCATGCACGATCGAATTTGTATTTCCATGCGTTCAATTTGCTAAGAAAGGAATCTGTGAAAATCTAACCCTAAACGTTGTTTCAACCAGTCAAATCACATGTGTATGTATTCCTCAGAAATCCTAGAATGTAACCAGACTTCACTATATCATTAGGGGTGTAGCATATCCTATGGGACACCAAATTTGGTCATAGAGCGACGCCTTCATGGCACGCCGATGACTGGGGCAGTCTTCACTTGATCAACTCTAACTTTGTCAAAATAAGCACCAATCGGGGTCAAACAAAGCTAGCTAGATAGCCAATGAGCTGGGCTTTATGGGAGTATCTGGAAACCCTGTATCTGTCGCAGAATGTAGCTGCTAACCTTTTGCGACAGCATTCCTTTTCCCTTTGGACAAAAATTATAAGAATATTAAATTATGAAGTTATGAAAACTGGTTATTTTGCAAATGTTTAACTTATAATATGGCTACTAATACTGGAAAAGCTAAATCAAAGTCCAAGTTTACAGATTTGATGATATTCTTGCAGAAAAAATGGAATATGAATGCAAATGTCTCCACAATTTGTCCAAATGTGCCTGGGTGACTTCACACTAAATGTCATGTAGATTGCTCATACTTCAACTTTTCCGTCTTTGCACATTTGCACATATACTGCTGCCATCTTGTGTACACCATCGGAATTACAAACAGATTGATGGCTGGAAGTGTGACATTTCTGTTGCATTTCAAAGATGATGGTGTTTTTTCTTTGTATTTTCTTCTGCCAGATATCTTGTGTTATATTCTCCTACATTCAATTCACATTTCCACAGACGTCAAATTGTTTCCTTTCAAATGGTACCAAGAATATGCATATCCTTGCTTCAACGCCTGAGCTACAGGCAGTTACATTTCGGTATTTACTTTTAGGCGAAAATTGAAAAAAAGGGGGCTATCCCTAACATATACCAAAGGGTATATACAGTGGGGCAAAAAAGTATTTAGTCAGCCACCAATTGTGCAAGTTCTCCCACTTAAAAAGATGAGAGAGTCCTGTATAATTTTCATGACAGGTACACTTCAACTATGGCAGACAAAATGAGAAAAAAAATCCAGAAAATCACATTGTAGGATTTTTAATGAATTTATTTGCAAATTAGGGTGGAAAATAAGTATTTGGTCAATAACAAAAGTTTATCTCAATACTTTGTTATATACCCTTTGTTGGCAATGACAGAGGTCAAACGTTTTCTGTAAGCCTTCACAAGGTTTTCACACACTGTTGCTGATATTTTGGCCCATTCTTCCATGAAGATCTCCTCTAGAGCAGTGATGTTTTGTGGCTGTTGCTGGGCAACACGGACTTTCAACTCCCTCCAAAGATTTTCTATGCGTTTGAGATCTGGAGACTGGCTAGGCCACTCCAGGACCTTGAAATGCTTCTTACGAAGCCACTCCTTCGTTGCCCGGGCGGTGTGTTTGGGATCATTGTCATGCTGAAAGACCCAGCCACGTTTCATCTTCAATGCCCTTGCTGATGGAAGGAGGTTTTCACTCAAAATCTCACGATACATGGCCCCATTCATTCTTTCCTTTACACGGATCAGTCGTCCTGGTCCCTTTGCAGAAAAACAGCCCCAAAGCATGATGTTTCCAACCCCATGCTTCACAGTATGGTGTGGTGTTCTTTGGATGCAACTCAGCATTCTTTGTCCTCCAAACACGACGAGTTGAGTTTTTACCAAAAAGTTATATTTTGGTTTCATCTGACCATATGACATTCTCCCAATCTTCTTCTGGATCATCCAAATGCTCTCTAGCAAACTTCAGACCAGCCTGGACATGTACTGGCTTAAGCAGGGGGACACGTCTGGCACTGCAGGATTTGAGTCCCTGGCGGTGTAGTGTGTTACTGATGGTAGGCTTTGTTACTTTGGTCCCAGCTCTCTGCAGGTCATTCACTAGGTCCCCCCATGTGGTTCAGGGATTTTTGCTCACCGTTCTTGTGATCAGTTTGACCCCACAGGGTGAGATCTTGCGTGGAGCCCCAGATCGAGGGAGATTATCAGTGGTCTTGTATGTCTTCCATTTCCTAATAATTGCTCCCACAGTTGATTTCTTCAAACCAAGCTGCTTACCTATTGCAGTCTTCCCAGCCTGGTGCATGTCTACAATTTTGTTTCTGGTGTCCTTTGACAACTCTTTGGTCTTGGCCATAGTGGAGTTTGGAGTGTGACTGTTTGAGGTGGTGGACAGGTGTCCTTTATACTGATAACAAGTTCAAACAGGTACCATTAATACAGGTGTAACGAGTGGAGGACAGAGGAGCCTCTTAAAGAAGAAGTTACAGGTCTGTGAGAGACAGAAATCTTGCTTGTTTGTAGGTGACCAAATACTTATTTTCCACCATAATTTGCAAATAAATTCATAAAAAATCCTACAACGTGATTTTCTGGATTTTTTTTCTCATTTTGTCTGTCATAGTTGAAGTGTACCTATGATGAAAATTACCGGCCTCTCTCATCTTTTTAAGTGGGAGAACTTGCACAATTGGTGGCTGACTAAATACTTTTTTGCCCCACTGTATATATAAATTACCACGGATAAATTATTCGATTCTATTAGTGATTTAAGAACCTGGATGGCTCACAACTTCCTCCAGCTAAATCAAGACAAGACTGAGGTTCTTATTGTTGCAGCAAAAGCACAGAGAGAGAATTTGAATTTAATTGCAATAAAGATAAAACACCAGGTAAAAAACTGAGGTGTTATTTTAGATTCTGAACTCAATTTTTAATCACACATTAGGAATGTGACCAAAATAGCCTTTTACCACCTGAGGAACATTTCCAAGGTGCGTCCATTTCTCTCTCAGGCTGACACAGAGAGTCTCATCAATCCTTTTATTACAATCAGGCTTGACTACTGTAATGCTCTCCTGTCTGGTCTACCCAAGAAAGCCATTGGTCAACTGCAAAACATACAGAATTCTGCAGCCCAGTTACTGACCAAGACCAAATGGAGAGCACACATTACACTGGTTTTACCGTCGCTGCACTAGCTGCTTGTGAGTTTTAGAATTAATTTTAAGATTCTTCTATTGGTTTTTAAATCTATCCACGATTGTGCAACACAATACATGTCCGACTGCTTTTAAGTTATGTACCCAATAGGTCCCTCAGGTCCTCTGGCACTGGCTTTTTAACTGTCCCAAAGCCTAGGACCAAGAGGCATGGAGAGGCAGCCTTCAGTTACCATGCACCCCCAGCCTTTGGAATAGCCTGCCAGAGAACCTGAGGGGGGCCTAAACTGTGGACATTTTTTTTTAAACACGCCTTTTTAGCTTTGATTTCCTTAGGGTGCTTTTTAGTCGTTCAGTTTTTTATTTATTTTTATCCTCTTATATTTGGTGTGTAGTAAATATATATATATATTTCTTTTTTGCCTGTGAAGAACATTGTGTTGCATTCCATGTCTGAAATGTGCTGTACAAATGAAGTGTTTGATTTGATAGTTTGTTTTGTAGGGGGGCTCCTTTTGGCTGCTAAGTCATATGACATATGATTACTATATCTCTCATGCCAAAACATATTGGAACAATATCTTGTCTTGTTGCTTTTTGTACTATGTTGCTCTGTCTTTATGCTACGTCTTGCTTGTCCTATGTTGCTCTGCGTGTACTCACTGCTCATTGATTGTCTGTATTGTAATTGTTTCTAATAACCTGCCCAGGGACTGCAGTTGAAAATGAGCTGGCTGGCTAACACCAGCAATTTTACTGAAACGTTGATTAATGTGCACTGTCCCTGTAAAAATTAAATAAACTCAAACTCAACACCACCAAAAAATTGCAGGGTGCGATAACACCAGACAGTAACACAGTGCAGTTAACGTCAGTCGAAACATAATCCCCACACACAAAGTTCTCACTTAGAATAGAGTATGGAAGGACAATTTGAAATAAATGGAGTGACTGCAAATGTGATTTGACTAAGGCAGATGCCTCTAGACAGAACAGAGCAGAGAGAGAATTTAAAATCAGCCACTTATTCTCTCCTCACCCCACAAGCTAAATTTCACACTTTCTTGAATTGAGAAATTGCATTTCAACACAGTTTCTTTTGGTCAGCCGCAAACATTTGCACATTCCACACACTGATCCTATGACAATTACAATACAAATTAAGCAAGAAAACACATGTTTTTTTTGTTGAATAATTAATTGACTCTCCTTTGTCCCTCAGGTATTGCTGGCAACCCAGTGCTTTTCAATGGGAATGGAGACGCCCCTGGTCGCTATGAGATTTACCAGTACCAGATCAGAAACCAAACAGCTGAGTACAAAATCATCGGGCACTGGACTGACCAGCTCTATCTGAATGTAAGCACTTGTTTTTTTATAGTTCATACAGCAGCGGCAGATGCTGTACTTTAGATATATTATCAGACTCGTCCCCTCCACATTACCTTCATGGGTTTCACCATGTGTGTCAGTGGCTCTCCTCCTGACACAGCTATGATTGGCTGTTGTCATCTGTTGGTTCTACTGCAGCGCTTCCTTGGCTCAGTAATTCCTCTTGATCCATTTGCTACTGGCTTTGTGCACACATCTTAAAAGTTGAAAACATCCAGAGGGTGCTTTAGTGATTAACAACAAAGACTGAAATGAAAAGAAAGCAGTAAGAGCTTAAAAACCGATACATTGGTATAGTGACTTCAGACACCACCCACTGTCTTAGGGAAACAATAGTGTGCAATTGTGGACACATAGGGGTAACAAAGCTATAACAATGAATTACATGAAGCCGGCCCCGCAAATTATGCTTAAATGGAATAAGAAGAGATGGCCTTGGGCTAAGAAAGATAGAAATAAAAAAATAAGCAGGTTTCTATGGAGTTGACCTGGTTTCTATGGAGTTGACCTAGTTTCTATGGAGTTGACATGGTTTCTATGGAGTTGATCTGGGTCTGTACCTCTTTCAATGCTGTGAACACAGAATGAATGGAATGGTGTTGTATATTCTAGTCCTGGGCACCTACTGTAGTGTGGACCAATTCTCTTTCCTAAGGATATTTTAGTCAATTAGGATTCGTATATCTGTTAATGAAATACACATTTGGGGATGAGTTTGCCGCCTATGAATTTAACAACCAACATCGATGGCAAAAAAGTGAATAACATGACACTAAATATACTGTTTTAAAAAGGCAAATAGAGTTTGGGAGAGGAGAATCCCCAAAACGAACCGCATGCCAGTGGCAATTTTCATTAAACAAGAAGAGACTGTGTATGGGTTATAGTGTAAGTTATTTGAGAAGTGTTTGACTGTACCCCTCCTCTCCATCTCAATCAGATCCGAGCAATGCACTGGCCAGGTGGAGGTCGTCAGATCCCTTACTCCATCTGCAGCCACCCCTGCCAGGCCGGAGAGCGCAAGAAAATAGTGAAGGGCATCCCTTGCTGCTGGCACTGCGAGCGCTGCGACGGCTACCAGTACCAGGCAGACACCTACAGCTGCAAGATGTGCCGCTTTGACCTGCGTCCCAACGAGAACCACACGGCCTGTCGTCCCATCCCCATTTTCAAGCTGGAATGGAGTTCCCCCTGGGCCGTCATACCTGTCCTCATCTCCGTGGTGGGCATCATGGCCACTCTGTTTGTGGTGGTCACCTTTATCCGCTACAATGACACGCCCATCGTCAAGGCGTCAGGCCGCGAGCTCAGCTACGTTCTACTGACGGGTATCTTCATGTGCTACGCCACCACTTTTCTCATGATATCTGCCCCTGACGTGGGCATCTGCTCCCTCAGACGGATCTTCCTGGGTCTGGGGATGAGTATCAGCTACGCAGCCCTGCTCACCAAGACTAACCGCATCTACCGCATCTTCGAGCAGGGATCCATGTCGGTGAGCGCCCCCAGGTTCATCTCCCCAGCCTCCCAGCTGGTCATCACCTTCAGCCTGACTTCGGTGCAGCTACTGGGGGTGTGTATCTGGTTTGGCGTGGACCCGTCTCAGGCCATCATCGACTACGAGGACCAGCGCATGGCCAATCCGGACATGGCCCGTGGCGTGCTCAAATGTGACATCTCTGACCTTTCTCTGATTTGCCTGCTCGGCTACAGCATGCTGCTAATGGTCACCTGCACAGTGTACGCCATCAAGACTCGAGGCGTGCCGGAGGCCTTCAACGAGGCCAAGCCCATCGGCTTCACCATGTACACCACCTGTATCATCTGGCTGGCCTTCATCCCCATCTTCTTTGGTACCTCCCAGTCCACAGAGAAGGTAAGCTCAGAGGTGTGTTTTTTTCTGGTCTGTTTGTTTTTGCACTTGTTGATATCCAAAAGGATGGCATAAGCACAAAGAGGATTATACAGACTGGGTCCCTCTCTCTCTCTGTGTCTCTCTCTCACACACTCTCTCTGTCTTTTGTCTTGGTTGAAATAAAATGCTTTTTTATAATGTTTTGTTTATAGAGAGGCCTTTACACCATTGTTCGTTTATGGAAGGAGTGTGCTGGGGAGTCAGTGTAGGTAGGTGGACATGACTGGATGAAAAAAGCATTATGCTATGGTATGCATGAGTCTTTTCTGGCAGAGCTTCTCTCTAGAGTCGAACATGCTGACCACACTGACTAGGTATCTCCCTTTTCCCTTTCCTGCATTTAAAAAAAAAACAAGTCAGTTAAGGACAAATTCTTATTTACAATGACGGCCTACACCCGGGCCAGTTGTGCGCTGCCCTAACGGACAATCACGGCCGGTTGTGATACAGCCTGGAATCAAACCAGGATGTCTGTGGTGACGCCTCTAGCACTGAGATGCAGTGCCTTAGACCACTGCGCCACTCGAGCATGCATTGTGTACACGAGCGTTGCAAAATACATTTACACATACGGTTGAAGTCGGAAGTTTACATACACTTAGGTTGGAGTCATTAAAACTAGTTTTTCAACCAGTCCACATATGTATTGTTAGGAAACTATAGTTTTGTCATGTCATTTAGGACATCTACTTTGTGCATGACACAAGTCATTTTTCCAACAATTGTTTACAGGCAGATTATTTCACTTATGTATCAGGAAACTATATATGTATTTTACATGTATTTATCTCCTTATTTTTGGTCTTAAACTAATTCCATTTACAGCACCAGTCAAGTTTGAACACACCTACTTTATTTGTACTATTTTCTACACTGTAGAATAATAGTGAAGGCAACAAAACTATGAAATAGCACATATAGAATCATGTAGTTACCCAAAAAGTGTTAAACAAATCAAAATATATTTTATATTTGAGATTCTTCAAAGTAGCCACCCTTTGCCTTGATGACAGCTTTGCACACTCTTGGCATTCTCTCAACCAGCTTCATTAGGTAGTCACCTGGAATGCATTTCAATTAACAGGTGTGCCTTGTTAAAAGTTAACTTGTAGAATGTATTTCCTTCTTAATGAGTTTGAGACATTCAGTTGTGTTGTGACAAGGCTGGGGTGGTATACAGAAGATAGCCCTATTTGGTAAAAGACCAAGTTATGGCAAGAACAGCTCAAATAAGCAAAGAGAAATGACATACTTTAAGACATGAAGATCAGTCAATACGGAACATTTCAAGAACCTTGATATTTTCTTAAAGTGCAGTCGTAAAAAGCATCAAGCGCTGTGACGAAACTGGCCCTTATGAGGACCGCCACAGGAATGGAAGACCCAGAGTTCCCTCTGCTGCAGAAGATAAGTTCATTAGAGTTAACAGCCTCAGAAATTGCAGCCCAAATAAATGCTTCACAGAGTTCAAGTAACAGCCATATCTCAACATCAACTGTTCAGAGGAGACTGTGTGAATCAGACTGTCATTCTGCAGCAATACACCATCCCATGTGGTTTGGGCTTAGTGAGACTATCATTTGTTTGGGATGAGTTGGACCGCAGAGTGAAGGAAAAGCAGCCAACAAGTGCTTAGCATGTGTGGGAACTCCTTCAAGACAAGCATTTCAGGTGAAGCTGGTTGAGACAATGCCAAGAGCGTGCAAAGCTGTCATCAAGGCAAATGGTGGCTATTTGAAGAATCTCAAATATAAAATATGTTTTGATTTGTTTAACACTTTTTTGGTTACTACATGATTCCATATATATTTGATTTCATAGTTTTGATGTCTTCACATTTATTAAAAAATTTAAAAAATAGTAAAAAATAATGAAAAAACCCTTGAATGAGTAGTTGTTCTAAAATTTGGACCGGTAGTGTAAGGAATTTGAAATGATTTTTTACTTTTGATACTTAATTATATTTTAGCAATTACATTTACTTTTGATACTTAAGTATATTTATAACCAAATACTTTTAGACTTTTACTCAAGTAGTATTTTACTGGGTGACTTTCACTTTTACTTGAGTCATTATCTGTTAAGGTATCTTTACTTTTACTCAAGTATGACAATTGGGTACTTTTCCCACCACTGCCTTTCACCGCAGATGCAGAAGGGTGATATCGCTTGATGCAGTGGATTGAGATGCAGCCCATGCAAAACAGATATATTTGGCTTAAACAGACAGATTGACAGATTGTTTCCATTATGTTAATTCGATTTCTGCGGGGGTGCGGAAACTGTAGGCTAAGGGATGGTGAATTTTTCTGTTATACTCTGTGTCAGAGCACCGATTTTCATTTTGTAATCATTAAGTTTTAATCTCCCCTGCAGTCTTGGTTTGATGAAGACTAGAATTACAAGCAGTGGATTGTATAATTCTGTGATTACAGTATATCTGAGATATAATTACATTGGGGAGGTTAGTATCAATATAAAACTGCTAAGCCATTAATTACTTAAATATTAGAAGTTTTGATCTGAAGAAATGTCCTATTCTTCATGCACAGGATTTGAAGATAATTCCTATAAACTCTGCAGGCCCTTTGCATACAGTAGCCTGCTTGTTATTCCGTGACTCATGCGTATGTGACAGCCACGTGCCACAGTGTATTAGTGACCGTTGAGCTGTTTACACAAGCACAGAGCTCACACTCGTGTCATTGTGTCAAATCAATGATTCTGGCCTGGTGAACGGCAAATCCACTGAACACTGGGATTCACACCTAGTGGAAATTGTATTGGTTTTCATTCAAAAAATTTCAAGCATTCGATTAAGCCTGCCTGGAATGGAGTGTCAGATGGGCGGGGTTTGCACTTTTTTGGACCATTCCATTGGTTCTGTTGTGACAACCAAGCTGAATCAAGTGCAGCATAAGAATTAGAAAGAAACCAAATACTGTTTGAACCCCAGGTCTGCTGGGATGTAGAGGTCAGATGGGGACACTGGGAGAAATGGATGCACTGTAAACCCCAATGTGCTGTCATTAATTAAAACTTTTGAGGAAACCTGTTGCAGTTAATATATCTGAGTATAGTTATTGTGATTTTGTAGTCATTACTCAAACTGATGGAGTCACTGTGACCCTGTAGAGCAGGGGTAGGCAACCCTGGTCCTTGAGTACCGAAGGCACTTCATGTTTTTGATTTAACCGACCTGGAAGACCAGGTGTGTTGAATGTAATACAGTGGCCTGAAGCTCATGGTTTACAAGGCCTGCAAATAGGCTTGCAAAATTCCGTTAACTTTCCCAAAATTCCCAGATTTTCAAAAAAAATCCTGTTAGAAGAATTTCCAGGAATCTTCCACCCGGGATTTCTGGGAAACCTTGGAAATGTACCAGAAGGTTGCAAACTTACATTGCAAGTCACATTATGCTGGTTTACAGAGTGACGTGGAAATCCTATTACAATCCCGCCAGAGTTAAGCTATCTAACAGCTTAAGTGTTTTATTCACCCGCAACCTGCATTCAAAATGACTGCCAGGATTAGGAACAGTGTGAGGAGACTACCTAAGCCATTTAAACTGGAACAACCATTTTCGTAACGGGTGCCAAAAAATCTAACAAAATGACTGGATTAGTTTACAAAAATGCATGTTATGTATCTTTGTGTCGCATAAGATTAATCAATCAATCACTCAATGTAAACGCAAAAACACAGATATTAAAAACAATCATATAAAATAAAAAAAGTACATTTGTTATCATAACTTTTTTTTAAATGTAGTTGATGTGACTTCTCATTTAGTTTTGATTCAGTACCACATAAAAATGTTAAGTAATAGGCCTAATCACTTTTCATTGACTTTCAACTAACCAGAAGTATTTGAGTTAAAAATGCCTTGGGGTTTACAGTGTGGATGTTGAGTTTTTAGCACATAACCATAGCTGCAGTACAGTGTACTATTGGGCTCCACAGCCTTGGGATAAAAACAACGGTTAAAATGAGTAGGTGGAAGCAGATCTTTTTGGCAGATAGACAAAGCATGGGGCCTCAGTAGCTGTCACGAGCACTGGGTATTTACTCAGGAGCGAGAGGCTAGTGAATGCCTTGCACTGGCAGGGATGACACCATCGGTGGTGCTGGAGTAAAACAACAGAAAGGGGGGGGGGGGGTCTAAAGAGCTATACTATAATGTCATCATCATCACCGTCTTCCCACTAGACTGCAAAGAAAAAAACTGAGTACATTCTGCTGGGATCTCTACTCAGCTTTGTACATGGCTAAAATGTATATCTTGTAAGACTGACTATCACTTATGAACTGCATTCAACATGTGTGTATTCTTCCGCAGTGCATTACCGTGTACTGCATAGGACCATTGCGAGTTAGATGCACTCAGTCACTGTGCTAAATGTCCATTGTGTGCTAACGTAATGAAGCCCTTACTGAGCTAGATTGACTGTGTGTATCAGTCAACTTCCTTTATCAGTATGACCTGTTGTGGTGTTAACACAATGCATACTCACCTGAAGAACAGAAACATAAGTGCAGGGATCAAAAGGGAAAACCACTTTTTACAAGAAGATTATGCCGTTTGTTCTTAAGCGCTTCTAAATCCTGTCTGCTACCGTCACATTGTGTTAATAATGGTGCATAAATATTGGCATATGGATCCGCCTTTAAAGGATCGTTCATCACTAAATTAATAAGAACAAGGTAAACTAACACAAACTGCAAAACGCTCCATATGTACTGAATAACAGGTATTGACCTGAACATTGCTTATCTCCTGTAATCAGTAGCAAACCGCAATGGATATCAATAACTACTGTCTTCCAGCTGTCCATCTTCTGCCTTGAAAGATAAAAGAGAATCGTGAAGTAGACTTAGCGTACGCTTTTCCTAGATGAGGTAATCCATTAGCTAGTGTGGCTTTGAATCACAAAACAGGAGGTGCCCTACTTTTTGTTTCTCCTCACAATCCTGCAGAAACCCAGCTCTTCTAATTCAATTTGAAATCCTGGAACAAGTTCTCTTATAGAGGCTTAAGATAAGAGGTGGCTTTTCTTCTCCCAATTCACATTAAACATTCATTCATTCGTTTTTTTCCCCTTGGAAAGGGGCAGACACAATTGTGGCGAGAACTTTGAATTCTTCGGGAGGAGGAGGGCCACCACTGCCAGGAGGCTAGAGCTCTGTTACTGTAGGTGAGAGAGAGAATACAGTGGCGTGACTGAGCTAAGACTTCCCTTATACTGCTCTCTCTGCTTTCTCTATCGTCTTAACGTGCACGACAGTAGCTTGTCATATTAAATACATGCACACATAGGGAACTTTGAATGTAGCGTAAAATATGCCTCGGCGGTATGATGAGAAGACATGAGATTTAGTGTTGAATTACTGTGCTATTTGTTCTTAAAGATTCTCTTTTTCGAGCTAAAATATTCAGGATAATGCCGTCCACAATCAACAATACTGGGCTGCAGTACACGCAAACTTCTTGATTTTCCAATCAATTAGAATAAGTCTGTGATAGATCATCTGTGCTGTTATGTAAACAATGTTCCTTTATGAGAAATTAACATGCAAAAACAAAAGCACCTCGTAATCATCCAAAGTGACAAGCCCAACAAAGCCTTGCAGCTGGAAATGACATGTCTTTTAGAGCAAATTAAATGCTTGAGTGGCTCTGGGTCTTGATTTAGCTTATCTGTCCGCCTATGTGCTCATCACCAGTTTACTGCATGCCTCCCTCGCCTGGCACTCCAATTACACTAATTTATTTGTCATCCTATGTCAGGAGAAATGTAACAAATGCCATATAGGAGGCCTTTTCTATCAGTCAAATCTGGTCTATCTATAGTGTGTGATCACAGAGCATGATGCTGGATGCTGGAAATCGATGTGGCACTGCCTCACCTGGAGAGGTGCAGTAAATCAGAGGATGTCTGTCAGGTAAGGGTGAGTGGGAGGAGTGGTAGGAACACTTCACAATGGAATCCAAGGACAAGGTTTCTCTCCTCACAATGGACACAATTCCAACACAATCGGCCGCCTTAGAAAGAGCTGCCATTATGGTGCTCGAACACCTGACGGCTAGTGAGTGGTTTTGTCCATCTCTTTTATGATATCAAGTTTTCATTATGCTGTTTACAGTGTTCTTGTCGTTGCCTCTCGGCTGTTAAAAAAGTAGGTTAGTTCAACAGCCTTAGATTACATGCTGTGATGTGTCCATTCACTGTAATGCTAGGTCAGAAACAGTCCTCACGCCGTCAGCTGCCTAAACAGAGAGACAGACAGACCAATGACCCCACTCTGCTTTGGTAGTTGTTCGTTTTTCTACTTTCTATACCGTCGCTAAATTACACAAACAAGTGTCTCCTCCTCCAGGTAGACACATTGTAGCAGCAATCGACTCTGTGACATCCAACATTTCTACATTTGTGGATTACCACATTAAACCGATGTTTGAGAATCTCCCATCTTTTGTCAAAGACACTAGTCACAGGATCTCATTGATAGAGGGCTTAGGAAGGATACCAGAGGGCACCCTGCTGACCACTAACATCCCACACACTGGAGGCTTGCAGGCGCTGCAACACGTCCTTCAGCAGAGAGACTCGACCCTTGCTCCATCCAATGACTGCATCTTACAACTTACTGAACTGGTATTATCCAATAACTACTTAGTCTTTGAGTCAGACTTTTTCCTTCAAATTCGGGGTGTAGCCATGGGCTCCCCCTTTTCCCCCAACTACGCAAACCTGTATGTGGGACAATTTGAGGAAGCACTCCTTAATGAAACAGAGACACACCCCTTACTTTCTAAAATCCTACTATGGTAGAGATACATAGATGATGTCTTTGTGCTCTGGGAAGGAAGTCAGCAGAAACAAAATTAATTCCAAACTCTACCAAACGAGAGCTCTGGATACCTCAAATTCACCATGCAGACTGACGAGAGAGAAATAAACTCCCTGGACTTATGGATCGTCAAAGAGAATGATGCATTACACACAGACTTATACACAAAGCCCACAGATCGCAATACCCTGCTACGTGCGAATAGTATGCATCCCCTTCCCCCCAAGAATGGTCTACCATATAGCCAGTTATGCAGGGTTAAACGAATGTGGCCCTTCGACAGATTTTGACAGCAATGCTAAAAAAAAAAAATGACAGATGCATTCAAAATGAGAGACTACAAGGACTCTTGATGCTGCAATGATGAAATTATCTCAAAAATCAAGAGAGGAATTACTAAAAACTCTATTCTGCAATCAGACAACAAAAATAAAATCGCACACCTCTTCAAGGAAACCCCACAGGTGGTCTATAAGCGTGGTCGCAATTTTGGAGATAGCTTGGTGAGATCTGACATGCCCTCTGAGCCCACTCAGACACTCTTGACACCTATCCCAAATGGGAACTACAAATGTGGCTCATGCGCACAGTGCAATGGCACTATAAAAACATCCTTCAGACAGCCACATACAGGTTGAAAAATCCCTGTTAGGGGTATCATCTCATGCTAGAGTAATCATCACCTGTTCATGTGGAAACTAAAAGACAATTAAAATAACGCATAGCTGAACACCGCAGCTCAATCAGGTGTAAGAACATTGACTATCCGGTAGCAGCTCACTTTGTTGAAGCTAACCATCCACTACACAGGCATTGAGCATGCTCTACCAAGGAGAGGAGGTAACATCGAGATCATACTACTACAAATTGAGGCTTAGTGGTCTGAATATTGACTTTGATCTCAGGCCCTTCTTATGAACAATTATTTATTTTCTGAAGTCTTATAAATGGATATATTCTTTGTACAGTTTATTAGTGTACACAGAATATGTTCCCCCTGCTGATGATGCTCATTATGCATTAAGGTTGAACCAAAAGATTACATGTAACAAATATGAAATGAAATACGAAACAATTAAATATGTGAAATTGAATTAAACAATAATGCATGTTGATGCTATTATGATGTACAATATTCAATTATGTTTCTATATGATAACAATAGCCTAATATTTTTTTAAACATTTTTTTTATTTCACTTTTATTTAACCAGGTAGGCAAGTTGAGAACAAGTTCTCATTTACAATTGCGACCTGGCCAAGATAAAGCAAAGCAGTTCGACACATACAATGACACAGAGTTACACATGGAGTAAAACAAACATACAGTCAATAATACAGTATAAACAAGTCTATATACGATGTGAGTAAATGAGGTGAGATAAGGGAGGTAAAGGCAAAAAAGGCCATGGTGGCAAAGTAAATACAATATAGCAAGTAAAACACTGGAATGGTAGATTTGCAGTGGAAGAATGTGCAAAGTAGAAATACAAATAATGGGGTGCAAAGGAGCAAAATAAATAAAATAAATACAGTAGGGAAAGAGGTAGTTGTTTGGGCTAAATTATAGGTGGGCTATGTACAGGTGCAGTAATCTGTGAGCTGCTCTGACAGTTGGTGCTTAAAGCTAGTGAGGGAGATAAGTGTTTCCAGTTTCAGAGATTTTTGTAGTTCGTTCCAGTCAATTGGCAGCAGAGAACTGGAAGGAGAGGCGGCCAAAGAAAGAATTGGTTTTGGGGGTGACCAGAGAGATATACCTGCTGGAGCGCGTGCTACAGGTGGGTGATGCTATGGTGACCAGCGAGCTGAGATAAGGGGGGACTTTACCTAGCAGGGTCTTGTAGATGACATGGAGCCAGTGGGTTTGGCGGCGAGTATGAAGCGAGGGCCAGCCAACGAGAGCGTACAGGTCGCAATATGGGGCTTTGGTGACAAAACGGATTGCACTGTGATAGACTGCATCCAATTTGTTGAGTAGGGTATTGGAGGCTATTTTGTAAATGACATCGCCGAAGTCGAGGATTGGTAGGATGGTCAGTTTTACAAGGGTATGTTTGGCAGCATGAGTGAAGGATGCTTTGTTGCGAAATAGGAAGCCAATTCTAGATTTAACTTTGGATTGGAGATGTTTGATATGGGTCTGGAAGGAGAGTTTACAGTCTAACCAGCGATCGGTTGAAGAGCATGCAATTAGTTTTACTTGTATTTAAGAGCAATTGGAGGCCACGGAAGGAGAGTTGTATGGCATTGAAGCTTGCCTGGAGGGTTGTTAAACCTCTTGCGACGAGCAAACCCGTATCCGGGAGCGTAATCATAGCCTCAAGCGCTTTAGCATAACGCAACTTTTCCTATTCATGAAAATCGCAAATGAAATGAAATAAATATATTCAAACACAAGCTTAGCCTTTTGTTAACAACACTGTCATCTCAGATTTTCAAAATATGCATTACAGCCAACGCTAGACAAGCATTTGTGTAAGTTTATCATGGCATAATTCTATGCTAGGCTCTGCTGGCAGCAGGCAACATTTTCACGAAAATAAGAAAAGCAACCAAAGTAAATCATTTACCTTTGAAGAACTTCGGACTCCCAGTTAGATAGCAAATGTTCATTTTTTCCAAAAAGATTATTTTTGTAGGTGAAAAAGCTCCCGTTTCTTCACCATGCTTGGCTGAGAAATTGACCGAAAAATACTTCAACTATAACGCCAAACTTTTTTTCAAAATTAGCTACATAATATCGACAGAAACACGGCAAACGTTGTTTAGGATCCATCCTCAGTGTTTTTAACAAATATATTTGATAATATATCCGTCTAGGCAGTTGGTTTCTCATAAGAAGCGATTGGAAAAATGGCTACCTCAGTATTTTACGCTAGGTTTTCTGCCGGAGACACCATGTGACCACATGCCATATATGGTCCCTTACAGCCATTCTTCAATGGAAATGCCTAGAAAGACGTCACAATGCTGTAGACACCTTGGGGAAAACGTGGAAAACGTAAGCTCATTCGTAGCTCATTCAGAGCCATATAAGGAGTCATTGGCATGAGGCGGTTTCAAAAAATGCGGCACTTCCTGGTTGGATTGATGTATACAGAGAAGAGAGTCGGTCCAAGAATTGAACCCTGTGGCACCCCCATAGAGACTGCCAGAGGTCCGGCCAGCAGACCCTCCGATTTGACACACTGAACTCCATCAGAGAAGTAGTTGGTGAACCAGGCAAGGCAATCATTTGAGAAACCAAGGTTGTCGAGTCTGCAGATGAGGATGTGGTGATTGACAGAATCGAAAGCCTTGGCCAGATCAATGAATACGGCTGCACAGTAATGTTTCTTATCGATGGCGGTTAATATATCATTTAGGACCTTGAGCGTGGCTGAGGTGCACCCATGACCAGCTCTGAAACCAGATTGCATAGCAGAGAAGGTATGGTGAGATTCAAAATGGTCGGTAATCTGTTTGTTGACTTGGCTTTCGAAGACCTTAGAAAGGCAGGGTAGGATAGATGTAGGTCTGTAGCAGTTTGGGTCAAGAGTGTCCCCCCCTTTGAAGAGGGGGATGACCGCAGCTGCTTTCCAATCTTTGGGATTCTCAGACGACACGAAAGAGAGGTTGAACAGGCTAGTAATAGGGGTGGCAACAATTTTGGCAGATAATTTTAAAAAGAAATGGTCCAGATTGTCTAGCCCGGCTGATTTGTAGGGGTCCAGATTTTGCAGCAGTTTCAGAACATCAGCTGACTGGATTTGGGAGAAGGAGAAATGGGGAAGGCTTGGGCGAGTTGCTGTGGGGGGTGCAGTGCTGTTGACCGGGGTAGGAGTAGCCAGGTGGAAAGCATGGCCAGCCGTAGAAAAATGCTTATTGAAATTCTCAATTATAGTGGATTTATCAGTGGTGACAGTGTTTCCTATCTTCAGTGCAGTGGGCAGCTGGGAGGAGGTGTTCTTATTCGCCATGGACTTTACAGTGTCCCAGAACTTTTTTGAGTTAGTGTTGCAGGAAGCAAATTTCTGCTTGAAAAAGCTAGCCTTGGCTTTTCTAACTGCATGTGTATAATGGTTTCTAGCTTCCCTGGACAGCTGCATATCACGGGGGCTGTTTGATGCTAATGCAGAACGCCATAGGATGTTTTTGTGTTGGTTAAGGGCAGTCAGGTCTGGGGAGAACCAAGGGCTATATCTGTTCCTGGTTCTAAATTTCTTGAATGGGGCATGCTTATTTAAGATGGTTAGGAAGGCATTTTAAAAAAAAATAACCAGGCATCCTCTACTGACGGGATGAGATCAATATCCTTCCGGCCAGGTCGATTAGAAAGGCCTGCTCACTGAAGTGTTTCAGGGAGCGTTTGACAGTGATGATTGGAGGTCGTTTGACCGCTGACCCATTACGGATGCTGGCAATGAGGCAGTGATCGCTGAGATCTTGGTTGAAGACAGCAGAGGTGTATTTAGAGGGCAAGTTGGTTAGGATGATATCTATGAGGGTGCCCGTGTTTAAGGCTTTGGGGAGGTACCTGGTAGGTTCATTGATAATTTGTGTGAGATTGAGGGCATCAAGCTTAGATTGTAGGATGGCTGGGGTGTTCCAGTTTAGGTCGCCTAGCAGCACGAGCTCTGAAGATAGATGGGGGGCAATCAGTTCACATATGGTGTCCAGTGCACAGCTGGGGGCAGAGGGTGGTCTATAGCAGGCGGCAACGGTGAGAGACTTGTTTTTAGAGAGGTGGATTTTTAAAAGTAGAAGTTCAAATTGTTTGGGTACAGACCTGGATAGTAGGACAGAACTCTGCAGGCTATCTTTGCAGTAGATTGAAACACCGCCCCCTTTGGCCGTTCTATCTTGTCTGAAAATGTTGTAGTTTGGGATGAAAATTTCAGAATTTTTGGTGGTCTTCCTAAGCCAGGATTCAGACACAGCTAGAACATCCGGGTTGGCAGAGTGTGCTAAAGCAGTAAATAAAACAAACTTAGGGAGGAGGCTTCTAATGTTAACATGCATGAAACCAAGGCTATTACGGTTACAGAAGTCATCAAAAGAGAGCGCCTGGGGAATAGGATTGGAGCTAGGCACTGCAGGGCCTGGATTCACCTCCACATTGCCAGAGGAACAGAGGAGTAGTAGGATAAGGGTACGGCTAAAAGCAATAAGAATTGGTTGTCTAGAACGTCTGGAACAGAGAGTAAAAGGTGTTTTCTGGGGGCGATTAAAATAGCTTCAAGGTATAATGTACAGACAAAGGTATGGTAGGATGTGAATACAGTGGAGGTAAACCTAGGTATTGAGTGATGATGAGAGAGATGTTTTCTCTAGAAACATCATTGAAACCAAGAGATGTCATCGCATGTGTGTGTGGTGGAACTAATAGGTTGGATAAGGTATAGTGAGCAGGACAAGAGGCTCTACAGTGAAATAAGCCAATAAACACTAACCAGAACAGCAATGGACAAGGCATATTGACATTAAGGAGAGGCATGCTTAGTCGAGTGATCAAAAGGGTCTAGTGAGTAGTGAGGTTGGTTGGGGTCACGGCGATTTAGATAGCTAGCCGGGATATCGGGAGCAAGCTAGCATAGGATGGAGGTCTGTTATTAGCCACCTCGTGCGTTTCAGTCGGTAGGATTAGTGGGGTTCCGTGTGGTAGAGGGGATGAATCCAATTCGCAAAAAAAACCACAAAAAACAGACAATAGATATAGTTATAGAGGCACAAGAAAAAAATATATAAATTGTCCGATAGGTCTATTCAGATAGCAGCCGATAAGACAGCTAACGGTTAGCGGACCGCAGATGGGCGTTCAGGTAACGTCGCGACGGAGGAGCCAGCCGGATAACCTCTTGCTTCTACTCGGGATGCTTGCGTCCCAACTAGAGCTCTGGAAATGCAAATGCGCTACGCTAAATGCTAATAGTATTAGTTAAAACTCAAACGTTCATTAAAATACACATGCAGGGTATCGAATTAAAGCTACACTCGTTGTGAATCCAGGCAACAAGTCAGATTTTTAAAATGCTTTTCGGCGAAAGCATGAGAAGCTATTATCTGATAGCATGTAACACCCCAAAAGACCCGCAGGGGACGTAAACAAAATAATTAGCATTTCGGCGTTACACAAACCGCACAATAAAATAGAAAACATTCATTACCTTTCACCATCTTCTTTGTTGGCACTCCTAGATGTCCCATAAACACTATTGGGTCTTTATTTCGGTTAAATCGGTTTATTTCGATTAAATCGGTCCATATAAAGCCTAGATATCGTTATATGTAGACTGTGTGATAAACGAAAAAAACATCGATTCAAAACGTAACGTCATTTTTTAAAATTCAAAAAGTCGATGATAAACTTTCACAAAACACTTCGAAATACGTTTGTAATGCAACTTTAGGTATTAGTAAACGTTAATAAGCGATAAAATTCATCAGGAGGCGATGTAAAGATCATTAGCTGTCCGTCTGGAAAAATGTCCGGCTAGAAACTCAACGAAAATATCCGGTCCTAGACCTGAGGAAATACGGTGCCCTGCATGTGTTTGACCAAGAAAAAACTTGAAGGGAAATGACAAGACTCTAGACACCATGTGGAAGCTGTAGGTACTGCAACCTCAGTCAATTAATTGTGGTTCACCTTTATCAATGGGTTCAAGTAGCGCATGGATATATTTTCCCATTTTCAGTGATCAGTTTTTCCTGTGCTTTTCGATGTAAATGCCGTTCTGGTAAAGCCACAGCAGTGATTTAACCAGTTTTATAAACGTCTGAGTGTTTTCTATCCACACAGACTAAGCAAATGCATATACTATATTCCTGGCATGAGTAGCAGGGCGCTGAAATGTTGCGCGATTTTTAACAGAATGTTCAAAAAAGTACAGGGTAGAAGCAACAGGTTAACTCCCTCGGATAGATAACGTCGGTAGTCCAGTTGTGAAGGCCCGGTGGGGCTCCGCGTTGGCAGTAAAACGGGTCCGGATAGGTGATTGTAGCCCAGGAGTGACTGATGGAACTCTTCAGTTGGCTAGCTCCGGAATAAGTTATGTTTGCTCCGGAATCGACGAAAGCCGATAGTCACACGGATAGCAGCTAGCTAGCTGCGAGATCCAGGTATAAATGTCCAGAGTTAGCGGTTGAAATCCGGGGACATGGAGAGAAAAATAGGTCCGGTATGTTCCGGTCCGAGCCGCGCCGTACAAAACTGGCGATAGATTTCCGAGCTAAAGGATAGCTGATGACCACAAACAGTGGTTAGCTGAATACTAACGATTAGCCAATAAAGAATATATTTAATATGCCATAAATTATTGTTTTTTTAACAGTTTCACAAATTGTCATTGGTTGCACTAATTGCACTGTTTGTCTTCTTGTATTCAAGTATTCATGACATTAACCTGAGGAAGGCACAGTGATGCCAAAACGTTGGTAAATACCCAATAAATTACTGGGAGTTTATATATGGAGTGTGCAACTTTCTTTATTTTTATGTTTTTTCATATGTAAACAACATTATTCATTGTACAGCTGTCCCAGAGGCCTAATAGAACACAATGAGGAACAATGGGACAGAGCACAGAGGCCTGGATAAGATCTAGGATTTCATACTGGTTGCGTCGGCTACATGACACAAGCGTGAAGTTGTTGTCCTGTGCTTTCCTAGAGGGAGAGGAGGGGATTGGACAAGAAGCTAATCAAGGCCAAAACATTGTATTCACTTTGTAAATCACGTTCTCCAGCAACACCACATTTGAGTCCCTGGGGGAAAAATCTTTATTGGTTTAATTAGCCTATTACCACAGAAACCATTGTGCGGCTGTGAAATTGAAATGAATATTGTAATGATTCATAGCCTGTTGTTTGAATATGCCATACTGAACTATGAGTAAAACCTAGAAGCGTTTCCCAGGAAGAATGTTAGTCAATAACGGAAATTGAAAGTGCTTTTTATTCATCAGTCTTAAGATGGAACATATCAAATCAAATCAAATCGAATTGTATTTCTCACATACACATGGTTAGCAGATGTTAATGCGAGTGTAGCGAAATGCTTGTGCTTCTAGTTCCGACAATGCAGTAATAACCAACGAGTAATCTAACCTAACATGTTATGCAGCTCGCACATTGGCGTTTTATTAGGATGAAACTTATCCTGGAGGCAGTGCTAAGCGTTTTTCACTAGATGGGCCAGCCGCAAAGTCAAAATTGGCTATACCATAAAAATGTATGAAAACTAAAAATTTGCTTTTTTTGTCTTAAGGTGAGGCATAAGGTCAGCAGTGGTGGGAAGGTTGGTGTTAAAGGGGAGCTGAACTTCCTGATTTGACCTTGTTTTTCAGTGGTCATGATTGAAGCCTGAGTCATCCCAATAAATCCCCATCTACATCCAGCTCACTAAAGTAATGCAGGTTCATATAAATCATGTTCTATATGTGCAGGTCTGCCAATAGCACTCCTCCAATATGCACTGCTCTGAATGTGCTGAGGAAGAGGCAGATTAGGGGAGAAGTACAGGCGAATGATCCAGCCAGTTTACTGTCTTAGTCACAGTCTGAAAATGGGTTTGCTCTGATAAACACTCAGCCCTATGGTGGACGGTTAATTTTAGGCTTATTCAACAGAACTGCAATGCCAAACAGTAATTCAAATGTTCAGATTGTACAGTGAATGAATTCTAATGGTCAACACTGCATAACAGACGATATGCTTTGTATTTATATTTATTATGTATCCCCATTTGGCTGTTGGCAAGGCAGCAGCTACTCTTCCTGGGGTCCTGCAAAATGAAGGCAGCTACAGTGGGGAGAACAAGTATTTGATACACTGCTGATTTTGCAGGTTTTCCTACTTACAAAGCATGTAGAGGTCTGTACTTTTTATCATAGGTACACTTCAACTATGAGAGACGGAATCTAAAACAAAAATCCAGAAAATCACATTGTATAATTTTCAAGTAATTAATTTGCATTTTATTGCATGACATAAGTATTTGATACATCAGAAAAGCAGAACTTAATATTTGGTACAGAAACCTTTGTTTGCAATTACAGAGATAATACGTTCCCTGTAGTTCTTGATCAGGTTTGCACACACTGCAGCAGGGATTTTGGCCCTCTCCTCCATACAGACCTTCTCCAGATCCTTCAGGTTTCTGGGCTGTCGCCTGGCAATACGGACTTTCAGCTCTTTCCAAAGATTTTCTATTGGGTTCAGGTCTGGAGACTGGCTAGGCCACTCCAGGACCTTGAGATGCTTCTTACGGAGCCACTCCTTAGTTTCCCTGGCTGTGTGTTTCGGGTCGTTGTCATGCTGGAAGACCCAGCCACGACCCATCTTCAATGCTCTTACTGAGGGAAGAAGGTTGTTGGCCAAGATCTCGCGATACATGGCCCCATCCATCCTCCCCTCAATACGGTGCAGTCGTCCTGTCCCCTTTGCAGAAAAGCATCCACAAAGAATGATGTTTCCACCTCCATGCTTCACGGTTGGGATGGTGTTCTTGGGGTTGAACTCATCCTTCTTCTTCCTCCAAACACGACAAGTGGAGTTTAGACCAAAAAGCTCTATTTTTCTCTCATCAGACCACATGACCTTCTCCCATTCCTCCTCTGGATCATCCAGGTGGTCATTGGCAAACTTGGACGGGCCTGGACATGCGCTGGCTTGAGCAGGGGGATCTTGCGTGCGCTGCAGGATTTTAATCCATGACGGCGTAGTGTGTTTTCTTTGAGACTGTGGTCCCAGCTCTCTTCAGGTCATTTACCAGGTCCTGCCGTGTAGTTCTTGGCTGATCCCTCACCTTCCTCATGATCATTGATGCCCCACGAGGTGAGATCTTGCATGGAGCCTCAGACTGAGGGTGATTGACCGTCATCTTGAACTTCTTCCATTTTCTAATAATTGCCCCAACAGTTGTTGCCTTCTCACCAAGCTTCTTGCCTATTGTCCTATAGCCCATCCCAGCCTTGTGCAGGTCTACAATTTTATCCCTGATGTCCTTACCAGCTCTCTGGTCTTGGCCATTGAGGAAAGGTTGGAGTCTGTTTAATTTTTTTGTGAATTTTACCCCTTTTTCTCCCCAATTGTTGTAGTAGCTACTATCTTCTCTCATCACTACAACTCCCGTACGGGCTCGGGAGAGACGAAGGTTGAAAGTCATGCTTCCTCCGATACACAACCCAACCTAGCCGCACTGATTCTTAACACAACGCGCATCCAACCCGGAAGCCAGCGGAGGAAACATGGTCCTTCTGTTCACCTGATTTAGAATTCCTCACAATCAAATGTTGACCGCATTATCTACCAAGGAAATTCTCTTCGATTATAATCACAGCCGTATATATTCCCCCCCAAGCAGACACATCGATGGCTCTGAACGAACTTTATTTGACTCTTTGCAAACGAATCCATACACCCTGAGGCTGTATTCATTGTAGCTGGGGATTTTAACAAGGCTAATCTGAAAACAAGACTCCCTAAATTGTATCAGCATATCGATTGCGCAACCAGGGCTGGCAAAACCTTGGATCATTGCTATTCTAACTTCCGCAACGCATATAAGGCCCTGCTCCGCCCTCCTTTCGGAAAAGCTTACCACGACTCCATTTTGTTGATCCCTGCCTACAGACAGAAACTAAAACAAGAAGCTCCCACACTGAGGTCTGTCCAACGCTGGTCCGACCAATCTGATTCCACACTCCAAGACTGCTTCCATCACGTGGACTGGAATATGTTTCGTATTGCGTCAGACAACAACATTGATGAATACGCTGAATTGTTGTGCCAGTTCATTACAACGTGCGTTGAAAATGTCGTTCCCATAGCAACGATTAAAACATTCCCAAACCAGAAACCGTGGATTGATGGCAGCATTCGCGTGAAACTGAAAGTGCGAACCACTGCTTTTAATCAGGGCAAGGTGACCGGAAACATGACCGAATACAAACAGTGTAGCTATTCCCTCCGCAAGGCAATCAAACAAGCTAAGCGTCAGTATAGAGACAAAGTAGAATCTCAAGACGAGACGGCCTACAGGGAGGAGGTGAGGGCCCTCGGAGTGTGGTGTCAGGAAAATAACCTCACACTCAACGTCAACAAAACTAAGGAGATGATTGTGGACTTCAGGAAACAGCAGAGGGAACACCCCCCTATCCACATCGATGGAACAGTAGTGGAGAGGGTAGCAAGTTTTAAGTTCCTCGGCATACACATCACAGACAAACTGAATTGGTCCACCCACACAGACAGCATCATGAAGAAGAAGCAGCAGCGCCTCTTCAACCTCAGGAGGCTGAAGAAATTCGGCTTGTCACCAAAAGCACTCACAAACTTCTACAGATGCACAATCGAGAGCATCCTGGCGGGCTGTATCACCGCCTGGTACGGCAACTGCTCCGCCCACAACCGTAAGGCTCTCCAGAGGTTAGTGAGGTCTGCACAACGCATCACCGGGGGCAAACTACCTGCCCTCCAGGACACCTACACCACCCGATGTTACAGGAAGGCCATAAAAATCATCAAGGACAACAACCACCCGAGCCAGTGCTTGTTCACCCCGCTATCATCCAGAAGGCGAGGTCAGTACAGGTGCATCAAAGCTGGGACCGAGAGACTGAAAAACAGCTTCTATCTCAAGGCCATCAGACTGTTAAACAGCCACCACTAACATTGAGTGGCTGCTGCCAACACACTGACTCAACTCCAGCCACTTTAATAATGGGAATTGATGGGAAATTATGTAAAATATATCACTAACCACTTTAAACAATGCTACCTAATATAATGTTTACATACCCTACATTATTCATCTCATATGTATACGTATATACTGTACTCTATATCATCTACTGCATCTTTATGTAATACATGTATCACTAGCCACTTTAACTATGCCACTTTGTTTACATACTCATCTCATATGTATATACTGTACTCGATACCATCTACTGTATCTTGCCTATGCCGCTCTGTACCATCACTCATTCATATATCTTTATGTACATATTCTTTATCCCCCTACACTTGTGTGTATAAGACAGTAGTTTTGGAATTGTTAGTTAGATTACTTGTTGGTTATTACTGCATTGTCGGAACTAGAAGCACAAGCATTTCGCTACACTCGCATTAACATCTGCTAACCATGTGTATGTGACAAATAAAATTTGATTTGATTTGATTTAACATGGCTACAGTACCGAGTCGATGTGCAGGCGTACATGGTAATTGAGGTAGATATGTACATGCAGGTAGAGGAACTAGGCAACAACATAGATAATAAGCAGTAGCAGCAGCATATGTGATGAGTCAAAAGAGTTAGTGCAAAGGGGGTCAATACAGATAGTGCGGGTAGCTATTTAGTTAACTATGTAGCAGTCTTATGGCTTAGGGGTAGAAGCTGTTCAGGGTCCTGTTGGTTCCAGGCTTGGTGCATCGGTACCGCTTAATAACCCATAATGACAAAGCGAGAAAACATTTGTTTTTTTTTGCAAATGTATTAAAAATAAAAAACAGAAATACCTTATTTACATAAGTATTCAGACTCTTTGCCATAAAGACTTGGAATTTAGCTCAGGCGCATCCTGTTTCCATTGATCATCCTTGATGTTTCTACAACTTGTCCACCTGTGTTAAATTGAATTGATTGGACATGATTTAGAAAGTCACACACCTGTCTATGTAAGGTCCCACAGTTGACAGTGCATGTCAGAGCGAAAACCAAGCCATGAGGTTGAAGGAATTGTCCGTAGAGTTCTGAGACAGGACTGTGTCGAGGCACAGATCTGGGGAAGGTTACCAAAGCAATTCTGCAGAATTGAAGATCCCCCAAGAACACAGTGGCGTCCATCATTCTTCAATGGAATAAGTTTGGAACCACCAATACTCTTCCTTGAGCTGGCCATCTAGCCAAACTGAGCAATCGGGGGAGAAAGGCTTTGGTCAGGGAGGTGAACAAGAACCCGATGGTCACTCTGACAGAGCTCCAGAGTCCCTCTGTGGAGATGGGAGAACCTTCCAGAAGGACAACCATCTCTGCAGCACTCCACCAATCAGGCCTTTATGGTAGAGTGAGCAGATGGAAGCCACTCTTCATTAAAAGGCACATGACAGCCTGCTTGAAGTTTGCCAAAAGGCACCTAAAGGACTCTGACCATGAGAAACAAGATTCTCTGGTCTGACAAAACCAAGATTGAACTGTTTGGACTGAATGCCAAGGGTCACGTCTGGAGGAAACCCGGCACTATCACTACGGTGAAGAATGGTGGTGGCAGCATCATGCTGTGGGGAAGCTTTTCAGCGGCAGAGACTGGGAGACTAGTCAGGAGAGAAACTAGTCAGGAGAGAAAGATGAACGTAAAAAAGTACAGAGAGATCCTTGATGAAAACCTGCTCTGGACTGCTCAGAACCTCAGACTGGGGCGACGGTTCACCTTCCATCAGCACAACGACCCAAGCACACTGCCAAGACACGGCAGGAGTGGCTTCGGAACAAGACTCTGAATGTCCTTGAGTGGCCCAGCCAGAGTCCGGACTTGAACCCGATCAGAAATCTCTGGAGAGATCTGAAAATAGCAGTGCAGCGACGCTCCCATTCCAACCTGACAGAGCTTGAGAGGACCTGCAGAGAAGAATGGGGAAAACTCCCCAAATACAGGTGTGCCAAGCTTGTAGCATCATACCCAAGAAGAATCGAGGCTGTAATCACTCCCAAAGGTGTTTCAAGAGAGTACTTAGTAAAGTGTCTGAATACTTATGTAAATGTAATATTTAATTTGTTTAATACATTTGATAAAATGTATAACTACCTGTTTCTGCTTTTTCGTTATGGGGTATTGCGGGTAGATTGATGAAGGGCATTACAAATTCAGAGCTTATCTAAGTTCTTGCATTGCATATATCAAGTATTATACCATTTGAAGACTTTGCATCCCATTGGCA
The DNA here is from genome assembly GCF_034236695.1 of Oncorhynchus nerka. Taxonomy (NCBI): domain Eukaryota; kingdom Metazoa; phylum Chordata; class Actinopteri; order Salmoniformes; family Salmonidae; genus Oncorhynchus; species Oncorhynchus nerka. The sequence goes on from NC_088397.1 coordinate 44,217,502, forward strand.
GATTATTATATGCACAGATGATTATAATTTTTTTTTACCTTTATTTAACTAGGCAAGTCAGTTAAGAACAAATTCTTATTTTGAATGACGGCCTAGGAACAGTGGGTTAACTGCCTGTTCAGGGGCAGAATGACATATTTTACCTTGTCAGCTCGGGGATTTGAACTTGCAAACTTCCGGTTACTAGTCCAACGCTCTAACCACTAGGCTACCCTACCTTATTACAGTCATACATGGTATAGAAAAGTACAATCTTAGGCTCGCTAAAGAAATGCAGGTCCGTAGAAAAACATATGTTCTATATGTGCAGGTCTGCCAATAGCACTCCTCTAATATGCACTGCTCTGAATGTGCTGAGGAAGAGGCAGATTAGGGGAGAAGTACAGGCGAATGATCCAGCCAGTCTACTGTCTTAGTCACAGTCTGAAAAAGGGTTTGCTCTGATATACACACACAGCCCCATGGTGGACGGTTAATTTTAGGCTTATTCAACAGAACTGCAATGCCAAACAGTAATTCAAATGTTCAGATTGTACAGTGAATGAATTCTAATGGTCAACTCTGCATTAACCTCTTAAGTCGACCCTCTACTTTTTTGAACATTCTGTTAAAAATCGCGCAACATTTCAGCGCCCTGCTACTCATGCCAGGAATATAGTATATGCATTTGCTTAGTCTGTGTGGATAGAAAACACTCAGACGTTTAAAAAACTGGTTAAATCACTGCTGTGGCTTTACCAGAACGGCATTTACATCGAAAAGCACAGGAAAAACTGATCACTGAAAATGGGAAAATATATCCATGCGCTACTTGAACCCATTGATAAAGGTGAACCACAATTAATTGACTGAGGTTGCAGTACCTACAGCTTCCACACGATGTCTAGAGTCTTGTCATTTCCCTTCGAGTTTTTTCTTGGTCAAACACATGCAGGGCACCGTATCTCCTTAGGTCTAGGACCGGATATTTTCGTTGAGTTTCTAGCCGGACATTTTTCCAGACGGACAGCTAATGATCTTTACATCGCCTCCTGATGAATTTTATCGCTTATTAACGTTTACTAATACCTAAAGTTGCATTACAAACGTATTTCGAAGTGTTTTGTGAAAGTTTATCGTCGACTTTTTGAATTTTAAAAATGACGTTACGTTTTGAAACGATGTTTTTTCGTTTATCACACAGTCTACATATAACGATATCTAGGCTTTATATGGACCGATTTAATCGAAATAAAGACCCAAATAGTGTTTATGGGACATCTAGGAGTGCCAACAAAGAAGATGGTGAAAGGTAATGAATGTTTTCTATTTTATTGTGCGGTTTGTGTAACGCCGAAATGCTAATTATTTTGTTTACGTCCCCTGTGGGTCTTTTGGGGTGTTACATGCTATCAGATAATAGCTTCTCATGCTTTCGCCGAAAAGCATTTTAAAAATCTGACTTGTTGCCTGGATTCACAACGAGTGTAGCTTTAATTCGATACCCTGCATGTGTATTTTAATGAACTTTTGAGTTTTAACTAATACTATTAGCATTTAGCGTAGCGCATTTGCATTTCCAGAGCTCTAGTTGGGACGCAAGCGTCCCGAGTAGAAGCAACAGGTTAAAGGATGACATGCTTTGTATTTGTATTTGTATTTATTATGTATCCCCATTAGCTGTTGTCAAGGCAGCAGCTACTCTTCCTGGGGTCCTGCAACACGAAGGCAGCTATATACAGTCATGGCCAAAAGTTTTGAGAATGACACAAATATTAATTTTCACAAAGTTTGCTTCTTCAGTGTCTTTAGATATTTTTGTCAGATGTTACTATGGAATACTGAAGTATAATTACAAGCATTTCATAAGTGTCAAAGGCTTTTATTGACAATTACATGAAGTTGATGCAAAGAGTCAATATTTGCAGTGCTGACCCTTCTTTTTCAAGACCTCTGCAATCCGCCCTGGCATTCTGTCAATTAACTTCTGGGCCACATCCTGACTGATGGCAGCCCGTTCTTGCATAATCAATGCTTGGAGTTTGTCAGAATATGTGGGTTTTTGTTTGTCCACCCGCCTCTTGAGGATTGACCACAAGTTCTCAATGGGATTAAGGTCTAGGGAGTTTCCTGGCCATGGACCCAAAATATCGATGTTTTGTTCCCCGAGCCACTTTTGCCTTATGGCAAGGTCCTCTGTCATGCTGGAAAAGGCATTGTTAGTCACCAAACTGTTCCTGGATGGTTGGGAGAAGTTGCTCTCAGAGGATGTGTTGGTACAATTCTTTATTCATGGCTGTGTTATTAGGTAAAATTGTGAGTGAGCCCACTCCCTTGGCTGAGAAGCAACCCCACACATTAATGGTCTCAGGATGCTTCACTGTTGGCATGACACCGGACTGATGGTAGCGCTCACCTTGTCTTCTCCAGACAAGCTTTTTTCCAGATGCCCCAAACAATTGGAAAGGGGATTCATCAGAGAAAATTACATTACCCCAGTTCTCAGCAGTCAAGATGCACTCACACCTGCCTGGTGCCATTCCTGAGCAAGCTCTGTACTGGTGGTGCCCCGATCCCCCAGCTGAATCAACTTTAGGAGATGGTCTTGGCGCTTGCTGGACTTTCTTGTATGCCCTGAAGCCTTCTTCACAACAATTTAACCACTCTCCTTGAAGTTCTTGATGATCCAATTAATGGTTGATTTAGGTGTAATCTTACTAGCAGCAATATCCTTGCCTGTGAAGCCCTTTTTGTGCAAAGCAATGATGCGGTTCCTTGCAGGTAACCACGATTGACAGAGGAAGAACAATGATTCCAAGCACCACCCTCCTTTTGAAGCTTCCAGTCTGTTATTCAAACTCAATCAGCATGACAGAGTGATCTCCAGCCTTGTCCTCGTCAATGCTCACACCTGTGTTAATGAGAGAATCACTGACATGATGTCAGCTGGTCCTTTTGTGACAGGGCTGAAATGTAGTGGAAATGTAGTGGGGATTCATTTCATTTGCATGGCAAAGAGGGACTTTACAATTAATTGCAATTCATCTGATCACCCTTCATAACATTCTGGAGTATATGCAAATTTCTGTCATACAAACTGAGGCAGCAGACTTTGAAAATTAATATTTTTGTCATTCTCAAAACCTTTGGCCACGACTGTACAAAGATGCATATAGAAGTATTCCTACCTTCAATGTCTCTGACAGTCTGACATACTGACACTGGAGTCAAAATGACCATAAAGGAATTGAATTTATAAAAAGTCCATATTGATACCGAAACACTAAACAAGTTCACTGACAAAGTCGTGAAAAATGTGAAGAATTGAATAAACCGCCTTTAGACTATGATATGGTCAAAATAACCCCAGTCGGTGGTATGAGGGTTTAGAAGTTAACATCCCATCATGCTTAATTGCCCAGTTGTCCATTATTTTGGCTAGAAGAAAAGTGACTTTGAAAGACGGGTCTCAAAGTAGCATAGTGGGTTTAAAGTGTGTGTGTGTGTGTGTGTGTGTGTGTGTGTGTGTGTGTGTGTGTGTGTGTGTGTGTGTGTGTGTTTCACCAGATCCCATCCAATTGAACACTTACAGGAGATTCTGGAGTGGCGCCCGAGACAGCGTTTTCCACCACCATCAACAAAACACCAAATTATGGAATTTCTCGTGAAAGAATGGTGTCACATCCATCCAGACACTTGTAGAATCTATGCCAAGGCGCATTGAAGCTGTTTTGGCAGCTTGTGGTGGTCCCAAGCCCTATTAAAACACTTAATGTGGTTACCTGTGACACAGGATGGTCATAATGCTTCTTGACAGTGTCATTAAAGTGTATTTTTAAGTTATTTAAAATATGATGAAAAAAACATGATTGCAAAAAATTCATTACAACAACAAAGGACTTATGAAACAAACTTTCAAACTAAAGGAAACTTCTTGGCATGGAAACGTTTTGATTCTCTGCCATAATATAACGCAATATATATATGTCACAACAAGTGTAAATCTATGGGTCGTGGCAGTGTTATGACCACATTATGACAGGTTATGACATGTCATGTCAGCTGTTATGACATGGTTATGACCGTGTCATAACGTAATATGGCGGTGGGTGTCAAGTAAAGTTGAACCATTAGTACAATACAGCAGCAGATAACATAAACCAAATAATCGATCAAATAATTTCCCACTACAACTTGTCCTGATTGTCCCCGTTTATTTATTTGTTCTTAAATGAATCCATGGATAACATCTTGGGTCCTGAATCCCCCCATAAGACTGCAGAGCCAAACACAGCCCAAAGCAGAGCACTAGTGGACTGTGTCTCCACAGGTGTGAGAGGCTCTACCACCGCTGGCATCTGCTCCTCTAACGTCCCATCCACTATTCTCGATGGTGCTGCCCTTCACCTAGGTGGTAAGCAAAGCAATCTGGAGAGAAAGCGGAGCGTCTTAGAGGGATAGACGTAACAAAAACAAACAAAGACACACTAGCAGAAGTCAAGTCTGGGGATGCTACACTATGTTGATGAAACAGCAGGAGGGAATTTCTTGCTGCATTAAGATAGCTAGCTACGAAGGTCTAGTCAAACCGAACAGATTAGAATTATAATGGTCTCTCAGTCAAATACCTTACAGGTTAACACATTATTGGTATTTATTGATTTCATTACATGTTAAACGAGATGTGTCAGTGTAGATTATGTTTGTTTTAGGTTGGGTCATACAGTGTCATGGTATAAAATAATTTGGGTCTATACCATCTTATATTAGCCCAACCTTTTAATTGCTTTTCCCTCATCAAGTTAGGTGATCAGTATTTGTAACAATGTACTGTATACATTACAATTCATACGAGCCTGTCCCTCCCATTTAATGTTCTCAATAAGATGGCCTAATTCACACAGTTCTGCTTTGCAAACACTTAAAATGGAGTGAGGGAGACTGCTGATCAGCAAGGCCCTCCCCTGTGATTCACAATGTTCAGCCGTGGATAAAAAATTCATGAGGTTATTTCGTTTTTTTATGGGGCAGCTTGTAGTGAATCAGAATAGGGCAGATAGGCTGGTGTTATGACATTCCGTTTTAAAGGTTGACGTGATGGCCATGTTAAAACAAGCACTGCCGAAAATCAACAAACAAGAGAGTCTTGGTTGCATGCACCGCGGTGGTGGTGGTGGTTGTGTGTGTGTGTGTGTGTGTGTGTGTGTGTGTGTGTGTGTGTGTGTGTGTGTGTGTGTGTGATGGGGGGGGGTTATGAAGAGAGGATCAAGCCATCCTACCAACAGATACCTTTATTAATAATTGACTTCTGTCATGTGAAATGTAATGAATAATAGTGATACACCACAAACATGTCTCATATGCTTTAGGCTTACAGTGTATACTCTATTACACATACTCGTTACACAGGCACAAGAACTTTGGTGAAGAGTAAAGCTTTGTCATGGATTGTACGGTGTATGTTGTGTTTTTCACAAATCATTTCCGTCTCTTCATGAAGGACATACAGCAAGGACAAATGGACAGAAGTGTTTAACCGCAGATAAGGACATGAGCATTAACATCTAGAGTAAACCACCAGGGATGTGGTGGAGCAGTAACTGTCGATTCTTAGTGCTCTTTATTAACTTCAGGCAGGGAATATAGCCCAGCAGATTGTGTATGGTTCCCGACACCGGTTACATTAACCCTAATCTTAACCCTACACTTAACCAATTTCGATCCGTAGGTCTAACAGAGTCTCCATGACATTACTTTACAGATGTACATCCAGACAACCACGCTGACCATCTCTGTGAGCCTGAGTGCATCTGTCTCTCTGGGGATGCTGTACATGCCCAAGGTCTACGTGATCCTCAGGCACCCGGAGCAGAACGTTCCCAAACGCACACGCAGCCTCAAGGCTGTGGTCACAGCTGCCACCATGTCCAACAAGTTCAACCCCAAGGCGAGCCTACGTCCCAACGGAGAAGCCAAGTCCGAGTTGTGTGAGAGCCTGGAAACACAAGGTGAGTTATAAGGTGAAGATTAATATATGCTATATATACTGAACAAAAATAGAAATGCAACGTGCAATAATTTCAACGATTTTACTGAGTTACAGTTCATATGAGGAAATCAGTCAATTTAAATAAATTCATTCGGCACTATTCTATGGATTTCACATGACTGGGAATACAGATATGCCTTTGTTGGTTACAGATACCTTATTAAAAGAAATGGGCCTCTCAATGGGCCTCAGGATCTCGTCAAGATATTTCTGTACATTCAAATTGCCATAGATAAAATGGAATTGTGTTCGTTGTCCGTAGCTTGTGCCTGCCCATACCATAACCCCAATGCCACCATTGGGCACTCTTTTCACAACGTTGACATCAGCACACTGCTCACCCACAATTCTCTAAAACAATGCTGGAGGTGGCTTATGGTAGAGAAATTAATTTCTTATTCTCTGGCAACATTCCTGCAGTCAGCATGCCACTTGCACACTCCCTCAAAACTTGAGACATCTGTGTGTGGCATTGTTGTGTGACAAAACTACACATTTTAGAGTGGCATTTTATTGTCCCCAGCATAAGGTGCACCTGTGTAATGAGCATGCTGTTTAATCAGCTTCTTGATATGCTTCACCTTATTTCAGGTTATGAAATATGGGACCAACACTTTACATGTTGTGTTTATATTGTTGTTCAGTGTACATGTCAGCCTTGGCTGAGAGCACCCTTGTGTGTCTTTAAATGTTACATGTATTTTACCCTTCAGGCACTGTAAATTATGTGAATGAATTGGTTTAAGAGGTGGAAAGCAAAGTCTCCAAATCATTATTTACTGGCCACCTTGCGTCATTGTTATTTTACACTTCGATTGATGTAGGAAATGAGCTGCCATTTTTTATTTTAAGTCAGTTTGTGAGTTGAGGGAGGCATTAAAACATTCCATGATAGGCTCAAAATCTCCACTGTGTGTGGATATCACTAAGGAGGGCATTAATACCAGGAGTGGTGTACTGTATAGTTCTACTTCACCAGATACCTCAACGCCATACACAATTAACCTATGGTATTGTATTGAATGTATGAGATCCATTTCAATGCTTGTTATACACCATATATAATAACAACCATGTTTTATTTTAGAATTTCAACGCATTCGGTTGACTATCACAGAAAGACACTGTTTAATATGCTGAACAGGTATATTTTCAGCAGTTTGGCTCAGATTTGTGGCTTTGTGTTCAAAGCCCGGTGTAATTAATTGAGAGGTAAATGAGTTTCCTTTCTGAACCAGCTGAACCTCTCTCTGCTTGAGTCCATCTCCCTCTAATTTCAATAGCAATAAAAATGCTTGGTGGTTTCTGGGACACTCTGGCTTTATACAACTGTGGTAAATAATGATTTCAACCATTGACTCAGCAGAAAATGTCTCAGGTGATGGCCAAAACACTCACCCACACGGCTGGCTCGCTTCCCTCAGAAAAGAAAAGAGGGGTCTAAGTCGGTAATGTCTGTCAATAGAGATAGACTCCCTGTTTGTTGGTAAATCTGAATGACGGATGCATATCGTGATGATTCACGGTTCCCCGAGAGCTAGTCTACAGTATTTTGGGGATTATTTAGCCCCTGCAAATTTTATTCCACTGATAACAAAAGTACAGAGATGTTCCCCAAAAATACATGGTAGACAATTTACTGTAGTTGTTTATATTGAATGCAACATTGCAAATATTTGATGGCAAAAGGACGAGGATGCTGAGCATGGTGTGGCGTTACATAACATCTACACATAGGCCTTTATCTTAAAAACATGTATTTAGTTTAACGACGACAGTGACGATGTAACAATAAGTGAGGGGAGGGAGATTTGATAGCAAGCACAAATTCCTCGCCTATCTGTTTACAAGGGGCATACAGTGCATAGGTATTTGAATAAGCACCATTTGTCATTGCCATTACGGACACATTGCATGATGGTGCGGCAAGTAGCCTAGTGGTTAGTGCATTGGGCCAGTAACCAAAAGGTTGCAGGATCAAATCCCTGAGCTGATAAGGTAAAAGTCTGTTATTCTGCCCTTGAACAAGGCAATAAACCCACTGTTCCCTGGTAGGCTGTCATTGTAAATAAGAATTTGTGCTTAACTGACTTGCCTAGTTAAATGTAAAAATTATTATTTTTTAAATACCTGTCTCGCCGTCTCTCTGACTGGCTGACATTGGTAGCAGGGATGGTAAAATTTATCCGCTCCGGCTCAGTAGATCAGATAAGACGGTCAGGACAGAACTGGAGAGTTGAGGCTTGATTACCCAGTAGACAGGGTAGGAAGAGGTGGAGGTCTGGGAGGGGATTGAGAGCCCCCCCACTGTACAAATACGACAGGGACAATTTACTGTGTGTGTGTGTGTCTATATATATATATATATATGTACACACACACTACTCTTCAAAACTTTGGGGTCAGTTAGAAATGTCCTTGTTTTTGAAAGAAAAACAAATTTTTTGTCCATTAAAATAACATCAAACTGATCATATATACAGTGTAGACATGGTTGATGTTGTAAAAGACTATTGTAGCTGGAAATGGCAGATTTTTTTTATGGAATATCTACGTAGCAACCCTCACTCCTGTGTTCCAATGGAACGTTGTGTTAGCTAATCCAAGTTTATCATTTTAAAAGGCTAATTGATCATTAGAAAACCCTTTTGCAATTATGTTAGCACAGCTGAAAACTGTTGTTCTGATTAAAGAAGCAATTAAACTGGCCTTCTTTAGACTAGTTGAGTATCTGGAGCATCAGCATTTATGAGTTCAATTACAGGTTCAAAATGGCCAGAAACAAAGACGTTCTTCTGAAACTTGTCAGTCTATTCTTGTTCTGAGAAATGAAGGCTATTCCATGCGAGAAATTGCCAAGAAACTGAAGATCTCGTACAACGCTGGGTACTACTCCCTTCACAGAACAGCGCAAACTGTCTCTATTCAGAATAGAAAAAAGAGTGGGAGGCCCCGGTGCACAAATGTCTTTTTTAACCACAATCCGTTCATTTTTGGACAATGATTGAACTGCATCCCTCTCTGTCTTGGAATGATTACATCGTGTTCTCCACATCAAAATTTACCTTTGTGGCAAATGTATTTAGTGTGGCAATCTGGACGATGGGACAAAAGGTGGACTTGGGCTTAAAAGGTGTTTGATGGCACAGAAACTGCCTGACCTGTCTGTAGTTGGAGAGATGTGTTGCTTGTACCAGGCCTTCAGATGTAGATTCCTGTAGAAACAAAATAGGTCAATCTTTGTATTGAATTAATTTGTTGAGTATGTGGGGGCAAAGGACAGTCCTTTAGACAAAACCTTACACAATCATCAGAAAGGGGTTCTCCAGAAAAGTTTATCACAGCCTTGTTCTGGTCCTGCTCCGTGTGGTTGGATAGTCTTGATTTCTTCCTCCCCCTCCGTGTTGGCCTCTTCCGCATCCTCTCCCTCTTGGAAGGAGCTGGCCTCGGAGTGTCAGGGGTGATCCTCATCATCACTGCTCGTTAAGTTGAAAGAAACAGCTTCCTCCTCTAAGGATGTGTTGGTTTTCTCCAGGCAAAGAGAAACAGTTAAACCAAAGGGAAAGTTTTGGGATTTACAAACGACAGGCCACTAAGTACCCTGGTTTAAATGAAGATACGGATTTACAAACTACAGGCCACTAAGTACCCTGGTTTAAATGAAGATACGGATTTACAAACTACAGGCCACTAAGTACCCTGGTTTAAATGAAGATACGGATTTACAAACTACAGGCCACTAAGTACCCTGGCTTAAATGAAGATACGGATTTACCAACTACAGGCCACTAAGTACCCTGGTTTAAATGAAGATACGGATTTACAAACTACAGGCCACTAAGTACCCTGGCTTAAATGAAGATATGGATTTACAAACTACAGGCCACTAAGTACCCTGGTTTTAATGAAGATATGGATTTACAAACTACAGGCCACTAAGCACCCTGGTTTAAATGAAGATATGGATTTCTCACCTTTTCTGTAGGGTCGTGATTGGTCCATTTGCTGTCATCTAGTGGACATTTTTCTCTATTGCACTCAGCTATGTTTAGACTGTTGTTGTTCATGTTTGCTGTGTTCTAGTGTACTGTGTAATATATTGCTTTCTTATTCTTGACACTTCTCCCAGTCATATTTAAGGTTAGAACTACCTTTCTATGCGTTCTGATACTTCTAGCTTGGGGTTGAATTTTTTGACAACGTAGCTACAGTATTTCACTTTTTAATGTATAGTATTGCTAACTAGGTGTGTCCAATCAATTTTGTAACCACTCCCTCTTCCAATTAGGGCTAATTGGAAAAGCTGTTCAAAAGAGGACATTGTATTAGTCATGCAGCTGAAACGCGTCAGATTTCTTAAAACTTTGTTTCTATTGAACATGCCATACAATTAAAGGCAGTTTAATTAATTATATGGAAAGTGCCTTGGTTCTTCTTTATTTTTTAGTCTAAAGGCCGGTTTTATTGCTTCTTTAATCAGAACAACAGTTTTCAGCTGTGCTAACATAATTGCAAAAGTGTTTTCTAATCATCAATCAGCCTTTTAAAATGATAAACTTGGATTAGCCAACACAACTTGCCATTGGAACACAGGACTGGTGGTTGCTGATAATGGGCCTCTGTTCACCTATGTAGATATTCCATAAAAAAATCTGCCATTTCCAGCTACAAAAGTAATTTACAATATGAACAATGGACTTTATTGACCACTGTATTTTTGACCAATTTGATGTTATTTTAATGTACAAACACACTACTGTTCAAACACATACACTGAGTATTCCATACATTAAGAACACCTTCCTAATATTGATTCCTCCCTCCTTCAGAACATCCTCAATTTTTCAGTGCATGGACTCTACAAGCTGTCAAAAGCGTTCCAAGGGGATGCTGGCTCATGTTGACTCAAATGCTTCCCACATTTGTGTCAAGTTGGCTGGGTATCCTTTGGGTGGTGGACATTTATTGATACAAACGGGAAACTGTTGATTGTGAAGAACCCAGCAGCGTTTCAGTTCTTGATACAAACTTGTGCACCAGGCACCAACTGCCATACCCCGTTCAAAGGCACTTCAATTTTTTGTCTTGCTCATTCACCCTCTGAATTGCACACATAAGTACATAATCCATGTCTCAATTGTCTCAAGGCTTAAAAATCCTTCTTTAACCCGTCTCATCCCCTTCATCTACACTGATAGAAGTGGATTTAACAAGTGACATCAGTAAGGGATCATTGCTTTCACCTGAATTCACCTGGTCAGTCTATGTCATGGAAAGAGCAGGTGTTCATAATGTTTTGTATACTCAGTGTACCTACAGATACATCTATATATGAAACTTGGTCCAACCTGTAGCTGAAACGACATGGTATTTACTCTTAGGTGGATATAACATAATTTATGTTTCTGGATATGTCATCATTGATATCCACCTGTCAATGTACTAAGCACAAAGTAGAAATTCTGCACCACTACTTACAAACCACAGTGTATACAGTATAGCAATAACTTTGATGTCGCGCTGACCTTGCCTCTGCGTTGATCTCATCTCCTTCTTTCTCTTCTCTTTCAGCTTTCACCACAAAACAAACATACATCAGCTACAGCAACCATGCAATCTAGGAGAGGAAGGCCATCATCATTGCTCAGGATGGTCACCTCGTGGGACATTTTCTTATGCAGTGTAAATGGGGGGAAAAATAGAGCAAGAAAATGGACATGGGACATGTGAGGATCACTAAAGAATTTCATAGGGAGTAGCCATTGTTAAGGACGGAGAAAAGACAAACAGAGATGCAGGAAGGGACCCTCAGGGGACCCCAACAGAACAAATACAGTATAATTGTGATGTTCCATCTTGTGTTGGCCATGGCAGACAAGACAAACACTTCCCTCCTGGCCAGAGTCCAGAGTACAGAGAGGATTCATGCAGGATGGGGCTTCTAATCCCTTCTTGTTGTTTACATTTCTGCGTTACCTTCTCTTTCACTATGACTTCCCATCTCAAGCTGACAATTGAAAGAATCTGTTTAGGTGTGTGCAATTCGCCATGTTGTAGTCTGCCAGTGTTGTCATCAGTAAGTGACATTGCTCTCAGTGCTTCGGGAAGTTGCAGAAACACCAGTTTAAGAGTGATCCATCCTTAAATGTCTAGGAAGACTTTAAATCATGTAATTGTTAAAAGATATACTTCTAAAAGTATTCCAGTTTTTTTTTAAATACTGGATGGAAAAAATTATTCCAACAATGCAGGATACTTGTACTCCATCATAAAAAATATATAATGATGTTGACAACAAAGAATATGGTCATTATTGATTTTAAGCATGCCAGTTTGAACATCCTGTGTTGTGTTGTTAAAAAAATATATATTTAGAATGCGTTCAAACTATGTTGCAGTGTCGTTCCCATTGTTTGGGCCTCAGCCTATTGTACGTATTCTCCAAACTGGTCTAGTGATTGATCTTTGTTTATTTGTGCTAAAGTGAGGCCCCTAAAGTGAGGCCCTACAGTGAAATACCATAGCTGACCCCAATCCATTTCCACCAGCTATACTCCTGGTCACACATAGAGGTTTTCATTGATTGATATGATTTATTTAAGCTCCATACACCTACCAGTGCCCAGTCCACATGGGATAACACAACACTACTAAATACAATTGTCCTTTTACTCAAGGTACAGCTAAGTTGTACAGATCTAAATCCATTAAAATGGAGATAAAGTATGCACTGGCGAGTTGCCACAAAGTATTCATTCACCCAAGATGATATCCATCAAGAGACTAATTCATCACACCAAAAAAATGTCATCTCTGAGGACTGTCATGTTCTGTAAAATGCTTCAGGGATATGTTCGTATACTTTATGACTGATGCCTCAAGCTGCAGAAAATAACCTACTCAAGACAAAATGCAAAAGGATCCAGTACTCATTTCAGTTGCCTACCGCTCTCTGAATAAATACAATATATGACCAAAAGTATATGGACACCTGATCGTCGAACATCTCGTTCCAAAATCATGGTCATTAATATGGGGTTGGTCCCCCCTTTGCTCCTGTAACAGCCTATGCTGTTCTGGGACGGCTTTCCACTAGATGTTGGAACATTGCTTCGAGGACTTGCTTCAATTCAGCCACAAGAGCATGAGTGAGGTAGGGTACTGATGTTGGGCGATTAGGCCTGGCGGGTTGAGGTCAGGGCTCTGTGCAGGCTAGTCAAGGTCTTCCATACTGGTTTCAACAAACCATTTGTCAGGCTGAAACAGGAAAGGGCCTTCCCCAAACTGTTGCCACAAAATTGGAAGCACAGAATAATCTAGTAAGTCATTGTGTGCTGTAGCGTTAAGATTTCCCATCACTGGAACTAAGGGGTCTAGCCCGAACCATGAAAAATAGCCCCAGACTGTTATTCCTCCTCCACCAATCTTTGAATTTGACACTATGCATCCAGGCAGGTAGCGTTCTCCTGGCAACCGCCAAACCCAGATTTGTCCGTTGGACTGCCAGATGGTGAAGCAAGATTCATCACTCCAGAGAACTCTTTTCCACTGCTCCAGTCCTATGGCAGCAAGCTTTACACCACTCCAGCCGACACTTGGCATTGCGCATGGTGATCTTAGGCTTGTGTGTCACTGCTTGGCCATGGAAACCCATTTCACGAACAGTACTTGTGCTGACGTTGCTTCCAGAGGCAGTTTGGAACTTGGTAGTGCTTCAGCACTCAGCGGTCACGTTCTGTGAGCTTGTGTGGCCTACCACTTCGAGGCTGAGCCGTTGTTACTCCTAGACGTTTCCACTTCACAATAACAGAACTTACAGTTGACTGGGGCCGCTCTAGCAGGGCAGAAATTTTACAGATGCCTTTTTGGAAAGGTGGCATCCTATGATGGTGCCACATTGAAAGTCACTGGGCTCTTCAGTATGTTCATTCTACTGCTAATGTTTGTCTGTGGTGATTGCATGGCTGTGCGCGCAATTGTATACACCTGTCAGCAACGGGTGGGGCTGAAATAGCCAAATCCACTCATTTCAAGGGTTGTCCACATTCTTTTGTATATATAGTTTATATCAGAGGTGGGTTCTGTAAATCTGAGCAGCCCTTTAGTTTTTCTAGGGAAAAATTGTGAGGTCACTTGTGATGTGAATCCAATGCTTCTTTTCCATCTATCCCTCTGTATTACTTTGAACACCAGTTGTGTTGCAGAAATAAAATAATTTGAGTGCTGACGAAATTAGTTAATGTATGTTATTAAATAGATTGATGATGTCTGCTTTTATGTCCCGACAAAACTGAAAAGGGAAAAATGTGAACAAAAAATAAACAGTGCCTGACTATCTGACTATGTATTTGTAAAACCTATTGAAAACTAATGAAGTGTGTGGAGCATGTCCAGTTATTTTTATACAAAATCACATTTCTAATTAAAATGTTTTTAAAATTCCAAGCCTCTCTTCTTTTTCTCTCAGTATTGCATTTGTATTGCATTTTTATGACCGAAAGAGTCTGTTGTTCAGAATGGGAAACAGTAAAGTAATAATTGACTGTAAAAGTGCAACATTTGCCTGTTCCGTATGAGAGGAGGCCTCACTCCCCTGGTCTGGAGAAGTAGTCAGACATGTCAGATAGAGAGGGAGAGAGAGAGTGATAAAGTGATGTTATTAATTTAGATGCAGAAGTACGGGAAGATTCAGGCTATGACCAGATCATGTTATGTAGATAAGCCAAGGAAAGATGTATTTTTAAAAAGAAGTAAAAACATATATTTTTTAAATAAATAAATAAATGCAGGGTATAACTGCAGAATGTTCTGTCTTTTCCATTGACAAGGCAAAGTAAAGACAGTACAGTATGAAGATAGGTAGAAACTGCTTCTCCAATAGAAATCCCCGATCACGCTTCTAGGCAATGTCATGGGCAGAAACATGTCATCAGGTCTAACCGTCTTCTCACGCCAAACAATGAATGTGCAGGTCATCAAATCAAAGGCACTCCTTTGATATAAAGTTGTTTTTGAGAAAAAAGGACATTTGAAAATGTGTCAGTTTGTCACTTTCTGTCACGACTTCCACCGAAGTCGGCTCCTCTCCTTGTTCGGGCGGCGTTGAGCGATCGACGTTACCGTCTTTCTAGCCATCGCCACTCCATTTCTCATTTTCCATTGGTTTTGTCTCGTCCCATTACACACCTGGTTTTCATTCCATAATTACTGCATGTATTTAGTCCTCTGTTTCCCCTCCATGTCTTTGTGTGTAATTGTTTGTTTGTGATGTGGATTATTGTCGGGCGCTTTACTTTTGCCATGTTCCTTGTTTTTGGCACGTTATTGTTTTTATGTGCTGTATATTGTGGAACGGAATTCAAGTGCGCCTGTTCACGACACTCTGCTCTCCTGCACCTAATAAGATGTTCAACTACTTAAGACTCAAATCTAGGTTGTGCCTTTAGATTTCGAGAAACAACTAAGGCAGAATGGGAAGTCAATGAAAGAAGTGAAACAAACCCCGGGTTGGTCTGCTTCGCAAGCGTTCCTGGAAGTCTCACGATGTTGCACCTCTGGGTTTAGAAAGTCTGTGCTCTTACATTAACTTAACTGGTGAAATAATATCACTATTTGGCAAAAACCAAACCAACAATCACACAAACTTGTTAACACTTTATAATTACTCCACGTAATAAAGCATTTATAATGGATTAGTAAATAGTTTATTCATCATTTCTTAATCATCACTCCCACATTTGCAAATGTTAGTAACCTAGTTGTTCACACATTTATAAGCAACTTTTAAAGTATTTAATAATGATTCATGAGATCATTAGCCTCTAGTGACACCCCATCCCGTGAACGGGACCCTTGTCATCATCTGACACTAATTAGCATAACGCAACGGACATAAATCTTCCTAGAAAATCTTCCTATTCATGAAAATCACAAGTGAAATATATTGGAACACAGCTTAGCCTTATGTTAATCACCCTGTCATCTCAGGTTTTCAAAATATGCTTTACAGCCAAAGCTAGACAAGCATTTGTGTAAGTTTATCGATAGCCTAGCATAGCATTATGCCTTGCTAGCAGCAGGCAACCTTGTCACGAAACTCAGAAAAGCAATCAAATTAAATCGTTTACCTTTGATGAACTTCGGATGTTTTCACTCACGAGACTCCCAGGTAGATAGCCAAAGTTCATTTTTCCCAAAATATTATTTTTGTAGGCGAAATAGCTCCTTTTGTTCTTCACATTTGGCTGAGAAATCGCCCGGAAATTGCGGTCACGACAACACCGAAAAATATTCCAAATTAGCTCCATAATATCGACAGAAACATGCCAAACGTTGTTTAGAATCAATCCTCAAGGTGTTTTTCAAATATCTATTCGATAATATATCCACCGGGACAATTGGTTTCTCAGTAGAAGCGATTGGAATAATGGCTACCTCTGTACTTTACGCAAGATTTTCTCCGGTAGCATCATGTGACCACTTGCGCAATGTAGCCCCCTACGGGTATTCTTCAACATCAATGCGTAAAACTACGTCACAATGCTGTAGACACCTTGGGGAATAAGTAGAACGTGTAAGCTGGTTCATAGCACATTCACAGCTCAATGGGGACTCATTGGCACGCAGCGCTTTCAAAATATGGGGCACTTCCGGATTGGATTTTTCTCAGGCTTTCGCCTGCAACATCAGTTCTGTTATACTCACAGACAATATCTTTACAGTTTTGGAAACATTAGAGTGTTTTCTATCCAAAACTCAATTATATGCATATTCTAGCATCTTGTCCTGACAAAATATCCCATCTGAAACGGGAACGTTTTTTTCCCAAAAATGAAAATACTGCCCCTAGAGTCGCAACAGGTTAATGAAGTATTTTTGTCTGGTGTGGGCTACTAAATTATATGAATACTTTGAGTGACCAATGTAATTTCTATCAGCAGTGCATGATTCTCCTTATGGTCTCAAAGTGGCCCCTAGAATATATCAATGGTTAATAAATATTTTATCTTAGGGCTAGGTGTTCCGTCAGCGGGACACCTGCCGACAACATCCGGTGAAATTGGAAGGCGGCAATTCAAAATAATATTCGTAAAATTAAACATTCATGACAAAACAAGTGTCTTATATTATTTAAAATCTTAACTTCTTGTTAATCTAACTGCGTTGTCAGATTTCAAAAGGGCTTTACAGCAAAAGCATACCATGCAATTGTCTGTTGACAGTGCCCCACATCAACATATTTTTCAACCAGCACCGGCTTCACAAAATTACAAATAGCGATTAAATAAATCACTTACCTTTGAAGATCGTCCTCTGTTTGCAATTCAAAGGGTCCCGCTACAACATGACTGGTCATTTGTTCTATAAAATCCTTCTTTATATCCCAAGAAGTCTGTTTAGTTGGCACCATTGATTTCAGTAATCCACTCGTTCAACATGCAGACAAAGGAGTCCAAAAGACTACCAAACTAAACTTTGTCCAAACAAGTCAAACAACATTTCTATTTAATCCTCAGGTACTCTAGAATGTAAATAAACTATAGTATTTCACACGGAAAGTAGTATGTTCAATAGGGAATGAAAATTGTGCGCACCCTCTCCCTCGCGCGCCGATTTGCTTCAGGTGGTCCACTAACAAAAACTCCAAATACTTGTTCGTTTTTCAAAAAACAAGCCTGAAACCTTAAACAAAGACTGTTGACATCTAGTGGAAGCCATAGGAATTGCAATCTGGGTAACAGAGTTACATAGAAACAATAGGTTTCCATAATAAGAGAAGTGCGATTTTTGTTTGCCATATCAATTCTGTTATAGTCTCAGACATTATTTTAACAGTTTTCGAAACTTCAGAGTGATTTCTATCCAATGCAACCCATTATGTGCATATCCTGGATTCTGGGCCTGAGTATCAGGCAGTTTACTTTGGGCACGTCTTACAGGTGTAAATTCAGGAAACTAGACCCTAGCCCTAATAATTAAATATTAATGAGGTAAGGAAACTAATATCTGAATACATTATTTTGCTTAACTATGCCAGTACATTTAAAGAGTTACTACCTTTAAATGCCCAGTAAAGGTGCAGCCAAACAAAGCCATGTGTGAAAATAGTCTGCAGTTAAAAGGCTGAAGCACTGGAAGCGTTTAAATGTTATACATGTAAAATGTCTACCTGCAAATCATACATGTAACATTTCTACCTCCAATCCCAGGCAGGTAACCTAGTGGTTAGAGTGTTGGGCCACTAACTGAAAGGTTGTGAGTGTAACGGCTCTCTTCTATCGCCTCCTCTGATGAAGAGGTAGAACAAGGATCGGACCAAAATTCAGCGTGATGATGATTCATGATATTTTAATGAAGGAAAAACTGTACAACAGAAACTACAAAAATAACGAAATGAAATAACGAAAACCGAAACAGCCCTATCTGGTGCAAACACAAAGACAGGAACAATCACCCATGAAACACTCACAGAATATGGCTGCCTAAATATGGTTCCCAATCAGAGACAACGATAATCACCTGACTCTGATTGAGAACCGCCTCAGGCAGCCATAGACTACGCAGACACCCCACAAAACCCCAAGACGAAAACACACCACAATAACCCATGTCACACCCTGGCCTGACCAAATAAAGAAAGAAAACACAAAATACTAAGACCAAGGTGTGACAGAACCCCCCCCCCTCCCCCTAAGGTGCGGACTCCCGGACGCACATCAAAACCATAGGGAGGGTCCGGGTGGGCGTCTGTCCATGGTGGCGGCTCCGGCTCGGGACGTGGACCCCACTCCATAAATGTCTCAGTTCCTCCCCCTCGCGTCCTGGGATAGTCCACCCTCGCCGCCGACCATTGCCTAGTAGTCCTCACCCAGAACCCCACTGGACTGAGGGGCAGCTCGTGACTGAGGCAGCTCGGGACTGAGGGGTAGCTCGGGACTGAGGGGAAGCTCGGGACTGAGGGGAAGCTCGGGACTGAGGGGCAGCTCGGTACTGAGGGGCAGCTCGGGACTGAGGGGCAGCTCAGCACTGAGGGGAAGCCCAGCACTGAGGGAAAGCCCAGCACTGAGGGGAAGCCCAGCACTGAGAGGAAGCTCAGCACTGAGAGAAAGCTCAGCACTGTGAGGAAGCTCAGGCAGGTAGTTGGCTCCGGCAGAACCTGGCTGGCTGGCGGATCTGGAAGAGTCTGGTTGACTGGCAGATCTGGAAGAGTCTGGTTGACTGGCAGATCTGGAAGAGTCTGGCTGACTGGCAGATCTGGAAGAGTCTGGTTGACTGGCAGATCTGGAAGAGTCTGGCTGACTGGCAGATCTAGCTGCTCTGGCTGCTCCATGCAGACTGGCAGCTCTGGCTGCTCCATGCAGACTGGCAGCTCTGGCTGCTCCATGCAGACTGACAGCTCTGGCTGCTCTATGCAGACTGGCAGCTCTATGCAGACTGGCAGCTCTGGCTGCTCTATGCAGACTGGCAGCTCTATGCAGACTGGCAGCTCTGGCTGCTCCATGCAACCTGGCAGCTCTGGCTGCTCCATGCAGACTGGCAGCTCTATGCAGACTGGCAGCTCTGGCTGCTCCTTGCAAACTGGCAGCTCTGGCTGCTCCATGCAGGCTGACAGCTCTGGCTGCTCCATGCAGGCTGACAGCTCTGGCTGCTCCATGCAGACTGGCAGCTCAGGCTGCTCCATGCAGGCTGACAGCTCTGGTTGCGCCGAACAGGCAGGAGACTCCAGCAGCGCTGTAGAGGAGGAAGGCTCTGGCAGCGCTGAACAGGCGGGAGACTCCAGCAGCGCTGTAGAGGAGGAAGGCTCTGGCTGTGCTGAACAGGCGGGAGACTCCGGCAGCGCAAGTGAGGAGAAAGGCTCTGGCAGCGCTAAACAGGCGGGACGCACTGAAGGCCTGGTGCGTGGTGCTGGAACTGGTGGTACTGGACCGAGGACACGCACAGGAAGCCTGGTGCGGGGAGCTGCCACCGGAGGACTGGTGTGTGGAGGTGGCTCTGGATAGACCGGACCGTGCAGGCGCACTGGAGCTCTTGAGCACCAAGCCTGCCCAACCTTACCTGGCTCGATGCCCACTCTAGCCCGGCCAATACGAAGAGCTGGTATGTATCGCACCGGGCTATGCACCCACACTGGAGACACCGTGCGCTCCATAGCATAACACGGTGCCTGCCCGGTCTCTCTAGCCCACCGGTAAGCACAGGGAGTTTGCGCAGGTCTCCTACCTGGCATAGCCATACTCCCTGTGAGCCCCCCCAACATTTTTTGGGGGGGCTGACTCTCAGGCTCCCATCCGCGTCGCCGTGCTGCCTCCTCATACCAGCGCCTCTCCGCTTTCGCCGCCTCCAGTTCTTTCTTGGGGTGGCGATATTCTCCAGGCTGAGCCCAAGGTCCTTCACCGTCCAGTTCGTCCTCCCATGTCCAGTCCCTCTCTCGCTGCACCTTGGTGCGGCTACACTCCCCTGGTTTAGCCCAGGGTCCTCTCCCGTCGAGGATTTCCTCCCAAGTCCAGAAATTCTTGTCGCGCTGCTTCTGCTGCTGTTGTTGCCTGTTACCACGCCACTTGGTCCGGGTGTGGTGGGTGATTCTGTAACGGCTCTCTTCTATCTCCTCCTCTGACGAAGAGGTAGAACAAGGATCGGACCAAAATGCAGCGTGATGATGATTCATGATATTTTAATGAAGGAAAAACTATACAACAGAAACTACAAAAATAACTAAATGAAATAACGAAAACCGAAACAGCCCTATCTGGTGCAAACACAAAGACAGGAACAATCACCCACGAAACACTCACAGAATATGGCTGCCTAAATATGGTTCCCAATCAGAGACAACGATAATCACCTGACTCTGATTGAGAACCGCCTTAGGCAGCCATAGACTACGTAGACACCCCACAAAACCCCAAGACGAAAACACACCACAATAACCCATGTCACACCCTGGCCTGACCAAATAAAGAAAGAAAACACAAAATACTAAGACCAAGGCGTGACAGTGAGATTGAATCCCCGAGCTGACAAGATCAAATATGTTGTTATGTCCCTGAACAAGGCAGTTAACTGTTCCTAGGCTGTCATTGTAAATAATAATTTGTTCTTATTAACTGACTTACCTGGTTAAATTTAAAAATATATACCAGCACTAATGAGGGAATAAACATCTAGAGAGAAAAATGGTCCAGTCCGGCCAGCTGTTGTCTGTCGGCTACATCTCCCTGTTTTATGATTAGATCGCGTTTGCGAGGTTGACAACATTAGCAAAACATTCACATTACAACTCTTCCTCAAGTCCACTACAGTTTTTTTCAATATATTTCCTTTAACATCCTGTGTTGTATGCTTATTACTTTACCATTGATATGTTCTATTTTGAGATCTGAAGGAGCATCAGGTAGTTACTGGAATGACTACCAATGTCCATCTTTTTTTAAATAAAAGCCCACACTTTAGATGATGCCATGCAAAAGGACCTAACAAATGTTTGGTAAAACGTTTATTTAAGTGATAATTGCCAGAGAAGACGGTGTTTGGCGGATATATTGGCACAGGTGTTGTTACGACCGAGATGAAGCCGAGGGCCGGCGAACCCTGCCAATATATCCTCCAAACACCGGCCTCTCAGGCATTGTCACTTTTATTCAATGGGTCACCAACATATTAAAATAATGATTTACATATTGTCATTTTTTAAATACATTTATTCATACTATTTCATCCTTACACAAGGTATAGTCCTGACACAAATCTAGAGTTGCTACCCAAGCCAGCTGGTCGTTCATTCTATCAGTTTGGTTGCCAGAAGCACGTCCCAGTATTTTTGTTCTATATCTACAGCTCATTCGGAAAGTATTCATACCCTTTGACTTTTTCCACATTTTGTTATGTTACAGCCTAATTCTAAAATTGATTCAATAGTTCCCCCCCCCCCCTCTTTAATCTACACACAATACCCCATAATGACAAAGCAAAACCGTTTTTTAAATAAATTTTTACAAAATGTATTGAAATTAAAAAACATTTACATAAGTATTCAGACCATTTACTCAGTACCTTGTTGAAGCACCTTTGGCAGCAATTACAGCCTCGAGTCTTCTTGGGTATGGCACCACATGCTAGGCACACCTGTATTTGGGGAATTTCTCCCATTCTTCTCTGAAGATCCTCTCAAGCTCTGTCACGTTGGATGGGGAGTATCGCTGCACAGCTATTTTCAGTTCTCTCCAGAGATGTTCGATCGGAAATTCCGAGACTCCTGTTGTCTTGGCTGTGTGCTTAGGGTTGTTATCCTGTTGGAAGGTAAACTTTTACCCCAGCCAGAGGTCTGGAGTAGGTTTTCATCAAGGATCAATCTGTACTTAGCTCCATTCATCTTTCCCTCGATTCTGACTGGTGTCCCAGTCCCTGCCGCTGAAAAACATCACCACAGCATGATGCTACCACCACCATGCATCACCTTAGGGATGGTGCCAGGTTTCCTCTAGATGTGACGCTTGTCATTCAGACCAAAGGGTTTAATCTTTTTTTCTTCAGAATAGAATATAGAATCTTGTTTCTCATGGTCTCAGAGTCCTTTTGGCAAACTCCAATTGGGCTGTCATGTGCCTTTTACTGAGGAGAGGCTTCCGTCTGGCTACTCTACCATAAAGGTCTGATTGGTGGAGTGCTGCAGAGATGGTTGTCCTTCTGGAAGGTTCTCCCATCTCCACAGAGGTACTCATTGTTGTCAGTGATCAGGCCTACCACTGTTGTGTCATCAGCAAACTTAATGATGGTGTTGGAGTCGTGTTTCGCCACGCAGTCGTGCGTGAACAGGGAATACTGGAGGGGACTAAGTACACACCGCTGAGGGGCCCCAGTTTTAAGGATCAGCGTGGCAGACGTGTTGTTGTCTACTCTTACCACCTGGGGGCGGCCCGTCAGGAAGTCCAGGATCCAGTTGCAGAGGGAGGTGTTTAGTCCCAGGGTCCTTAGCTCAGTGATGAGCTTCGTGGGAACTATGGTGTTGAACGCTGAGCTATAGTCGATTAACAACATTCTCACATAGGTGTTTATTTTGTCCAGGTGAGAAAGGGCAGTGTGGAGTGTGATTGAGATTGCATAATCTGTGGATCTGTTGGGGCGGTATGCGAATTGGAGTGGGTCTAGGGTGTCCGGGTGGATGCTGTTGATGTGAGCCAAGACCAGCCTTTCAAAGCACTTCATGGCTACCGCCGTGAGTGCCACGGGGAGGTAATCATTTAGGCAGGTTACCTTCGCTTCCTTGGGCACAGGCACTATGGTGGTCTGCTTGAAACATGTGGGTATTACAGACACGGTCAGGGAGAGGTTGAAAATGTCAGTGAAGACACCTGACAGTTGGTCCACGCATGTTTTGAGTACACGTCCTGGTAATCCATCTGGCCCAGCAGCTTTGTGAATGTTGACCTGTTTAAAGGTTTTGTTCACATTGGCTACCGAGAGCGTTATCACACAGTCATCCAGAACAGCTGGTGCTCTCGTGCATGCTTCAGTGTTGCTTGCCTCGAAGCGAGCATAAAAGGCATTTAGCTCCTTTGGTAGGCGCGCGTCACTGGGAAGCTCGCGTCTGGGTTTCCCTTTGTAGTCCGTAATGGATTTCAAGCCCTGCCACATCCGACAAGCGTCAGAGCCGGTGTAGTAGGATTCAATCTTAATCCTGTATTGACGCTTTGCTTGTTTGATGGTTCGTCTGAGGGAACAGCGGGATTTCTTATAAGCGTCCGGATTAGTCTCTCACTGCTTGAAAGCAGCAACTCTATCCTTTAGCTCTATGCGGATGTTGCCTGCAATCCATGACTTCTGGTTGGGATATGTACGTACAGTCACTGTGGTGACGACTTCATTGATGCACTTATTGATGAAGCCGATGACTGAGGTGGTGTATTCCTCAATGCCATTGTGTGAATCCCGGAACATATTCCAGTCTGTGCTAGCTGTACTCTACCTCAGGCGAGCAATACCTTGAGACTTCTTTAATATTAGACATCGTGCACCAGCTGTTATTGACAAAAAGACACACACCCCCACCCCTCGTCTTACCAGAGGTAGCGTCTCTGAAAATCCCGCCCGCTCTACATTGTCCGTTTCTTCGTTCAGCCACGTCTCGGTGAAACATAAGGTATAACAGTTTTAATGTCCCGTTGGTAGGATAATCTTAATAGTAGGTCATCAATTTTATTTTCTAACGATTGCACGTTAGCAAGGATCACAGATTTCCGGCGTCTTTTCTTCACGCAAAGTCTGCGGTGGCTAATCGCTTTTCTGATGTCCAGAAGTTATTTTCCGTCATAAGAGACAGAAACAGCAACATTATGTACACAATAAGTTAAAAAAAGAAGTTACACAAAACACACAAAATAATCACAAAATTGGTTGGGAGAATGTTAAACGTCAGTTGTGTTCTACGACGCCATCTTTATTTTTATAGTGGAAATCAAGTTTTTAAATTGCCTGGCTGGCTGACAAGACAGTGGTTTGCGCAGTCAGATGGAACGGAGTAAACGGGCATTTTGAAGTCATAGATTTAGCTGGTAGTAACTTGTGGAATGGACATCGGCTGGAATGCGGTTTTAACCAATCAGCACTCAGATTAGAACCACCCATTGTATAAAAGGGACCTATATTATACATATTAGGAATAGAGTAATGATTTATTACTTGGAGTTATTATGAAGTGCTATCACAAATTATAACAGTTCATTATAATTTTTATAAAGAATCTATAAACTAAATACAGTTAATAAACCTGTAAACTCCTTTAGAAGTCATTTTTAGATATGCCTCCATGTTACCTTCATGTTACCGAAAAAGGATCTGTTGACAATATTATATATAACAATAAAGTTTAGTTACAGAGGGACAACAAATCCTGCCAGTTAGTTTGTTCAATTTCCTGTCATTACTTGTGAGAGAGGTTGTTGCATAGATAAATACAAAATAACGTTTCCTAGCCAGAAGTGATCTAAAGTAATACCACTTTCACGCGCAACCGCTTCCATCTCGGTAATAATAATAATAATAAAATAGTACATTTTATTTTAAGTGCTTTTCATGACACCCAAAGTCACTTTACATACACAAATCAGCATGATAAAAAGCAATAAAATCACATATTAAAAAATGTATGGACATAAAAGTACACAAAACATGAGGACAGACTAACCATGGAGAACACAACATAATGACAGGCTAACCAAGAAAGTGAACTAGACATAGGATAAAAGCTAACTGTCACGCCTTGGTCATAATGTTTTGTGTTTTCGTAATATATTTTGGTCAGGCCAGGGTGTGACATGGGTTATGTGTTGTGTTAGTATTGGGGTTTTATAGCATTGGGATTGTGTATGATTAGGGGTGTGTCTAGTTAGGCTTGGCTGCCTGAGGCGGTTCTCAATCAGAGTCAGGTGATTCTCGTTGTCTCGGATTGGGAACCGTATTTAGGTAGCCTGAGTTTCACTTTGTAATTTGTGGGTGATTGTTCCTGTCTCTGTGTAGTGTTCAACAGATAGGCTGTATTAGGTTTCACGTTCCATTTGTTGTTTTCGTCTTTAATAGTTATTTCATGTATCGTTCCGTTTTCCTTCATTAAAGATCATGAGTAACCACCACGCTGCATTTCGGTCCTCTCTTTCAACAACAGACGAACGCCGTTACACTAACACAACAATGTCTTTGGGCTCCCAGGTGGAGCAGCAGTCTAAGGCACTGCATCTTAGTGTTAGAGGTGTCACTACAGGCCCTGGTTAGATTCCAGGCTGTATCACAACCGGCCCTCATTGGGAGGGCGGCGCACCATTGGCCCAATGTCATTAGGTTTTGGCCGGGGTAGGCCGTCACTGTAAATAAGAATTTGTTCATAACTGACTTGCCTAGTTAAATATTATGGTACTTTTTATTTAAATCTGGGTAAGCCCTTGTAAAGAGGTGTGTCTTTAGTGTGGACTTGAATATGTGTATGGATTTATTTAATTTTTTATTTAACTAGGCAAGTCAGTTTCTTATTTACACTGATGGCCTAGGAACAGTGGGTTAAAGCCAGTGTCAGAGGAGCACAGTGAAAAGGTGGGAGTGTAGGTGTCAGTAAGGTATGTGGGCACCAGTGCTTTGTAGGTGAGGATGAGTAATTTGAAGATGATCCTGTATTGGATTGGGAGCCAGTGGAGCTTGATTGGGATTGTTGCAGTTGTTGGTATAGAGCTTCCACTTTGAGACAGGGGTTTTCCAATGGGCGGAGAAATTTGTTGATGGTTGAGAAGAGCACTCTTGGGTTTCCTTGTTCATTCCTTATAATGTTGAAGAAATAGGTAGATTTCAAGTTTAAATGTTTAATGTCACATGCACAAGTACAGTGAAATGCCTTTCTTGCAAGCGCTAAAGCCAACAATGCAGTGATCAATATCAATGTAGTACTAAAAAATAATATACAGTAGAACAATAACACACAAGAAAAAAAAAAAGAATAACACAAGCAAGTAAGAAGCATAGGGACAGTACAGTTCGCCGCCTCCTGTCTCAGCCTCTAGTATTTATGCTGCAATGGTTTATGTGTCTTGGGGGCTAGGGTCAGTCTGTTATATCTGGAGTATTTCTCCTGTCTTATCCAGTGGCCTGTGTGAATTTAAGTATACTCCCTCTAATTCTGTCTCTTTCCCTCTCCCTTTCCCTCCCGTAGGACTTGAGCCCTGGGACCATGCCTCAGGACTACCTGGCCTGATGACTCCTTGCTGTTCCCAGTCAATCTAGTCGTGCTGCTGCTCCAGTTTCAACTGTTCTGCCTGCAGCTATGGAACCCTAACCTGTTCACCGGATGTGCTACCTTGTCCCGGACCTGCTGTTTTCAACTCTCTCTACCGCACCTGCTGTCTCTAACTCTGAATGATCGGCTATGAAAAGCCAATTGATATTTATTCCTGAGGTGCTGACCTGTTGCACCCTCGACAATCACTGTGATTATTATTATTTGATCCTGCTGGTCATCTATGAACGTTTGAACATCTTGGCCATTTACTGTTATAATCTCCACCCGGCACAGCCAGAAGTGGACTGGTCACCCCTCAGAGCCTAGTTCCTCTCTAGGTTTCTTCTTAGGTTCCTGACTTTCTAGAGAGTTTTTTTTGCCTAGCCACCGTGCTTCCACATCTGCATTGCTTGCTGTTTGGCGTTTTAGGCTGGGTTTCCGTATAGCACTTTGTGACATCTGATGATGTAAAAAGGGCTTTCTAAAAACATTTCATTGATTGATTGATACTCTATAAGGCAATCAGTCAATAATTGAAATACATTAATTAGGCCCGAATCTATGGATTTCACATGACTGGAATACAGATATGCATCTGTTGGTCACAAATACCTATAAAAAGTGGGCGTGGACCAGAAACCAGTCAGTATCTGTGTGACTACCATTTGCCTCATGCAGCGCAACACATCTCCTTCGCATAGAGTTGATCAGGCTGTTGACTGTGGCCTGTGGAATGTTATCCCTCTCCTCTTCAATGGCTGTGTGATGTTGCTGGATAGAGTATCCCAAACATGCTCAATGGGTGACATGTCTGGTGAGTTTGCAGGCCATGGAAAAACTAGGCCATTTTCAGCAGGAATTGTGTGCAGATCCTTGTAACATGGGGCCATGCATTATCATGCTGAAACATGAGGTGATGGTGTTGAATGGCATGACGATGGGCCTCAGGAGGTCGTCACGGTATCTCTGTGCATTCAAATTGCCATTTATAAAATGCAATTGTGTTCCTTGTCCTTAGCTTATACCTGCCCATACCATAACCCCACTGCCACCATGGGGCAATCTGTTCAGAGTTGACATCAGCAAACAGCTCACCCACACAACACCATAAAAGCTGTCTGCCATTTGCTCGATACAGTTGAAACTGGATTCCTACATGAAGAGCACATTTCTCCATCATGCCAGTGGTTATCGAAGGTAAGCATTTGCCCACTGAAGTTGGTTACGACGTCGAACTACAGTCGGATCAAGATCCTGGTGAGGAAGATGAGCAGGCAGATGAGCTTCCCTGAGATGATTTTTGACAGTTTGTTTAGCTATTCTTTCGTTGTGCAAACCCACAGTTTCATCAGCTGTCCAGGTGGCTGGTCTCAGATGATCCTGCAGGTGAAGAAGCCGGATGTGGAGGTCCTGGGCTGGTGTGGTTACACGTGTTCTACGGTTGTGAGGCTGGTTGGATGTACTGCTAAATTAACATAGAGAAATGAACATTCAATTGCCTAGCAACAGCTCTGGTGGATATTCCTGCAGTTAGCATGTGTGGAAGGACCACCAGAGGACAGGCTGGGCTCACGGATAGTAGCCCAACAAGGCATGGGAGACGATGTAACCAGAGGCAATTAAGCACAGCTGACGGTACTAATGACATATTCTCCTTCCCCTATAAGAGAGAGTATGGAACCAGCAGAGAGAGGGGGGAAACTATCTCTGGAAGATGGCCACCGAGACAGAGGAGCTATCCATGAAGAACCACTAAAACGGTGACAATCCCGGGACTTTTGGGATAATCCTATTGTGTTTCTGTTTCATCTGGAAAAGAAGATGTATGTTTTTCCTTGGGAGATTTTCATTCATTATGTTGGAGTGTTTGTGTTGACCAAACGCCCTCAATAGAGAACTGTGTTCAATCAAGAAAACCTACTCCTGACTCGTTTATTCCACCTTCCCACTTTAGAGTGACGCCCAATTAGTTGGTCCGCTCACATTGGTGGAGAATGCAGGCATTGAATTGCTCTATGGCAGACCCTGTCGAGGGATCCTCGACTTAGCCAAGGAGAGCTGGGAGACCCAATCATGCCCCTTTCGATCCACAATAGAACACGTTACCCTGATGAGAGACCGCCTGTCAGCAGTGTGGCCCATAGTCAAGGAGCATATGGAGAAGGCACAAAGGACCCAAGGCCGGGCCTTTGATAAGTCCGCGACCCCCCGTAAGTGCACCGTGGGAGAGAAAGTGATGGTGCTCGTGCCCACGGCCGAACATCACTTGCTGGCGCAGTGGAGGGGGCCCTACGAGGTAATGAAAAGGGTCTCACCGGTCAATTACCTCATCAAGCAACCTGACAGAAGGAAGAAGGTCCAACTCTATCACATAAACCTGTTGAAGACGTACCATGGACAAGAGGAGGAGGTGGCTTTGAGGGCCCTGGAGGGCAAAGGAAATGAGGAGGCTCTACCACAGGTGCGCCGTGGCCAAACTCTCCTGCCGGAGCAGTCAAAGACAGTTAGACAAGCTAATTATGAACTTCGGTCGAATATTCTCTCCATTCCCAGGACAAACGGAAGTCCTGTTCCACCATATCCACACTGAACCCGGCAAGAAGGTGCATATCCGCCCTTACAGGATTCCTGAGGCTCGCCGAGTCATCGCTAAGAACAAGGTAAGGGAGATGTTGAGGATGGGCGTGATCGAGCCATCGACGAGTGAGTGGTCCAGTCCCATAGTCCTGGTCCCCAAATCTGATGGTAGTATGAGACTCTGAAACGACTTTAGGGGCGTGAATGCCATCTCTACATTCGATGCATATCCCATGCCCCGCGTGGATGAACTCTTGGAGCGCTTAGGAAAGGCCAAGTTCATCACCACCCTGGATTTGACGAAGGGATATTGGCAATTGCCGGTGGCTCCGGAGGATCGCCCAAAGACTGCCTTCGCCACCCCAGAGGGGCTTTTCCAGTATGTGAGGATGCCCTTCGGACTGCATGGTGCCGCTGCAATTTTCCAACGCCTCATGGATGCCATTCTACGGCCCCATCAAGAGTATGCAGCGGCGTACATAGACGATGTGGTCATCCACAGCGAGGACTGGGATAGTCACCTCCTGCGATTACGGGTGGTGCTCGTGAGTTTGGAAGCCACAGGGTTGAAGGGCCAATCCCAATAAATGGTGCCTGGGCCTGTCCGAAGCGGAATACCTGGGGTACACCGTGGGGAATGGGAAAAAAAGCCCACGGGCAGAGAAGACCAGGGCAATTCGGGACTGGCCTCGACCCCGGACCAAGCGAGACGTTCGGTCCTTCTTAGGGATAACGGGATATTATTGCCGTTTTATCCCGGGATATGTAACCATTGCCAACCCCCTCACAAACCTCATCAAGAAAAACCTGCCAAACCAGGTAGAGTGGAAAGACGAAACGGAAGAGGCCTTTCAATTGCTAAAAGATGGCCTGTGTTCTGATCCCATTCTACAGGCTCCGGACTTCTCACAAGAGTTCATTGTGCAGGTCGACGCCTCGGATACGGGGCTCGGGGCCGTACTAGCTCAGGGTAAAGGCGAAGCAGAGAAGCCGATTCTTTTCATAAGTAGGAAGCTCAGCAATCGGGAACAGAGGTATGCTACCGTAGAGAAATAGGACTTAGCCATTAAGTGGACCCTCGACTATCTCCGTTACTACCTACGGGGTCGGAGGTTTGCATTAGTTACTGACCATGCGCCCCTCAGGTGGATGGCTGGTAAGAGAAACAATAACAACAGAATAGCAAGATGGTTTTTGTCTTTACAACCGTTCTCTTTCCATGTCATCCACAGGGCCGAATCGAGGAACGGGAATGCAGACGCGCTGTCCCGACACGACCAAGACGGTGCTTCTGGCGCCCGACCCTCTGGTTCGGTCCTGAGGGGGAAGGTATGTGGAAGGACCACCAGAGGGCAGGCTGGACTCACGGATAGTAGTCCAACAATGCATGGGAGACAAGGTAACCAGAGGCAATTAAGCACAGCTGACGGTACTAATGACATTCTCCTTCCCCTATAAGAGAGAGTATGGAACCAGCAGAGAGAGGGGGAAAACTATCTCTGGAAGATGGCCACCGAGACAGAGGAGCTAGCCATGAAGAACCACTAAAACGGTGACAATCCCGGGACTTTTGGGATAATCCTATTGTGTTTCTGTTTCATCTGGAAAAGAAGATGTATGTTTTTCCTTGGGAGATTTTCATTGATTATGTTGGAGTGTTTGTGTTGACCAAACGCCCTCAATAGAGAACTGTGTTCAATCAAGAAAACCTACTCCTGACTCGTTTATTCCACCTTCCCGCTTTAGAGTGATGCCCAATTAGTTGGTCCGCTCACACATGCCAATTGCATCTCCCTATAAACTTGAGACATCTGCAGCTTTGTGTTGTGTGGCAAAACTGCACATTTTAGAGTGACCTTTTATTGTCCCCAGCACAAGTTGCGCCAGTGTAATAATCATGATGTTAATCAGCTTCTTGATATACAACACCTGTCAGGTGGAAGGATTATCTTGGCAAAACATAAATGCTCACTAACAGGGATGCAAACAAAATTTGAGAGACCTAAGCTTTTTGTGAATATGGAACATTTCTGGGATCTTTTTTTTCAGCTCATGAAACATGGAACCAACACTTTACATGTTTCATTTATATGTTTGTTCAGTGTAAATACAAGGTTCAACTCAGATAGTCCGTGTAGCCATTTTGCTAGCTATTTAGCAGTTTCATGGCTTGGGGATGGAAGCTGCTCAGAAACCTGTTGGTGGCATATTTGATGGGCTTTCCTTTCACACCACCTGATATAAAGGTCCTGGATGGCAGGGAGCTCGGCCCCAGTGATTTACCACTCTCAAAAGAGCCATTCGATCGAGGGCGGTGCTGTTGCCATACCAAGCAGTATATAAGCCAGTCAAGATGCTCTCAATGGTGTAGCTGTATAACCTTTTGAGGATTTGAGGGGCCCATGCCAAACTTTTTCAACCTCCTGAGCGGGAAGAGACGCTATCGTACCTTCTTCATGACTGTGCACGTGTGTGTGGACCATTTTAGGTACTTAGTGATTTGGACTCCGAGGAACTTGAAGTTCGTGTGCTCTCCCCCTTGTTTCCTGTAGTCCACGATCAGCTCCTTGGTCTTGCTGACATTGAGGGAGAGGTTGTTGTCATGGCACCACATTGCCAGGTCTTTGACCTCCTCCCTATCGCCTGTCCCATCGTCGCCGTTGATCAGGCCTACCGCCGTCATGTCGTCAGAAAAATTGATGATGGTTTTGGAGTCGTGTGGCCACGCAGTCATGAGTGAACAGGGTGTACAGAAGGAAACTAAGCACATAATTCTGCGGGGCCCCCGTGTTGAGGGTCAGCATGACATAGGTCTATGATCGAGTTGCAGAGGGAAGTGTTCAATCCTAGTGTCCTAAGCTTGGTGACAAGCTTGGAGGGGACGATGCTTAGCTGTAGTCAATAAACAGCATTCTCACATATGTTTTCCTCTTATCTAGGTGGGTGACGGCAGTGGGGTTTGCAATTGAGATTGTGTCGTCTATGGATCTGTTGGGGTGGTATGCAATTTGATTGGGTCTAGGGTGTGGCAAGTGTGTCCTTGTAGTTGTGAAGGTGCTTATAAACCCTTGTGTAGTCTTAACGTTCTGTTTACTCCCTTGTCTTAAGGGAAAAAAATTACCCACCATCAATAAACCCCTAAAAAAAAGGATCTTAACTGAATTTTAAACCCCAAATATTTTTTTGCATGAAGAAGCAATCTGTCATTCATCACACACTTTGTGAATATCTGGGTTTTCCCTCTTCACAATGTCGAAAGACTGCATTTAATCAGTGGACACCACTCGTTTTTTTATCAACACACCTGTCATAATTGTTTTCTTTACTAAAGTGGAGGTTTATTATTATTATTGCTAAAGGGACTGCATATGTGTTAACATGAATTATTTTAGCAAGATATGCACTTGTATAGCCTAAGAAGGTAGCAGAAATGTGCAGAATGTAGTTTTGCATGCATTTTATTGAAGGGAAACAATGTCTTTATATTTTCTTATATACTGTACAATGAGGAAATCAACCACAAAATACTAATCTTCTCCCATTTTTTGAACCTTTGCCCCCACCCACAAGGTGTATAAACAACAACAATAAATAAGACTAAAATAAGATAATAGATAAAACAAAAATGTGAAGAACATATATCAATCAACTCTAATTAGCTCATGTAGAACAGTATGCAAGTGAGTGTGCATGGACTTTACAGATGTATTTCTCACATGTGCAGCACATAGTATTTGTTTTACACTTCTTCTTTGGGGGCAGAATTGGCATCTCCTCCTCTTTCCTGCCCCACCTGCAGCCTCAGGTGGATCAGGACAAGATTCAGCCCCCTGAGCAGAACTTGTTACCCCACACATTCAAAGAAAGAATGTGTGGGCTTACAAGTGCCTTTCCCAGCTGCACCAGGAACAATGATGTTATGGAAGGTGACCAGGGGCCAGCGGGCAGTCATCCTCTTGCAGCTGTAAGTTCCAATCACCTTGTCCAGGTTGTCCACGCCTCCTTTGTTGTGGTTGTAGTCCAGGATGATGGCTGGCTTCCTGTCCTCGTGATCACTGATCTCAACCGTTTTGTGCAGTGTGCTCAAGAGAACCACATTCTTGTTCCTCTTTGAGAGGTAAGAAACTAGAGGTGTGGTGGGGGTGAAGGCAAGCTTTGTTGAGAAGGCGTCTCTCCCCATTGTTGCGAGGAGTGCAGGGGGGAGCTCAGGCTTGTTCTTTCTAACTGTGCTAACCATGGTGATTTTCCTCTTCGGGAGCTGATGGCTGAGTTCAATAGGTAGCACACATAATCTACATTTCTCATTGTGTGTGTCTTTGTGGTTTCTGTGGTGTGTAAATTATTTTGCAACTGCTGGGTCAAAAATAACCAGAAGACAATCTTTGTACCCTGGTCGTGTACAGCTTTCATAGAAATATGATTTTTCTTTCTCACTTTTCCTAATGTTGGGGTTACTCTAGGAAAAGTAATCAAATTTCAAGTTGAAAAAATATAATTTAGGGGGTTTTCTCTGCTGTTAAACACAAGGGTTAATAATGAGCCCTGTCCATTTGTAGAGCAGTTCTAATCCTGTCCTGTGGCTTTCATGGCACGCTGCTCAGAAGTGTACCAGTGGATGTTGAAAGGGACCACCCTTGTTAAAACGGGAGCCAGAACATCCAGGTAGGAGGAGAGCTCACTAATTGTAATGAAGCACCAGCTTCATCACTGAGGATACATGAGGGCCAGGGGTGTCATGTGATTGCAGGATATCCATTAGGTCAGCAGTGTTAATCCTTTTTAGATTTCTGTAGGTAATGATGAGCTTGTTGGTGGGCTTGGGCATGAGGGCAGGCTCACTAAACAGAATGGCCTTGTGGTCAGAGATGGTTATGTCCAGACCTGAGAGGTTGAAGGGAGCTGTGTTATAGCACACAAGGCCAAGCACATGGCCTCTGTCATGGGTGGGGAAGTAGACATGCTGTGTGAAGTTGAAGCAATCCAATAAGGCTATGATGTGTAATGATGCATGATAAATGTTTGTTTGTGTGCGTTTAAACATGTGTGTGTGTGTGTGTGTGTGTGTGTGTGTGTGTGTGTGTGTGTGTGTGTGTGTGTGTGTGTGTGTGTGTGTGTGTGTGTGTGTGTGTGTGTGTGTGTGTGTGTGTGTGTGTGGCTATGACAAAGGATGAGCAAACAGAGGAAAGAAAAGTGGATGAACACCAAATTAATAACATAGCAGTAAGAAATAGGATCGTCAACTTTACAAGTGGTAACATAATTTCTGGTGGAAAACAAGCAATTATTTCAAATGAATGGTTAGTAGGCCATATTTTTATACTTCAATCCATGGTCCCTGCAGTGGTAATGTCCAGTCATGGGCATCTCAGAATGATTGCCCCTCAATAGGCCAACAAAATGCAGAAAAATAACACAGTCTCATACTGCGAAATACATGTTATTTGTGCACTGCAATATAGCTGAAAAGTTTTGCAAAAGCATAAGGTGCAATCTAAATGCCATCCTTCTCAAATGCTTTGTGGGAGTAGAAGGCCTGTCTCTTCTACCTCTTAGTATTTAGAACATAATAAAAAACACTTTCGAATAAACTCAATGAAACATATTGCTCATTTAATCAATTTTAATTGATTCAATAGACTGAAAGTGTTCAAGTTTTAATTAACATATAAATAGACGACTAACAGAATGTTAAAGGCTACATGTTTTCATACAAACACACATGTTTTCAACATAAACACATGTAAACACACATTGTCAAGATGAGTGCATCAAGGTCAGAGCAAAACTATACTGACAAACTACTCAAGATCACTAAAATCAGGACTTCCCTCCTTGCCGTAGGGAACAATTGTGTAAAAATAGATTAATATCTGACAGCATTTTTACTTGAGCATCTGGCCCGTTATTTGCTTCAATAAGTCTCAATCTGAAAGCCAAACATTTTCAATAAATCAAGTGTATTTAGGACAAGTTCATCCGCTGTTATGCAAACTAATAGTGATTCACAAAGATAATGGAATGTATAAGCTGTCAACAAAAATGACAGTCCGACCATTCAACTGAGAAAAGTATCGAGGAGTTCAATGCAATCCTCTGAACGGTGTAATTTCAGCTTGAGCGATACACTTGTTTTGATTGAAGTTGAGACATTTATCTGCCCAAGCCAGTGAATCCTATAAGCACTGATGCGTCTGTAATGGACAGCCATATAGTTTATTTAAAGACCGGTAAGTGAAAGTACCAGGGGACACACTGTTCCAAACAGCAGTTGACAGACAATCTTTCAGATCCACAGATAGAAAATACAAAACATGTGGCATGATTCCCAACCCTGTCAATGTCACTCCACAGTAGAGGGGTGAACATCCAGAACGCCGCAGCCCGTCTGGTGTTCAACCTTCCCAAGTTCTCTCACGTCACCCCGCTCCTCCGCTCTCTCCACTGGCTTCCAGTTGAAGCTCGCATCCGCTACAAGACCATGGTGCTTGCCTACGGAGCTGTGAGGGGAACGGCACCTCAGTACCTCCAGGCTCTGATCAGGCCCTACACCCAAACAAGGGCACTGCGTTCATCCACCTCTGGCCTGCTCGCCTCCCTACCACTGAGGAAGTACAGTTCCCGCTCAGCCCAGTCAAAACTGTTCGCTGCTCTGGCCCCCCAATGGTGGAACAAACTCCCTCACGACGCCAGGACAGCGGAGTCAATCACCACCTTCCGGAGACACCTGAAACCCCACCTCTTTAAGGAATACCTAGGATAGGATAAAGTAATCCTTCTCACCCCCTCCCCTTAAAAGACCTAGATGCACTATTGTAAAGTGGCTGTTCCACTGGATGTCATAAGGTGTAAGCACCAATTTGTAAGTCGCTCTGGATAAGAGCGTCTGCTAAATGACTTAAATGTAAATGTAAATGAACTCAGTGAACAATCACTGAAGATAGTTTTTTTGCCAGATTATTCCCAAATCACGTATACATTTCCAAGAATCATCCATGCATCACATACACATCCATCAGTAAAAATTAACATTGGGCATAATCCATTCCATAGCTAACTTGAACATAATGGCCAATATGTGGGATACTTGAACATTTCCAACAGAGACTCCCATGCCTTGGAACTGACAATACAGTAGGTGATGTAAATAGGTGAAGGGAATTTCTTATTTACAATGTACTTTTTCTTCAGTTCACTGTCTGCCAGCACACAATACAGCCGCCTCACATGACAGAATGAGTCCACCCAATAGACATAGCTATAGGAAACATATTTTACTTGCATTTAGCAAGAAGGTACAGAGACCCGGCATTGCAGCATTGTTTGTCTCCTCTCATGACTCCTCTTGAGCCCACTGAGCTCAATCCTGAAGTCCCTTAGGACTCTCCTGAACTCCCTCTGCTGTGGTGCACTGTACTGTCTCCATAGCCTCAAACCAATGGCTCTGTTCTGCTCCGCTCCGCTGTAAAAAAGAAACAGGCCTTGCTTTTCAAGAGGAGAGCCACACATGCTCTTTCATGAGCTGAACAACATACAGCTAACAATGATGAGACTTCACATAATCCTTCCATGGCCTCTCTCATTACAAAGGAGGCTTGCAGAAACCTCAAATAAAATACCTTCAATTCAGCGACTCACTCCATCTATATTTCCCCAAACTATATAATAGTTCTAGACAAATTATGAACAACTGTACTGACTGCATTGCTTTGGGTTTGAGGGAGGGATGGAGGAAATGGGATACATCTTTCAAACTTTATGTTGCTAAGAAACACAGAGCTGGCATCATGAATACCCAGAATTTGACACCGTGATCGCAGAAATCAAAGCTGTACTGTCTTCACAGTTCACTGATTGGTTAAAAGCCCTGTTTTGAGGCCAATGTCGTACATAACCAGCTATAAAGATGTTGAATGCATACTAATTACTTCACATATGCAAGCTGTTAAAACGCAGAAAACACATCCCACTCAATCTTTACAAAATGGCATATCATCATGCCACAATTAGGGAAAAGGAAACTGATGTATAGGCATGCATGATCTGTTGATGATGATAAATCAAATTGCAATTCTGGTTTATTTGAATTTATGCTAATTCATTCAACTCTATTGTACTTGTTTCCCTTTCATCGTGTGTACCCAGGTAACAACATTACATTCCAGGATGTGACCACAAAGTTATTTTAGTCCCCACGTAATTCATGATAACGTTATTGTGAAACGTGCCTTCTATGTAGCTGTGGTGTCCGCTAACAAAACTCACGTCCCAAGACTTTTCAGGACGTAGAAATGTGGAGGATTTTAAACAGCTAAATAACATTATTCGGTAAGGTTATAAGAGATGGCCTTGAATCTTCCCTGAACGTGGACACTGTTATGTGCCGTACTGGTACTGCAGGTAACCACTGACGAAAGTTACGTTCCCAGTGGTTACCAGAAACTGCCTTTTGTGGGTCTGTCAATGTACTTTCTGACCTTTAGCAACATTATGAGGTTGACCTAAAAAATAATGTTTTCATGAAACGTCTCCTACAGTACATGTACCTGTGGCGTCAGCTGACAAAAGTATTTTTAGGACGTTGAAATGTGTGGGGGGGGGTCTTATTAAACAGCTGAATCACGTTATTTAGTGACGTTATAAGAGATGTCCTTGAATCTTTCCTGAACGCGCACACTTACGTGTCTTGTTGGTGCTGTAGGTAAACACTGACCAAGTTAAGTTCGCAGTGGCTACCAGAAATTGCATTTTGTGGGGCTCTCATTGTACTTTCTGACGTATAGCAACGTTATGAAGTCGCCATAAAAATAATGTTTTCATGAAACGTCTCCCAGATGTTTTCTACTGTGGTGTCAGTTGACAAAAGTTACTTCCCAAGTCACTTCAGGACGTTGAAATGAGGGGGCCCCTGAATATCTAATGACATTATAAGACACGTCATTTAATCTACCCTGAACATCAACACAGTATCTTGTCGGTAGGTGTCCATTGACGAAATATCCAAAATTCCAGAATATATATATATTTTTTAACTTAAACAATAGAATAGATACTTAAACAATAGATTTGGGGGGGAAAAAATCACAGCTATAAGCTCACAAATAACAAGTCAGTAAAAACATGAACACTGCACTCCAATCAAGGACTGTAAAACTGCTTCAAGCTAAAAGTTAAGAACTATGTTATGTTTATTCAGGTGCTGCTGCTCCATCCTCATCCACTGTCGCCTGCTCAACCCGCTCCTGGATGTCACAATAACACAAATTGGTCATTATTTTCAGTAAACAAATGATCAAAACGCCGGTTTTAACGTCGACTCCCTACTACATTCCTTTTGTACTAGCACAATAATTTAGCTATACTGACCGACTGGATTGAAGTGAAGTAAAAAAAAATGTATATAAAAAAATAAAGTGTTAATCATACCTTTCGCTTACACTTGAGCCAAGCTGGTGCATGTTTGAGGGCGTCTGCTATTTGGTCATTTACCTCTTACTAGGTAGCCTTAGGAGCATCCCTGAAAGCACATCACATGTTGTGATTTTTTTAAAAAATGGTACGTTCCTTGTCATATCACTACTTTTCCACCTATGCTGGCTGAGACAGAAGTTGGGTATTGTCCCTCTCTTCCCTCATAGGCAGTTTTGGCCATGAGACCTCTCTCCTTCACCTTTCCTTTGTCCTCTCTCTACAAACTTAACAGGTGATAGGATTTAACATTTAGTTTGTAACTGCCTTGTTACTGATTTAATTCATTTGAAATTTTAATAAATACACATTTGACTTACCATCAATTGACCAATAATGCTATCTACTTAATTAATAATAGTAAATAACGATCTAAACGTGTGCATTTACTTCCTTGTGACATCATAGATTGATCGCTCATTAAAGGCCCTCTTCCCCTTCCTGCCCTTCAAGGAGCAGCCTGTCCACAGCTCCCCTGTTCCAGTTTTTCTCATCATTCGTCTGATTCCTGAGCCCAGGTCCTGGCCACAGCAGAGAGTCAGGTATCGGATACCACTCATTTGTGTGTTCCTCAGCTGGCCATACTTAATGATAGTAATGAGAAATCATTTTTGGAGTGTATCACGTAATCATGGGCTAAAACTCATGTTTGTAAACAGGCAAAGGGCTGATTGTTTCTTCTTAAGATAAGTTAATGTTAAGTGTTAATTGTGAAATCAATCCAAACACTAAATAGGCATATATGACACCAGCCTTTCATTGACATTAAGATATTTGGATTAAATAATATTGCAGGTTGAAATCTTCTCTCTAATCTGGTCACATTCAAGTGGCTTTTGATAAACAGCTAACTTTTTACACCAGGGTTACTACTCTTACAATAAGTGCCATGGGATCTTTAATGACCTCAGAGAGTCAGGACACCCATTTAACATCCCATCCGAAAGACTGCACCCTACACAGGGCATTGTCCCCAATCACTGCCTTGGGGCATTGGGATATTTGTTTTTAGACCAGAGGAAAGAGTGCCACCTACTGGCCCTCCAACACCACTTCCAGCAGCATCTGGTCTCCCATCCAGGAACTGACCAGGACCAACGCTGCTTAGCTTCAGAAGCAAGCCAGCAGTGGTATGCAGGGTTGTATGCTGCTGGCCAGCATAGGTTGGAGTAGCTTGGATGAATAAGATGCCCAGAGTAAACTGCCTGCTACTCTGTCCCAGATGCTAATATATGGATATAGTAATATTGGATAGAAAACACTCGGAAGTTTCTAAAACTGTTTGAATGATGTCTGTGAGTATAACAGAACTCATATGGCAGGTGAAAATCTGAGAAAAATCCAACCAGGAAGTGAGAAATCTGAGGCTTGTCGTTTTTTAAAAACTCAGCCCCTATTGTAGATACAGTGGGATATTGGTTATGTTGTACTTCCTAAGGCTTCCACTGGATGTCAACAGCCTTTAGAATGTTGTTTCAGGCTTCGACTGTGAAGTGGGACCGAATGAGAGAGGAATGAGTCAGGTGTCTGGCAGATTGCCACAGGCTCTGAGGTGCGGTCACGAGAGAGTTAGCTCTCATTCCATTGCTTTTCTACAGACATGGGAATTCTCCGGTTGGAACATTATTGAAGATTTATGATAAAAACATCCTAAAGACTGATTCTATACTTAGTTTGACAAATTTCGACGGGCTGTAAAGGAACTGTTTGAACTTTTCATCCGACGTTCGGCTGGACCTGAACGCGCTTTTCGATTTGTTTATCAAACGCCCTAACAAAAGAAGCTATTTGGACATAAATGAAGGGCATTATCAAACAAAAAAAACATTTATTGTGGAACTGCGATTCCTGGGAGTGCATTCTGATGAAGATCATCAATGGTAAGTGAATATTTCTAATGTTATTTTTTACTAATGTTGACTGCGCAACATGGCAGATATTTATTTTGGCTAGTTTGGGCTCTGAGCGCCGTACTCAGATGATGCTTTTTCCATAAAGTTATTTTGAAATCTGACACAGTGGTTGCATTAAGGAGAAGTGTATCTAAAGTTCCATGCATAACATTTGAATTTTCATCAACATTTATAATGAGTATTTCTGTGAATTCATGTGGCTCTCTGCACAATCACCCCATGTTTTTGGCTGTGTTTTTCCGTGAGTTGGTGGTGACCAACATAATCGTTTGTGGTGCTTTCGCTGTGAAGCATTTTTGAAATCAGACACTGTGGCTGGATTAAAGAATTATATCTTTAAAATGGTGTAAAATACTTGTATGCTTGAGGAATTTTAATTATGAGATTTTTGTTGTTTTGAATTTGGCGCCTGCACTTTCACTGGCTGTTTGCGAGGTGGGACGCTACCATCTCACATATCCCAGAGAGGTTTTAAGTGTTTCACAGATATACCTTCAGTTCCTCATTTGTTACTGCAGGGTTTTGAAGCATTTCAAGTTGCTCCAAGGATTCTGACTCCTTTGGCTGCCGGGCCTCTACGACCTCCATAACTTGGTTCAGAGCAGTCCTGAACTCTTTTTCGGATCATCTCCAGTTTCACCATTGTCCTCATCTCCACTGCTTGAAGATTTGAAAAATAATAAAGACTCAACAGTTTAGCTGTAAGCAGCGTGACAATACAAGTCATAAGTACCAGGCAGGACATGCATGAAGGCCATGTGAAATACCTCGATCAAAATATTGACTCTTCATATGCATCAGTAGTATTGATAACCATATAGCTGCTGACAGCTCAGTGGGAAGGTTAATAAATCTGAACAAAAATAAATCCTAGGCATACTTTTGTGTTTTAAATAATACTTTTAGTTTGATGGCAAATACATCCAGATATTTACAAACATGGCATCACACTTGTGTTTTACCCCAGAAGAGTGTGGTGATTTCACCACAGTTGTCAGTACCAGTTTCACCTATACACAGCACCTCAAGTATTTGGAAAGTTCATTATGCACAAATAGTAATACGACTTTAAACAACCTAATATGCAAAAATGAAATGGTAAATTGAAAGGTTTGTAAAGTTATAATACTAATACATACAATTCAATTGTTTACCCTAACAAATTACAACCAGACACTTTCTGTTGCTCTGGCTTGAGGTGACAAGTTGCATCTGCATCTTCAGAGAATATCACAGATGTCACAACGTTAGCACATTTACAGTACACGGGAAAAGCTATAACAGTGCGTTCTTGCACTCTTTTAGAGTGCACAGGTTTGTGCACTTGTTTGTGCAATTTTGTGCAAGTTTGTACAATTTGCACAAGTGGACCATCATAGTTGTTGCAAGTAGTTCTCAAACTTGAATGCACTACAGTTGTCAAGGCAGCCGTGTTCTTCAGCATCAGCAGTGAGGCGTAGGAGGGAGAACACACAAAATATGTCTCCATACAAACCCTTCCCTGCTCCACAAAGAAGTTCAGTAAAGCATGAGCATAGGCACTGTGGTTTGAAGAAAATTGAGGAGAAACCAAAATACACATGGCAACGCTGAAGACCATGAAGTGTGTGTACTGTTCTTTAGACAAGATTCTTCTCAGGACTACATTCCCAGTATAGAGTAACTGTCTGAATTCTGTGGCATTCCAACTGTCAAGGTCATCCAATCCCCGTGGTTTGCGAGCAAAGCATTATGGAATTGAATCCTTTAGTCGGTTTAGTCGTTGACTGACCTCCTTGACTTGTACCAATGACAACCTGGCCCCAGTCTTTCCCATAGTCCACATCATCAAGAGCTTCCGGGTTACTCCGAGGCAATAAAGGTGCATATATTGTCAATCGGGAATGACTTCACCATATCAATGGGTAGGA
This sequence comes from Oncorhynchus nerka, assembly GCF_034236695.1. Lineage (NCBI taxonomy): Eukaryota > Metazoa > Chordata > Actinopteri > Salmoniformes > Salmonidae > Oncorhynchus > Oncorhynchus nerka. The sequence continues at coordinate 44,260,150 of NC_088397.1, forward strand.
TGCAAAAAGGAGAGGGTTTCCCTTCATGGGGATGTTCTGGCTGTACCAATTCCCTAAAGGATTTGTCAGTTCTGATGCACAGGTTTTTTTTAACCTGTGGGTACGTCATCCTCCCACCATCCCTGCCTTTTTGTTGTGTACCAATCACAGCCATAGTAGCTAGAATACATCTTTATGCATTTTACCATGGCTTTTGCAGGTGAATCACATGTAATAGAACAAACTTTCACTGGCAGTGTTTTGTCTCCCCACTTCAAGCCGGTCTGCATCAACTCTTTCAGCTCCAGCAAAGTGTCATTGAGGAATTCCAGGGAGCTTGGTTTCGATGATGCCAATGCAAGTGACAGATGACACTGTCACAAAAGTAGCCTTAACGACATATTGGCACTTTTGAACAAAGGGAGACCCTCCAGAATAGGGATATTTCTAAGACATACAAATCTCCAACTACAGAAAGAGGATAGAGGTTTTACGAACTCCACCTTCACTTTAAACCTCTTAAAACGGACAAACTCCACATCAGGCTTGACTTCAACACAAACATTGGTCTTTTCTAGGAGAGTTGTAGCAGTGGAAGGCAAATCTGGGTCACCATTAGACTGCAGCATCTTCAGAAGTGCATCAACAGCATTGTGTTTTACTTGGAAACCCCTTATCCAGGTTGTCAGGTCCTATCTGAAGGTAGAATATATGTCAACATTGTCAGAGTCAGTTGTCTCCTGAATTGCACAACCAGTATTAGCTTCAGTCTCTGAATTTATGTCACTGTGTGATGGCAGTCTTGGAGGAGTACCACCTACTGCCGCAAGTTCACCATCTGACTCTTCCTCAGCGTGTGTTGGCAGTCTTGGAGGAGTACCACCTACTGCCGCAAGTTCACCATCTGACTCTTCCTCAGCGTGTGTTGGAAGTCTTGGAGGAGTACCACCTACTGCCTCAACTTCACTATCTGACTCAATTTTACTCTCAGATTCAGCAGGACTGGTATCTTCACTCTTCGTGTCAGACCGGGTTGATGAGAATAGATCCACTTTCATTGTCTTCCATCTCTACCCTTTTTTTCTTACGGGTGGTTTCCTCTTGACAATTTCATCCAGATTCTATTGTATTCTCTCTTTCTTGAAGTACTTGACATCTTGAGTTAACGGTCTGAAAACGATTAAACAATGATATGACAATGGCTCTACACATACAGTACAATATGAAATTGAATAACCAGTTAGACAACACATTGGTTTACCTTTTTTGAAGACATTTTCAATCTTCAGAACACTAAGCAAAGACATGGAAAGAACATTAATATCTACTACCCAAGACATTATCCATAATATCCGTCTTGAATCATAACTTAAATGAGGAAAGAGGGGAGTAGAGCTTCTCAGGATATCACGATACTGCAAAGCATTTGAATAATGTTGGTGTTATAGAACGGATACATTTATCGAGGCACAAGGCAAGACCCCAGATGCAGACACAGGCGGCAGATGGTTGGAGTCTTACAATGTTTATTAGTCCATAGGGGTAGGCAAGAGAATGGTCAAAGACAGATCAGAGTCCAGGAGGTACAGAGTGGCAGACAGTCACGTGTTCAAGGCAGGCAGAATGGTCAGGCACAAAGTCCAGAAACAGGCAAGGGTCAAAACTGGGAGGACTAGAAAAAGGAGACCGCAAAAAGCAGGAGAATGGGAAAACCGGGACAGGTGAAACTGATCAAGGTGTGACAAAATTGTGCTTTTCATAATCTGGATTGTGCAAATTTAGACAGCCCATCAGTAAAAATGTATGTATCAGGCCTGCATTGTAGTTGTTTACGTGCTTATGCTAGTAATAGACCAAGAACACCTGTCAATGTTGTCTTCATTAGAACCTAAGTACCCAATTACTGAACCCTGTAACACAGGCTGTGATTATGCAGTTTAACAAAGCTGTGCAAGACCCATCTTACTCACAATAGCTTTTCTTATTTTACACCATCGGTCACCTTCCCAAAACACAAGCCAACAAAGCCCACACGGACTGAGTAAAAATCAGCAAATTGATTTCCAATATCTATTTGATCATGTCTAGCACACAAAGTAACCACAGCAACAACAAAAAAGTGCACCAAGTTAAATGACTACATCATATCTTATCAAAGCCCTCGTGAGTGAATAAATTGCGCAAACATCAACAACCATCAGGTTGAAGTCAGGTTTTTAGGTTTTCCCCCTTCTGATGACCAGGTGGCAAATCGCATCTCTGCATGTCTGGCAGACATATCAGTGTGGATGACGGATCACCACCTCAAGCTGAACCTCGGCAAGACGGAGCTGCTCTTCCTCCCGGGGAAGGACTGCCCGTTCCATGATCTCGCCATCACGGTTGACAACTCCATTGTGTCCTCCTCCCAGAGCGCTAAGAACCTTGGCGTGATCCTGGACAACACCCTGTCGTTCTCAACTAACATCAAGGCGGTGGCCCGTTCCTGTAGGTTCATGCTCTACAACATCCGCAGAGTACGACCCTGCCTCACACAGGAAGCGGCGCAGGTCCTAATCCAGGCACTTGTCATCTCCCATCTGGATTACAACAACTCGCAGTTGGCTGGGCTCCCTGCCTGTGCCATTAAACCCCTACAACTCTTCCAGAACGCCGCAGCCCGTCTGGTGTTCAACCTTCCCAAGTTCTCTCACGTCACCCCGCTCCTCCGCTCTCTCCACTGGCTTCCAGTTGAAGCTCGCATCCGCTACAAGACCATGGTGCTTGCCTACGGAGCTGTGAGGGGAACGGCACCTCAGTACCTCCAGGCTCTGATCAGGCCCTACACCCAAACAAGGGCACTGCGTTCATCCACCTCTGGCCTGCTCGCCTCCCTACCACTGAGGAAGTACAGTTCCCGCGCAGCCCAGTCAAAACTGTTCGCTGCTCTGGCCCCCCAATGGTGGAACAAACTCCCTCACGACGCCAGGACAGCGGAGTCAATCACCACCTTCCGGAGACACCTGAAACCCCACCTCTTTCAGGAATACCTAGGATAGGATAAAGTCATCCTTCTCACCCCCCCTTAAAAGATTTAGATGCACTATTGTAAAGTGGCTGTTCCACTGGATGTCTTAAGGTGAACGCACCAATTTGTAAGTCGCTCTGGATAAGAGCGTCTGCTAAATGACTTAAATGTAAATGTAAATGTTTATAACAAGTACAGTATATAGAGCATTCTGGAATGGAACAGAAGTATATATGATTCACCAGAGAAAAGGGTGCCAGTCTTATAGTTCACAAATCAAAGGAACAGATGGAACAGCATATTTACATAGAGAACAAAGTGATCGGACAGACTGTTTACATGACAGGGGATTGGTGTAATTCAGTGATATGCCCTGGTTACTGTCCGGGGGAGTCAGATTTACTGATGCCTTGTCAATTCGTGCTCAAGCCTGTTCTCGTTTGCATCCGTTTCCTTCTTATCATAAACCAGTTGTTCTTAATCAAGACAGTTTACCCAAAGGCAGAGGCAGAGTTATGAATAAATAAAAGTGAGTCATTAAATAGATCAGGAAATCGCTTTCTAAAAAAGACAAATGTATTTCCTCAAAAGAAATTGTACCACAACAGGTAACGTCACCTCTGACAACACATTACACAAACTCACATATTAACGTCATATCATCTATCCATATACCAGCTCTTAATAGGGCGGTCTATTGAAACACTGGGAACACACACACACAACAATGCTGCGACAATGTGCCACACTATTGTGCTATTGCTTTGCTGCTACCTCCACCACCCCAGCCTCCACCTTTTGGTTCTTATACTGTCTGGGGGATTGATGCATAGGCAGCTCTCTGTCATTGCTTTTACCATTTAAAGCATAGACAATCTGAGCTAAGAGCTTTTGTGATGCAGAACCATACCGTCAAAAAATAATGCATATTTATTCATTACTGATTAAATAAATTCACCAATGTTAAAATGAATGCAGGAGTATGCTGACTCAACTGGATAACACTAGTCCACTAGCTGAGGCTCGGCTTAGTCTGTGTCAATGTAGGCCTACACTGGACAGGTAGACCTTCAAAGACTTCAGAATGTAAAAGTAGATCTGGTCAGTAGGCTGGGCACCACTGCCCTAGACCAAGTAATTGCTGATACTTAACATCCACCTGCGACATAGCCATACAGCTACGAGAGCTGGGAGTACACTAACTTACCTGTACAGTTTAAGGGGTTCACAGACCGTTAGCGTTCCACAACGAAAACATCCGGTGAAATTGCAGAGCGCCAAATTCAAAATACAAAAATTGTAATATTAAACATTCATGAAAATACAAGTGTCTTGCATCATTCTTTAGCTTAGAATCTTGGTAATCGAACTGCGTTGTCCGATTTCCAATAGGCTTTACGGCGAAAGCATAGCATTCAACTCTCTGAAGACAGCGCCCCACAACAACATATTTTTTCAAACCAGCACAGGCATCACAAAATCACAAACGCAAATTATGTAAGCATACAAACATTAATGCATGGAGATGATGGGTACACAGTCCACGGTGGTGAGTCCAAGTATCTCTGATCTGTATAGACATTGATGTAACATGGCTGATGAGGGCACTTGGATCAGAATGATGATTTCAGCATGGGTTACATCATGGAGCCGAGAGCGTTTTGTGTCAAGAAAGCTAGGTCCTGTGTGCAAGGAAAATGACATCGAGGGCACATCATTCAACAACACAGCATACAGGGTGATCAAAACAGACCAAATTGGTTACACACAGGGAAACAGGCTTGGTTACCAATTGATTAAACAGTTCTGGTATTCTGCTTCAAAGGCACAAAAGGCATTCCTTCACAATATACTTGCTGGTCGATGCAGATTCTTGGACATGCCGCCAACCCACTCCCACAGGCTTTGGGTTGCATCTCAAGATGTGCTTCAGCAAACGTAATCTGGAGCATAGCAGGCATGCTAGAGACTCCAACTGAACAGGTTGGATAGGCTGTGTTGAACCTCACAAATTTCCTGGATATGGGACTTGATGCACTGTGGCCCCACTCCCATGAGACTTTCCTCTCAACTGTCTGCTTCTACCAGGCTCCTTGCTTCTTCATACCCACTATTTGACATATCTTATCTCCCTCCCCTGCTGCTCTTACTTTATCCTACACTAAAGGCCCTCTATCCATTGGCAGTCATATTTGGGGTTAGGTTCCAAGACCAGCTCTCCCCAGAGTCACTGCTTCCACAAGACTACTGTGGAGCAGTCAGTTATTTATCCTCGCTTGGCCGCAAGTTTTTTCACACACGGGATTACTGCGTTATACAAGGAACAACTTCACATGGATCCACAACCACAAGCAGTGCTATCCAGGGCTCCATGCAGGCTGTCGTCCATGGCCATTAGCAATATGGTCCCTGACATGAAAGCATAGCTGCATTGTGCCACATTCAAGTTAATGTTGAGACTTAAGTTCTTGACTTTTCCACCATGTCTTCTTTAGAGAATAGAGGAAGGACAGCCCTTGCAACATTTTCTTTATATGCTTCTTTGATTTTAGCAATGTTTTAATATATGTATTATGATACACACTGTATTTACTTCAAGTGTATATATTCCAGAATGTCTATTTATTACTCTAAATGTTTATTTAGTAACGCAACTGCAACGTTGATTGTAGACACATCACAACTCTCAAATAAACATTCCAAAATGTGCTTTGGATATTCACAAAGTAGTCTGACATTCTGTACACTCGAGGATTCTGTACATGTGAACATTACAAATACTACTACAATGTCACCAAAGTGCCCAGACATTCAGAACCTCCAAAGTACTTACTGAAAACATAACTAATATCCATATGTCGTCAAATATATACCACCACTTGACATACTGACAATGTTCCATGATGTCTATGTATAATTCTCATTGCAACTTTAGATGTAACTATGCATTACTCTATACCAAACGTTCTGAATTCTTCTATCCCAACATTTACCTGACACCTGTCACCTGTCACCAAAATCATCATATTGTGAAGTAGTTTTAGAACTTGCCTAGACTTTAGAAATAACGTTTCTAATATCCCCTTATGCTCAGATAGTGATCTATATGTCACATTTTCTAAGGGACATACTGTACAATACATCTTTTTCTAAGACTTTGAGTAACACAACTGTTGTTTGTAGACATGCCAGGGCTCTCAAAGGAATATTCCTAAATGTTCTTTGGATATCCCAAAAGTGATCTGACAAGTACACCACCACTTGACTTACTGACAATGATCCATAATGTCTATTTATAATTGTCATTGCAACGTTAGTTAACGGCTCTTTAGCAAACATTCTGAAATTCAACATGTATAAAAAACATTATTTTTAGGTCAACCTCCAAACGTTGCTAAAAGTCAAAAAGTACATTGAGAGCCCCACAAAATGCAGTTTCTGGGATTCTTCAGATGGCATTGAGGAAGCCAGCCATTGAGGAAGGCCCTAAAAAATTATCAAAGACTCCAGCCACCCTAGTCAAAGACTGTTCCTTTGCTACCGCACAGCAAATGGTACCGGAGCGCCAAGTCTAGGTCCAAGAGGCTTCTAAACAGCATCTACCCCCAAGCCTTAAGACTCCTGAACATCTAATCAAATGGCTACCCAGTCTATTTGCATTGCCCTCCCCCCTTTTACACTGCTGCTACTCTCTGTTATCTATGCATAGTCACTTTAATAACTCTACCTACATGTACATATAACTACCTCGTCACTGACCCCTTTTTCATTTTCTGTTTGTTTAGTCTTATTAGTTGCACCTGTTCCTTTTGTGTTTCTTGATTTCTGGTCTATTTAAGCCTGTTAGGCCCACCTAGGTTTGTACGGGATTATTTTGTGTTTTCTGTCGATTGTGGATGTGTTTTTGTTCTTTGGATCGTTTGTCCTGTGTTTTGGGTTGGTCAGTGTGTATACACCCCGGGTTTGGCGTGACCGTTTTCTCCGGATAATTAAATTATTAAGAATCATTGAACCCTCTGTTCTCTGCGCCTGACTCCTACCTTCCACTCCTAGTAAACCGTGACAGTATGTGGAGCATGGAATGTGTGAGCTCACTCTTTGTGGAGTTGCCCGGTCTTCCAGGTGACTCTACAGCAAAGCACAGCTTTCAACCCCCCTATCCAAATAGCCTACAGGTGTTCGTTTGGCTAATTTGATAACTAAAAGATATTTGGAGCGCCATCCCACTTCTTGTCTCTTACAGCTCAAAAGTAGTTCACATTTCCTTCCTCTGACATACATGTTTCGACAATATTATAAGTTAACAGAGGGAAGTCAAATGCAGCAAGATTACAACACAGACTGTTCATTTTATTCTGAGCATGTGTGACTATAAACTATTGCTCACATGGGGTTAATTTTCACTGTTTTCCAGGCAGTGCATGCTTCCACAGTAATAATGTACAATCAGGAGAACATTTGTGACCCACCACCTCAATTCGGTCTTATGTAGCAACATTTCAAATTGTTGTTTTTTTACATTGGATAAAAGTACAGACTAAGAGCTACAAAATTATATATCACACACTGCAGTTGAGGAACAAAGGAATAGTAATTCTGCTTTGAAAGTTCATAAACTTGAAACCCCACTTTTGAGAAAATGGCCCTTGAATAATTTGTTACACTTACTGGAAACCTCTGCAAAGATTTCAAAAGTAAAAGTAATGAAAGTAGTAGTAAAAATACACTTTATCTAGACAGTTGGCACTATGCATTACAGTGGGCACTATGCATTACAGTGGGCACTATGCATTCAGGCAGGTAGCACCCACATTTGACCCTCTGACTGATTCCTCACTACAGAGAACGTGTTTCCACTGCTCCAGAGTCCAATGGCGGCAAACTTTACACCACTGCATCCAAAGCATGGCATTGCGCTTACAGTTGACCGGGACAGCTCTAGCAGGGCAGAAATTTGACAAACTGACTTATTGGAAAGGTGGCATCCTATGTCGATGCCACATTGAAAGTCACTGAGCTCTTCAGTAGGGCCATTCTACTGCCAATATTTGTCTATGGAGATTGCATGTCTGTGTGCTCGATTTATACACCTGTCAGCAACGGGTGTGGCTGAAATAGCCAAATCCACTAATTTGAAGGGGTGTCCACATACATTTGTATATATAGTGTAGAAACCCCAAGCTTAGACAGGGCTTAGACTAGCAGACAGTTTCAAGCCTGCTTGACATAGCCGCTAACCGTAGCTATCTAAACTGCTAGCCATCAAGCTATTGAAGATAGCTGAGAAGATTTTCACTATCACTATGTCTTCACATTTATAGGAAGAGGCAAACGCTTCCTGCTATGTAGGAGTTGTAGGAGAGCATCACCTCCCTGTCACCACTCTTTTACTGACTGGCCAATGCTTCACAGGGATCTCTTGCCAAGGATATCTCTCCCGGCTGTGGAAAATGGAACAGGACCGACACTGTCTCCAATCGCACTTTTCAGCAATGGAATTGCGTCACCCACCGTAAGCCTAATGGAAGGCAGGGGTCAATGGTGAACAGTGCTTCCTTGGCTTTGGGAAGCCCAATCCAGACATCAAACTACTTTGCCACCTGGCCTCGGAGGTTGCTGCGCCATCGTCCTCTACCCTGTTTCTAACCCAGGGGGATTCTACCTCGTGTTCAGCTCTTCTGAGTCCCTCCTCATCGGACCATGAGACTCCAGGCCCTGTATCAGCCATGATGGATTCGACGGCTGGCTTGCGTTCAACAGGCCCCACCTCCCATCGATCCTCGAGGGGTCTTCTAAACATCTTGAGGAAAAAGAACGCCCGGACCTCCTCAGCCATCATCAGCAGCTCTATGGTGAGAAACATCTCGGTTCCCGGGGCAAAAACCTGTGCTATCCTGGAACATGAGTACAGGACATTACAAGACTGCTTCCTACTGTTCTATGACAGCTGCCGGGGGCTGACGCTGTCGTAGTCCATGTGGGGTCAAACAACATTAGGAGGGATAGTTCGGGACTGCTGAAAATTTATTTTAAAGAACTGATTCAGGCCGGTACAATCGCTCAGACGCGGTTGTGAAAAATTGAGCAGGTTACTGGCATTAAACACCTGGCTAAAAGACTAGTGTAGCTCGGTTGACATAACTTCTATAGATAACGTTGACACCTTTTAGAAACAGAAGATGCTCTACAGGAATGACGAGTCCATCCAAATAATCTTGGCTCCTGGACCCTGCCCGCGTATTTCAAGGCTGCGTTGAGACAATGACTTCAGTTACCCAATCCCTGCTCAGATAATCCTTAGCATTGTGTCGCGTGTCATAGTACTGCTGCAAATGTACATTGTCCCAGGGCTATTCAAATAAAATAAAATGTTTTTGGTCATATACACATATTTAGCAGATGTTATTGCGGGTGTTGGTGAAATGCTTGAAAAAAAATGACTGGTGGAAGTCAATGTAAGTAACCTAATTTTTGCCCCTCTAACTCCCCTGAATGCCTCTATCAATCCTACAGTATGCAGTATGCAGTAATCATGCTCCTTAGAACTTGAGGTCGACCAATTAATTAGGGCCAATTTCAAGTTTTCATAACAATTGGTAATCTGCATTTTTGGACACCGATTAGGGCCAATTACATTGCACTCCATAAGGAGACTGCGTGGCAGGCTCACTACCTGTTATGCGAGTGCAGCAAGGAGCCAAGGTAAGGTGCTAGCTAGCATTAAATGTATCTTATAAAAAACAATCAATCTTAACATAATCACTAGTTAACTACACATGGTTGATGATATTACTAGTTTATCTAGATTGTCCTGCGTTGCATATAATCAATGCGGTGCCTGTTAATCTATCATTGAATCACAGCCTACTTTGCCAAACGGGTGATTTAACAAGCGCATTCGCGAAAAAAGCACTGTCGTTGCACCAATGTGTACCTGACCATAAACATCAATGCCTTTCTTAAAATCAATACACAAGAATATATTTTTAAACCTGTATATTTAGTTAATATTGCCTGCTAACATTAATTTATTTTACCTAGGGAAATTGTGTCACTTCTCTTGCGTTCTGTGCAAGCAGAGTCAGGGTATATGTTACGATTTCTTCTGGTGAAAGAGAGGCGGACCAAAACACAGCGTGATTATCGTTATACATCTTTAATGCAAGATGAAAATAGAACGATATACAAAACAAGAAACGTGAAAAACCGAACCAGCCCTATCTGGTGCAACAAAGACAGGAAACAATCACCCACAAAATACTCAAAGAATATGGCTGCCTAAATATGGTTCCCAATCAGAGACAACGATAAACACCTGCTTCTGATTGAGAACCACTCTAGGCAACCATAGACTTACCTAGAATACTATACTAAACACAATCCCATAAACTGCAAAACCCCTAAACAAAACAAATCATATAAATCACCCATGTCACACCCTGGCCTAACCAAAATAATAAAGAGAACACAGAATATTAAGACCAGGGCGTGACAGTATATGCAGCAGTTTGGGCCGCTTGGCTCGTTGCGAACTGTGTGAAGACCATTTCTTCCTAACAAAGACCGTAATTAATTTTACATCATTATGACATAACATTGAAGGTTGTGCAATGTAACAGCAATATTTAGACTTATAGATGCCACCCGTTAGATAAAATAATTAACGGTTCCGTATTGCACTGAAAGAATAAACGTTTTGTTTTTGAAATGATAGTTTCTGGATTTGACCACATTAATGACCTAAGGCTCACATTTTTGTGTGCTATTTTATTATTATTAAGTATATGATTTGAAAGAGCAGTCTGACTGAGCGGTTGTAGGCAGCAGCAGGCTCATAAGCATTCATTCAAACAGCACTTTCCTGCTGCCAGCAGCTCCTCGCTGTGCTTCAAGCTTTGCACTGTTTATGACAATCAACTCTTGAGATTAGGCTGGCAATACTAAAGTACCTATTAGAACATCCAATAGTCAAAGGTATATGAAATACAAATGGTAATGAGAGATATAGTCCTATAATAACTACAACCTAAAACTTCTTACCTGTGTATATTGAAGACTCATGTTATAAGGAGCCACCAGCTTTCATGTTCTGTGCAAGGAACTTAAATGTTAGATTTTTTACATGGCACATAATGCACTTTTACTTTCTTCTCCAACACTTTCTTTTTGCATTATTTGAACCAAATTCATTATTTATTTGATACTAAATTGAGAGATTACATTGATTTGATTGATGTATTATATTTAGCTGAAATAATTGTTAATTCAGTATTGTTGTAATTGTCATTATTACAAATATATAAGAATCGGGCAATTAATCGGTATCTGCTTTGTTTGGTCCTCCAATAATCGGTATCGGCGTTGAAAAATAATAATCGGTCAACCTCTACTAAGAACCTGAGTTATACTCTTAGCACTGAGTAGGTTTTCCCAATTAGGAAGTCCTGTGTATTGCTGACCCTGCAGTATCAGCTCAAACATAAATATCACTGTCATGTCTGCCTTTTGATAAGACCTTTGATAAGACTCCTGAGTGGTGCAGCGGTCTAAGGCACTGCTTCTCAGTGCTAGAGGCGTCACTACAGACCCTGGTTCGATTCCAAGCTGTATCTCAACCGGCCGTGACCGGGAGTCCCATAGGGCAGCGCACAATTGGCCCAGCGTCGTCCGGGTTAGGGTTTTGCCAGGGTAGGCCGTCATTGTAAATATGAATTGTAAAATAACTTCACAAGTTAAATTAAATTTATACAGAAAAGTGCTAAAACTTGCCAACATATACAGTACCAGTCAAACATTTGGGCACACCTATTCATTCAAGAGTTATTATTTATTTTTACTGTTTTCTACATTGTAGAATAATATTGAAGCATACAACACATATGGAATCATGTCATAACCAAAAAAGTGTAAAACAAATCAAAATATATTTTATATTTTAGAATTCTTCAACATAGCCACCCTTTGCCTTGATGACAGCTTTGCACACTCTTGGCATTCTCTCAAACAGCTTCCCTTGAAATGCCTTTCCAACAGTCTTGAAGAAGTTCCCACATATGCTGAGCACTTGTTGGTTGCTTTTCCAACTCATCCGAAACTATCTCAATTGGGTTGAGGTAGGGCGATTGTGGATGCCAGGCCATCTAATGCAGAACTCCATCACTCTCCTTCTTGCTCAAATAGCCCTTACACAGGCTGGAGTTGTGTTGGGTCATAGTCTCACTAACCGCAAACCAGATGGGATGGTGTATCGCTGCAGAATTCTGTGGTAGCCATGCTGGTTAAGTGTGCCTTGAATTCTAAATAACTTCACGACAGTGTCACCAGCAAAGCACACCCACACCATCACACCTCTTCCTCCATGCTTCAAGGTGGGAACCACACATGCAGAGATCATCCATTCACCTACTCTGCGTCTCACAAAGACAAAAAATATCTAGAAAAGGACAGATTTCCACTGGTCCACTGCTTGTATTTCTAGGCCCAAGCAAGTCTCTTCTTCTTATTGGTGTCCTTTAGTAACGGTTTCTTTGCAGCAATTCGACCATGGCCTGATTCACGCAGTTTCCCCTGAACAGTTGATGTTGAGATGTGTCAGTTAACTTGAACTCTGTAAAGGATTTATTCGGGCTGAAATCTGTGGTGCAACTCTAATTATTATCTGCTGCAGAGGTAACCCTGGATCTTCCTTTCCTTTGGTGGTTCTCATGAGAGCCAGCTTCATCATAGCATTTGACGGTTTTTGTGACTGCACTTGAAGAAACTTTCAAAGTTCATGACATTTTCCGCATTGACTGACCTTCATGTCTTAAAGTAATGATAGACTGTCATTTCTCTTTGCTTATTTGAGCTGTTCTTGCCATAATATGAATTTGATTTTTTTCCATATAGGGCTATCTTCTGTTTATCACCCCTACATTGTAACAACTCAAACTGACTGGCTCAAATGCATTAAGAAGAAAATAAATAACACAAATTAAGTTAACAAGGCACACCTGTTAATTGAAGTGTGTCATGTTCTTTCAAAATCGAACCCAGAAGCAGACCAGGACAAGGAGAGTAGAAAGAAGGTGAGTATTTATTTACAAGTGAATGTGAATGGGTAGATATATCCAGGTGGCGTAGCGGGCAGCGGTGGTGAGTTGATGGGAGTAAATAGGTGGATCCAATGGGGTAGCGGAATCCTCCGACGACCAGGCGGGAATGGGGTAAATGATCCGGGTGAGTAACTGAAGACAGAGCAAACGGAGGTAAGTTTAAGGCAAGCAATACGTAAAAAACAACAAAACAAATTCTATCCAACTTGAGGCTGATACTATGGCACAACATATTGTTCATGGCTAACGATCTGGCAGGGAATGGATGTCAGGTCAGAGCTTTTGAAGGGGAGAGGTGATGATCAGGACAGGTGTGCAGATTACTGATGGGATACAGGTGCGGGTGAACATCGATCTCCCAACAAGCTAATTCGCCCGGCAACCAGACAGGGTGCGTTCCAGGACACCGGAAACACACTCCAGTACAGAAACACAGGCAAACACAGACTCAGGAAGCGGGATTCGTGACAGGTGAAAAATCATTCCGTTATATATCATGTGTAAAATACCTTTTTCAAAGTTGATTATGATGTGCTAATGCTAAGATTTGTGTGGCGCCATGTTTGTTGACATCATACAATGCATTCTGGATGTCACGTAAGCGTCTTGCCAGACCAAAGATGTAATAACAAAACGAGGTGAAGGGATAGTTCACTTTACTGACTTATGGTGATTTCAAGACAACTGGAAACTTGAGGTCAAATCATGGCATCTGATCTTCAAGTCGGAAAGTCGGAGCTCCAGAAAGAGGCCCGAGTTCCCAAGTTGGAATTTCGACTTGATTGACAGTTCACAGTCTGAGCTCTTTTTTCCCAGTTGTTTTGAACTCATGAAGTCAAAGATTTGTGTTCTCAGTTATTTTGAACACAGCATTTTGATTTGTTAGTGTAGGCATACTGTCTTTATAAGCATCTCAATATGATATTTACAGCAGAAAATGGTTGGTCTTTAACACATCCATCGATTTTTTTGTTGAAGCATCTATACTCAAGCTGGAGATGTCTGTGCAATGTCCACATGTACAGTTGAAGTCGGAAGTTTACATACACCTTAGCCAAATACATTTTAACTCAGTTTTCACAATTCCTGACATTTAATCCTAGTAAAAAATGCCCTATCTTAGGTCAGTTAGGATCACCACTTTATTTTAAGAATGTGAAATGTCAGAATAATAGAAGAGAGAATGATTTATTTCTGCTTTAATTTCTTTCATCACATTCCCTGTGGGTCATAAGTTTACATACACTCAATTAGTATTTGGTAGCAATGCCTTTAAACGTTTAACTCTGGTCTGTCATGCCCTGACCATAGAGAGCCCTTGTTTCTCTATGGTGTAGTAGGTCAGGGCGTTACTGGGGGTATTCTAGTTTATTATTTCTATGTGGTGTTCTAGTTTATTTTTCTAATTTGGTGATTTGTATGATTCCCAATTAGAGGCAGTTGGTAATCGTTGTGTCTAATTGGGGATCATATTTAGGTAGCATTTTTCCCACCTGTGTTTGTGGGATATTATTTTGTGTTTTGTGCATGTGCACCACGTAGTCACGTTTCGTTGTTAGTTTATTGATTTATTTGTTTTGTTCTTGCTAAGTTTCACTTTTTAATAAATATGTGGAACTCAACATCCGCGGCACCTTGTTCCGTCTCTCCTCACATACGTGACATGATCAAATGTTTCAGGTAGCCTTCCACAAGCTTCCCACAATAAATTGGGTGAATTTTGGCCCATTCCTCCTGACAGTGCTGGTGTAACTGAGTCAGGTTTGTAAGGCCTCCTGGCTCGCACACACTTTTTCAGTTCCACCCACAAACTTTCTATAGGTTCGGGGTCAGGGATTTGTGATGGCCACTCCAATACCTTGACCTTGTTGTCTTAAAGCCATTTTACCACAACTTTGGAAGTATGCTTGGGGTCATTGTCCATTTGGAAGACCCATTTGCGACCAAGCTTTAACCTTTTACGACTAGGGGGCAGTATTTTAATTTTTGGATAAAAAACGTTCCCATATTTTGTCACGAAAAGATGCTCGGCTATGCATATAATTGACCGCTTTGGAAAGAAAACACTCTGACGTTTCCAAAACTGCAAAGATATTGGCTGTGAGTGCAACAGAACTGATGTTACATGCGAAACCCAGATAAAAATACAATCAGGAAGTGCCGCATTTTTTAAAACCGCCTCATGCCAATGACTCCTTATATGGCTGTGAATGAGCTACGAATGAGCTTACGTTTTCTACGTATTCCCCAAGGTATCTACAGCATTGTGACGTCTTTTTACGCATTTATGTAGAAGAATAGCCGTAAGAGACCACATTTAGCAAGTCGTCACATGATGTCTCCCGCAGAAAATCTTGCGTAAAATACTGAGGTAGCCATTTTTCCAATCGCTTCTTGTGAGAAACCAATTGTCTCGACGGATATATTATCGAATAGATATGTTAAAAACACCTTGAGGATTGATTCTAAACAACGTTTGCCATGTTTCTGTCGATATTATGGAGCTAATTTGGAGAAAATAATTTGGCGTTGTAGTGACCGCATTTTCCGGTCGATTTCTCAGCCAAACGTGAATAACAAACGGGAGCTATTTCGCCTACAAAAATAATATTTTGGGAAAAAAGGAACATTTGCTATCTAACTGGGAGTCTCCTGAGTGAAAACATCCGAAGTTCTTCAAAGGTAAATTATTTAATTTGATTGCTTTTCTTATTTTCGTGAAAATGTTGCCTGCTGCCAGCAGAGCCTAGCATAGCATTATGCCATGATAAATTACACAAATGTTTGTCTAGCGTTGGCTGTAAAGCATATTTTGAAAATCAAAGATGACAGTGTGATTAACAAAAGGCTAAGCTCTGTCTCAATATATTTCATTTGTGATTTTCAAGAATAGGAACATTTTCTAGGGGTATTTATGTCCGCTGCGTTATGCTAATTCGTTTGAGGCTATGATTACGCTCCCGGATCCGGGTTTGAGAGTCACAAGAAGTTTAAACTTCCCGACTGGTGTCTTGAGATGTTGCTTCAATATATCCACATAATTTTCCTTCTCATGATGCCATCTATTTTGTGAAGTACACCAGTCCATAAAAAAGCCATACTACATTTTGCAACTGCACATGGGGACAAAGATCATCCTTCCTGCAGCAAAGCACCCCCACAACATGATGCTGCCACCCCCGTGCTTCACGGTTGGGATGGTGTTCTTCGGCTTGCAAGGTCCCCCTTTTTCCTCCAAACATAACGATGGTCATTATGGCCAAACCGTGCTATTTTTGTTCCATCAGACCAGAGGAAATTTCTCCAAAAAGTACGATCTTTCTCCACATGTGGATTTGCTAAACGTAGTCTTGCTGTTTTATGGCGGTTTTGGAGCAGTGGCTTCTTCCTTGCTGAGCGGCCTTTCAGGTTGTGTCGATATAGGACTCGTTTTACTGTGGATACAGATCATTTTGTACCTGTTTCCTCCAGCATCTTCCCAAAGTCCTTTGCTGTTGTTCTGGGATTGTTCATCTCTAGGAGACAGAACGTGTCTCCTTCCTGGTATGATGGCTGTGTGGTCCCATGGTGTTTATTATTGCGTACTATTGTTTGTACACATGAATGTGGTACCGTCAAGTGTTTGGAAATTGCTCCCACGGATGAACCAGACTTGTGGAGGTCTACAATTTATTTTCTGAACCCTGTCTGATTTCTTTTGATTTTCCCATGATGTCAAGCAAAGAAGCACTGAGTTTATAGGTAGGCCTTGAAATACATCCACAGGTACACCTCCAATTGACTCAAATTGACGTCAATTAGCCTATCAGAAGGTACTAAAGCCTTGACATAATTTTCTGGAATTTTCAATGCTGTTTAAAGCCACAGTCAATTTAGTGCATGTAAACTTCTGACCCACTGGAATTGCGATACAGTGAATTATAAGTGAAATAATATGTTTGTAAACAATTGTTGGAAAAATGTATTGTGTCATGCACAAAGTAGATGTCCTAACCAAATGGCCAAAACTATAGTTTGTTGACAATACATTTGTGGAGTGGTTGAAATATGAGTTTTAATGACTCCAACCTAAGTGTATGTAAACTTCCGACTTCAACTGTAGACTACACTTGTAGTGATATTAGTTCTGGGATTTGTCTCCCGGCAAAGATCTAACAGCAGACATAAGGATAGATAAAACTAGTTATTTATAGAATGTTGTAGGACAGCTGAGCTGACTGAAGACAGGCATTCAACTAGCAGTAGTTGATATTGTTTTCACAGTACTGTCGTAGCAATGCATTTTAGAACATGTTTTTTTATGAAACAGATTCCAGACCCTGGCTCTTGCTAGCTTACCATAACTGATCATCTTAAGATAGCTAGGTGGGACAACCACATATCACAAGCATAGTAAATTCACTTTTCCTCAACATATAGCTATCAGTAAAGTCAAAGATATAACAAACATACTCTTTGAAGAGGTAGGGTTCCAGGTGCTTTCGGAAGATTGGGACGGACTCTGCAGCCTTAGCTTCAAGGGGTGCCACCATTGGGGTGCCAGGACAGATAAGAACTTGGACTGGGCTGAGCAGGAGCTGACTTCCTGTAGAGGTGGGAGGGACAAGAGACCAGAGGTGGCAGAACAAAGTGCTCGGATTGGGGTGTAGTGTTTGAGCATAGCCTGAAGGTAGGGAGGGGCAGTTCCACTTGCTGCTCAATTGGCAAGCACCTTGGTCTTTTAGTTGATGCGAGCTTCGACTGGAAGCCAGTTTAGTGTGAGTAGGAGCTGGGTAACATGAGAGAATTTAGGAAGGTTGGAAAACAAGAGAGCTGCAGTGTCCTGGATAAATTGCAGGGATCTTATGACAAGCGGGCAGCACAGCCAACAGTGAGTTGCAGTAGTCTAGACAGGAGATAACAAGGGCCTGGATTAGGACCTGTGTCGTTTCCTGTGCGAGGTAGGATTGTATTGTTCGGATGTTGTAGAGCGGGAACAAGTCACTGCTTTGATGTTTGCAGAGAACAGGGTGTTGTCCAGGGTCACGCTGAAGTGCTTTGTACTCGGAATGGCGACACTGGAGTTGTCAACCGTGATGAGAGGTCTTTGAGTGGGAGGCCTTCCCTGGGAGTAGAGCAGCTCAATCTTGTTGAGCTTGAGGTTGTGGGCCAAACATACAACATACAATCTCAGATATCTGCCAGGTACGCAGAGATGCATGTTGCCACCTGTGTCTCAGAAGTGGGGGAAAGAGAAAAGTAGTCGAGTGTCATCCGCATAGCAATGAAAGGAGACCATGTGAAGATATGACATAGCTGAGTGACTTGGTGTATAGAGGGAAGTGGAGAGGGCCTAGATCCAAGCCCTGGGGGACACCAGTAGTGAGAGTAAGTAGTGCAGACAGATCGTCTCCACGTCCCATAGGGCGGCGCACAATTGGCACAGTGTCGTTAGGATTTGGCCAGGGTATGCCGTCATTGTAAATACAAATTTGTTCTCAACTGGCTTGCTTAGTTAATTTTTTTTTTTTTTTAAGTCACCTGGTAGGAGCTACCGGACAGGTAGGATGCAATCCAAGAGTGTGCAGAGCCAGAGACGCTCAGCCTTGAGGTTGGAGAGGAGGATTTGATGGTTCAGTGGTGAAGGCAGTGGATAGATCTAGGAGAATGAGAACAGAGGAGATAGTCAGCTTTGGTAGTGGGTCAAGAAGATCGTTCTGAGAGAGTTGATCAGAACCAGCACACTCAGTTGTTTTGTAAGGTAAAGAAAGGGAAACAGGTCCATAGTTTGACATCCAGTGAGTTGTTGGTTTCTTGAAGGGAGCAACTAAGGAAAGTGGCTTTAGCAGCAGATACAGAGGAAGAAAAGGTAGAGAGGAGGGAGTGAAAGGAAGATACCCCTGTTCTGTAAGCTTGTAATGAGTCACTCTGCAAGAGGGGAGGGCCGAGCCGGCCAGCAGGAAAGGGGACAGTGCGAGTCATGGGATGTGGGAAGGGAGGAGTAGGGTCGAAGCGGCAGAATCAGGAGGGAGAAGGATTTAGCAGAAAGGAGAGAGCATGGACTTCTAGTAAAGATGCATATTGCCTGCTTTGAGAGTTGGAAAGGATTGGGAAAGGGTGAGGTCAAAAGAGGCAGGGGGAGAGTAGGAACGAAGTGGTCAGCGATCATCAGGAAATTAGCTTATCAAGGTGTCAAACTCATGAGAAACTCTCCAAGGGCACCTCGTGGGCGATAAGATGACAACAATGTTAAGCTTGAGTGGACAGGTGACAGTATCAGCATGGAATTCAGATGAGGAGAAAGACACGTGAGAGGTGGGAAAGAGAAAAGCTCTTGTTAGGAGAAATTAATATGGGGTGTTCAGGGCCAAAAAGCCAAGAGACTGAAGGGCTGCATAAACTGAGATGAACTCTGCATTGTTGATCGCAGATTGGCAGTTCCAAATGCTGCCAGAGACCTGGAATTCCACATGGGTGGGAACGCAGGGTACACAAAATGATTAGTGTTGCAGCCAAGGGGTGGGGAGCGTCTGTAAAGCCTACAGGGAGAGGAGTGAACAGGTATAGAAAACACAGTTGCAAAAGCTACAAAAGAGCAAAATGAGATCATCAGAATATAACTTGGCAAGATACTCAAATAAGAGAGTGGTGTGGAGCATTTCTCAAAGAACAACTCGGCAGAACTGTCTTAGCTTTGCCGATGAGCCCTCAACTGACACAACCACCACTTACAGTTGTTGCTGAGAAACACCTCCCTGTACTAATTGCTGATTGCCTAGGAGAGGAGAAACCACTCCCCCTCCAATACAGCACTGATTACCAAAACAAGTCACAAATTGCCTTGCCCCTTAATTCTGGTTGATATGTCAACAATCATCCGTTCAAAGCCACTTAAATCTTGTGTCTTGCCCATTCACCCTTAGAATAGCCCACATACACAATCCATGTCTCAAGGCTTAAAAATCCTTCTTTAACCAGTCTCCTTTATATACACTGATTGAAGTGGATTTAAGTGACATCAATAAGAGATTATAGCTTTCCGATGAATTCACCCGGTCAGACGGTCATGGGAATAGGTGTTTCTAATGTTTTGTACAATCAGTATATATTAAACATGGGGAAATCACGTTTTTGACTGCAGTGGCCCTTTAAACGATTTCAGAAAATTCCGGAGAGAGCAATCTATAAACCACGTCATTGCAATGTGCTAAATACCTTTTTCGCTGTATTGCGGTTTGACTTTGTGCTGTAATATACTGAGAGAAGTACAGCATAGCAGAAACAGGATGAATGATTGTTATGATGGGATGTGATGGATTGCACACACACATTTAGTTTTCACTCCATATTGCCTTGTCCAAGGTCGGAAACCGCCCAGGCAGCAGCAAAAACATTATATGAGTACACAATCTCATTCCAAACAAGCCTTAAAATGAACAAGCATTTTTTTTCCCACACATTGCTTCCAAAACTACAATTCATCTCTAAAACTGGCAATCCGTCATCTTTTAGGAGCTGGCAAGTGCCTGTGAAACACCAACTTACCTGGTAAAATAAGGGTAAAATAAAATAAATAAATAAACAGCCCACCCATGATCAAGACAAAGGCAATACAGACACTGGAACAAACCTTCAAAGTTTTAGGGATTTACTTTCCACAAAATGTGTAATAATGTTTTGAGAGGATTTGGACAGAAGATTTCAAACAGACTTTCAATTTGTTTCCTACTGTAGACTTTGAGAGAAACATACAACTTATAAATGGGAATTTCAAGTCTAATATTATTCTGTAATAGGGGGGGGGCATATGGAATTGTTTGAAAATGGTCATACCATGGATCATTTATCTATTTGATTACATCTTCAAACTAAGGGCAAATGTGTCATCCATGACAGAGAGGGAGAAGCGTCCATCCATGTAAGATAGTCTAGCTAGCTACATTTTCAGATATTTTCAGATATTATTTTGTCAGAATTTCATTTTCATTTAAAGTTAAATGGTACTGTTAGCTAGCTAGGTAACGTTAGCTGGCTGGCTCGCTAGCTAATGTTACATGTGTGATCTGTGTAGTAATATTACTCATATCTCAGAGCCATTTGCATTGCCATTTGCATAACGTTGAACCTGGTTGGTTAGCTACTGTCACGCCCTGACCATAGAGAGTTGTTTATTCTCTATGTTAGTTGGGTCAGGGTGTGATTTATGGTTGGTTATCTAGGGGAATTATATTTCTATGGTGGCCTGATATGGTTCCCAATATGGCAGCTGTTTATTGTTGTCTCTGATTGGGGATTATATTTAGGTAGCTATTTTCCCATTGTGCTTTGTGGGATCTTGTCTAGATATAGTTGTCAGTGAGCATTATTATTAGCTTCATGTTTCGGTTGTTCGTTTTGTTGTTTACATTTCCAAAATAAAGGATGGAAACATACCACGCTGCATCTTGGTCTACTCCTTATGACGAACGTGACAGCCAACTGTAGATTCATGCAGGGTAGTAACGTTATGAGTTGGGATTATTGTTCATTATTTAGCTAGCCAGCTACATGTCTAAACAAAATACTCCACTAAGTAACCATTTCAATAGAATGTTCATGATGTCACTGCGACACCTGTCGATAGAAGTAGCTGGTAAATTTGCACTGGCTACCTACTCCGATTTCAGAGCACTCTTGTCTGAGCGTGCCAGAGTGCAGAATAACTGACAAATTTACGAATGCTCAACACCCGTTGAATATGGCCGGTGTGAGTAAACGTTGGTCAAAAAGAGTAATTAAATAGTTGCCAGCAGCACAATTGCAGTACCCAACATTCTGGATAACATAAAAACAGCCTAATCAGATCTGCTAGGGCGAGTATAATGGTCAAAGTAAGCTGTTCTCTCATTTGTGTCTGGAAGTAACTAGCAAGCTAGCCAACATTAGCCAGTTAGCTTGGATGTTCGACTATTGGGGTAGCCTAGTGGTTAGAGGGTAGCCTCGTGGTTAGAGCGTTGGACTAGTAACGGTTGCAAGTTCAACCGTTGCAAGTTCATACTGTATCCCCGGGCTGACAAGGTACAAATCTGTCGTTCTGCCCCTGAACAGGCAGTTAACCCACTGTTCCTAGGCCGTCATTGAAAATAAGAATTTGTTCTTAACTGACTTGCCTAGTTAAATAAAGGTCAAATAAAATAAAACTGTTGTTAGGGCAGAACGCTTCGATCAACCCTACTCTTCGGCCAGAGCGTCCAGTGTGCGCTCTGAGAGCGAAACACTCTAAATTTACGAACGGACATTCTGACAACACTCTTGAGTTTACGAACACCCAGAGCACACTCTGGCTCTCCAGATTATAGCTATGAGTCTCTATTTTTATCTAATGTAAAATACATAATTTCATATTTTGCTACATAAGAACGAATCGAGCCGGTCAGTCGCATATATTAATTCTACACAACAAAATACAAATCCCCCTAGATACAGGCACGTCTCATAGTCAAGTCATCAGGTTTGTAAATTAAAGAAGAATATAATAATATGAATTGAATGGAGTTTCCTGTAAGAACCGACGCTGGAGATGAGAAGCAGGTACGGAGAGCGAACATTTAAAATACCACAGACATGGAACAGGACAGGAACTGCGTCAGAACAGGGTAGCAGAACAACATACGACAATCAATGCTGAAGCGGGGAACAGAACTGGGGAACAGACAGATATAGGGGAGAAAATAACACAGGTGATTGAGTTCAGGTGAGTGCAATGAATCGCTGATGTGCGTGACGAGGGAAGCAGGTGTGCGTAATGATGGTGGCAGGAGTGCGTAATGCAGGGCAGTCTGGCGCCATCGAGTGCCAGGGAGGGAGAGCGAGAGCAGGCATGACAGTTTCCCATCTTCCCATTTAGAGTTTCTGGCACAGAACGTAAATGCTCTTATCCAGATGATGTGACAAAGGCATTTGCGATCAGACCTGCAAACTTTCTTTGTTGTTACTTTTAAGGTTGGAACAAACATACAGTACCTCCAGCAGGAAGAGAGGCAATAACCCTTCATCCACCAGCTCAGCTACACTATTCACAGTGTAATGGTCAATGTAATTGCATTGCTGACTTTTTTTAACTTGATGTATTTTATTGTTGAATTCTTTTTTAACAAATAAAAGGAAATGTATGGTTTAAATATGTCTTTCATGTTTATTTGTTTTAGCTGTTAGTAATAATTCCCTAAGTGTTAATACCTTTGTGTTTACATCATTAAGCCTTTATGGGTAACGATGTGTGCTGAGAGTCGGGAAGTAAGTTCAGGGAGTGAGTGTTTTAATAAATAAACGCAACAAAATACAAAACAAGAAACACGAACAACGCACAGACATGAAACTGAAACAATAACGCCTGGGGAAGGAACTAAAGGGAGTGACAGATATAGGGAAGGTAATCAGGGAAGTGACGGAGTCCAGCTGAGGCTGATGATGTGCAGCTGTGTGTAACGATTGTGACAGGTGTGCGGACCGGACACCTCTGCAGAGGCAGGGGAACCTGTCTATCCGGTTGAGACGCAGGAGCATGTAGCGGCTCCTGGACCCGACGTCATTCCACCTGACTCAATTTTTTAAAATAACACTCCCCAATGCTTCCCTTAGGCGTGAAGGGAAGAATCCTGGAGTCGCATCTTCACTGTTGACATTGAGATTGGTGTTTTGCAGGTACTATTTAATGAAGCTGCCAGTTGAGGACTTGTGAGGCGTCTGTTTCTCAAACTAGAGACACGTATGTACTTGTCCTCTTGCTCAGTTGTGCACCAGGGCCTCCTACTCCTCTTTCTATTCTGGTTAGGGCTAGTTTGTACTGTTCTGTAAAGGAAGCAGTACACAGCATTGTACGAGATCTTCAGTTTCTTGGCAATTTCTCGCATGGAATAGCCTTCATTTCTCAGAACAAGTCTAAACTGACAAGTTTCAGAAGAAAGTACTTTGTTTCATTTTGAGCGTGTAATCAAACCCACAAATGCTGACGCTTCAGATACTCAACTAGTCTTTAGAAGGCCCGTTTTATTGCTTATTTAATCAGAACAACAGTTTTCAGCTGTGCTAACATAATTGCAAAAGGCTTTTCTAATGATCAATTAGCCTTTAAAAAGTATAAACCTGGATAAGCTAACACAACGTGCCATTTGAACACAGGAGTGATGGTTACTGATAATGGGCCTCCGTATGCCTATGTAGATATTCCATAAAACATCTGCCGTTTCCAGCTACAATAGTCATTTACAACATCACAATGTCTACAGTGTATTTCTGATCAATTTTATGTTATTTTAATGGACAGAAAATGTGCTTTTCTTTCAAAAATAAGGAATGTCTAAGTGACCCCAGACATTTGAACTTTATTTTGCGTATTTATATATATATATATATTTTTTTTTTACACATATTTAACACTTTATATTTTGTTGCCACAAATTACCTCCATAAATCCATTTATTTGAATGGGTTACCTTCAGACGAGTCCTGTGACACTTCGTGAGAGTCTCATCTTTCCATAGAGTGGTCATATTAGTTTGTTCAGATGCTACAGGCGTTTTCATTAGAAGACAGTTATCCGGGATGTCTAATGGTCTGACAAACATTGCATTAGCTCGGCCACCTTCCACCGCAGATGCGGAAGGCCGACATACGCGGATGCGATGTATCGACATATCTCCAGCTTAAACTGACGGATGTTGATAGAGATTTATTTTTATATTACTTAGATTGACGCAATGGATTCTTAAGGACAACTCGGAGAACATTCACAAGGAAAAACACTCAGACAAATCATCATACTTTCATTCAATATCAAAATATATTTTCAAGTGTTTCACTCTACAGTACATAATGTCTTAATGGGCTGTGCATCATATCATACACACTCCTGCATTATACAATAGGGCAGTATGCATTGAATCCTGAAGCATTTATTTTGTGATAATGGCTACAGACCACAGAAAAGGCAGGGACAATGCAGGAAACCCTCCTACTGTATTTCCAAAGGCCTTTGGACACCACTATACCACTACCCTCCTACTATTGCTTTGTTCGGGCTGAAAATGAGAGCCTTTTATTTCCAGCAGTACTCTTATCTGCACCATGAGATCCATGGCTCCTCCATCACTGCTTACACGTTTGACTTATGGACTTGACAAACATCAAAAGATCCTTCCCCATCCACATTCCTATTGCCCTTTTATTCATGCTGATCCAAGCCACTGCCAGAGAACAGGAGGATCTCAAGAGGCCATTACCGTGTGGTATATCAGACAGCTCATCAGCCTGCACTGGATGGATGGCATTCTGTGAAGCTCAAGCAACGCCTAAGATGGGCACTTAAGCATGTTAGCCTAAAGAATGACAATCATTTCCTTCAGTCAAAGGGTAAGGTCTCTCAATATGGCTGGAGCTAAGTGACGGTCATAAAGCCAAAAGTATGGTCATAAAGTCATTATAAAAAGAAAATGATTTACTGAGGCCTGGGATCCCAAATTTCATTTACATCTTTATCAAATTGTTTCTGAAGATAAGAGGAAGAAATATGTTCAATGGGCAGGGGGGCAGGGCGTGATAAGCAGCCAAGACCTTGCAAGGAACTGGGACTAGCTATCTCTTCAGGAACAGCAGACAATAGTAGTGGCTGGGATAGTTTCACTGTTTTGAAAGGTTGTGGTTATATGGGAAGGTTTTTGAAAAGTGGTCACACATTGTTTTAGGCCTCTTTGGCGAGAGGACCAAAAAGTTACTTCCAGGCCATACCATAGTGAAGTACTGTATGCGTTCCTCTAGTGAATTAATTGCATTGTGGGGATGGAGTGCTTCTGGATGCCAACTCATTCACAGCTGATATTAGATTCTATGAACCTCAACTTTCTTAGGCACAGGTGAGGTTGCTCATGATTTGGGGTCTCTCCTCGGAGTGTTAGCAATGACGAAGGAGGCAACGAGAAACACTGAGATAGTGTGGCCACCAAGTAGGGTTTTTTCCCCCCACATTTTCAAAAATATAAATTTTTATTGGAGAAAATAACCGAAAAGTGTTTTCAAACTTAATTGAGATGGAGAAAAAAAAAAAAAAAAATCATAACTCAACTCACAAGAAAGGGGATGACACAGAGAATATATATGTAGTGACCAGTTCCATTCAACATGAAGGCGATTCTGCAAAACATCCATCTGCAATTAAAGACTATAATGATATAAAGATTTAACATAATGATCAGATTTTAAATACAACCTTTATTTTAGCATTAGCAGTACATAACATCAATAGAGAATGGTACTTTGCCATTTTAATATCGTCCCTGGAAACAGAGTTCGCCTGCGTTGACCAGAGAGGTGGCATTTCCCATGGACCTCCTTTACCAGAACACAGCTGGCTTACCTGCTTCAGACATGGTGCCGGTAACTGCTGAGACAAGGAGGTAAACAGATGTCACGCCCTGACCTTAGAGATCCTTACTATTCTCTATGTTTGGTTAGGTCAGGGTGTGACTCGGGTGGGAAATTCTATGTCTTCTGTTTCTTTGTTTTTGGCCGAGTGTGGTTGCCAATCAGAGGCTCTGATACTTAGGCAGACCTTTTTCCCACCATTAGGTTGTGGGATCTTGTTTTCTGTTTAGTGTCTTAGCCTGACAGAACTGTACACTTTCGTTTTTGCTTTTGTTATTTTGTTTGAGTGTTTTTTGAATAAATAAAAACACTTTCCACACTGCACTTTGGTCTACTCTTCCTACCACCAATGAGAGCCGTTACAAAAGATCCCACCAAAAACAGACCAAGCAGCGTGGCCAGGAGGAGTGGACATGGGAGGACATCCTGAATGGAGAAGGACCCTGGATGCGGGCCGGAGAGTATCGCCGTCCAAGGGAGCAGATGGAGGCAGCGAGAGCGGAACGGAGACGATGCGAGGAGTTAGGTCAACAACGGAAGCCCGAGAGGCAGCTCCCCCCAAAACACACAGGGAGATTGGTGGAGTCAGGGTTTAGACCTGAGCCAACTCCCCGTGCTAACTGTGGGGAGCGTTTGCCCGGTCAGGCACCGTGTCATGCGGTTTCAGCCAGGACGGATTGTGCCAGCTCAGCACTCCTGGTCTCCGGTGCGTCTCTTCGGCCCAGGATATCCTGGGCCGGCTCTGCGCACTGTGTCTCCGGTGCGCTTGCACAACCCAGTGCGGCCTGTGCCAGGTCCCCGCACTTGTCGTGCTACAGGGGGTATTCAGCCAGGATGCGTTGTGCCAGCTCTACGCTCCAGACCTACAGTGCGCCTCCACGGCCCAGTATATCCTGCGCCGGTTCTACGCACTATGCCTCCAGTGCGCCTTCATAGCCCAGTGCGTCTTGTGGCAGTTCTCCACACTCACCAAGCTAAAGTGGGTATCCAGCCAGGACGCGTTGTGGCAGCTCCAAGCACCAGGCTTCCAGTACGTCTCCTCAGTCCTGTGAGACCTGTTCCGGCTCCATGTACGAAGCCTCCAGTGATGATCCACGGCACAAAGCCTCCAGTGATGATCCATGGCACGAAGCCTCCAGCTTCCACGCTGTGCTTTGGTCTACTCTTCCTATCACCAACGAGAGCCGTTACAACAGAAGACATTATATAGCTAGAATATTGATTGTGTATTTGAGAATAATAATGGTTAAATAATAATAAAGTTGGATGATAGAGTTAAATTATACCCGTGCACTCAACATAAAGAAACAAAGTTGACATGATTTGTAATCATGAATTCCTGCAATTGTAACGGTTTCTTCCTCTTCTGAGGAGGAGTATGAAGAATCAGACCAATGCGCAGCGTGGTAAGTGTTCATGTTATTTATTGGAACAGAAACACTAAACAAAATAACAAAGAGAGTGAAACGAAAACCAAACAGTCCTGTAAGGTGCAGCAACACAAAACAGAAAACAACTACCCACAACCCATAGAGGGAAAACAGGCTGCCTAAGTATGGTTCTCAATCAGAGACAATGATTGACAGCTGCCTCTGATTGGGAACCATTCCAGGCCAAAACCAGAAATACAAAACATAGAACAAAAACATAGAATGCCCACCCCAACTCACACCCTGACCAAACTAAAATAGAGACATAAAAAAGGAACTAAGGTCAGGACGTGACAGCAATAGTGTTATGCATGGGATATAATTAACACAAGCTATGTGTTGCGTCGTCATTTATATATTATGTGTATCACCATGAGTATAATGCAAAGTGAGTGTTAATAATGTGCATTCAATTTAAATGACATTTGTTTGGCCAGGGTTGTTATTAAATACTTGTTATTAAAGATGCGTTTTATTAAGAATGCATTTCTACAAGAGGGTCTAATCCATCATGACTTCTATGGTACCGTTATTATTAGAGTAAAGTTTCCGTTCGCGTCTGTGGTAACAGTGCACCACTCAGACTGGCAGAGCTATTGGGCCAAAGACAGGAAGATATATAACAGCCCAGACAGCTCATGATGAATTACTGCTTTGGCTGAGTTTATTCGCTGGTACTTAGGGTTGCCAGTGATATACACCAAATAGCCGCAGTTTGATTGGGAGGTCACTTGAGTCAGTCTGTCAAGAGAGCAGGCTATCAGACAGTCTGTCCTAGGTAGACAGCGAGAGAGGAGGGTGGTGTGAAAGACAATCCCAGAAGGTGGCCTTTGATGAAGTTACTTTTTCTGCCATTGTCCAAAACGATTGCAGTCCTCTCCTCACCAGACATGATTTAAATATGGCACATAATAGTATTAGCACAACAGTAATTGTATCCACAGGCAGTCACCCTGCGTCACATATGGGGCGGCAGGGTAGCCTAGTGGTTAGAGTGTTGGACTTGTAACCGGAAGGTTGCAAGTTCAAACCCCTGAGCTGTAAAGATACAAATCTGTCATTTTGCCCCTGAACAGGCAGTTAACCCACTGTTCCTAGGCTGTCATTGAAAATAATAATTTGTTCTTAACGGACTTGCCTAGTTAAATAAAGGTACAATAAAATATCCTAAAACATGTTCATAGCATGATAGTTTTTTCTTCAGTCTCATATCAGGGCCAAAGTGACAAAGCAATTAAAATGTGACACTATCCTTCATATTTCATGTCCTAGCTGGTTTAAAAAGCATGGTGCAGAAAAAACACAGCAAGGCGAATCCAGAAAGTCTGTGATTATGAAGAAGTTTCTTTCGGGGACAAAGAAACCCTCCAATAATGTTTTCAGTTAGAAAAACTTTAAACAGCTAGGGAGTACTAATGTCTTTTCATCTACACAAAATAATTTCAAGCTTCTCAAGGTCAGTTCTAGTTTTACATTACTGAAGTATACAAAAGAAATGAGGAACTCCAAAATAACCCTCCCGCTTCACCAGAAATTGAATGTTTTCAGTTAATATTTCATCAGGGTATCCGGCTCAGATTTTCCTGAAGAGAGAATTGGCCGACCTGACTATTTGTCTGCATATCCACTTGGCAAATAAAGATAGCAGCAAAGTTAACGTCAAGGCTGTTTTCATTAGTAGGGAACACAATCTGGTGTATGTGACAATAAAAACATAGATTTTTTTAAATCAATAGATCAATACCATTTTTATGAATAGTCGTGGTAAGGGTTTTCCCTTTTATCAATACAAATGTGCAGTACCCAAGACCCCAAGTCCAGCTCTTCAGTGTCACGCCCTGACCTTAGAGATTCTGTTTATGTCTCTATTTTGGTTTGGTCAGGGTGTGATTTGGGGTGGGTATTCTATACTCTATTATTTGTATTTCTATGTTTTGGCCGGGTAGGGGTCTCAATCAGGGACAGCTGTCTATCGTTGTCTCTGATTGAGAACCATACCTTTGTTTTGTTCGCCGCATTTTCCAAACAAAGAGAAAATGTACACTCAAATTCCCAAATACTTAATAAAATGTGTTTCCATCTTAATTTCAACTCTACTGATGGTTTTTTCACCAAAAAAAAGCATTATATAGCTAATGTTCAAAATCTGGTCTTGGTATGTGTGCTTTACCCAACATTATTACGGGTGAGTGAGAATATTTTGATTTGTCAAACGGCAGTCAAGCATCTATCATCATGTCACCAGAATAAGACCCTGGATATTTATTGGAAAGGTGTATCAAGCTCATCACCATTCACCCTGTGAAGTTCATCCTAACTTATTTTATTTGTAGCCTAATAAACTGCATGGTTAAACGCGCATAAAGCCGTTTCCACCGCCATTTCAAACAAACAATTTATCTGTTGGTTTTTCCATCATTTTCTCTCATGATTTTTTTTTTTTTTTATACGGAATTACATTTGTGTTGTAAAGTGATTGCTGCTCTTCCTCCGTGTTGTTTTAAGTGCAATAGCCTACTCTTTTCAAAGTGCACTCTAGGGTACTCAACTACTATTTGAGAAGGTCTGGATGTATATGGTAATTTATCAGGGTAGTAACAAACGCCCCCACCTCACGACTCAAGCAACCCCAAACTGTTCAATCTGTTCACACCTCTCTTTTTGGCAGAGAATTACCTGCAATTATACACATTTTGCCAAGGGGAGGAGAGAAAATGTTGATGTTTTAAAGCAAATTTCTTACAATTGTACACAGCTTGCTACAGCTTGGTATCATATTATGATAGCAAAGTCATCTAACTATATCAAATGTGGGCCTGCTGGGTGTCGAGGCCCTTGGGGTCGAGGCCCATGTGCACGTAATATGGCCATAATAACTACAAGATTTAGGCCGAGATTCATTCAGTTCCAGAGTTAATCCAAGATAAACGACAACTTCATAGCATATTTCTATTATTTAGGCAACATCAGTGATATAACTGTGTTGGAGCTGTCCCCTTTCTCTGTCTTAGCTAGCCACTGACTACATTTTAGCTAGCTGGTTAGCAGAGCAGTAGCTAAACAAATATGTTTGTATTATTTAGCCTAGATAATTGTTTGTACAGTATGTCGACTTTTTATGTCTGTTTCAGACGTTATTGCATTTTTGTAAGGATGAGCATAAGATTATTAAAAGGGGAGAAGACCACTAATTCTGGCCATGTGGAGAAGTGCAGCTATAGTGAGGGGCAATTTACCGGCTTGGTCAGAGCAAGCATGAGGAATAAAGATTATCCTGTGTCTGTGAGTGTAGCTATTAAGTTAAGTTTGAGAAATACAATGTGTTTTATACAACTGTCAACATTCTACAAGGAAAGAGCCACTTAATCAATGTTATAATCATTAACCAGATTATCCTGGATACCAGACTTAGATGAGTGCTATAACTCTAGTTCTAATTGATGAGAATGAATCAAAAAATATATTGACATTCAGAATTGTCTTTGTTTAGACATCCAGTCTGTATTGTAGTTGCATGACCAGAGACAAATCTTCAAAGGCACAGTATTTATTTTTTCATAGTGGTACATGGATTCAAAGGTCTCGATTTATAGAATCCTTCCCACTGTATGATTGATATGTCAACTGTATGATTTTGATATTATCAAAAAATGTAAATTACAGTTAATTGAATTTTCTACAGCTGTAATGCCATCAATCAAATCAAACTTTAATTACAGTGGCAAGAAAAAGTATGTGAACCCTTTGGAATTACCAGGATTTCTGCATAAATTGGTCACACAATTTGATCTGATCTTCATCTAGGTCACAACAATAGACAAACACAGGCTGCTTAAACTATTAACACACAAACCATTAAATATTTTCATGTCTTTATTGAACACACCATGTAAACATTCACAGTGCATGGTGGAAAAAGTATGTGAACCCTTGGATTTAATAACTGGTTGACCCTTCTTGGCAGCAATAACCTCAACCAAACATTTTCTGTTGCTGCGGACCAGACCTGCACAATGGTCAGGAGGAAATTTGGACCATTCCTCTTTACAAAACTGTTTCAGTTCAACAATATTCTTGGGATGTCTGGTGTGAACTACTCTCTTGAGGTCATGCCACAACATCTCAATCAGGTTGAGGTCAGGACTCCGACTGGGCCACTCCAGAAGGAGTATTTTCTTCTGTTGAAGCCATTCTGTTGTTGATTTACTTCTGTGTTCTGGGTTGTCGTCCAGTTATATCACCCAACTTCTGTTGAGCTTCAATTGGCGGACAGATAGCCTAACATTATCCTGCAAAATGTCTCGATCAACATGGGCATTCATTTTTCTGTTGATGATAACAAGCAGTCTAGGCCCTGAGGCAGCAAAGCAGCCCCAAACCATGATGCTCCCTCCACCATACTTTACAGCTGGGATGAGGTTTTGATGTCGGTGTGCTGTGCCTATTTTTGTCAACACATAGTGTTGTGTGTTCCTTCCAAACAACTCAATTGTAGTTTCATCTGTCCACAGAATATTTTGCCAGTAGCGCTGTGTAACATCCAGGTGCACTTTTGCAAACTTCAGACATGCAGTAATGTTTTTTTTGGACAGCAGTGGCTTCTTCCGTGGTGTTCTACCATGAACACCATTCTTGTTTAGTGTTTTACATATCGTAGACTCATCATGTTAGCATGTTCCAGAGATTTCTGTAAGTCTTTAGCTGAGACTCCAGGATTCTTCTTAACTTCACTGAGCATTCTGTGCTGTGCTCTTGCAGTCATCTTTGCAGAACGGCCACTGCTATGGAGAGTAGCAACAGTGCTGTACTTTCTCCATTTATAGGCAATTTGTCTTACTGTGGACTGATGAACATCAAGGCTTTTAGAGATACTTTTATAACCTTTTCCAGCTTTATGCAAGTCAACAATCGTTAATCTTAGGTCTTCTGTGATCTCTTTTGTTCAAGGCATGGTTCACATCGGGCAATACATCTTGTGAATAGTGTTTTTTATAGGGCAAGGCAGCTCTAACCAACATCTCCAATCTCGTCTCATTGATTGGACTCCAGGTTAGCTGAGTCCTGACTCAAATGAGCTTTTGTAGAAGTCATTAGCCTAGGGGTTCACATACTTTTTATAACCTACACTGTGAATGTTTAAATGATGTATTCAATATAGATAAGAAAAATACAACAATTTGTGTGTTATTAGTTTGAACACACTATGTTTGTCTATTGTTGTGACTTAGATGAAGATCAGATCAAATTTGATGACCAATTGTGCAGAAATCCAGGTAACACATACTTTTTCTTAACCATTGTGGACGGACCACTAGAGGGCAGGCTGGGCTCATGGATAGTTGCCCAACAGAGCCTGGGAGACAAGGTAACCAGAGTCAATTAAGCACAGCTGACGGTACTAATGAGATACTCTCCTTCCCCTATAAAAGAGAGAATGGAACCAGAAGAGAGAGGGGAAACTATCTCTGGAAGATGGCCACCGAGAGAGAGAAGCTGTGCTGAAAGAACCACTAAGACTGTGACAAAACCGTGATTTATGTTTGTTGTAGTTTAAAGATTATCCTATTGTGTTCTTGTTTCATCTGGAGAAGAAGATGTGTGTTTTTCCTTGGAAGATTTTTCATTGATTATGTTTGAATGTTTTTGTTGACAAAATACTCTCAATAGAGAACCGTGTTCAATCAGAAAAACCTTTTTCCTGACTCGTTTATTCCACCTTCCCGCTTTAGAGTGACGCCTAATTACTTGGTACGCTCACATTGGTGGAGGATGCAGGCATTAGGTGGACGAGTGACACAAGGATAAGTGAGTAAATCAAGATTCTTCCAGTAGACCCGGAGGAACCATTCAAGAACAATGGATAACGCCCTACTACAACAATTGATCACGGCACAGCGGACAACCATAGAACTCCTGCAACAACAGCTGAACCGACTAGAAGAACCTAGAGTTAAGCCAAGAGCGGCTGCTCACGCCATCTTACCTCGTCTCTCCAAGGAGGATGATATTGAGGCCTTCCTCATGACCTTCGAAAGGACGGCCACCTTGGAAGAGTGGCCGCCCACAGAATGGGCGAGCGCATTAGCCCCTCTTTTGACCGGGGTGGCTCAGGAAGCCTATTTTGACCTGGATTCCCACGAAGCTGCGGACTATGGGCGACTAAAAACCGAGATCCTGTCCCGGTACCAGCTGACTGCCAGAGATAGGGCTGTAAAGTTCCATCAATGGACCTATACAGCTGATCAACCCGTCCGTGCCCAGATTTTCGCCTTAATACGACTGACGAAACAGTGGCTAGAACCTGGAAAGGGAGTAGGACATGTGATAGAGACTCTCGTAGTGGACAAGATATTGAGAGAATTACCCAGTGACTTAAAAAGGGTTGTGGGGCAAGCCAACCCGTTGTCAGCCGACGACATAGCCCAGGCGGTGGAAACATATCGATCTACAGGGGAGTTGTTAAAAAGTGACAAGGAGGAACGGAAGGAGTCTTGCAATCCCGTACCACGACTCACCCCGGCGCGCTCGCCACCGAAACGTCCAAGCCACTCCCGGAGGGGGGAGAAGTCAGCCACCACACAGCAGGGTCGGTGTTATAAATGTCAGTCTCCCAACCATTATGCCCCACAATGTCCTAGCAAGGATGAGCCCATGGTCACGGAGTCATCACTGCCTACCCCCACACATCCCGTTTTGAGGGGGCAGGATCAACACTGTTGGTTAGCAGAGATAGCCCCAGCCTCAGAGATTCCGGTGCAAGTCGAAGGACAAGATGTGGTAGCTATTCTCGACTCGGGAAGTATGGTTACGTTAGTAGAGGAGCGGATGGTGACCTCCGCAACACTGCTACCAGACAAAGTAGCCGTATCCTGTATCCATGGAGACACCCACTATTACCCCACTGTGAATCTGCCTATTCTCACTCCAAAAGGAAGGTGTACAGTCAGGGCCGGGAAAGTGCCGCAGCTGAAGGTGCCATTATTGATCGGGAGAGACTGTCCCTTATATAAGGAGCTTCGGCAGATGACGTTATGCACGGGAAGAAGGGGGACAGGAAAGAAGAGAAAATCCAAGCCCGATGTAGTAGTCCTACAAGGAGACGTAGCCGCGTCCTCGTCCTCTGCAGCAGAGGAAGAAATAGCGACCCAACGTTTACGACAGATATTCCAAGAAACCACCGATGAAGACA
Organism: Oncorhynchus nerka; assembly: GCF_034236695.1. Taxonomy (NCBI): domain Eukaryota; kingdom Metazoa; phylum Chordata; class Actinopteri; order Salmoniformes; family Salmonidae; genus Oncorhynchus; species Oncorhynchus nerka. Next base: position 44,295,226 of record NC_088397.1, read on the forward strand.
CATGTGAAGGGCTATACACAACGCAGGAAGGAAGGAGCAACCAGGCGTTAAGGGATATATTTGAAGCTCCATCCGAGGAGGGAACCTGGAAGGGATTCTCCTCGGTCACCCCTGATGGGGATGTGGAACAACCTCCACATCCCTCTACCGAGGTCGACCTGCCCCAGGAATTAAAGGGACAGTTCGGCACCTCGCAGCATAGAGACCCAGACTTAAGGGAGGCCATGAGGAAGGTGAAGGTGATCGACGGGAGGAACGTCGACGGATCAGGTGAGCCCCCTCTTCCTTACTATGCAATCAGGCGAGGTCTCTTATACTGGGTCGTACGACGAAGGGGGGAAAACCAGGAATTACTAATGGTGCCTAGGCCATACAGAGATACAGTTCTACAGTTAGCCCATTCCCACGTCCTAGGAGGACACCTGGCACGAGACAAGACTATTGACAGAATCATGCAGAGATTCTATTGGCCCCGGGTCACCCGGGATGTGGCCAGGTATTGTAGGACGTGTGATCAATGTCAACGTACAGCCCCACGGCCACACCTACGTAACCCTTTGATTCCTCTCCCCATCATAGAGACTCCCTTTGAACGCATAGCTATGGACCTCGTAGGACCCCTCCCAAAATCCGCCAGAGGACACGAGTACATCCTAGTGGTTATAGATTACGCTACCAAGTTCCCGGAGGCCATACCCCTGCGTAACATGTCGTCAAAGGGAATTGCCAAGGAGTTATTCCTGATGTTCTCTCGTGTGGGCCTCCCAAGACTATCTTGACTGATCAAGGAACCCCGTTCATGTCCCGGTTGATGAAGGACTTGTGTCGGTTATATCAGGTTCAACAGATACGTACAAGCATATTCCACCCTCAAACAGACGGGTTGTGTGAACGCTTGAACAAAACGATAAAAAGCATGTTGAGAAGGGTGGTGTCCCGAGATGGGAAAAACTGGGACATGCTTCTCCCACACTTAATGTTTGCCCTGCGAGAAGTACCCCAGGCATCCACTGGATTCTCTCCGTTTGAATTGCTCTATGGCAGACCCTGTCGAGGAATCCTCGACTTAGCCAAGGAGACCTGGGAGACCCAACCATGCCCCTTTCGATCCACAATAGAACACGTTACCCTGATGAGAGACCGCCTGTCAGCAGTGTGGCCCATAGTCAAGGAGCATATGGAGAAGGCCCAAAGGACCCAAGGCCGGGCCTATGATAAGTCTGCGACCCCCCGTGAGTTCACCGTGGGAGAGAAAGTGATGGTGCTTGTGCCCACGGCCGAACATCGCTTGCTGGCGCAATGGAGGGGGCCCTACGAGGTAATGAAAAGGGTCTCACCGGTCAATTACCTCATCAAGCAACCTGACAGGAGGAAGAAGGTCCAAATCTATCACATAAACCTGCTGAAGACATACCATGGACGAGAGGAGGAGGTGGCTTTGATGGCCCTGGAGGGCAAAGGAAAAGAGGAGGCTCTACCACAGGTGCGCCGTGGCCAAACTCTCCTACCGGAGCAGTCAAGACAGCTAGACAAGCTGATTATGAACTTCGGTCGAATATTCTCTCCATTCCCAGGACAAACAGATGTCCTGTTCCACCATATCCACACTGAACCCGGCAAGAAGGTGCATATCCGCCCTTACAGGATTCCTGAGGCTCGCAGAGTCATCGCTAAGAAAGAGGTGAGGGAGATGTTGAGGATGGGCGTGATCGAGCCCTCGACGAGTGAGTGGTCCAGTCCCATAGTCCTGGTCCCCAAATCCGATGGTAGTATGAGACTCTGCAACGACTTTAGGGGCGTGAATGCCATCTCTACATTCGATGCGTATCCCATGCCCCGCGTGGATGAACTCTTGGAGCGCTTAGGAAAGGCCAAGTTCATCACTACCCTGGATTTGACGAAGGGATATTGGCAAGTGCCGGTGGCTCCGGAGGATCGCCCAAAGACTGCCTTCGCCACTCCAGAGGGGCTTTTCCAGTATGTGAGGATGCCCTTCGGACTGCACGGTGCCGCTGCAACCTTCCAACGCCTCATGGATGCCATTCTACGGCCCCATCAAGAGTATGCAGCGGCGTACATAGACGATGTGGTCATCCACAGCGAGGACTGGGATAGTCACCTCCTGCGATTACGGGCGGTGCTCGTGAGTTTGGAAGCCACAGGGTTGACAGCCAATCCAAATAAATGCTGCCTGGGTTTGTCCGAAGCGGAATACCTGGGGTACACCGTGGGGAATGGGAAAATACGCCCACAGGCAGAGAAGACCAGGGCAATTCGTGACTGGCCTCGACCCTGGACCAAGCGAGACGTTCGGGCCTTCTTAGGGATAACAGGATATTATCGCCGTTTTATCCCGGGATATGCAACCATTGCCAACCCCCTCACAAACCTCATCAGGAAAAACCTGCCAAACCAGGTAGAGTGGAAAGACGAGACGGAAGAGGCCTTTCAATTGTTAAAAGATGGCCTATGTTCTGATCCCGTTCTACAGGCTCCGGACTTCTCACAAGAGTTCATTGTGCAGGTCGACGCCTCGGATACAGGGCTCGGGGCCGTACTAGCTCAGGGTAAAGGTGAAGCAGAGAAGCCGATTCTCTTCATTAGTAGGAAACTCCGCGATCGGGAACAGAGGTATGCGACCGTAGAGAAAGAGGCCTTAGCCATCAAGTGGGCCCTCGATTATCTCCGGTACTACCTACTGGGTCGGAGGTTTGCATTAGTTACTGACCATGCGCCCCTCACGTGGATGGCTGGTAAGAGAAACAATAACAACAGAATAGCCAGATGGTTTTTGTGCTTTACAACCATTCTCTTTCCATGTCATCCACAGGGCCGGATCGAGGAACGGGAATGCAGACGCTGTCCCGACGCGACCAAGACGGTGCGTCTGGCGCCCGACCCTCCGGTTCGGTCCTGGGGGGGAAGGTATGTGGACGGACCACTAGAGGGCAGGCTGGGCTCATGGATAGTTGCCCAACAGAGCCTGGGAGACAAGGTAACCAGAGTCAATTAAGCACAGCTGACGGTACTAATGAGATACTCTCCTTCCCCTATAAAAGAGAGAATGGAACCAGAAGAGAGAGGGGAAACTATCTCTGGAAGATGGCCACCGAGAGAGAGAAGCTGTGCTGAAAGAACCACTAAGACTGTGACAAAACCGTGATTTATGTTTGTTGTAGTTTAAAGATTATCCTATTGTGTTCTTGTTTCATCTGGAGAAGAAGATGTGTGTTTTTCCTTGGAAGATTTTTCATTGATTATGTTTGAATGTTTTTGTTGACAAAATACTCTCAATAGAGAACCGTGTTCAATCAGAAAAACCTTTTTCCTGACTCGTTTATTCCACCTTCCCGCTTTAGAGTGACGCCTAATTACTTGGTACGCTCACACCATTGTAAATCCCGTGTAACATAATGGCGCCAGAGGGGATGGCTGCCGTTTTATGGGCTCCTACTCAACTCTCCCATTTTTTTCCCCACATTGTTTGTTTTTTCTTTAATGAGTCCAACACGAAGGTTATACTGCTTTCCCGGGACCAGGCCCAAATCCCCGTCATTCTTGGGAAGAAAATACGGAAATACAGGGGGTGGCTATCGGGGTGCCTTGTGAGAATTTGTCGGCGAGTGGTTAACCAGCCTCTACCATCTGTTCTATTGGCTAACGTGCAATCATTGGAAAATATCCTACAAATGAGACATTAAAAACTGTAATATATTATGTTTCATCGAGTCGTGGCTGAACGACGACTCAGATATATAGAGGTGGCTGGGTTTCCGTGCATCAGCAGGACAGACAGATATGTCTGTTAAGATGACGGGTGGGGGTGTGTGTCTATTTGTCAACAACATCTGGGACGCAATGTCTCAATTTAAAGAAGTCTCGAGGTATGGCTCGCCTGAGGTAGAGTACATCATAATAAGTTGTAGACAACACTATCTACAAAGAGAGTTTTCGTCTACATTACTTGTAGCTGTCTCTTTACCACCACAAACCAATGCTGGCACTAAGACCGCACTCAACGAGCTGTAAAAGGCCATAAGCAAACAAGGCAAAATGAAATCTGTTTTACCTAATTTCTACCAGCATGTCACATGTGCAACCAGAGGGGAAAAAAACTCTAAACCACCTTTCCTCCACACACAGAGATGCATACAAAGCTCTCCCTCACCCTCCAATTGGCAAATCTGACTATAATACTATCCTCCTTATTCCTGCTTACAAGCAAAAGATAAACCACAAAGTACCAGTGACTGCCTCAATACAAAAGTGGTCAGATAACGTAGATGCTACGGTACAGGACTGATTTGCTAGCACAGACTGGAATATGTTCCGGGATTCATCCGGGGGAGCAGCAGGAGGCTACAGTATATGGCAGTCAACAGTTGGACAGCGCACCAACCCCAACTGGCACACCATGAGGAGAGGGTGGTTGATGTACAGCAATTTTGGAGCAGTGGTTAGGGCCAAGTGCGTTACTTTGTCACTGCTAAAAAGGGTCCTCAGATCACAGTCATTGTATGGGGTGTTCTCTGTAAAGTTGGGCACAGAAAACAAAGAGGAGGGCATCAAGGCATTCAAAATAGTGGGGTCTGGTTTCCTGGGTGCCTCACTGGATGGTCTGGTGGGCACCAAAGCGGTGGTGGAGGTCAAGTATCTGTATTGTGCAGGGACCTTACCATTGAAGAAGGATTTCGATATCTAGGAAGACTTACCGCCTCCGTGAAGATTCTCTTAACTGTCACTAGGTCCAAGGGAAGCTCCACATCACTTGAAGAGACACTTGCATCTTCATTGTTTGGACCACCAAATGCTCCATCACCATCCCCATCCAGTATGACAACCTCTGGCAGATTCATATTGCTAGACTAGAGAAGTTTTTCAAGGACCACATGCTCCCAAAGATGGCACTGCAACAGCGAACCTGTGTAAAGTTCTTGTAAATAGTTTCTGCACACAAATCAGCGTTCTTGTCATGCCTCCTGTCAGTACCTGTTTTCAGTTACTGAAATATTCCACATACAGTTGAAGATGGAAGTTTACATACACCTTAGCCAAAAACAGTTTTTCACAATTCCTGACATTTAATCCCAGTAAAGATTCCCTGCCTTAGGTCAGTTACGATCACCACTTTATTTTAAGAATGTGAATTGTCAGAATAAAAGTAGAGAGAAGGATTTATTTAAGCTTTTATTTCTTTCATCACCTTCCCAGTGGGACAGAAGTTTACATACACTCAAATAGTATTTGGTAGCATTGCCTTTCAATTGCTTAACTTGAGTCAAATGTAGCCTTCCACAAGCTTCCCACAATAAGTTGGGTGAATTTTGGCCCATTCCTCCTGACAGAGCTGGTGTAATGGGCTCAGGTTTGTAGGCCTCATTGCTCGCACATGCTTTTTCAGTTCTGCCCACAAATGTTCTTTAAGATTGAGGTCCGGGCTTTGTGATGGCCACTCCAATACCTTGACTTTGTTGTCCTTAATCCATTTTGCCTCAGCTTTGGAAGTATGCTTGGGGTCATTGTCCATTTGGAAGACCCATTTGCGACCATGCTTTAACTTCCTGACTGATGTCTTGAGATGTTGCTTCAATATATCCACGTAATTTTCCTTCTCATGATGCCTTCTATTTTGTGAAGTGCACCAGTCCCTCCTGCATTAAAACACCCCCACAATATGATGCTGCTACCCCCGTGCTTCACGGTTGGGATGGTGTTCTTCAGGCTTGCAAGCCTCCCCTTTTTTCTTAAACATAACGATGGTCATCGTGGCCAAACAGTTCTATTTTTGTTTCATCAGACCACAGGACATTTCTCCAAAAAGTACAATCTTTGTCCCCATGTGCATTTGCAAACCGTAGTCTGGCTTTTTTATGGCGGTTTTGGAGCAGTGTCTTCTTCCTTGCTGAGCGGCCTACCAGGTTATGTCAATAAAGGACTCGTTTTACTGTGGATATAGATACTTTTGTACCTGTTTCCCTCCAGCATCTTCACAAGGTTGATTTGCACTTTTCGCACCACAGACAGAACGTGTCTCCTTCCTGAGCAGTATGACGGCTTCGTTGTCCCATGGTGTTTATTATTGCGTACTATTGTTTGTGCAGATGTACGTGGTATCTTCAGGTGTTTGAAAATTGCTCCCAGGGATGAACCAGACTTGTGGATCTCTACAATTTTTTTTCTGAAGTCTTGGCTGATTTCTTTTGATTTTCCCATGATGTCAAGCAAAGAGGCACTGAGTTTGAAGGTAGGCCTTGAAATGCATCCACAGGTACACCTCCAATTGACTCAGAAGCTTCAAAAGCCATGACATCAAGGCACAGTCAAGTTAGTGTATGTAAACATCTGAACTTCTGGAATTGTGATACAGTGAATTATAAGTGAAATAATCTGTCTGTAAACAATTGTTGGAAAAATGACTTGTGTCATGCACAAAGTAGATGTCCTAATCGACTTGCCAAAACTATAGTTTGTTAACAAGAAATTTGTGGACTGGTTGAAAAACGAGTTTTAATGACTCCAACCTAAGTGTATGTAAACTTCCGACTTCAACTGTAGTTCATACACACACACTAGGTTACCAGAATTTATTATATTACATACGAGTTTTGCTCAAAACAGTGAGCTAAAGTAATGTGGTTAATGTATGTTCAATCAAAAGGCTGGTTTGTGCATCTCCTCGCAGTTTCATTCAGTAGTATAACACAATTCACGTTAGATTTTATCATGGGCACAGTGGGAATTTACATCTGTGATGTTTAAATTATTTCCTACCCCCTTCGTTGTGTGGAGCTTCCTTTGCTGGTAAATGGCAGGTGTCTGAGCATTTGCAATAATGCAATGATTAAAGTAGCACGCAGATGTTTTCCGTTTAGCTCATTTTGCTGTCATTTACAAATATAACAGCACAGCATCATGTCACTCCTCCTCAAATGATCAATTAGACAGGTGAATTTGCAGAGATATCTGCACAGTGTTTGTTTGTCAACTAACTAGTCAGACAATTGAAATGGAATGATTAACAGACCATATTTAAATTTAACTGACATTATTTCAAATGAACTGCCAACGTCAAAGCAACATCAAAACAAAGGGCTACCTGCTATCCCGACATCTGGCATCATCCCTCGTGTCTGGACCTTCAATGTTGCAATTGAGAGAGAGCGAGAGATGGGAGAGCACATCTAATTCTAAGGATGGGAGAGACATCACTTCCAGCAGATCTCCTTGCTAAAGGTAGCATTGATCACTATTTCTCGTGGGGTGAGACATGTTCTGCATGTCACGCCTCATGTCTAAACCATGGGGAAAAGGAGACATAAAGTCTACATGTTGATGCATCTAGAAATTCAATGTTTTACACAATACTGTATCATATTTGATGAGTTACTGACCTATTCGCCCACAGACTCGATGTGCTCAACCGGATCACACTGGCACAGGATGTCCATGCATCGGATGGTCTGAGGGATGCCTGGGGCGGCAGGGTAGCCTAGTGGTTAGAGCGTTGGACTAGTAACCGAAAGGTTGCAAGTTCGAACCCCCGAGCTGACAAGGTACAAATCTGTCGTTCTGCCCCTGAACAGGCAGTTAACCCACTGTTCCTAGGCCGTCATTGAAAATAAGAATTTGTTCTTAACTGACTTGCCTAGTAAAATAAAGGTAAAATTAAAATTTAAATGTTGGACTGAAAAACAAAGAGACATTTGGTCAGTGGTGGGTCTTTTTTCAATGCTGTATGAATATATTTATCTGGACAGAAAATCCATTGTTTATCTTAACACAAACCCACATTGGAAAATGTGACAAGTGGTTTTCATTGTTTGTTCTTCTATCCCAATCCACAGTCTGGCTCTTCCTCTTTTACCATTGTGGATGAGTTACATTTTATGGTAAATACAGGGCCATTTCACTTTCCCACCGAAAAAATGGCAGCTGCAGACCCAAGTGCTGTCACTGGGTTTCTGGTCTGCCCATCAGAAAGTTTTAAAAAAGTTACTTTTACTAGCTAGCTAAGTTGATTACGAAATTTTTAATAAGTATTAAAATACCATAACCCAGATTTGACTATAGTAACGGTAAAATAGACTGGGCTTTGGTCTATCTGCACATCCTAAAATCCTCCCATGTGGATGGAACATTTCTGCTGGGACGGAGGAATTATCTGGAATGCTCAACTAGATGATCAGGACAGTCTAGGGTACTATTTGCCTGAAGAGGTAAGGTATTGCGATGAACTATACTACTGTACTTCTGACACAATTGATGTTTTCTCATGGGAAAACCCACAAGTCCTTTCTGACCTAGCTAGCCAACTAGTTAATGTTAGCTCACCGTTCGTACAGTCATACCTTTCCATGTGGTGACATGCTAGCTAATGTAAGCCTACCAGGGCAAGGATATTTAGCAAACTTTTAGCTAGGTAGTTACGTTAGCTCATTATTTGTGTAGTCAGACTTTTTCCCTGACCCCACGGGTGGTAACATCCCTGCCCCTAGTCCACCAGGGCAGTTGTTCAATGTTAGCTAGTTAGCGCTAATTGCTTTTGTTAGGCATATTCGTTAGCATGCACCGCCTGTCGGTAAAGTCCAACAACAACACGTGAGATTATCGTGCAATGTTAGCTAGCTAATATTAGCTAATGTAGCCAACTAGCCAACCAAGGTGCCAACCTAGCTAACCCACCAGTACATTTTTAGCTAGCAAAATCCCAACCCTGGTGGGATAACATTAACTAGCATGTCACCACGTAAAATAGGATGACTACACAAACCATGAACTAATGTTAACTAGCTGGCTAGCTCACAAAGGACTTGTCAAAATGAAAAGGTCGCAACAGTCATTATGCTAGCCTATACTGTTTTTGTTTTACTTGTAAGGAAGGTAATGTGCATTGTACACGTAACTACAGTCCGTGGTTATCCAGTAAATTTAAAAAAACAAAAGCATTCAAAAGCATCTAGTGATCTAAGATTAGCTAGTTAGCTACAAAGGCCAGGGTAATTTAAAAAATGGCAAGGTAGCTAGCTATGTCATTTGAAAAATGCTAAACAAGAACACACACGAAAAAAACACAATATCAATTATTTACACAATAAACTAAGAAGGCTAGGTTACTTGCTACTTGTCGATGAGAGTTTGCTTGAAGAAATGTGGAGGTTTTTCCCACCCTGGGGCTTGATTACGTCAAAGCTTGCGACAGGATGTGTAGATCTATATGATAGCCACATTAGTGGCTAATTATCATTACATTTGTGGGGGTCATTACAGGCGATATATTGATAAAAGTTACCTTGTCCGAGAGAGATTTACACATATATCAAAATGTCACTCCAGAGTAAGCCTACATGAAACATAGACCTCATTTGAAGTAGTTTTAAAATCCCATTCAGAAAAATGAATGGTGGAAAAATGATCGGATCCCTTTCCGGGTTTTTATGACTCATACTGTGGTACTCGCCTGAGTGTATTGATACACCATCCAAAGTCTAATTAATTAATAACTGTACAATGCACAAAGGGATATTCAGTGTCTGCTTTTAATACGTTTACCCATCTACTAATCAGTGCTCTTATTTGGAAGCATTGGAAAAGCCCCCTTGTCCTTTTGGTTCTACATCTGCATTGCTTGCTGTTTGGGGTGTTAGGCTGGGTTTCTGTATAGCACTTGTAAAGAGGACTTTATAAATACATTTGATTGATTGGTTGAATCTGTGCTTGAAATCCACTGCTCGACTGAGGGACCTTACAGATAATTGTGTGTTGGGTATAGTGGGTCGTCATTCAAAAATAACTGCTATTGTTGCACAATGCAACTTGTTTTGTGATTTGTTGAAAAAATGTTTACTCCTTATTTAGGCTTGCCTTAAGTAAGGTGGTGAATAATTATTCCTTTTTTTTTTTTACAAGTTTTGTTAATGTTTAAAGATGTTTTTTTCACATAGACATTATGTAGAATTTCATTTAGATCAGTGACCAGAAAGATCACAATTAGATCCATTTCAATCCCAGTTTGCAACGCAGCCAAATGTTGGAAAAGAAACAAGGGGAATGAATACTTATTATAGGCACTGTGTATATATAGTTATATATACAGTATATACAGTGACATGATGCTGTGCTGTTATATTTGCAAATGACAGCACAATGAGCTAAACGGAAACATCTGCATGCTACTTTAATCACTGCATTATTGCAAATGCTCAGACACGGGCCCTTTATCAGAAAAGGAAGCTCGATACAGCGTCAGAAGTATACATACACTAAGTTGACTGTGCCTTGAAACAGCTTGGAAAATTCTAGAAAATTTTGTCATGGCTTTTGAAGCTTCTGAAAGGATAACTGAGTCAATTGGAGGTGTACCTGTGGATGTATTTCAAGGCCCACCTTCAAACTCAGTGCCTCTTTGCTTGACTTCATGGGAAAATCAAAATAAATCAGCCCAAAAATTGTAGACCTCTACAAGTCTGTTTCATTCTTGGGAGCAATTTCCAAATGCTTGAAAGTACAACTTTCATCTGTACAAACAATAGCACGCAACTATAAACACCATGGGACCACGCAGCCGTCATACTGCTCAGGAAGGAGACGTGTTCTGTCTCCTAGAGATGATCGTACTTTGGTGCGAAAAGTGCAAATCAACCTTGTGAAGATGATGGAGGAAACAGTTACAAAAGTATCTATATCCACAGTAAAACAAGTCCTATATCAACATAACCTGAAAGGCCGCTCAGCAAGAAAGAAGCCACTTCTCCAAAACCGCCATAAAAAAGCCAGACTACGGTTTGCAACTGCACATGGGGACAAAGATCATACTTTTTGGAGAAATGTCCTCTGGTCTGATGAAACAAAAATAGAACTGTTTGGCCATAATGACCATCATTATGTTTGGAGGAAAAAGGGGGAGGCTTGCAAGTCGAAGAACAACATCCCAACCGTGAAGCACGGGGGTGGCAGCATCATGTTGTGGGGGTGCTTTGCTGCAGGAGGGACTGGTGCACTTCACAAAATAGATGGCTGCATGAGGAAGGAACATTATGTGGATATATTGAAGCAACATCTCAAGACATCAGTCAGGAAGTTAAAGCTTGGTCGCAAATGGATCTTCCAAAGGGACAATGACCCCAAGCACACTTCCAAAGTTGTGGCAAAATGGCTTAAGGACAGCAAAGTCAAAGTATTGGAGTGGCCATCACAAAGCCCTGACCTCATTCCTATGGAACATTTGTGGGCTGAACTGAAAAATGGTTTTCGAGCAAGGAGGCCTACAAACCTGATTCAGTTACACCAACTCTGTCAGGAGGAATGGGCCAAAATTCACCCAACTTATTGTGGGAAGCTTGTGGAAGGCTACCCGAAACGTTTGACCCAAGTTAAACAAATTAAAGGCAATGCTACCAAATACTAATTGAGTGTATGTACATTTCTGACTCACTGGGAAGGTGATAAAAGAAATAAAAGCTGAAATAAATCCTTCTCTCTACTGTTATTCTGACAATTCACATTCTTAAAATAAAGTGGTGATCCTAACTGACCTAAGACATGGATTTTTTACTAGGATTAAATGTCAGGAATTGTGATAAACCGAGTATAAATGTATTTGGCTAAGGTGTATGTAAACTTCCGACTTCAACTGTATACATACATATACTTGTCACGCCCTGATCTGTTTCACCTGTCCTTGTGATTCAAATAAATCATTTTTTTTATAAAGCCCTTCTGACATCAGCTGATATCTCAAAGTGCTGTACATGAACCCAGCCTAAAACCCCAAATAGCAAGCAACGCAGGTGTAGAAGCACGGTGGCTTGGAAAAACTCCCTAGAAAGGCCAGTACCAGTGAAGAAACCTAGAGAGGAACCAGGCTATGAGAGTTGGCCAGTCCTCTTCTGGCTGTGCCGGGTCCAGATTATAACAGAACATGGCCAAGATGTTCAAATGCTCATGGATGACCAGCAGGGTCAAATAATAATAATCACAGGTGTTGTCTAGGGTGCTACACGTCAGCACCTCAGGAGTAAATGTCAGTTGGCTTTTCATAGCCGATCATTCAGAGTATCTCTACCGCTCCTGCTCTCTCTAGCGAGTTGAAAACAGGTAGCAAGTCCAGTGAACAGGTCAGGGTTCCATAGCCGCAAGCAGAGCAGTTGAAACTGGAGCAGCAGCACGGCCAGATGGACTGGGGACAGCAAGGAGTCACCAGGCCAGGTAGTCCTGAGGCATGGTCATAGGGCTCACAAGAGAGAGAAAGGAAAAAAAGAAAAAGAGAGAAAGAAAGCATACTTAAATTCACACAGGACACTGGATAATACAGAAGAAATCCTCCAGATATAACAGACTGATTGTCTCCACCCCCTCCAGGTGTTGTTTATTCTCCCCAGTTTATTCCTGTCTTTCCTTTCTCTCTGTGCCAGTTCGTCTTGTATGTTAGTCAAGTGGACCAGTGTGTTTTTCCCGTACTTCTTTTGCTATTCTCTTTTGATAGTCTTCCTGGTTTCGACCCCTGCCTGACTCTAGACTACTTTCCCATCCTGCCTGCGCTGACTTTGATTCTGCCTGTCCTTTGGTACCTTTTGGACTCTGAACTGGTTTTGACCCTTTTACCTGTCCATGACCATTCTCTTGCCTTACCCTATTGGACTAATAAATATAGGCCATCTGCCTCCTGTGTCTGCATCTAGGTCTCGCCTTGTGTCATGATAATACTACCGTTCAAAAGTTTGGGGTCACTTAGAAATATCCTTGTTTTTGAAAGAAAAGCAAAAGATTTTGCCTATTAAAATAACATAAAAAATACAGTTTAGATATTGTTAATGTTGTAAATGACTATTGTAGCTTTAAACGGCAGATTTTTTATTGGAATATCTACATAGGTGTACAGCCCCCCATTATCAGCAACCATCACTCGTTTTCCAATGACCCATTGTGTTAGGGGTGGCAGGTAGCCTAGTGGTTTGTACATTGGACCAGTAATCAAAAGGTTGCTCAGATCAAATCCCTGAGCTGTCAAATTAATAAGCTGTTGTTCTTCCCCTGACCAAGGCAGTTAATCCACTGTTCCTAGGCCATCATTATAAATAAGAATTTGTTCATAACTGACTTGCCTAGTTAAATTTAAAAAAAAATCTGTTAGCTTATCCACGTTTCTAATTTTAGAAGGCTAATTGATCATTAGAAAACCCTTTAAAATTATTTTAGCACAGCTGAAAACTGTTGTGCTGATTATAGAAGCGATAAAACTGGCCTTCTTTAGACTAGTTGAGTAACTGGAGCGTCAGCATTTGTGGGTTCGATTTACAAGCTCAAAATGGCCAGAAACAAAGCACTTTCTTCTGAAACTCGTCAGTCTATTCTTGTTCAGAGAAATGAACGCTATTCCATGCGAGAAGTTGCCAAGAAACCGAAGATCTCGTACAATGCTATGTACTACTCCCTTCACAGAACAGTGCAAACTTGTTCTAACCAGAATAGAAAGAGGAGTGGGAGGCCCCGGTGCACAACTGAGCAAGAGAACAAGTATATTAGAGTGTCTAGTTTGAGAAACAGACTCCTCACAAGTCCTCAACTGGCAGCTTCATTAAATGGTATCTGCAAAACCCCAGTCTCAACATCAACAGTGATGCTGGGATGCAGGCCTTCTAGGGAGATTTCCTCTGTCCAGTGTCTGTGTTCTTTTGCCCAACTTAATATTTTATTTTTATTGGCCAGTCTGAGATATGGCTTTTTCTTTGCAACTCTGCCTAGAAGGCCAGCATTCCAATAGTAATTTATAACATTAACAATATCTACACTGTAGTTCTGATTCATTTGATGTTATTATAATAACAAAAAAATGTGCTTTTCTTTCAAAAACAAGGGCATTTCTAAGTGATCCCAAACTTTTGAACGGTAGTTACAGGTAACTGCCAAAAGAAAATAAACACTTGAGTAAATGAGGGACAAAAGTACATTGCAATTAGGTGACTTCACACAGGTTTGGTTCATACAAGCATTTCGCTACACACAATAACATCTACTAAATATGTATATGTGGCCAATAAAATGTGATTTTAACTTCTTACGGCTAGGGGTTCCGGTAACATTCTGCTGTAAAGGTAGAGCGCGAAATTCAAAAATATTTTTGGGAAATATGTAACTTTCATAAATTCACAAGCCCAATACTCCAAATTAATGCTTAACTTCTTGTTAATCTACCCATCGTGTCCTATTTCAAAAAGGCTCTAGAGCGAAAGCACACAATATGATTATGTTAGGTCAGAGCCTTGTCACAAAAACACATACAGCCATTTTCCAGCCAAAGAAAGGAGTCACAAAAAGCAGAAATAGAGAGAAAATGAATCACTAACCTTTGATGATCTTCATCAGAAGGCACTCATACGACTTCATGTTACACAATACATGTATGTTTTGTTCGATAAAGTTCATATTTATATCCATAATTCTCAGTTTACATTGGCACTTCATGGTCAGTAATGTTGTGCCTCGAAAACATCCGGCGAATTTTCAGAGAGCCGCATAAATTTACACAAATACTCATAATAAACATTGATAAAAGATACAAGTATTATGCACAGAATTATAGATATACTTCTGCTTAATGCAACCGTTGTGTCAGGTTTCAAAAAAGCTTTACGGAAAAAGCAAACCATGCAATAATCTGAGTACGGCACTCAGACACAAAAACAAGCCATGCAGATACCCGCCATGTTGTGGAGTCAGTAAAAGTCAGAAATAGCGTTATAAATATTCACTTTCCTTTGATGATCTTCATCAGAATGCACTCACAGGAAACCCAGTTCCACAATAAATGTTTGTATTGTTCGATAAAGTCCATTTTTGTCCAAATACCTTTTGTTAGCGCGTTATAGTAAACAAATCCAAACTTGCGAGGCGCGGGCAAGTCCATGCGAAAGTTCAGACGAAAAGTTCAAAAAGTTATATTACAGTTCGTAGAAACATGTCAAACGATGTATAGAATCAATCTTTAGGATGTTTTTAACATAAATCTTCAATAATGTTCCAACCTGAGAATTACTTTGTCTTTAGAAATGCAATGGAACGCAGGTCACTCTCACGGGTGCGCGCGGGATCAGCTCATGCCACTCTGGCAGACTTCTGGTTGAATCAGCTCTCATTCGCCCCCACCTCACAGTAGAAACCTAAAACAATGTTCTAAAGACTGTTGACATCTAGTGGAAGCCTTAGAAAGTGCTGTGTGACCCCATAGACACTGTATATTTGATAGGCAATGAGTTGAAAAACTACAAACCTCAGATTTCCCACTTCCTGGTTGTATTTATCTCAGGTTTTTGCCGCCTGCCATATGAGTTCTGTTATACTCACAGACATCATTCAAACAGTTTAAAAACTTCAGAGTGTTGCCTATCCAATATTACTAATAATATGCATATATTAGCTTATGGGCCTGAGTAGCAGGAAGTTTACTCTGGGCACGCTTTTCATCCGAACGTGAAAATGCTGTCCCCTATCCCAAACAGGTTTAAGTTAATTAATTAAGCAATTAACATCCCATCAAGCTTAGGGTCATGTAAAAAATGCCCAGTGGCCCATTCATTTGGCTACAATGGCTAAACAATGAACTCTCAGTGACTTTGAAAGAGGGTTCTCAAAGGAGCGTAGGGGATTTAAAGAGTGTTTGTGTGCGCATGTGTCTGTTTGTGTGTGTGTGCGTTTTGTGTCTTGTGTGTGTGTCTGAACCGAGTTGAACACTTATGGTAGATTGTGCATTAAATTGAGCTGTTTTGTCACTGGCTTAAACACAATACCCCATAATGTCAGAGTGGAATTATGTTTTTCTAATGTTTACAAATTAATAGAAAATGAAAAGTTGAAATGTCTTGATTGAGTTTGATTTCAACTCCTTTGGTATGGCAACCCAAAATAAGTTCTGGAGTAAAACTTTTCTTAAAAAAGTTGCATGGACTCACTCGTTGTGCAATAATAGTGTTAAGTATTCATTTTGAATGACTACCTCATCTGTAACGCGGGACTAGGTGGGTGCAGGAATCAGACGCAGAGAGAGCTCCACTGAGGTTAAGTGCTTTACTCAGGCACAACAACATAATAAGCCCACAACAAAATACAGGGCGCGGGACACACAACGAGACAACCCAAAAACCACAGGGTGCCAAGTTAAAGAAAAGAAAATCCACCACTACCTAAAATGCACACACGTAACATAAAGACAATCGCAAACAAAACAAGGGCAGGTCTACCTACTAAATATAGGGGAGCTAATTAAACCAAACAACAGAAACACAGATGAAACTAATAAGACAAATCAAACGAAAAAGGGATCGGTGGCGGCTAGTAGAACGGTGACGACGACCGCAGAGCACCGCCCGAACAGGCAGGGGAGCCAACTTTGGCAGAAATCGTGACATCATCTCTGTACCTCAAACATACAATTCTCTGTAAGGTCAGTCAAGCAGTGTATTTCAAACACAGATTCTTCCAGAAAGACCGAGGAGACTTTCCAATGCTTCGCAAAGAAGGACATCTATTAGTAGATGGGTAAAAAATGTAAGCCGACATTTGATATCCCTTTGAGCATGGAGAAGACATGAATTATACTTTGGACGGTGTATCAATATATACAGTCACTAAAGATACAGGCATCCTTGCCGGAAAGCAAGGAAACCGCTCAGGGATTTCATCATGAGGACAATGGTGACATTAAAACAGTTACAGAGTTTAATGGTTGTGATAGGAGAAAACTGAGGATGGATCAACAACATTGTAGTTACTCCACAGTACTAACCTAATTGACAAAGTGAAAAGTCTGTACAGATTACAAATCAAGTCAAATATTATTTGTCACATACACATGGTTAGCAGATGTTAATGCGAGCGTAGTGAAATGCTTGTGTTTCTAGTTCCAATCATGCAGTAATATCTAACAAGTAACCTAACAATTTCACAACAACTACCTTATACACACACAAGTGTAAAGGAATGAATAATAATATGTACATACAAATATTATGGATGAGCGATGGCCGAATGGCATAGGCAGGATGCAGTAGATGGTATACAGTACAGTATATACATGTGAGATGAGTAATGTAGGGTATGTAAACATTATATAAAGTAGCATGGTTTAAAGTGACTAGTGATACATTTATTACATCCAATTTTTTATTATGATTGTCCTTGATGATCTATTTGGCCTTCCTGTGACATCGGGTGGTGTAGGTGTCCTGGAGGGCAGGTCGTTTGTCCCCGGTGATGCGTGGTGCAGGCCTCACTACCCTCTGGAGAGCCTTACGGTTGTGGGCGGAGCAGTTGACGTACCAGGCGGTGATACAGCCCGACAGGATACTCTCGATTGTGCATCTGTAAAAGTTTGAGTGTTTTTGGTGACAAGTCAAATTTCTTCAGCCTCCTGAGGTTGAAGAGGCGCTGCTGCGCCTTCTTCACCACGCTGTCTGTGTGGGTGGACCATTTCAGTTTGTCCATGATGTGTACGCCGAGGAACTTAAAACTTTCCACCTTCTCCACTACTGTCCTGTCGATGTGGATAGGGGGGTGCTACCTCTGCTGTTTCAAGAAGTCCATGATCATCTCCTTTGTTTTGTTGACATTGAGTGTGAGGTTATCTTCCTAACACTACACTCCGAGGGCCCTCACCTCCTCCCTGTAGGCCGTCTCGTCATTGTTGGTAATGTCATCTGCAAACTTGATGATTGAGTTGGAGGCGTGCATGGCCACACAGTCATGGGTGAACAGGGAGTACAGGAGAGGGCTGAGAATGCACCCTTGTGGGGCCTCAGTGTTGAGGATCAGCGGGGTGAAGATTTTGTTTCCTTCAACACCTGGGGGCGGCCCGTCAGGAAGTCCAGCACCCAGTTGCACAGGGCGGGGTCGAGACCCAAGGTCTCAAGCTTAATGACGAGTTTGGAGGTTACTATGGTGTTAAATACTGAGCTGTAGTCGATGAACAGCATTCTTGCATAGGTATTCCTCTTGTCCAGATGGGTTAGGGCAGTGTGCAATGTGATTGTGATTGTGTCGTCTGTGGATCTATTGGAGCGGTAAGCAAATTGGAGTGGGTCTAGGGTATCAGGTAAGGTGGAGTTGATATTATCCTTGACTAGTCTCTCAAAGCACTTCATGATGACGGAGGTGAGTGTTATGGGGCGATAGTAATTTAGCTCAGTTACCTTAGCTTTCTTGGGAACTGGAACAATGGTGGCCCTTTTGAAGCATGTGGGAACAGCAGACTGGGATAAGGATTGATTGAATATGTCCGTAAACACAACAGCCAGCAGGTCTGCGCATGCTCTGAGGACGTGGCTAGGGATGCCATCTGGGCCGGCAGCCTTGCGAGGTTTAACATGTTTAAATGCTTTACTCACGTTGGCTACGGTGAAGGAGAGACCACATGTTTTGGTAGTGGGCCATGTCGTTGGCACTGTATTGTCCTCAAAGCGAGCAAAGACGTTGTTTTAATTTGTCTGGGACAAGACGTCGAAGTCCGCGACAGGGCTGGTTTTCTTTTTGTAGTCCGTGATTGACTTTAGACCCTGACACATACCTCTCATGTCTGAGCTGTTGAATTGCGACTCTACTTTGTCTCTATACTGACGCTTAGCTTGTTTGATTGCCCTGCGGAGGGAATAGCTACACTGTTTGTATTCGGTCATGTTTCCGGTCGCCTTGCCCTGATTAAAAGCAATGGTTTGCGCTTTCAGTTTTGCACGAATGCTGCCATCAATCCACGGTTTCTGGTTGGGGAAGGTTTTAATAATTGCCGTGGGTACAACATCACCGATGCACTTGCTAATAAACTCGCTCACAGAATCAGCGTATTCATCAATGTTATTGTCCAATGCTATGCGGAACATATCCCAGTCCACGTGATCGAAGCAATCTTGAAGCGTGGAATCAGATTGGTCAGACCAGCATTGAACAGACCTGAGCACGTGCATTTCCTGTTTTAGTTTCTGTCTATAGGCTGGGAGCAACAAAATGGAGTCGTGGTCAGATTTTCTGAAAGGAGGGTAGGGCAGGGCTTTGTATGCGTCACGGAAGTTAGAGTAACAATGGTCCAGGATTTTTTCCGCTCGGGGAGCTCATTCGATATGCTGATAAAATTGCATATAAACATGCATCCTGTTTCCAACAAGGCATTAAATTAATTTAGCAAAAGATGTAGCAAAGAAATTAACATTTTGTCCTGAATACAAAGTGTTATGTTTGGGGCAAGTCCAATGCAACACATTACTGAGTATCACGCTCCATATTTTCAAGAATAGTGGTGGCTTTATCATGTTATTGGTATGCTTGTTATCGTTAAGAACTGGGGAGTTTTTAATGGAATGGAGCTTTTAATGGAAAAAAATTAATGGAATGGAGCTAAACACAGGCAAAATCCTGGAAGAAAACTGGGTCAGTCTGCTTTCCACCAGACACTTGAAGATGAATTCACCTTTAAGCATACAAATAACCTAAAACACAAGGCTAAATCTACGCTGTATTTGCTTACCAAGAAGACAGTGAATGTTCCTGAGTGTCTGAGTAACAGTTTTGACTTAAATCTACTTAAATCTATGGCAAGACCTTAACATTTTAGGGATACTTTTACTTTTAGATTTGTGTGTATTGTTGTAAAATCGTTTTTAGATACCAATGAACTGTTAGATACTACTGCACTGTTAGAGCTAGGAACACAAGCATTTCGCTACACCTCCAATCACATTTGCTAAATATGTGTTTGTGACCAATAGACTTTGATTTGATCCACTTTAAAAGTGCTTTTACTCTTGCTACTATTTTATCCATATTTAATACATTTTAAAATGGTTGTCCAGTAATGATAAACAACCAATTTTACAGAGCTTGAAGAATTTAGAAAATAATAATGAGTAAAATCCAGGTGTGGAAAGCTCTTAGAGACTTACCGAGAAAGACATACAGCTGTATTTGCTGCCAAAGGTGCTACTACAAAGTATTGACAGCGAGGTTGATTTTTTTTCTTTAACTTCTTCGAGATAGGGGGTGCTCTTTTAATTTTTGGATAAAAAACGTTCCCGTTTTAAACAAGATATTTTGCCACGAAAAGATGCTCGACTATACATGTAATTGACAGCTTTGGAAAGAAAAAACTCTGACGTTTCCAAAACTGCAAAGATATTATCTGTGAGTGCCCCAGAACTAATGCTACAGGCGAAACCAAGATGAAGTTTCATACAGGAAATGCCCCAGATTCTGAAGGCGCTGTGTTCCAATGTCTCCTTATATGGCTGTGAATGCGCCAGGAATGAGCCTGCCCTTTGTGTCGTTTCTCCAAGGTGTCTGCAGCATTGTGACGTATTTGTAGGCATATCATTGGAAGATTGACCATAAGAGACTACATTTACCAGGTGTCCGCCCGGTGTCCTGTGTCGAAATTATTGCGTAATCTTTAGGTCCATGCGCCGTTCCATTTCTTCAGAAGAGAAAGTCAACTGCCACGATGGATTTATCGTCGATAGATATGTGAAAAACACCTTGAGGATTGATTCTAAACATCGGTTTGCCATGTTTCTGTCGATATTATGGAGTTAATTTGGAAAAAAGTTCGCGTTTTAATGACTTAATTTTCGTTTTTTTTCTTACCCAAACGTGATGAAGTAAACAGAGCGATTTGTCAACACAAATAATATTTTTGTAAAAACTGAACATTTGCTATCTAACTGAGTCTCCTCATTGAAAACATCTGAAGTTCTTCAAAGGTAAATGATTTTATTTGAATGTTTTTCTGGTTTTTGTGAAAATGTTGCATGCTGAATGTCAGACATAATCCTATGCTAGGCTATCAATACTGTTACACAAATGCTTGTTTTGCTATGGTTGAGAAGCATATTTTTGAAAATCTGAGATGACAGTGTTGTTAACAAAAGGCTAAGCTTGAGAGCAAATAGATTTATTTCATTTCATTTGCGATTTTCATGAATAGTTAATAGTAGTTATGCTAATGAGCTTGCTGATAGATTTACACAATCCTGGATACAGGTTTTTTTCGTAGCTAAACGTGACGCAGAAAACGGAGCGATTTGTCCTAAACAAATAATCTTTCAGGAAAAACTGAACATTTGCTATCTAAACATATAAAAAAAAATGAAATTGAGAGTCAGATATAATCTACTAAAAGGAAGGATGTCTTTATTCATAAATCAAGCCAGAAATGCATAATTTAGACAACCTGTAAAAAATTAAACATGGTGTAAAAATTGACTGTTCAACTTAAAAAACGCACCCGATATAATTCCTATTTTCACTGAACCAATGTTGGTTTGATTAGATTGCTCGTTCTTTTAGAAACCGTCGTGGCTTAATTCCATAAAGCAAATAAAGGGCGTTATTGTCACTATAATAAGTGAATGGAGTGCTTTTTCCATGCAGAGTTTTAATGCTAGTTCACCCTTTGCACAGTTTCTACAATGTGTCTGAAAACATGCGTATATATGGCGTGTACCTTTAAGAAAATGTGTACTCAGAAATGTAGTGTGAAATATACACAACGGTTATAAATTAGGCCCCTGGTGCTGGACAGGCAGAATTTCCAGTGCCTCTGTGTGCAACTGCCATGGGCAGCACTTTGAGGGACTTCGGAGAGAAAATGCTTTGCAGAGGATTGTCTGAAGCAGGACGGCACCCAGGAGATGGATACAGAAGGTTGTGGTTCTCCTCCAGCAGCTCTCTCATGAGGTTCTCTCTGTACTTTTGGTAGGTAATCACCTCACCTATGGGGTGAAGGAGAGGGAGTTAGAAGGATGATGAGGGAGTGGGTAGGTTGGTGAGATTTTGTCAACATAATAGCATCATGGAACTGTATGTGATTTGTGTGTCCAATTGTATGTCCAATTACAGAAAACTTTGTTATGTAATCATCTCACTTGTAAGCTGGCGGTGAACTATGGTGGCCATTGACAGCAGTGCCGATCAAATGAGAAAAATATCTTCTTATACCATGGGGTTGTTTTCTGAGCGCATGTCACAAAGCTGTGTATTATATTTGCCTTATCCACTGCCCTCTTTTTGCTATTATTGTCAAGCACAAAGTCTGGTTTGATCTTTCTCTCTCCCATCAGGTAGTCAGCCTTCCCTGTGGCTCTCTCTTCTCCTGTAGCTCCAAGGCACAGCGATTGGTCTCCTCCACTATGTCTCCCACCAGCTCCTCTGTCAGAAACTGCTTGAAGCACTCTGCCTCATAGGGAGATGGCAAGGGGCTTTTCACTCCAGTGTGGGGCTCATGAAAGCAAACAGCAGGGTCAGGAGGGGTGAAATAGCTGGCGGCCTTCCAGCTACCGCAGACTCCATGTACTTCACCCACTGTTGGTCTGGCTCCATTCAGCATCTTCAGAGGGACTTGGGACTTCGTCGGTGGGAAAGGGGTCCTCAAATTCAATGTTCTCAATAGCCAAAAGATTGGGGGGCAGCTCCTCAATGTCACTGTCAGAATCTGATTGCTCACTTTCATTTTCAGACTCATTGTCCGACTTTACAAAAATCTAATTGGTGAGTTGTCTCCTTTTGAAATAAATGTCTAATGCTACAGCTTAGCCCACTAGCTACATACATAAACAACAACACATAGTGAGTGTCAGGGGTGACGTGATTGGCTGCCGGCACCAACACTTGTATTAATAAATCACTATCAGAAAAATGGTTTGTGTGGTTATACATTCTTTTATTTACTGTTTTATTCACGTTTTCAAGTACTGGTGACAAATCATGCATTCCGATTCTTGTATACATTGTAATGGACTCATATGACTTGTGTACAACACTTTTTTGAAGGTTGTACATATTATGATGAACTAATGCTAAGCTAATTGACGTCTGTGTGACGCCATGTTTGTTGTTATTGTCATAATTCAAATCAAAATTTTTTTTGTCACATACACATGGTTAGCAGATGTTAATGCGAGTGTAGCGAAATGCTTGTGCTTCTAGTTCCGACAATGCAGTGATAACCAACAAGTAATCTAACTAACAATTCCAAAACTACTGTCTTATACACAGTGTAAGGGGATAAGGAATATGTACATAAGGATATATGAATGAGTGATGGTACAGAGCAGCATACAGTAGATGGTATCGAGTACAGTATATACATATGAGATGAGTATGTAGACAAAGTAAACAAAGTGGCATAGTTAAAGTGGCTAGTGACATAAGAATGCAGTCGATGATCTAGAGTACAGTATATACATATGCATATGAGATGAATAATGTAGGGTAAGTAACATTATATAAGGTAGCATTGTTTAAAGTGGCTAGTGATATATTTACATCATTTCCCATTATTAAAGTGGCTGGAGTTGGGTCAGTGTCAATGACAGTGTGTTGGCAGCAGCCACTCAATGTTAGTGGTGGCTGTTTAACAGTCTGATGGCCTTGAGATAGAAGCTGTTTTTCAGTCTCTCGGTCCCAGCTTTGATGCACCTGTACTGACCTCGCCTTCTGGATGATAGCGGGGTGAACAGGCAGTGGTTCGGGTGGTTGATGTCCTTGATGATCTTTATGGCCTTCCTGTAACATCGGGTGGTGTAGGTGTCCTGGAGGGCAGGTAGTTTGCCCCGGTGATGCGTTGTGCAGACCTCACTACCCTCTGGAGAGCCTTACGGTTGAGGGCGGAGCAGTTGCCGTACCAGGCGGTGATACAGCCCGCCAGGATGCTCTCGATTGTGCATCTGTAGAAGTTTGTGAGTGCTTTTGGTGACAAGCCGAATTTCTTCAGCCTCCTGAGGTTGAAGAGGCGCTGCTGCGCCTTCTTCACGACGCTGTCAGTGTGAGTGGACCAATTCAGTTTGTCTGTGATGTGTATGCCGAGGAACTTAAAACTTGCTACCCTCTCCACTACTGATCCATCGATGTGGATAGGGGTGTTCCCTCTGCTGTTTCCTGAAGTCCACAATCATCTCCTTAGTTTTGTTGACGTTGAGTGTGAGGTTATTTTCCTGACACCACACTCCGAGGGCCCTCACCTCCTCCCTGTAGGCCGTCTCGTCGTTGTTGGTAATCAAGCCTACCACTGTTGTGTCGTCCGCAAACTTGATGATTGAGTTGGAGGCGTGCATGGCCACGCAGTCGTGGGTGAACAGGGAGTACAGGAGAGGGCTCAGAACGCACCCTGTGGGGCCCCGTGTTGAGGATCAGCGGGGAGGAGATGTTGTTGCCTACCCTCACCACCTGGGGGCGGCCCGTCAGGAAGTCCAGAACCCAGTTGCACAGGGCGGGCCGAGACCCAGGGTCTCGAGCTTGATGACGAGCTTGGAGGGTACTATGGTGTTGAATGCCGAGCTGTAGTCGATGAACAGCATTCTCACATAGGTATTCCTCTTGTCCAGGTGGGTTAGGGCAGTGTGCAGTGTGGTTGAGATTGCTTCGTCTGTGGACCTATTTGGGCGGTAAGCAAATTGGAGTGGGTCTAGGGTGTCAGGTAGGGTGGAGGTGATATGGTCCTTGACTAGTCTCTCAAAGCACTTCATGATGACGGAAGTGAGTGCTACGGGGCGGTAGTCGTTTAGCTCAGTTACCTTAGCTTTCTTGGGAACAGGAACAATGGTGGCCCTCTTGAAGCATGTGGGAACAGCAGACTGGTATAGGGATTGATTGAATATGTCCGTAAACACACCGGCCAGCTGGTCTGCACATGCTCTGAGGGCGCGGCTGGGGATGCCGTCTGGGCCTGCAGCCTTGCGAGGGTTAACACCTTTAAATGTCTTATTCACCTCGGCTGCAGTGAAGGAGAGACCGCATGTTTTCGTTGCATGTTTTCGTTGCAGGCCGTGTCAGTGGCAATGTATTGTCCTCAAAGCGGGCAAAAAAGTTATTTAGTCTGCCTGGGAGCAAGACATCCTGGTCCGTGACTGGGCTGGGTTTCTTCTTGTAGTCCGTGATTGACTGTAGACCCTGCCACATGCCTCTTGTGTCTGAGCCATTGAATTGAGATTCCACTTTGTCTCTGTACTGACGCTTAGCTTGTTTAATAGCCTTGCGGAGGGAATAGCTGCATTGTTTATATTCGGACATATTACCAGACACCTTGCCCTGATTAAAAGCAGTGGTTCGCGCTTTCAGTTTCACGCGAATGCTGCCATCAATCCACGGTTTCTGGTTTGGGAATGTTTTTATCGTTGCTATGGGAACGACATCTTCGACGCACGTTCTAATGAACTCGCACACCGAATCAGCGTATTCGTCAATATTTCCATCTGACGCAATACGAAACATGTCCCAGTCCACGTGATGGAAGCAGTCTTGGAGTGTGGAGTCAGCTTGGTCTTCGATGCATTCTGGGTGTCACGTAAACATTTGTCAGACCAAATATGTTATAACAAAACGATGTGAAAGGAATGGTTCACTTGTCTTTTGGGTAAACCTCCAGATGTGAATGATGGGAAGTGAATGATGGGAGTGACCTATCTTGTCCTATGCAACTCCCCACATGACAGACCCCCTTCAACATCTATATTGTAAACAGACACAACTTTTCTTGTCACCTTGACTTACCTTTGGTTGACATGGAAAAACAAACATGGCGGCGCACACAAACTCTAGCCACCGTCGGGTTACTTTAGTCTTTTAGAAAGTGTCTTACTCAATTATTTCAATCACTGGTGAGCTCACCGGTGATGTGATGAATTGTAAATAGTAATTGCTATTAGCTTATTCATATGATGGTTTCTGTTAGCCAAGAGTTAGCTAAGTATGACCGCTTGTGTTAGCTCACTCTTTCCCCAGTCATCGTTAGGACTAACGTAGACTACATTTTCTCTGTTTATCAGAGAACTGTGTTATGTTGTTGCTACAGCATTTCTGTGAATTACTGAACATCTGCATCTGAAAATAAACTGCTCACATTGAGCACATACAGTTGTAAAGACTGTGCTTGTGCACAATGTTTCCGTGAAAAAGCAGTGAGGCCAGCTCTAATGCTGACTGTTGCATCAATCGTAACTAGACTTTCTAATGAGGTGCTCTAATCACACCAGTTTGAGCATACATGTCACGAACCACTGTAGAATTATCACATTTGTTTGATTGTGCGCGCCAAAAGGTACCTAGACTTTCTTTATGTTGGTATTTCTTTAATTTTGGCAGTTACCTGCATATATACGGTGTATATCATTTTTTAGTTCGGACCTGCGGTCTGTATTGACCCCATTCTGGGTCCATATCCAGACCGCAGTCCACCAGTTGAGAATAGATGGTGTACTCTTTTCAAAGCTAGTTGAGTGCTTTGGTACAGTGTATCCTTTGTCCTCTTCCAGAAGCATGGCATTACTTTATTGTTCTCCTCTTCATGATAAAAACAGATTCCAACAATCCTTCAATTTATAGGTAGAAAAGATTGATGCATTGGATCAGTGGATATATATTTATCATAAACACATACACTGAGTATACCAAACATTAGGACCCCCCCCTTTCCCTCAGAACATTCTCAATTCATCAGCAGATGGACTCTACAAGGGAAGCTGGCCCATGTTCACTCCAATGCTTTCTACAGTTTTGTCAAGTTGGCTGGGTGTCCTTTGGGTGGTCGACCATTCTTGATACACATGGAAAAATGTTGCTTGTGAGAAACCCAGCAGCGTTGCAGTTCTTGACACAAACCGGTGTGCCTGGCATCTATTACCATACCCCGATCAAAGGCACTTAAATCTTTTGTATTGCCCATCCACCCTCTGAATGGCACATACACAATTCACATCACAAATGTCTCAAGGCTTAGAAAACCTTCTTTAACCTTTCTTCTCCCCATCTACATTGATTGAAGTGGATTTAAGAAGTGACATCAACAAGGGATCATAGTGTTCACCTGGATAGTCCATGTCATGGAAAGAGCAGGTATTCATAATGTTTTGTACACTCAGTGTATGTATCTTCAGTGTGTGAGGCCCCACACATTTTGTACTCAAGGAAATGTCAAAGTTATTTTCATTTAATCTGATTGATCTTGGGTTAGAGGAGGAAGAATCATCTCCACAATGCACTGTGTTATGTGACTTCACAATGTGGAAATACAGTTTTAAGGCCAACCTAATTTAGTTTTCTGAGCTAAATGGTTCTGTAAAAAAAGGATTGCCATATAAAAGCCTATTCCAGCTCAAGTCAGTCCCGGGAAAATAAATCAAATGTATTATTATACTAACATTATTATTGTGCATTCTCTATTGCTTAATACTTCACAGTAAATATTATTCTCAAACCAAGATGAATGAGATGGACAGCCTGTGTTGAACTGATACAGTACCTCATATACAGAAAACCTAAAGCATAACAATGCCACCTAGTGGAATTCATTTAGATTTGATAAATTAGGAAAGAATACAATAATAGCTAAACTGGAATGTTCACCTCCAACATTTTCAACTACAGATGCAAAGACTGGCTGTATTCAACCAAACTAGGACAGCATTTCAAACACTGAATGATTTCATACGACGGACACAGAGATTATTGACGTTGTCGTCCAATATCAGCCCTCTGCAGAAACCTGACCCAGGTGATTTTCAATTATGCTCAGCACTGATGATCAGTTTCACTGAGCCTATTTTAAACTGAAAGCAGACACACACATGGAAACGCCTGGTCCATGCCTGGAGACTCAATCAGTAAGGCTGGTCTGAATGCTTGTTTAACTTCATCCAGTAAGCATAACATAATTCACATTGTTTCCTATTCTACAGGCGCAGTGGGAATGAATACAAATGTATCATCATAAGCATAGCATTGAGTTTCTTCTCCTCTTTACTTTAAGCCATGTTCAGAATGACATTCAACTATTTACCTTATAGCCTATAAGCACAGCACAATAATGCCAGCCTGGTATCTACATGGATCAACAAAGGTGTTGCTTATGTGAATACATTGAATTAAATATGGGGGGGGGGATTAGCCTCACACTAGGGATGCCTGGAGAAAGTCATCACTGACATGATGCTTAAGTGCATTGCATTGAATGGGGGGGGGGGGGGTATGCATCTAAGTCAATACATTACATTAAACTGCTACTGACCAAAGGGGTTGGGTCAATTCTGAGTTGAAAATGTGTTTTAAATTTAAATTAAATTCTTCAATTTAAATTGAATTTGAATTGCCAACACTCCACAGGAAGCAGCATTTAATTTAATTAAATGCATTGAAATTCAAATGGTTAATTTATTCCATAGATCGTTGTGCTCATGTTTATTTTTGAAATAAAATATGATTACCAATAATATGTTTAACATGTTCTTGAAAATTCCTCCTAAAAAAGTAGTAAATAATTACAGTGGTCTGGAAATACTGTAAGAAAATGTTATAGTTTGTCAGTAATAATTAATAAATCACTTACATGTTATTAAATATTAGGGAAGAAATACATTTCTCTGAATGCATTAGATCAAAATGCTGTTTGACATCTTGTAATTATAATGAAGCTAATATGTGATGGCCCAATGTGAACTTTTGTTTATGCCCATTCAGCATTGTTCACACCCCCTTAAGCCATAGACCCACCCAACTGTTAAAGAATTCACATGTTAATACATGTCCAACCGTCAGCATTGTCAACCCCTCCATTATCTCAGCCAATCATGGCTAGCCAGGTAGGATCCTGTCTTTCTCCCTATATATACAGTGGGGAGAACAAGTATTTGATACACTGCCGATTGTGCAGGTTGTCCTACTTACAAAGCATGTAGAGGTCTGTAATTGTTATCATAGGTACACTTCAACTGTGAGAGACGGAATCTAAAACAAAAATCCAGAAAATCACATTGTATGATTTTTAAATAATTAATTAGCATTTGCTCAGGGAAAAACTGCAAGAAAAGACTGACAACTGTCATTTCATTATAAATATGCATAATCCATATTTCAAAATTCATGTGGTGATTGAAGAACAAAAACTAAATTCCCAAAATATGATAAATAAAAAAGTATACCAGTTAAATATCAGGACCAAAAAATTGACAGCTGTGCCATACAGGTTGCAAAATAGTTGGGAAGATGTACCAATTCCATGACACATGGGTTATAAACTGATACTCAAAATGACACCGGATTCAACATTTAAAATTGGTCTATTTAAATTATTATACAAAATTATTGCCACCAATATAATTGTATATATACAGTTGAAGTCGGAAGTTTACATACACCTTAGCCAAATACATTTAAACTCAGTTTTTCACAATTCCTGACATTCAACCCTAGTAAAAGCTCCCTGTCTTAGGTCAATTTAAGATCACCATTTTATTTTAAGAATGTGAAATGTCAGAATAATAGTAGAGAGAACGATTTATTTGAGCTTTTATTTATTTCATCACATTCCCAGTGGGTGAGAAGTTTACATACACTCAATTAGTATTTGGTAGCATTGCCTTTAAATTGTTAACTTGGGTCAAATGTTTCAGCTAGCCTTCCACATGCTTCCCACAATAAGTTGGGTGAATTTTGGCCCATTCCTCCTGACAAAGCTGGTGTAACTGAGTCAGGTTTGTAGGCCTCCTTGCTCGCACACGCTTTTTCAGTTCTGCCAACAAGTTTTCCATAGGATTGAGGTCAAGGCTTTGTGATGGCCACTCCAATACCTTGACTTTGTTGTCCTTAAGTTATTTTGCCCCAACTTTGGAAGTATGCTTGGGGTATTTGTCCATTTGGAAGACTCATTTGCGACCAAGCTTTAACTTCCTGACTGATGTCTTGAGATTTTGCTTCAATATATCCGTCCTCATGATGCTATCTATTTTGTGAAGTTACTAGTCCAACGCTCAAACCACTATGCTACCTGCTGCCTGTCGCCTGTCAATTAGCAGAAGCTTCTAAAGAAGCTTCTAAAGCCATGACATAATTTTCTGGAATTTTCCAAGCGGTTTAAAGGCACAGTCAACTTAGGGTATGTAAACTTCTGACCCACTGGAATTGTGATATAGTGAATTATAAGTGAAATAATATGTCTGTAAACAATTGTTGTAAACATGACTTGTGTCATGCACAAAGTAGATGTCATAACCGACTTGCCAAAACTATAGTTTGTTAACAACAAATTTGAGGAGTGGTTGAAAAATGAGTTTTAATGACTCCAACCGAAGTGTATGCAAACTTCTGACTTCAACTGTATCATCCCAGAGATTAAATGGGACAGACAGAAGCGACAATTGCTGGCTGAAGGCATGTTTACTCTTTCAGTAATGACTGGGGCCATGGCAAACAAACATAATGGGTGTTTCTCAATATGCATACTACCGTGCTCCATATTCCAATGCTCCGAGGGCATTCTTCGAGGGCTTTCTCTTGAGTACGACCTTATTAGGACGCGAGTCTGGAGAATGAATACATTTTACATTGAGAAGCACTGCACACTCTTCCTTGAGCTGGATAGCAAAGAATTGAAATAACAGAAAATATTACATGTTCAGACATTAGACCTATTGTAAAAACTCCCTTTGGTTCTTTATAAAAATATTTTGCCTACGTTGTTGAGTCTATCAAAGTCTTCTCATTGAAATCAAGTCACAGCTTGTGGAGAGGCTTAACATTTTTTTAAAGGCTGCTCTCTAAAAATCTCAACGTCAACGCATTCTGACATAGGTATTCCTCTTATCCAGATGGGATAGGGCAGTGCTGTGTGATGGCGATTGCATCGTCAGTGGACATATTGGGGCGGTAAGCAAATTGGAGTGGGTCTAGTGTATCAGGTAGGGTGGAGGTGATATGCTCCTTGACTAGTATCTCAAAGCACTTCATGATGACAGAAGTGAGTGCAACGGGGCGATAGTCATTTAGTTCAGTTACCTTAGCTTTCTTGGGAATAGGACAATGGTGGCCATTTTGAAGCATGTGTGGACAACAGACTGGGATAGGGAGCGATTGAATATGTCCGTAAACACACCAGCCAGCTGGTCTGTGTATGCTCTGAGGACACAGCAAGGGATGCCTTCTGGCCCGGCAGCCTTGTTCTACTCACGTTGGCCACGGAGAAAGAGAACCCACAGGCTTTGGTAGCAGGTGTCTCAGAGGCACTATATTGTCCTCAAAGCGAACAAAGAAGTTGTTTAAATTTGTCTGGGAGCAAGACATCGATGTCCGCGACAGGGCTGGTTTTCTTTATGTAATCTGTGATTGACTGTAGACCCTGCCACATACGTCTCGTGTTTGAGCCATTGTCTCTATAATGACACTTTGCTTGTTTGATTGCCTTGCGGAGGGAATAGCTGCATTCGGTCATGTTTCCAGTCGCCTTGCCATGATTAAAAGCTGTGGTTCGCACTTTCAGTTTTACGCGACTACTGCCATCAATCCATGGTTTCTGGTTAGGAGATGTTTTAATAGTCACAGTGGGTACGACATTTCCGATGTTCTTGCAAATAAAGTCGCTCACCGAGTCAGTGTTGTTGTCTGAGGCTATTCGGAACATATCCCAGTCCACTTGATCGAAGCAATACTGAAGTGTGGAATCCGATTGATCAAACCAGCGTTGGACAGACCTGAGCACGGGCATTTCCTGTTTTAGTTTCTGTTTATAGGCTGGGAGCAACAAAACGGAGTCATGGTCAGATTTGCAGAAGGGTGGTGAGGGCTTTGTTTGCATCGTGGAAGTTAGAGTAGTAATGATCCAGAATGCTAGCAGCCCGTGTCGCACATTCGATATGCTGATAGAATTTATGAAGTCTCGTTCTCAAGTTAGCTTTGTTAAAATCCCTGGCTACAATAAATGTAGCATCAGCATGTATGGTTTCAGGTTTTCATAGAGTCTAGTGAAGTTCTTTCAAGGTCGACGAGGTATCTGCTTGGGGGGGAGATATACACAGCTAATCAAAGAGGATTCTCTTGGAGATAATGCGGCCGGCATTTGATTGAACAGGGAGTACAGGAGGGGACTAAGTACACACCCCTGAGGGGCCCCAGTGTTGGAGATCTGCATGGCAGACGTGTTGTTGCCTTCCCTTACCACCTGGGGGCGGCCCGTCAGGAAGTCCAGGATCCAGTTGCAGTGGGAGGTGTTTAGTCCCAGGGTCCTTAGCTTAGTGATGAGCTTTGAGGGCACTATGGTGTTAAATGCTGAGCTGTAGTCAATGAACAGCAGTCTCAGATAGGTGTTCCTTTTGTCTAGTTGGGAAAGGGAAGTGTGGAGTGCGATTTAGATTGAGTCATCTGTAGATCTGTTGGGGCGGTATGTGAATTGGAGTGGGTCTTGAGTATCCTGGAGGATACTGTTGATTTTAGCCATGACCAGGATTTCAAAGCACTTCATTGCAATCATCATTTAGGCAGGTTAAATTCACTTCCTAAAGGCACAGGGACTATGTTGGTCTGCTTGAAACATGTAGGTATTACAGACTCAGTCAGGGAGAGGTTGAAAATGTCAGTGAAGACACTTGCCAGTTGGTCTGCGTGTGCTTTGAGTACACATCCTGGTAATCCGTCTGTTTAAAGGTTTTGCTCACATCGGCTACCGAGAGCATTATCATACAGTTGTCCAGAACAGCTGGTGCTCTAGTGCATGCTTCAGTGTTGCTTGCCTCAAATCGAGCATAAAAGGAATTTAGCTCATCTGGTAGGCATGTGTCACTGGACCGCATGCGTCACTGGACAGCTTGCGTCCGGGTTTCCCTTTGTAGTCCGTAATAGCAAGCCCTGCCACATCCGTCGAGTGTCAGAGCCGGTGTAGTAGGATTCAATCTTAATCCTGTATTGACGCTTTGCTTGTTTGATGGTTCGTCTGAGGGCATACCATAGGATTTCTTATAAGCATCCGGATTAGTTTCCCGCTCCTTGAAAGCGGCACTCTAGCCTTTAGCTCGATGTGGATGCCTGTAATCCATGGCTTCTGGTTGGGATATGTACGTACGGTCACCGTGGGACGACATTGTTTTTGCACTTATTGATGAAGCCGATGACTGAGGTGGTATACTCCTCAATGCCATTGGATGAATCCCGGAACATATTCCAGTCTGTGCTAGCAAAACAGTCCAGTAGGGTAGTATCCGCGTCATCTGACCACTTCCGTATTGAGCGGGTCACTGGTACTTCCTGCTTTAGTTTTTGTTAGTCAGCAGGAATCAGGAGGATATAATTATGTTCAGATTTTCCAAATGGAGGACGGGGGAGAGCTTTGTATGCATCTCTGTGTGTGGAGTAAAGGTGGTCTAGAGTTTTTTCCCCTCTGGTTACTCATGTGACATGCTGGGGGAAATGATGTAAAACGGATTTAAGTTTGCCTGCATTAAAGTCCCCGGCCACTAGAAGTGCCGCTTGTGGATGAGCATATATTGCTACGGCACTGTTACTATGCCGTCTCTGTAATAATATAGGAGGTCCAAGAAAGCAGAACTTCAGACAGAAAGGAAGAGAGGGGAGCAGACAGGACAGAGCGAGAACACAGGAGAACGTAGAGAGAGGGGAGGCCCACACAAGACAAACATGGCATATTCCTCTCAAGCCAGAGGAAGTAGTCCTTGCTGAACATTATCTCTCAAAAAAAGAAAGATGCCACTTCTGACATGTCCTGTGTGTAAATTGTTAGACCCTAATATGTTCCCATCACTGAAGGCAATCTTACAGGCCGCGCTAGCCATCCCAGTTAGCAGCTGTGAGAGATATTTCAGTGCATTAAGACGTCTATATACCTGGTTTAAGAGCCCAATGACCCAAGATAGAATTCATCATGACAATTGACAAAGATATACATACTAACACGCTTGGGAAAGTGTGAAGTCATAGACAGGTTTGCACCTACAGTTTAATTTAGTTTAATTTATCATCTTTATTGTTGGACTAACATCCTAGTACTGTATAATATAACTCCCAAACATTGTGACTATTTAGTTGCAGAAAAGATTGTATGCTTGTATGTATGTAGATGTGTGTAAAATTGGGAAGTGTTGTTACTACAGGGGTGTTTTGTGTAATTCAGTAGGTAGAAATATTGTCCTGTAGCTAACTGACCTTGGAATCTGGGATTTATTACCACAAATATTATAAAATCACGATTTTCAAGAGTGTTTGGTGCCTGCATTTGTACATATTATCTGCAAAGTTTGTATATGTTATAATACATGCCTACTGCTAATGTGAGTTTATGCTGTTCCAACATAATCCAAAGGATGGCAGTTTAAAATCCCCTAGTTTTCTTCCATGCAAAACATTAATTTGTGGTTTAGACTGCCACCATTAGGATTATTTTGGAACTGTACAGTGCGCGCAGCATAACTAGTTCACGTTAGTTAGCAGTACTGTGACCAATATCAACATGAGGCTTTTTTTATTGTCAATCAAATATTGGACATGGTTTATGAAAACATTGCAACAAAATGATAAATACTTTTCCCAACAATTTTTCTTCATGGAAAATTACGATATAGTTAAGCACTTGTAACTTTTACTTGCTAATGTATATATTTTTTACATTATTGACACCATATTCCGTGGGGGTACTGACCAAAATCCAATGAATTAATATTAAGAAGTGTTAATTATTTGGTGTCAGGAGAGCACAGAGCATGAAAGAAAGCAGTGAGACATGCAACATAGCATTATGTTACTGCAAAATGTTCACTGCAAGCGTGTGAGGCTGAGCTCTTCATTTTGGTTGTGCAGGGATCAAATCTCCCCCGGGAGTCAGCCCCAGGTCTTCATGGCTGAGCCCCAGATGTTCTGAATGTCTAGTGACGTCCCTGGTCGGCGGCTTCGTATGGAGGGTGTGACTCAATTACGGAGCCTCCTGGGGCATGCATTGGCCAAATTAAGCTCCGTTCCGCATTAGCGTGCGCCTCCCAAATTTTGTAAAAATGCGAAGGGCTGGTTGAAGGTAGGTGGGGGAGGTACCTCCTTTATAACCACACTCACTTTCTTGACAACTTCCTTCTCAACAGCTCTCCTCTGCTAAGTGCAAGAAGAATGAAAACCCTGACGTATGCGGAGGATGCATGGCAGTAAACGCTGTATTTCCACTTCAGATGTCAGATTGACCATGTAGAGCCTTTTAAGCTACTGTGCGCCTCTGGTAGTAAAATCGATGCCACAGCCAAATGCTTTACTGAGTCTTAAATATCACAAGTAGGACTGCTTGAAATTGGCACATTAGTGGATGTTAATAAGGACACACCTTAAATACTGATTCAAAGCTTGGGCATTACAGTAAGATGATCTTTATCATGCCATGTCAATTTAGTTGCTAGGTAAAGCTCCGCCTTATCTCAGTTCACTGGTCACAATGGCAACACCCATCCGTAGCACGCGCTCCAGCAGGTGTATCTCACTGATCATCCCTAAAGCCAACACCTCATTTGGCCGCCTTTCGTTCCAGTACTCTGCTGCCTGTGACTGGAACGAACTGCAAAAATAGCTGAAGTTGGAGACTTTTATCTCCCTCACCAACTTCAAAAATCAGCTATCTGAGCAGCTAACCGATCGCTGCAGCTGTACATAGTCTATTGGTAAATAGCCCACCCATTTTCACCTACCTCATTCCCATACTGTTTTTATACTGTTTTTTTATTTATTTACTTTTCTGCTCTTTTGCACACCAATATCTCTACCTGTACATGACCATCTGATCATTTATCACTCCAGTGTTAATCTGCAAAATTGTAATTATTCGCCTACCTCCTCATGCCTTTTGCACACATTGTATATAGACTGCCTCTTTTTTTCTACTGTGTTATTGACTTGTTAATTGTTTACTCCATGTGTAACTCTGTGTTGTCTGTTCACACTGCACAAGCGAGCCAGACTTGCCTTGTGTCGTTCTTCAAAAAACATGGCTGACAAAACATTATAGTGGAACCAGATGTAAGTTGTTATAACGTCATAATGAGTCAAGCAAATAATTCACAATTAAGAAGAATATGTGTCGTTCTAACGTAGAGACAAACGTTTGTGCATTGTTTTTGTCATAAAGTTCATTTACAAAAATCGCCACTTTAACTTTAGCCAGCTAGCTAGTGTTAGGAGAATTAATTTGTCATTCGTGTTGTTTAATGTTTTAGGGACTCCTGAGAAAACTAGCAAACCAGGCTGTCTTGTGAAACATTGGATGTAAGGAATCTAGCTAGCTAAAGCATTTACTGCAAATTGAATGTACAATTGTGTAAGCTTGCCTTGCAATGCAGCTGAAGTAACATAGCGAGCTAACTATTTACTTGCTTGTGGAGGATAAAAATAACTGTATGCCTATGGATGTGTAGCTAGCTACAGAATGTAGCCGATCTGTGTTTGGATCCTAAAACGTTAGGTTCTGAACTAATATTCATACCAATCTAGGAACCTCAACTGACATAGTTGTTGTATCAATTAATGAAGCTTATGGATAGAGTAGAATATAATAACTTTATTGTGCCACGGATGCAAGTCATATACACATGTACTGTAGTTATTACAACTCATCAGATTCCCACATTGTAGCCTGTAGATTGAATATACTCACGGAACATCGACTCTTCCTTGGCAAATACAGTGGGGAAAAAAAGTATTTAGTCAGCCACCAATTGTGCAAGTTCTCCCACTTAAAAAGATGAGAGAGGCCTGTAATTTTCATCATAGGTACACTTCAACTATGACAGACAAAATTAGAAAAGAAATCCAGAAAATCACATTGTAGGATTTTTAATGAATTTGTTTGCATATTATGGTGGAAAATAAGTATTTGTCAATAGCAAAAGTTTATCTCAATACTTTGTTATATACCCTTTGTTGGCAATGACAGAGGTCAAACGTTTTCTGTAAGTCTTCACAAGGTTTTCACACACTGTTGCTGGTATTTTGGCCCATTCCTCCATGTAGATCTCCTCTAGAGCAGTGATGTTTTGGGGCTGTTGCTGGGCAACACAGACTTTCAACTCCCTCCAAACATTTTCTATGCAGTTGAGATCTGGAGACTGGCTAGGCCACTCCAGGACCTTGAAATGCTTCTTAGGGAGCCACTCCTTCGCTGCCCGGCGGTGTGTTTGGGATTATTCTCATGCTGAAAGACCCAGCCACGTTTCATCTTCAATGCCCTTGCTGACGCAAGGAGGTTTTCACTCAAAATCTCATGATACATGGCCCCATTCATTCGTTCCTTTATACGGATCAGTCGTCCTGGTCCCTTTGCAGAAAAACAGCCCCAAAGCATGATGTTTCCACCCCCATGCTTCACAGTAGGTATGGTGTTCTTTGGATGCAACTCAGCATTCTTTGTCCCACAAACACGACGAGTTGAGTTTGTACCAAAAAGTTATATTTTGGTTTCATCTGACCATATGACATTCTCCCAATCTTCTTCTGGATCATCCAAATGCTCTCTAGCAAACTTCAGACGGGCCTGGACATGTACTGGCTTAAGCAGGGGGACATGTCTGGCACTGCAGGATTTGAATCCCTGGCGGCATAGTGTGTTACTGATGGTAGGATTTGTTACTTTGGTCCCAGCTCTCTGCAGGTCATTCACTAGGTCCCCCCTTGTGGTTCTGGGATTTTTGCTCACCGTTCTTGTGATCATTTTAACCCCACGGGGTGAGATCTTGCGTGGAGCCCCAGATCAAGGGAGATTATCAGTGGTCTTGTATGTCTTCCATTTCCTAATAATTGCTCCCACAGTTGATTTCTTCAAACCAAGCTGCTTACCTATTGCAGATTCAGTCTTCCCAGCCTGGTGCAGGTCTACAATTTTGTATCTGGGGTCCTTTGACAGCTCGTTGGTCTTGGCCATAGTGGAGTTTGGAGTGTGACTGTTTGAGGTTGTGGACAGGTGTCTTTTATACTGATAGCAAGTTCAAACAGGTGCCATTAATACAGGTAACGAGTGGAGGACAGAGGAGCCTCTTAAAGAAGAAGTTACAGGTCTGTGAGAGCCAGAAATCTTGCTTGTTTGTAGGTGACCAAATACTTATTTTCCACCATAATTTGCAAAATGTGATTTTCTGGATTTTTTTTCCTCATTTTGTCTGTCATAGTTGAAGTGTACCTATGATGAACATTACAGGCCTCTCTCATCTTTTTAAGTGGGAGATCTTGCACAATTGGTGGCTGACTAAATACTTTTTTGCCCCACTATAAATGTGAGGTTCAGGTATGGATCTCTAAGACATTCTTTTTCAGTCATATCAACTCCCATTATTTGAATGATGCTGTGTCTGCATGTATGTATTTCAATAATACACTTCAACAGTGTTTAGCACTCCTGATCCTGGGACATCAATGATTACACATTGTAACTATGCAATAGACTAGAAACATGATTGATTTGTAATTTATATATACAGAAGAAGAAAAAAACGATGCATATCAAACTCCCTTCGTCTGCATTAATCTGAGGACACAGGATAGTATTTCAATGAGATACTTCATTTCAACCAGTGGAGAATGTGAAACGCTTTATTGAAAGAAATTCATTATCCAGGTGTTATAAATACATGCATTATAAATAAGACAATTGTAATGTTAGAAATATAAATTCAATCTGTACTTCAATACACAAATGATGTGCATTATAAAACGAGGAAGAAAGGTGAGGTGGCGAGAGAGGTGTAGAACACAAAACGGGAAAGAGTTCATGAATTACAGTGCTAACCTAACATTCTCTCAGTTCATCACAAATGCAGTGTCTCCTAACCAGTCTTGGGCCCCCAGTTGGCCTGAAGGTTATCTTAGGAGTGGGTGAGGTGGCGATGACAGGACTGGCTTCCTCTCTCACATCAAAACATAACTGCAAATGAGACACAGATGGGAAGAGAGAGAGCATGATTAAGCCTTGTTTTTTTATTCTAACACGGTCAGTCATCTTAAATCAGGAGGTGAAATGCAAATCCGACCATGGATCATTAACTCAGGGACTACTACATCTCTGTCTGTATTTCAATGTGAAGCATCTCTTTAATAATACTTCCTGTTGACCAGACCAAGTGACATCTCACTTATGATCATGCCGTGCCCTCTGTGTCAGCCAGTTCAGATGCGGGAGGGGTTCACCAAAACAGCTAATATAACCTAGAGGATTTAGGGAGAAGGGGGAGAGGGATGAAGTGAAGAACAGAGACTGTTGTGTGTGTATGGTCTCACCTGGTGGTTAAGTGGCTACAGAGTACTTCATGCTGAAAAACAGACACATTGAGGACAAACAATAGAAGATAATATCAATAGAAAATACTGTATGTGACGCAGACACCTATCGGAGTGTACCTGAAGCATTTAAATATAGAGGGCTATGTGTCTCACCACTTGGTTATTGCAAGGCTAACCCCCAGGGAAATCATGACTTGGCAGCAACAGATTGTCCAGTGAAAATGGCTGTGTTTATGTGGTGTAAATCTGAAAATTAGCATTTGACATCTTAAGGGTTTTTAAATGAATGCAATGGTTATTACTGCATTGTCGGAACTAGAAGCACAAGCATTTTGCTACACTCGCATTAACATCTGCTAACCATGTGTATGTGACAAATAACATTTGATTTGATTTGATTTGATTTGACAGGTTCCATGTACAACAAGACAGGCAGAGATGGAGAAAAATCACACAGAACACTTTAAATACCTCTGGTTGTGGACACTTTGCCAGCAATAAAGCTTCCACGGCCTGTTCCTCGGACATTGACCATCTGGCAATGTCTACATTTTCGACCCCATGGTCAGCTCGCTCTCTGAAAGAAAAGAAAACAGCTTATTTTTTATAGATAGGAAAACAATAACTGAGATATGACTGTAGCAGCAGATGTCATTTTTAGGATACGTCAATACAGCCCAGTGCTGCTTCCCTGAGGGGCCGTCTTCGTAGGTGTCCGCTTTGATTAACTTCCTTTGTCTGAAAAAAGTTGCTTTCAGAACAATTATTTTTGATTGAAAATAAAAAAGGTTTTATACTTGACAAAACGACACAAATGTACCTCCTTAGCATATAAAAATGTGCCTGTGAATAATCACACCTTCACACAAACCTGCTAATGCATGCAAAATTCTTGCCGCACGACCGAAGATGCTGCCATATCCTGCCAGCACACAAGCAAGCCACTCAGGAGCAGAATGATGGCGTGTGGAAGAAGGGGAGGAAAGTGCTGGGAACAGCAATTTGTTTCAAGTTGGGGAGGAGGGCTAATAGCTGAACAATAGACTATTCAACCTTTACTAAAGAATAGTCTAATAGCCGAGCTAGGTGTGCAAAAACACCCTCCTATCACAGACCAGATTTGCCCTAACGACCAAGGGTTAGCTTGCTACTCAGTGTAATAAAGTAATGACTTTTCAAATAAGTTACCTTACAGGTTATGTTGGCTGACAATTTGTTAGCTATGCTGTCCTTACGTACCACATAGCACATCATTACAGCAGTATGTACTGCAGTTAGCTAGCTACCTAACGTTAGTAGTTATACATCAAACTTCCAAGTATATTAACTATAGGCTATCTAGTTTATTGACTTGATTATTCTCATCATTCTTAGCTTAGCTAAATGGTATAGTCGTTGTGCTTTCTCAATGGACATTCGGGTACGTTCGTACATTCGGGTACTTTCGTAAATTCGCTCTGGCTATCGCTCTGGACAATAGAACAATTTAAAATTCACCCAAGGCTGAAAAACGGCTTAAGAACGTTAGCTAAACTGGAACACAAATTAATGGAAATTAATGTAATCGAACATTCGCAGAGCCTGTTTTGACTGGACTGATGCTTAGAATTCCATTAAAAATGTATATTTTTATTTTACCACTAAAATCTATTTGTCGGCCAGAACTGAAAAAATAAGTAAGCATTCGCACCTC
The DNA here is from genome assembly GCF_034236695.1 of Oncorhynchus nerka. Taxonomy (NCBI): domain Eukaryota; kingdom Metazoa; phylum Chordata; class Actinopteri; order Salmoniformes; family Salmonidae; genus Oncorhynchus; species Oncorhynchus nerka. The sequence goes on from NC_088397.1 coordinate 44,335,958, forward strand.
GATGGTGTCAACTGTGCTTATGTCTGCGTAATGAAAAAGTAGGGAAAAAATAAAAAATTCGGACTATTTCTGGTCTAGAGATCGATGACAAACGAGCTCGCTGCTCAGACTTGCATAATTACCAATAGGAGAATCTCCTGATTAAAATGGTACCCATGTAACAGTTTTGCTTCTTTCCCTCTCCTTGCCCCTACCTGGGCTCGAACCAGGGACCCTCTGCACACACAGTCAAAGCTGCCCTCAAAGCATGATTACCCATGGCTCCACAAAATCCACAGCCCTTGCAGAGCAAGGGGAACAACTACTTCAATGTCTCAGAGCAAGTGACATCATCGATTGAAATGCTATTAGCGTGCACCCTGCTAACACGCTAGCCATTTCACACTGGTTACACCTGACAGACATGCCTATATTTCCCCCATAGGAAACAATGGGAAGACCGCAGAGTTCCAATATTATTTTTGTTGTTTACATTTTGTTTACATTTTAACTATGAAACAACATGAGCAGGTCTCATTGCCAACAATAGGGAAGCAGGCATTGTGACGTTGAACAATAAACTGGGAATAGAACATTCAGTGAAATAAAAGATCACAGAAATGTTCCATATGCACAAAAAGGTTATTTCTCTAAAATGTTGTGCACATATTTGTTTACATCCCTGTTAGTGAGCATTTCTCATTTGCCAACATAATCCATCCACTTGACAAGTGTGGTATATCAAGAAACTGATTCAAGAGCTTGATCATTACACAGGTGCACCTTGTGCTGGGGACAATAAAAGACCACTAAAATGTGCAGTTTTGTCACACAAAACAATGCCACAAATGTCTCAAGTTTGAAGGAGAGTGCAATTGGCATGCTGACTCCCGGAATGTCCACCAGAGCTGTTGCTAGAAAACCAAATGTTAATTTATCTACCATAAGCCGCCTCCAATGTAGTTTTAGAGAATTTGTTAGTACATCCAACCAGCCCTAACACAGCAGACCATGTGTACGGTCTGGGAGAGCGGTTTGCTGATTGTGATCAGAGTGCCCCATGACGGCGGTGTGGTTATGGTATGGGCAGGCATAAACTATGAACAACGAACACAATTTAATTTTATCCATTGACAATTTGAGGCCTATTGTGAGGAAAAACATTGGCTTAAGGTATCTGTAACCGACAGATGCATATTGCGTTCCCAGTTATGTGAAATCCATGTATTAGAGACTAATGAATGTATTTTGATTGTTTGACTTCCTCATATGAATGTAACTCAGTGAAATTGTTAATTGTTCCGTGTCATGTTTATATTTCAGTATATAAAATTGTTGCATGCAGGGGAAACAGTTGTTCAAATTAATATACAGTTGAAGTCAGATGTTTTACATACACCACAGCCAAATACGTTTATACATTTAAGTCATTTAGCAGACGCTCTTATCCAGAGCGACTTACAAATTGGTGCGTTCACCTTAAGACATCCAGTGGAACAGCCACTTTACAATAGTGCATCTAAATCTTTTAAGGGGGGTGAGAAGGATTACTTTATCCTATCCTAGGTATTCCTGAAAGAGGTGGGGTTTCAGGTGTCTCCGGAAGGTGGTGATTGACTCCGCTGTCCTGGCGTCGTGAGGGAGTTTGTTCCACCATTGGGGGGCCAGAGCAGCGAACAGTTTTGACTGGGCTGCGCGGGAACTGTACTTCCTCAGTGGTAGGGAGGCGAGCAGGCCAGAGGTGGATGAACGCAGTGCCCTTGTTTGGGTGTAGGGCCTGATCAGAGCCTGGAGGTACTGAGGTGCCGTTCCCCTCACAGCTCCGTAGGCAAGCACCATGGTCTTGTAGCGGATGCGAGCTTCAACTGGAAGCCAGTGGAGAGAGCGGAAGAGCGGGGTGACGTGAGAGAACTTGGGAAGGTCGAACACCAGACGGGCTGCGGCGTTCTGGATGAGTTGTAGGGGTTTAATGGCACAGGCAGGGAGCCCAGCCAACAGCGAGTTGCAGTAATCCAGACGGGAGATGACAAGTGCCTGGATTAGGACCTGCGCTGCTTCCTGTGTGAGGCAGGGTCGTACTCTGCGGATGTTGTAGAGCATGAACCTACAAGAACGGGCCACCGCCTTGATGTTAGTTGAGAACGACAGGGTGTTGTCCAGGATCACGCCAAGGTTCTTAGCGCTCTGGGAGGAGGACACAATGGAGTTGTCAACCGTGATGGCGAGATCATGGAACGGGCAGTCCTTCCCCGGGAGGAAGAGCAGCTCCGTCTTGCCGAGGTTCAGCTTGAGGTGGTGATCCGTCATCCACACTGATATGTCTGCCAGACATGCAGAGATGCGATTCGCCACCTGGTCATCAGAAGGGGGAAAGGAGAAGATTAATTGTGTGTCGTCTGCATAGCAATGATAGGAGAGACCATGTGAGGTTATGACAGAGCTAAGTGACTTGGTGTATAGAGAGAATAGGAGAGGGCCTAGAACAGAGCCCTGGGGGACGCCAGTGGTGAGAGCGCGTGGTGAGGAGACAGATTCTCGCCACGCCACCTGGTAGGAGCGACCTGTCAGGTAGGACGCAATCCAAGCGTGGGCCGCGCCGGAGATGCCCAACTCGGAGAGGGTGGAGAGGAGGATCTGATGGTTCACAGTATCGAAGGCAGCCGATAGGTCTAGAAGGATGAGAGCAGAGGAGAGAGAGTTAGCTTTAGCAGTGCGGAGGGCCTCATTATACTCGGTTTCTCCACAATTCCTGACATTTAATCCCAGTAAAAATTCCCTGTTTTAGTTCAGTTAGGATCACCACTTTATTTTTAGAATGTGAAATGTCAGAATAAGAGAAGAGAGAATGATTTATTTCAGCTTTTATTTATTTCATCACATTCTCAGTGGGTCAGATGTTTACATACTGTACACACAATAAGTATTTGGTAGCATTGCCTTTAAATTGTTTAACTTGGGTCAAGTGTTACGGGTAACCTTGCATAAGCCTTTCACAATAAGTTAGATGAATTTTGGCCCATTCCTCCTGACAGAGCTGGTGTAACTGAGTCAGGTTTGTAGGCCTCCTTGATCGCTCACACTTTTTCAGTTCTGCTACAAATGTTCCATAGGATTAAGGTCACGGCTTTGTGACTCCAGTACCTTGACTTTGTTGTCCTTAACCTCTTGAACCTCTGGGGGCAGTATTTCATTTTTGGATGAAAAACATTCCCGTTTTAAACAAGATATTTTGTCACGAAAAGATGCCCGACTATGCATATAATTGACAGCTTTGGAAAGAAAAGACTCTGACGTTTCCAAAACTGCAAAGATATTGTATGTGAGTGCCACAGAACTAATGCTACAGGCAAAACCAAGATGAAATTTCATACAGGAAGTGAGCCAGATTTTGGAGGTGCTGTGTTCCAATGTCTCCTTATATGGCTGTGAATGCGCAAGGAATGAGCCTACACTTTCTGTCGTTTCCCCAAGGTGTTTGCAGCATTGAGACGTATTTGTAGGCATATCATTGGAAAATTGACCATAAGAGACTACATTTACCAAGTGTCCGCTCGGTGTCCTCCGTTGAAACTATTGCGTAATCTCCAGGTGCGTGCATTTTTCCATTTTGAACAGAGGAGAAACCAAACTGCAACGAGTGATTTATCATCGAATAGATATGTGAAAAACACCTTGAGGATTGATTCTAAACAACGTTTGCCATGTTTCTGTCGATATTCTGGAGTTCATTTGGAAAAAAGTTTGCGTTGTAATGACTGAATTTTTGTTTTTTTTTCTTAGCCAAACGTGATGAACAAAACGGAGCGATTTCTCCTACACAAATAATCTTTTTGGAAAAACTGAACATTTGCTATCTAACTGAGAGTCTCCTCATTGAAAACATCCGAAGTTCTTCAAAGGTAAATGATTTTATTTGAATGCTTTTCTGGTTTTTGTGAAAATGTTGCCTGCTGAATGCTAGGCTTAATGCTATGCTAGCTATCAATACTCTTACACAAATGCTTGTGTAGCTATGGTTGAAAAGCATTTTTTGAAAATCTGAGATGACAGTGTTGTTAACAAAAGGCTAAGCTTGTGAGCCAATATATTTATTTCATTTAATTTGCGATTTCATGAATAGTTAACGTTGCGTTATGGTAATGAGCTTGAGGCTATAATTACGCTCCCGGATACGGGATTGCTCGTCGCAACAGGTTAAGCCATTTTACCACAACTTTGGAAGTGTGCTTGGGATCATTGTCCATTTGGAAGAACCATTTGCGACCAAGCTTTAACTTCCTGACTGATGTCTTGAGATGTTGCTTCAATATATCCACATAATGTTCCGTCCTTATGCAGCCATCTATTTGATCTTGCCACACCCATGCTTCACGGTTGGGATGGTGTTCTTCAGCTTGCAAGCCTCACCCTTTTTCCTCCAAACATAACAATGGTCATTATGGCCAAACAGTTCTATTTTTGTTTCATCAGAACACAGAACATTTCTCCATGTGCAATTGCAAACCGTAGTCTGGCTTTTTTATGGCGGTGTTGGAGCAGTGGCTTCTTCCTTGCTGAGCGGCCTTTCAGGTTATGTCAATGAAGGACTCAATTTACTGTGGATATAGATACTTTTGTACCTGTTTCCTCCAGCATCTTCACAAAGTCCTTTGCTGTTGTTCAGGGATTGATTTGCACTTTTTGCACCAAAGCACGTTCATCTCTAGGAGACAGAACGCATCTCCTTCCTGAGTGGTATGACTGCTGCGTGGTCTCATGGTGTTTATACTTGCGTACTATTGGTACCTTCGGGCGTTTGGAAATTGCTCCCAAAGATGAACCAGACTTGTGGAGGACTCCAATCTTGGCTGATTTCTTTGGATTTTCCCATGATGTCAAGCAAAGAGGCACTGAGTTTGAAGGTAGGCCATGAAATACATCCACAGGTACACCTCCAAATCAAATCAAATCAAATTGTATTTGTCACATACACATGGTTAGCAGATGTTAATGCGAGTGTAGCGAAATGCTTGTGCTTCTAGTTCCGACAATGCAGTAATAACCAACAAGTAATCTAGCTAACAATTCCAAAACTACTACCTTATAGACACAAGTGTAAGGGGATAAAGATTATGTACATAAAGATATTCAAATGAGTGATGGTACAGAGCGGCATAGGCAAGATACAGTAGATGGTATTGAGTACAGTATATACATATGAGATGAGTATGTAAACAAAGTGGCATAGTTCAAGTGGCTAGTGATATATGTATTACATAAAGATGCAGTAGATGATAGAGTACAGTATATACATATACATATGAGATGATAATGTAGGGTATGTAAACATTATATTAGGTAGCATTGTTTAAAGTGGCTAGTGATATATTTTACATAATTTCCCATCAATTCCCATTATTAAAGTGGCTGGAGTTGAGTCAGTGTGTTGGCAGCAGCCACTCAATGTTAGTGGTGGCTGTTTAACAGTCTGATGGCCTTGAGATAGAAGCTGTTTTTCAATCTCTCGGTCCCAGCTTTGATGCACCTGTACTGACCTCGCCTTCTGGATGATGGCTGGGTGAACAGGCAGTGGCTCGGGTGGTTGTTGTCCTTGATGATCTTTATGGCCTTCCTGTGACATCGGGTGGTGTAGGTGTCCTGGAGGGCAGGTAGTTTGCCCCCGGTGATGCGTTGTGCAGACCTCACTACCCTCTGGAGAGCCTTACGGTTGTGGGCGGAGCAGTTGCCGTACCAGGCGGTGATACAGCCCGACAGGATGCTCACGATTGTGCATCTGTAGAAGTTTGTGAGTGCTTTTGGTGACAAGCCGAATTTCTTCAGCCTCCTGAGGTTGAAGAAGCGCTGTTGCGCCTTCTTCACGATGCTGTCTGTGTGGGTGGACCAATTCAGTTTGTCTGTGATGTGTACGCCGAGGAACTTAAAACTTACTACCCTCTCCACTACTGTTCCATCGATGTGGATAGGGGGGTGTTCCCTCTGCTGTTTCCTGAAGTCCACAATCATCTCCTTAGTTTTGTTGACGTTGAGTGTGAGGTTATTTTCCTGACACCACACTCCGAGGGCCCTCACCTCCTCCCTGTAGGCCGTCTCGTCGTTGTTGGTAATCAAGCCTACCACTGTTGTGTCGTCCGCAAACTTGATGATTGAGTTGGAGGCGTGCATGGCCACGTAGTCGTGGGTGAACAGGGAGTACAGGAGAGGGCTCAGAACGCACCCTTAGGGCAGTGTGCAGTGTGGTTGAGATTGCATCGTCTGTGGACCTATTTGGGTGGTAAGCAAATTGGAGTGGGTCTAGGGTGTCAGGTAGGGTGGAGGTGATATGGTCCTTGACTAGTCTCTCAAAGCACTTCATGATGACGGAAGTGAGTGCTACGGGGCGGTAGTCGTTTAGCTCAGTTACCTTAGCTTTCTTGGGAACAGGAACAATGGTGGCCCTCTTGAAGCATGTGGGAACAACAGACTGGGATAGGGATTGTTTGAATATGTCCGTAAACACACCAGCCAGCTGGTCTGCGCATGCTCTGAGGGCGCGGCTGGGGATGTCGTCTGGGCCTGCAGCCTTGCGAGGGTTGACACGTTTAAATGTTTTCCTCACGTCGGCTGCAGTGAAGGAGAGTCTGCATGTTTTGGTTGCGGGCCGTGTCCGTGGCACTGCAAAAAAGTTATTTAGTCTACCTGGGAGCAAGACATCCTGGTCCGTGACGGGGCTGGTTTTCTTTTTGTAATCTGTGATCGACTGTAGACCCTGCCACATACCTCTTGCGTCTGAGCCGTTGAATTGAGATTCTACTTTGTCTCTATACTGACGCTTAGCTTGTTTGATTGCCTTGCGGAGGGAATAGCTACACTGTTTGTATTCGGTCATGTTTCCGGTCAATTGAACTCGCTCACCGAATCAGCGTATTCGTCAATGTTGATGTTTGATGCAATACGAAACATATCCCAGTCCACGTGATGGAAGCAGTCATGGAGTGTGAAATCAGCTTGGTTGGACCAGCGTTGAACAGTCCTCAGCGCGGGAGCTTCTTGTTTTAGTTTCTGTCTGTAGGCAGGGATCAACAAAATGGAGTCGTGGTCAGCTTTTCCGAAAGGAGAGCGGGGCAGGGCCTTATATGCGTCGCGGAAGTTAGAATAGCAATGGTACAAGGTTTTTCCAGCCCTGGTTGCGCAATCGATACGCGAAGCGAGGCGGACATCTCTGTCGGCGCCGGAAGTACAATGACTCAAATTACGTCAATTAGCCTATCAGAAGCGTTTAAAGCCATGACATAATTTCCTGGAATTTTCCAAGCTGTTTAAAGGCACAGTCAACTTAGTGTATGTAAACTTCTGACCCACTGGAATTGTGATACAGTGAATTATAACTGAAATAATCTGTCTGTAAACAATTGTTGGAAAAATTACTTGTGTCATGCACAAAGTAGATGTCGTAACCTACTTGCCAAAACTATAGTTTGTTTACAAGATATTTGTGGAGTGGTTGAAAACAAGTTTTAATGACTCCAACCTAAATGTATGTAAACTTCCGACTTCAACTGTATTGCTATAAGAACATATTGGTGGTACTGTACCCTCACAGTGTGCTATATTAAATTACACATTGATTAAAATGGAATGCCCCCTGATTAAAATGTTTTTCTTATAAACGGGAATAGGCCCCTTGTCACCAGGCACTCCCTCTCATGAGCTGCCAGCAAGATGGATGGCATCCTGGAGTGAAACGTTTGACGCCTCGACAACCCAAACCCCCCTGTAAGCATTAACAGAGGTTTCTTTTGACATTGGATATGCAAGCGCCTTGTCACACGCACAGCAACCCTCCTCCATTTTTCTTTGTTTTGAGACCTCTCGAAGGGACTCGCAGTCCTTCACTACCAAGTTAAAGTTAAGTTACTGTAAATAAAATGTTGTTTTTCTCCACCTCCCATGATGATCTCTTTCTCAGTGATGATCTGCTCCAGGATTCTTTGCACAGTTTGTGGGAGCGGATGGATGCCACTCTGAGAAAATCAGGGGTCAGGTGGTGTTTGTATAGAGCTAGGTCATGCAGTACTTTTCAATGGTAAGGAATACGAGGAAATGCAATTACGATAATAAAAGCTTAAGTGAATCTACTGCATGGTAATCATACTGCATGGTAATCATACTGCATGGTAATCATACTGCATAATATCATTCTACAGAATGTACCACGTTGTCCTTTTCCAATACATGCATATACCAATCCTTAAATTACAGTTACCCTGATGTAACCCATATTTTGAGATTTGAATGCCATACGCTAAGTCTTGTCCTCCTCTACTATATAATTAACATTTTTGAGGCTGTTTCCATGACTACAGGAACCTAGGAGGACATTGAAATGATCAATGGATTTTCCCTAATCAATGTTTAATTCTCTATTTTAAATGCTGCATATTCTTCTATCCTCATTTTTTGGGGGAAGAGATGGTCCTTGTTCTTGTCCCCATTACATATTCTGCATACATGTTTTAGTACTGCATCAGGGTATTTGATGGTAATGTCAAGTGGCTCATCAAGTACTTCTTGTTGTATGCATGGAATGTGATAGTTCACCACTACATACGAATAGTTTAATAATTTCAAATAATCTGGAAAGCATGCATGACGACGGGATTCATTCAGTCAATTTCAGCACTTTTTATTTGTTTGACTGGCAAACATCCATTTTCACCTTCAATATTTTTTATACGAATGTATTTGCGTTAGAACACAAGGGCTGCGTACAGTATATCCAATACTAAAATGGCCGGTCTGAAATGTTGGTTTAACTGAACAGGACAAATGGTTTTGAACTTGAAGTTATGACTGACAATGTGTAAGATAAAGTCTGGGTCAATAAGACTTGCAATCAGAGACATTGACCTCTGGCTCTATTCACATCACTGGATTATCACCTTCTTATTGAGAGACAAGATCTTCACGCAGAACTACATAAACGCAGAGACTCGTCAAGGAACAGGATTCAGTGGTTTTTGTTTCAAAAAGTACAGGCTTAACTGAATGAACAACAAAGACGGAATGTTTGCTGAAAAACAACAAGTGAGAGAACAAGGTGTCACGTCCTGACCTTAGTTCCTTTTGTATGTTTCTATTTTAGGTTGGTCAGGGCGTGAGTTGGGGTGGGCATTCAATGTTTTTGTTCTATGTTTGGTATTTCTATGTGTTTGGCCTGGTATGGTTCCCAATCAGAGGCAGATGTCAATCGTTGTCTCTGATTGAGAACCATACTTAGGTAGCCTGTTTTCCCACTCTTGTTTGTGGGTGGTTGTTTTCTGTTTAGTGTAAAACACCTTGCAGAACTGTTTCGTTACTTCCATTCACTTCGTTATTTTGTTTTGTGTGTTCAGTTAATAAATTAACATGGACACTTACTATGCTGCGCATCGGTCCTATATTTCATACTCTACACAAGGGAAAGTTGACATATAAATACATCCCAAGATTTACGCCCATTGCTTGAGAGAGAAAGGTCACAATTGCAAAGAGTGAGCCCATGCGTTAAACAGCAAACACGAGGAATGTGCATTATCAATATGTTTCCATCTGGTACGAATTTGCTCAAATATACATCTCAAGATGCTTACACGGAACCCAAACCGGCTGCACGCGTGCGCCATCGTGCATAAATGTATTTTGTCCCCCCAAACCAAACACGAATCATGACACGCAGGTTAAAAAATCAAAACAAACTCTCAACCAATTATATTAATTTGGGGACAGGTCGAAAAACATGAAAAATGTATGGCAATTTAGCTAGCTAGCTTGCACTTGCTAGCTAATTTATCCTATTTAGCTAGCTTGCTGTTTCTAGCTAATTTGTCCTGGGAAATTGAGTTCTTCAAAGGGTTCTCCTATGGGGACAGCCAAATACCTCTTGTGTAGGTAAATACAAGTATTCAATTGGGGCAGATTAGTGTCACGGTATGGATGCCTAGAGAAAGGCATCACAGATATGATTCCTAAGTGAATTCTTTGCATTCAATAGGGGGGAGATAAGCATCGAGCTATGGACACCTAGAGAAAGACATCACGGACATGAGGCTTTTATGAATACATTGCATTTAATGGGGGGGATATACTGTAAGCTTCACACTATGGATGCCTAGAGAAAGGCAGACAGACAGACATACAGACATGTAAATTAACAAACAGACAGACATGTATGCATGTCTGTAGATTTTTATAGCTGTTCTCTCTCTCTATTCTCTAATCCGCCCTCTCCCAATCTATCTTCTCTCCCTCTCTACCTCCCTCTGTATCTCTCTACCTTTTCCTTTTCCCATCTTCCTTCTCTTCTCTCTTCCTCCCCCTTCTTTCAACACCTCCCCCCTCTCCCCTCTCTCTTTGGTCCCCCTTCTCTCTCCCCTCCCTTCTTAACCCTCTCTCTCCCCTCTCTCTCTCACTCCCTTACTCTCCCCTTCACCCCTCCATTCTCTCCCCTCCTTCTTTCCCTCCCTCTCTCCCCCTCTTCTCATCTCTCTCCCTCCTCTCCCGCCTCTACCTCCCTCTCCTGTCTCCCACCTCTGCAAACAGGAGATTGACACATAGGTCAATACATTACCAAAAAGGTGGTGATAAGCTGCAATGGGGTACATTGGTGAAAGACTCAGACAAACAGGCAGTTTCAAGTCAATCTAAAAAACATGTGACTGATATCCTCTTCAGAATTCATTCTAAAAAGGATCTTAGTTTCTTGAACTGCAAGACCATTGTATTCAATGGAGTTCAAAAATGCTTTTGGGCCGATTGATGTCAAATTTCATAGAAACAACATTTTTAAACCTTCAAAACTGCCCATATGACCCCAAATTAAGTAACTTCCTGCAATTGCAGGAACTTAAAGCCTCCTGTAGACACTCTTTAACACTGCCCTGAGTTTCAAGGCTTTATGATGAATTGACTACAGAGGATGGAATACATTGTTTTTGTGTAACTTCAGGGAGAGAATGAAGGACCATGTTGAGGATGAATTATTCCACTTTCTGATGCCACATGAAGCTGAGAATCAACACAAGGCCTCTCTATAAGTCTATGACGAGTTACGTAGAAGGACAGTTAGCTATCCCAATCGGTTATGTAAGTATTATAGGTAAAGCTTTTCTAAGGAAGAAAGACCTTATTCACTGTAGAACAACATTTTTACTGTGAATAGTTATTTTCACATGGTCAGGTGTACCGTTTTGCCAATGTCACTCAAATGCACAATAACTCTAGGTAAGGATTCAAGTGGGCCTACTTTCTGCCATCTAGTGGGGGAAAGGTGAATTAATGAATTGTTAATTGGATTACGGTTAGAATTATGTGTAGGGTTAACCCTTTGAGATGTATGAGCACACGAGTGTGATCATTCTACAGTTGTCCCTGCAGCGTACGCTCAAATCGGTGTGATTATAACACTTAATTGGAACGTCTAGTTATGATTGACAAAACAGTCAGTGTTTGAGCTGGCAACACTTTTTTTCACAGAAACATTTTACACAAACACTGTCTTTATGTCCTCAATGTGAGCAGTTCATTTTCAGACGTAGAGTTGAAGTCGGAAGTTTACATACATTTAGGTTGGAGTCATTAAAACTTGTTTTTCAACCACTCCACAAATTTCTTGTTAACAAACTATAGTTTTGTAGTTTTGGCAAGTCGGTTATGACATCTACTTTGTGCATACTTTGTGCATGACACAAGTAATTTTTCCAACAATTGTTTACAGACAGATTATTTCAGTTATAAATCACTGTATCACAATTCCAGTGGATCAGAAGTTTACATACATGAAGTTAACTGTGCCTTTAAACAGTTTGGAAAATTGCAGAAAAGAATGTCATGCTTTAGAAGATACTGATAGGCTAATTGACATAATTTTAGTCAATTGGAGGTGTAAATGTGGATGTATTTCAAGGCCTACCTTCAAACTCAGTGCCTCTTTGCTTGACATCGTGGGAAAATCCAAAGAAATCAGCCAAGACCTCAGAAAGAAAATTGGAGTCCTCCACAAGTCTGGTTCATCCTTGGGAGCAATTTCCAAACGCCCAAAGGTACCAAGTTCATCTGTACAACCAATAGTATGCAAGTATAAGCACAATGGGAACATGCAGCTGTCATACCGCTCAGGAAGGAGATGCGTTCTGTCTCCTAGAGATGAACGTACTTTGGTGCGAAAAGTGCAAATCAACCTTGTGAAGATGCTGGTGGAAACAGGTACAATAGTATCTATATCCACAGTAAAATGAGTTTTATGTCGACATAACCTTATAGGCTGTGCAGCAAGGAAGAAGTCACTTCTCCAAAACCGCCATAAAAAATCCAGACTACGGTTTGCAACTGCACATGGGGACAAAGATTGTAGTTTTTGGAGAAATGTGCTCTGGTCTGATGAAACAAAAATAAGTTAAAGTTTGGTCGCAAATGGGTCTTCCAAATGGACAATGACCCCAAGCATACTTCCAAAGTTGTGGCAAAATGGCTTAAGAGCAACAAAGTGAAAGTTATTGGAGTGGCCATCACAAATTTGTGTGCAGAACTGAAAAAGCGTGTGCGAGCCAGGAGGCCTTTAAACCTGGCTCAGTTACACCAGCTCTGTCAGGAGGAATGGGCCAAAATTCACCCAACTTATTGTGGGAAGCGTGTGAAAGGCTACCCAAAACGGTTGACCCAAATTAAACAATTGAAAGGCAATGCTACCAAATAATCAAATCAAATGTATTTATATAGCCCTTCGTACATCAGCTGATATCTCAAAGTGCTGTACAGAAACCCAGCCTAAAACCCCAAACAGCAAGCAATGCAGGTGTAGAAGCACGGTGGCTAGGAAAAACTCCCTAGAAAGGCCAAAACCTAGGAAGAAACCTAGAGAGGAACCAGGCTATGTGGGGTGGCCAGTCCTCTTCTGGCTGTGCCGGGTGGAGATTATAACAGAACATGGCCAAGATGTTCAAATGTTCATAAATGACCAGCATGGTCCAATAATAATAAGGCAGAACAGTTGAAACTGGAGCAGCAGCACGGCCAGGTGGACTGGGGACAGCAAGGAGTCATCATATCAGGTAGTCCTGAGGCATGGTCCTAGGGCTCAGGTCCTCCGAGAGAGAGAAAGAAAGAGAGAAAGAGAGAATTAGAGAGAGCACACTTAAATTCACACAGGACACCGAATAGGACAGGAGAAGTACTCCAGATATAACAAACTGACCCTAGCCCCCCGACACATAAACTACTGCAGCATAAATACTGGAGGCTGAGACAGGAGGGGTCAGGAGACACTGTGGCCCCATCCTAGGACACCCCCGGACAGGGCCAAACAAGAAGGATATAACCCCACCCACTTTGCCAAAGCACAGCCCCCACACCACTAGAGGGATATCTTCAACCACCAACTTACCATCCTGAGACAAGGCCGAGTATAGCCCACAAAGATCTCCGCCACGGCACAAACCAAGGGGGGGCGCCAAATACTAATTGAGTGTATGCAAACTTCTGACCCACTGGGAATGTGATGAAAGAAATTACAATCTGAAATAAATGACTCTCTACTCTTATTCAGACATTTCACATTCTTAAAAAAAGAGGTGATCCTAACTGACCCAAGACAGTGTATTTTTTCTAGGATAGCATGTCAGGAATTGTGAAAAACTAAGTTTTAAATGTATTTGGCTGTGGTGTATGTAAACTTCCGACTTCAACTGTATATCCGCTATAAAGCAGTAACTGTCACTGTATTGCATCTAGTAGAGGGTCGATGTCACACAGATCATGTTCACACACCTGTAGCAAAACTGGTAATATTGACTGATACAGAACAATCATCTTGACGCTTACAGTACTTAGTTATCAAGGACAAATCATAGTGGCCATGAGGCCTATAAATAATGCCGTACTCTTCTGGATATTGATTTTTAAAAAGTACCCAGATTCATGAGAAATGAACAGATGATTTATGAAGCATCTACAAGCATCTTCATGCTAACCGCTTTTCTGTCATTTATGAAATGTATAATTTCGTGTTCCCATGTATTTCTCATTTGTCATTATTCATTTTACTCTGTGGGTCCCCAGGTGGCAAGCTAGGTTTTATTTTGAATGTTTCACAAATCTTAATCATGTTTATCACGTGCCCCCTCAGACTGTTACACAATGCCTTTATGAGGTGGACACATTAAACTCAAAGGGATTTTGTTGTGGTTTGATTCATAGAGCCTTAAAATGATTGACAAGACGATCCACAATGCAATCATATAGTCCTTAACTCAACTAACATGATAGTGGGGGAATAAATAGCAGTGCTGCTGTTTGTTTGATTGACAATGAACTGTTGCACATAAGGATCTGACCTTAATTTTCAATTTTCACCTAAAATGATATACCCAAATCTGTAGCTCAGGCATTGAAGCACTATGCAGTCGGGCAGGTAGCATTCTCCTGGCAGCGAAACCCAGATTTGTCTGTCTGACTGCTAGATGAGGAAGTGTAATTTGTTTCTCCAGAGAACTTCACAATAACAGCACTTACAGTTGGTAGCTCTAGCAGGGCAGGAATTTTGCAAACGGACTAGTTGGAAAGGTAGCATCCTATGACAGTACCACATTGAAAGTCACTGAGATCTTCAGTAAGGAAAGCAACCTTAACCATAAAGAAAGAGATCAACCAAATATACCTGGGTTCATATACTATTTAGGGTATTTCAATGACTTTTAAAGACATTTCAAAGTAAGTATTTGGATATGTTATTGTTGAATATGGAAATGTGTTTGGAAATGCACTTAAAGTATTGGCATGTATTTGAAAATAATCATATACACTGACAAGTGTATTTTCAAAAACAAATATTGAAATAGTATCATACATTTGAACCCAGGTCTGTTTGGTCCAAGCGTTTTTGAGATAATGTATTTTGAAATAAGTATTTGAAAATAGTTGTGGTTATTTTTAGGAAGTTATTTGAAAATACTTTCAAGTACTTCCATTAGAAGTAACAGATTTGGCCTAATAAAAAAAAAACACAGAACAAGTATTTAAATAGCTAAGAATTAATTCAATTACCAAAGGACATGGAACAGTAAAGGACAGTTTCTGGACATGAAAACACAACAACATTAATTCTGACACGGGGAACCAACGGAGGAACATACAGATATAGATGGGGCAATCAGCAAAGTGAAGGAGTCCAAGTGAGTCCATTGAGTGCTGAGGACTACCTGGAATGATGACTCCTTGCTGTCCCCAGTCCACCTGGCCGTGCTGCTGCTCCAGTTTCAACTGTTCTGCCTGCGGCTATGGAATCCTGACCTGTTCACCGGATGTGCTACCTGTCCCAGACCTGCTGTTTTCAACTCTCTAGAGACAGCAGTAGTGGTAGAGATACTCTTAATGATTGGCTATGAAAAGCCAACTGACATTTACTCCTGAGGTGCTGACTTGCTGCACCCTCGACAACTACTGTGATTATTATTATTTGACCATGCTGGTCATTTATGAACATTTGAACATCTTGGCCATATTCTGTTATAATCTCCACCCGGCACAGCCAGAAGAGGACTGGCCACCCCTCATAGCCTGGTTCCTCTCTAGGTTTCTTCCTAGGTTTTGGCCTTCCTAGGGAGTTTTTTGTAGCCACCGTGCTTCTACACATGCATTGCTTGCTATTTGGGGTTTTAGACTGGGTTTCTGTACAGCACTTTGAGATATCAGCTGATGTACGAAGGGCTATATAAATAGATTGATTTGAGTTGATGCGTAATGATGGTGACAGGTGTGCGTAATGAAGGGCAGCATGGCACCCATGATCGCCAGAGAGGGAGAGCAGGAGCAGGCATGACAGTACCCCCCCTCTAGGGGCGCCACCCAGCGTCCCACCTGGGCGAGCCTGACAAGCCGGGCGAGGCATGGGCGCTGGTCAAGCTGGCTCAGGCGTAGATGCCCCACGAGCCGGCAAAGGTGTGGGAGCCGGCTGAGGCGTGGGAGCTTGACGATCCGGCTGGGGTGTGAAGCCTGGCGATCCAGCTGAGGTGTGGGAGCTTGACGAACCAGCTGAGGCATGACGTGGGGTGGGTGCCTGCCGAGCCATCCGAGG
Source organism: Oncorhynchus nerka (assembly GCF_034236695.1). Lineage (NCBI taxonomy): Eukaryota > Metazoa > Chordata > Actinopteri > Salmoniformes > Salmonidae > Oncorhynchus > Oncorhynchus nerka. Next base: position 44,352,021 of record NC_088397.1, read on the forward strand.
CAAGAAGACCTCTCAATTCAGAGAAGGCGTGGAAGCCCAAAGAGCTAGCTGAGGCACCTCCGGTTCCATCGGCGACGGCACTCAGACCCAACCTCACCAACCAAAACAAAAAACAAAAACTCCTTGATGCATCCTTTAGTTTTGTCAGCATTCTGTAAGGATCAACGCTGGTAGACGAGAAGCAAGTACATGGGGTGAACATTTAATTAACGGACATGGAACAGTGTCTGGACATGAAAACATAACAACATTATTAATGCTGACACAGGGAACCAACAGAGGAACAGACAGATATAGATGGAGCAATCAACAAGTGAAGGAGTCCAGGTGACTCTAATGTGTGCTGATGCACGTAATGATGGTGACAGGTGTGTGTAATGAAGGGCACCAGAGATGGAGAGGAGGAGCAGCCGTGACACTATCGATGATAGTGTTAATTATTATCAAACTGAGGTTCCAAACTCAGATTTTGACAAGACTGACTTTATGACCAAAATGATCATATTTATACCTTGCAGTCAAATTATAATACATGTTTCCTTCTTATTACAATGCCACATAGGCTTTTTTCAAAAGGCTTTTTTTTAGGGGCAGTCGCTCTTTAACCATAACATTCTAGGTCCAATCAGATCCAATCCCCCACTGAACTTTTGAAAAAAGTTGTCTATTCTTGTCACGCCCTGACCGTAGAGAGCGTTTTATGTCTCTATTTTGGTTTGGTCAGGGTGTGATTTGGGTGGGCAGTCTATGTTCTATGATTTTCTATTTCTATGTGTTTGGCCGGGTGTGGTTTTCAATCAGAGGCAGCTGTCTATCGTTATCTCTGATTGAGAACCATACTTAGGTACCCTTTTTCCCTCACCTGTTTTGTGGGAAGTCTAACTTTGTCTTTGTTCAGGGCACATATAGCCCAAAGCTTCACGGTTTGGTTTTTGTTCTTCGTTTTGTCGGTGTCATTTTTGAATAAAGAGAAAATGTACACTTACCATGCTGCACTTTGGTCTAGTCCTTCAGCCAGCCGTGAGAATGCTAAGTTCATATGCAACTTATTTTAACAAACAATTAAATGGAACATAGACATGATTGTAGCAACAGAATGTGGGATGGGATGGAAAAATGTGTCGGCCGGGGAAGGTGGAAAGCCATATTGTGTGTTTTTCTTTGAGAATGTCAGATTTCATACTGTCGTTATTACGTTCTCTCTTGTCAACAATCACGAAAGCCCTCAGCATGACCCAGATCGTCATAGTGAGACAACCCACCCATTGAGCTTACCGACAATGGCTATCCCCATCTCTGGGCCCCCCGTAACACTGCTCGCTGACAGATGAATACGTGTGCATGTATCCTTTTTAGAGAGTTGATGCAAGAACAAGGGAATCTCTTTTTATAATCTTTTTCAAATCAAATCAAATGTTATTGGTCACATACACATGGTTAGCAGATGTTAATGTGAGTGAAGCGAAATGCTTGTGCTTCTAGTTCCAACCATGCAAGCATTTCGCTACACTCACACTAACATCTGCTAACCATGTGTATGTGACAAATACAATTTGATTTGATTTGATTTAATATGTAACAAGTAATCGAACAATTTCACAACAACTACCTTATACACACCAGTGTAAAGGAATGAATAAGAATATGTACATATAAATATATGGGTGAGCGATGGCCGAATGGCATATGCAATATGAGACGAGGAATGTAGGGTATGTAAACATTATATAAAGTGGCATTGTTTAAGTGAGTAGTGATACATTTATTCCAATTTTGTATTATTATGTGGCTAGAGATTGAGTCAGTATGTTGGCAGCAGCCACTCAATGTTAGTGATGGCTGTTTATCAGTCTGATGGCCTTGAGATAGAAGCTGTTTTTCAATCTCTCGGTCCCAGCTTTGATGCACCTGTACTGACCTCACCCTCTGGATGATAAGCGGGATGAACAGGCAGTGACTCGGGTGGTTGTTGTCCTTGATTATCTTTTTGGTCTTCCTGTGACATCGGGTGGTGTAGGTGTCCTGGAGGGCAGGTAGTTTGCCCCCGGTCATGTGGTGTGCAGACCTCACTACCCTCTGGAGAGCCTTACGGTTGTGGGGGGAACAGTTTCCATACCAGGCGTTGATACAGCCCGACAGGATGCTCTCGATTGTGCATCTGTAAAAGTTTGTGAGTGTTTTTGGTGACAAGCCAAATTTCTTCAGCCTCCTGAGGTTGAAGAAGCGCTGTTGCGCCTTCTTCACCACGCTGTCTGTGTGGGTGGACCATTTCAGTTTTTCCGTGATGTATACGCAGAGGAACTTAAAACTTTCCACTTTTCCTCTCCCTCTGCCGTTTCCTGAAGTCCACGATCATGTCCTTTGTTTTGTTGACGTTGAGTCTGAGGTTATTTTCCTGACACCACACTCCGAGGGCCCTCACCTCCTCCCTGTAGGCCGTGTCGTCGTTGTTGGTAATCAAGCCTACCACAGTAGTGTCGTCTGCAAACTTGATGATTGAGTTGGAGGCGTGCATGGCCACCCAGTCATGAGTGAACAGGGAGTATAGGAGAGGGCTAAGAATGCACCCTTGTGGGGCTCCAGTGTTGAGGATCAGGGGGTGGAGATGTTGTTTCCTACCCTCAACACACAGGGGTGGACCGTCAGAATGTTCAGGACCCAGTTGAACAGGCCAGGGTCGAGACCCAGGGTCTCGAGCTTAATGACTTGCAATAACAGTGACAGACCATGTGCGAGGCATCAGTGTTCGAGTATAGAGTTCAAGGGTAGGAATCAGGTCATCCCCACCAGTGATAACTACCAACTGTTCTGATTGCTGGTGGGAAACACATTTAGTCCTGGCTTCTGTTGGGGAAATAGAGCTGTGAGCTGGAGCTGGAGGCTCAAGGGAGTCTGAGAGTGACACTCGTCCATTCATCATGATACTATGTTGATCCCTCGTAGTAGCAGCCAAGTCATGACCCTGCTATCTTTAATAACCTTGTTGGGATAGGGGGCAGCATTTTCACTTCTGAATGAATTAGCGTGCCCAGAGTGAACTGCCTCCTAATCTGTCCCAGATGCTAATATATGCATATTATTATTAGTATTCGATAGAAAACCCTCTGAAGTTTCTAAAACTGTTTGAATGATGTCTGTGAGTATAACATAACTCATATGGCAGGCGAAAACCTGAGAAGAATCCAACCAGGAAGTGGGACATCTGAGGTTTGTAGTTTTTCAAAGCTTGGCCTAGACATTGAGAAATGGATGAGGTTGCACATCCTAGGGCTTCCACTAGATGTCCAACGTCTTTTGAAACTTGAATGAGGATTCTACTATAAAGGAGGGGCTCATGAGACCTCTTTGAGTCAGTGGTCTGGCAGATAGCCTTGGTCTTATGACGCGCGCTCCTGAAAGAGTTACCTCTCGTTCCAGTGCTTCTCTGAAGACAAAGGAATTCTCCGGTTGGAATATTATTGATGTTTTATGTTAAAACATCCTCACGATTGATTCCATATATCTTTTGACATGTTTCTAAAGGACTGTAATGGAACTTTTCGAGTTTTTGTCTGGATGAAGTGCCTGCGCCTCATGAAGATGGATTACTGGGCTGAACACGCTAACAACAAGTGGCTATTTGGACATAAATGATGGAACTTTATGGAACAAATCAGTCATGTATTGTCGAACTGCGATTCCTGGGAGTGCCTTCTGATGAAGATCATCAAAGGTAAGTGAATATTTATGGTATTGTTTCTAACTTTGTTGATTCCAAAATGGCGGATATGCCTCTGGCTGTTTTGGGCTCTGAGCGCCGTTCTCAGATTATGCTTTTTCCTACATAATTATTGCACGTTACTGCACATTACTGCACGTCAGGCGCCAATGTAAACTGCGATTTTTGGATATAAATATGCACATTATCGAACAAAACATACATGTATTGTGTAATATGATTTCCTATGAGTGTCATCTGATGAAGATCATCAAAGGTTAGTGTTATGAGATTTTGATGAATAATGACTAAATTAGGTATACATTATTTAGCTTAAAACTACAACTAAACAGAATACTACTATGTTACTGTATGAATCTTATTATAATCGTAGTACTGAATATAATGTGTGTAATTATAATCAAGGATTAGAACAAAGACTGTCTGTTCACTGTTAGAAACTAATGAAGTTATCGTCAGACTGGCTGGAATGCTGTGTTCCTTACGGGACAGGGAGAGGAGAGACCTTGGGCTAGTAGTAAATTATTTAACAGGTGGTGGACGATGTGGGAAGGCTTGTGAACTATACTGTCATTGTATTGGAGTGGAGGAGGGACAGTTTAAATCCTATGACGTCATTTTTAGTTTATAACCTGTTGTAAATTGCACCATGATCAGTACTCTCGAGAATAAACGCTATTGATTGATTTTGACACTGGTCTCTGTCTATTTTATGCAAATAAGTATCTTACAAATCCTTAGAAATGGGCAGAGTGTTTAAATTGATTGATAAACATATATGAATCAAATTCCTTTAACCTCTAGCGACGAGCAATCCCGTATCCGGGAGCGTAATCATAGCCTCAAGCGCATTACCACAATGCAACGTTTCCTATTCATGAAAATCGCAAATGAAATAAATATATTCAAACACAAGCTTAGCCTTTTGTTAACCTGTTGCTTCTACTCGGGACGCTTGCGTCCCAACTAGAGCTCTGGAAATGCAAATGCGCTACGCTAAATGCTAATAGTATTAGTTAAAACTCAAAAGTTCATTAAAATACACATGCAGGGTATCGAATTAAAGCTACACTCGTTGTGAATCCAGGCAACAAGTCAGATTTTTAAAATGCTTTTCGGCGAAAGCATGAGAAGCTATTATCTGATAGCATGTAACACCCCAAAAGACCCACAGGGGAAGTAAACAAAATAATTAGCATTTCGGCGTTACACAAACCGCACAATAAAATAGAAAACAGTCATTACCTTTCACCATCTCCTTTGTTGGCACTCCTAGATGTCCCATAAACACTATTTGGGTCTTTATTTCGATTAAATCGGTCCATATAAAGCCTAGATATCGTTATATGTAGACTGTGTGATAAACGAAAAAAACATTGTTTCAAAACGTAACGTCATTTTTTAAAATTCAAAAAGTCGACGATAAACTTTCACAAAACACTTCGAAATACGTTTGTAATGCAACTTTAGGTATTAGTAAACGTTAATAAGCAATAAAATTCATCAGGAGGCGATGTAAAGATCATTAGCTGTCCGTCTGGAAAAATGTCCGGCTAGAAACTCAACGAAAATATCCGGTCCTAGACCAAAGGAGATACGGTGCCCTGCATGTGTTTGACCAAGAAAAAACTTGAAGGGAAATGACAAGACTCTAGACACCGTGTGGAAGCTGTAGGTACTGCAACCTCAGTCAATTAATTGTGGTTCACCTTTATCAATGGGTTCAAGTAGCGCATGGATATATTTTCCCATTTTCAGTGATCAGTTTTTCCTGTGCATTTCGATGTAAATGCCGTTCTGGTAAAGCCACAGCAGTGATTTAACCAGTTTTATAAACGTCTGAGTGTTTTCTATCCACACAGACTAAGCAAATGCATATACTATATTCCTGGCATGAGTAGCAGGGCGCTGAAATGTTGCGCGATTTTTAACAGAATGTTCAAAAAAGTAGAGGGTCGACTTAAGAGGTTAACAACACTGTCATCTCAGATTTTCAAAATATGCGTTACAGCCAAGGTGTTTTTCACATATCTATTCGATAATATATCAGTCGGGACAGTTGGTTTCTCATCAGAAGCAAACGGAAATATACTGCAGCTGGAGATTACGCAATAATTGCAACGGAGGACACCAAGCGACCACCTGGTAGATGTAGTCTCTTATGGTCAATCTTCCGATGATATGCCTACAAATACGTCACAATGCTGTCGACACCTTGGGGAAGCGACAGAAAGCCTAAGCTCATTCGTGGCCCATTCACAGCCATATAAGGAGTCATTGGCATGAGGCGGTTTCAAAAAATGCGGCACTTCCTGATTGGATTTTTATCTGGGTTTTGCCTGTAACATCAGTTCTGTGGCACTCACAGACAATATCTTTGCAGTTTTGGAAACGTCAGAGTGTTTACTTTCCAAAGCTGTCAATTATATGCATAGTCGAGCATCTTTTCGTGGCAAAATATCCTGTTTAAAACGGGAACGTTTTTCATCCAAAAATTTAAATAGCGCCCCCTATATCCAAGAAGTTAACAGTTAGTGATTCATTTTATCTATATTTTAGTTTTTTTGACTCCTATCTTTGGCTGGAAAAATGGCTGTGTTTTTTCGACTTGACGGTGATCTAACATAATCATATGTTGTGCGTTAGCTGTAAAGCATTTTTGAAATTGGACACAATGGGTAGATTAACAAGATGTTTATCTTTCATTTGCTGTATTGGAGTTGTTAATGTGTGAAAGTTACATATTTCTAAAACATATTTTTTGAATTTCGCGTGCTGCCTTTTCAGCGGAATATTGTCTAGGGGTTCGCTAGAAAGGTTAACCTTTTCCAAATATATGTTCTTGTATTAGTACTGGATTGAGTGCCATTAATTGGACATGCCACCAATAAATAGATATTAGAGAAGTCAAGTCAACTGGGGAGTGCCGTGTTAGCAGTTTTCCAACTAAAGCATCCCGGCATTCACAAGTTGTCCCTTTATGAGTGCACTGAGAGCTATATCACAGGGACAGACTCAGGGCTTATCACTCTTGTCAGGGGAAGAGAGGGTGAGGGGAACAGGGATTTAATGTCAGGGAATGAGCCACTATATGTGTAGGTAATAGTGAGAAGCGAAGAGCATTGAGGGGAAAAAAACACAATCGCACCCAGATGGGGACTATTAGGTATTGCCTTCACTTATTGCAGGATGACGACTAAAAATGGCTGGAAATGAGAGATCTCAGTTATCCCCTGCACTCCATCCACACCCTGACCACATGATGCAGATAAAATACCAGGGAGACCACCTCCCCTGACTAAACCAAAGGCTTCTGTTCTGCTCATGATTCCAGCTGGGGAGAGGACCCCTAAGGTTCTAGACTCAATCATGGTTCAAGAGCATGAGGCTTGCTATAAACGGATCTGTAACTAAATCAGTAATATTATCATGTTTCAGGTAAGACCCAGATGCAGACTGTCGAAGTAACAATGTTTATTATAACAGGGGCAGGCAAACGACAGGTCAAGGCAGGCAGCGGTCAATAATCCAGAGAGGGTGTAAGGCACCGTAACAGCAGGTGGGCTTAGGGTCAGGTCAGGCAGAGGTCGGTGATCCAGAGTATTGGGGCCAAGGTACAGGATGACAGGCAGGCTCAGGGTCAGGGTAGGCAGAACGGTCAGACTGGGAAACTAAAAAACAGGAACAATCAAGAGGCAGGAACAGAGGGAAAACTGCTGGTAGGCTTGACGAAACAAAACGAACTGCCAACAGACAAACAAAGAACACAGGTATAAATACACAAGGAATAATGGGGAAGATGGGCAACACCTGGAGGGGGGTGGAGAAAGCACAAAGACAGGTGAAACAGATCAGGGCGTGGCAAATATAGCCTCTGACTCTTCCACAAAACACGTGATCCACAGCCTCAATGCTCCGTGCTGTGCTTAGCAGTGCTTTATGTTTCCATCTCATTAATACACAGAAACACGAGGATCATTCAACATGAAAACACCATGTATAGGGCAGAAAAAGTTACACTAGTACGTTTTAAAAACAGTTTGATAAATGATAGAATAACACATTAACAATGTAGTGTATACATCACAGAATGATCGAGAGGAAATATTTCTGCTTGCACTTTGAGGCACATAGTTTTTTATATATTGTAATTTTGGCCCATTGTTCAGTGTATGGATCTTTATTAGAAAAAATTATACATTCACCTTTGATCACAATTTGAAGCATATAATTATCCCAAGTATTGAATTATGGATTTTCTCTCTCTAGTACTGGATTTGAAAACTAGGTCAAAAGCTGTGTTCAACCTCTTTCAGCATCTTGTGCAATAATAAGTGCTTGACATCAACTCCCACAGATGGTGGCAGACTGCCAAACAGTGGAACATTTTGCGCTAAATTCTTAATGAATATGTTTGTAGTTGGTATTATCCCACTCCCTCTGCTTCTACATGACAGAGCGAGATACTGCATGAGTATTTATAGACATGAGCGACACCTTAAAATCCACATCTTCTTATTTGGAATTGAATATACTGCATCTGTATAGTTTGTGACTTGAACAGTATTTGGTGCAAACAACTCAAAACACCACAATCACCTCTCAGTGGATGGTTGGTCTTACCAAATGGTCTAACAGCTAACAGTAACACTAAGGCTACTTTGAAGAATTTCAAATATCCGATATATTTTGTTTATTTGTTTAACACTTTTTTGGTTACTACATGATTCCATATGTGTTATTTCATAGTTTTGATGTCTTCACTATTATTCTACAATGTATAAAATATTACAAATAAAGAAAAACCCTTGAATGAGTAGGTGTGTTCAAAATTTTGACTGGTACTGTATTTGTATGTTTAGTGTTAGAGAAAATGTGCATGTTTTGTAAAGTTCTCTCTTGATCAAAACCACTGTGAATGTCACACACAGCTCTAGCTTGGCTTCCTGAACTGGTTAGGAACTCGCCTTTCGTCTCATATGAACATGACAGACAGAAAGTGTTATTGTGTTTAAATTCTATTCATTATTTTAGATTACTATGATAAAGTAAGGCTTTAAATCGATCTCCGAATGTGTTACAGCAGCGAAACCACTCTCTTCTGCAGCGCGACGATGTAGGGATGTGCTTTGTCAGTGGCTGCAACGTAGGGTTCAGCCAGGAGTTGATGGACAGTTGGAATAACAAATTAAAAATGGTAGGAGGGACATCCCAGCTTGTTAGATTCCACATCCTCCGTCACACAGGTGGAAATTGGCACTGTAAGGTTGGAAGCCTGAGCTAGATCCCCCCCCCAGCAGATTTTTCATGATGAGTCTTAACTTCAGAATATATACAACCTCTGATACTGTTAAAAGAGGAAGGGTGGGGTATAAAAATAATGACAGACACAGAGGGCAAACAAAGTGACAGGGTGCCGACATGGATCCAGAATGTAATATTCGTGTTGTGGAGAATATCACAAGGCAGGAGACAGGAGGACAGATTAGTGTGTCCATTAGTAAAACATCTCGTGCCATAACAACTTAGTACCATAGTGCGCATGTGCACTGTCTAGTAGGTGTCATAATGTAACACTGCCATAATGCATTACTACTTGGTAACAGCATAGTAACTAATATAAACAGATGTAGATCGCAGATACTACACAGAAGAGGGGGAGTGTGCATTATGAGGCAGAGCATTAGCAACAGAAGCAGTTATAAGAAGCCAGTTGTGGGAAATGTGGTTATGGAATTTGAGGAAAACCTGAGACATCATTGTCTGTGCCTGAGAGATCTAATAAGACTGTGGAAACAAAACGGTTAAGAAAACAGAAGTGTCTTTCCACTACGTGAAAGTCGTCAGGGAACCAAACGCAAAACAGAAACTTCAAGAGCATCTTACAGGTCAAGGTAAAGGTCGATGGACTCTGAATATTCCAAGATGATGATGATGGGGATACTCTCATGAAATTCTTGATAAAGACATGCTGTATTTTGGCCCTGAATCCAGAATCAAACATAAGACCTGCTTATGCCTAATGATCAATTGTTTTGGAGTACATTAGCAAAACAAATGTCTCAAGAGGTAAGACAGCTGTTTCTCACATTGAGTATACTATACATTTTTCCCCTCTGCATTGCAAACACAATCAACCTTTGAGCCAGTTAGGGAATTCTGTGGAATTACTTTTTGATTTCACTTTATTAAAAAAGTTGATTTTTTTTTTTACAAAGAAATGTCATAATAATTGCTTTTTGGTTCCTTCCAGATTGCTTGGCGTTCATTAAAACAATTTGGAGCATGTAGTCAGGGTTGGGGAGTACCTTATTACAAAAAAAACTGCAACTGTAATCAATTATATTACCAGCAACAATATTGAAATCGGATTACTGACACTTTTGAAAAATGTAATTATTACCTTTCGGATTACTTTTCAATTCTGGAAGGATGTTTGCGGGAAGAAAAATACATTATGACACCTTTCCATTTTCTCAATGACGTTCAATTCAGCGTTTAAAAATGTTTGTTTGCTCCACCCGATTGAGTTTGACCACATGCCAGAGACTGCTATAAAGACACGCTAAATGTGTTGAATGGATCCTTTTTGTCTTTTTCTTCTATCAAATCAAATCACATTTTATTTGTCATATACAGCTAATACAACGGGTGTAGACCTTACAGTGAAATGCTTACTTACAAGTCCTTAACCAACAATGAGGTTTTAAGAAAATCCCCCCCCCCAAAAAAAAAGAGACAAGAATAACAAATAATTAAATAGCAGCAGTAAATAACAATAGCTGGGCTATTTATAGGGGGTACCGGTACAGATTACATTTGGAAAGTAACCTACCCAAACCTGCAGGTAGTAACCAATTGAATAACCAAAGAGTAATTATTGTTACCACACACTTACCTAATTACCTGAAATATATTCAGCCGTATATTTTCAGGAGACAAAACAAAGTTTCCCAGGGGAAAACATTTTTTTGTGTCAATGTAACAGATCACTTGAAACGAACATCTCAGTCGAGGAAACGAGCGTGGGCATTTTCAAGGTCTGCTCCTCGGGGTATCATTTTGCTCTGCAATGGCATGATCTGATCCGACTCTATTGCTAAGTGTGTTGGTAGGTTTCAGCAATGGTCAGAAAATACACTATAAAATAGAAATACACCATAAAATCTCAAAACACCATGATTGTGTAATGAAACCATGAAAGGTTTCTGAGATCTGGCCTTGGGAGGGTGTTTGATTGTAAACCCAAATGTAAGTGTTTTAATACACAGAATGTGTTTTAAAAACAAAAATGTAGTACGTCAACCTGAATATTGGTGTTTTTAACAGTGAGTTGTGAAAACAATTGTTGGGGTTTCAGTGCATTGTAAACACAAAAACTGTGTTTTTCGTACAATCAATGGTTTACAAATGCAAATGGTTTATAGCCTAAATATTGATTGATGATAAGGGCTTATGGGGGATATTTTGTGTGGAATTTCACCTTTTATTTTTTAAGGCTTTATTTTGACAGATTATAAACAGGAAGGGACAGTAAGATGGAACATTACCCACTCAACCACACAGCCACACTGCAATAAATTATTCTGGGGTGAATAGAAATAAGAAAAATAACACATACTTAATCAAAATGAATCCAAGTCGTGCAGAGCCAATGGTCTAGCGGTAACGCACCTGATTTAGACAGGTCACCAATATCGCCACTGAAGACCTGAGTTAGTTTCCCAACTCCAACCCTTCAATCTGTTTTTCCCACCTATCTGTATCCCCTTTGTGATTTCATAAATGTCTCAAAGTGTCCAAATATCCTAAATATATATATTAAACATTTATTCAAGTCGTTTCAAAGATGTATTAATTTAATTTAATCAAAATAGTACTTTTTTGAGCTACATTAAATTCAAAGTATCTTTCACGACAGTAACCAATTAGAGAGACAATAGAGTAACTTTTTAGATGATTGTGGGTAACTAAAACATATTTGGACTTCATGATTCTTTCACACAATGTTGTATACATGTTTGAAGAAAGCAAAGTATATTTTTGAAATTAGTATTAAGCTTGCTGTGCCATGGATCATGATGAACGGATATGAAAACTGTCAGTCACATTTACGTTCATTGAGGACAGCACCCATTCCCGAATCTAAAACTGTCAATGGAAGAAACAAGTGCTGAAACTTCAGTTCTAGCTGTTCACTATCCCGTTACTGCTGGTGGTTTGAACACTGTGTTTGACAATGCCTTCAAAAACAGTATGTAATGTCAAATTATTAAATACATAAAACAAAACTATGGTGAAGTTGAGGTTGTCTTCTTCAACTTGATGGCAGCTCAGTTGCCACTAGTTTAGGTGTTAAAAGCGCTTTGTTTTAACAGTGTATGGGGTTATTTAATATTTACAGCCAATGTGCTAGGTGCTTTTCTCTGCAAGGAGACAGTTATCAATCCAAACTCACAAGTCCAGGACATTAGACAGTGCTACCAACCATTATGGGGCAAGACTTTGAATTTGACCATACAGTCATTTACAGTACATTCGGAAAGTATTCAGACCCCTTCCCCTTGTCCACATGTTGTTACGTTACAGCCTTTTTTCTAAAATTGATTAAATAAAAATCTTCATCAAGTTACACACAATACTCCATAATGACAAAGCAAAACAATGTTGTCAAGAAATGTTTGTATATGTATGTAAAAAAAAGCAACGACTGGTCAATCACATTTACATAAGTATTCGAAACCCTTACTCAGTACTTTGTTAAAGCACCTTTGGTAGCGTTTACAGTCTTGAGTCTTCTTGGGTATGATGCTACAAGCTTGGCACACAAGCTTGGCACACCTGTATTTGGGGAGTTTCTCCCATTCTTCTCTGCAGATCCTCTTAAGCTCTGTTAGGTTGAATGGGGAGCATCGCTGCATAGATATTTTCAGGTTTCTCCTGCGTTGTCTTGGTGCTTAGGGTCATTGTTCTGTTGGAAGGTGAACCTTCCCCCTAGTCTGAGGTCCCGATCTCTCTGTACTTTTCTCAGTTCATCTTTTCCTCGATGCTGACGGATGCTGCCACCACCATGCTTCACCGTAGGGATGGTGCCAGGTTTCCTCCAGATGTGAGGCTTGGCATTCAGGCCAAAGAGTTCAATCTTGGTTTCATCAGATCAGAGAATCTTGTTTCTCATGGTCTGATAGTTTTTTAGGTGCCTTTTGGCAATCCCCAATATTTTATTGATACATTTTCAAGGTCATAATGGTGCACTCTCCTCAAACAGTAACATGGTATTCTTTCACTGTAGTAGCTACTGTAAATTAGACAATGCAGTTAGACTAACAAGAATTGAAGCTTTCTGCCCATATAAGATATGGCTATGTCCTGGGATTTGTTTTTGTTGCTTACAACCTCATGCTAATCACATTAGCCTATGTTAGCTCAACTGTCCCGCGGGGGGGGGGGGGAATTAGTGGAATTGGTATCGAATACATATTTGATGCCATTCCATTCGCTCCCTTCCAGAAATGATGTGCAGAAAGACTAATTCAACTCCATCTTTCATCAAATCAGATGGGTTATTCTTCACAAAACCATTTGATGTTGCCAATTCTTTTAATGATTACTTCGTTGGCAAAGTAGGCAAACTTAGGTAGGAAATGCCAACAACAAACAGTGAGCCATCGTATTCATGCATAAAAAAAAATCTGATAATGAAAGAAAAGCATTGCAAGTTTGAATTTTGTTAAGTTAGTCCAGGACAGGTGGAAAAATAATTGTCGTTGATCAATAATGGACAAACCTTATGGCATTGGCAATCTAAATGGAAAACTACTGAGGATGGTAGCTGGCTCTATAGCCACTCCTATCTGACAAATATTTCATCTGAGCCTAGAGGAAAGTCTTTGTCCTCAGGCCTGGAGGGAAGCCAAAGTCATTCCACTACCCAAGAGTGGAAAAGCGGCCTTTACTGGTTCTAACAATAAACCTACCAGCTTGCTGCCAGCTCTTAGCAAACTGTTGGGGGGGAAGAAGTTTGACCAAATACAATGCTATTTCTCTGTAAACAAACTAACAACAGACTTTCAGTAATTCTTATAGAGAAGGGCACTCAACGTGTACTGCACTGACACAAATGACTGATGATTGGTTGAACGAAATTGATAATAAGGAGATTGTGGGGGCTGTAGTGTCAGATCTCAATGCAGCCTTTGACATTATTGACAATAACCTGTTGTTGAGAAAAAATACGTGTTATGGCTTTTCAACCTCTGCCATATTGTGGATTCAGAGATATCTATCGAATAGAATTCAGAAAGTTTTCTTTAATGTTTTCTCTAATGTAAAAAAATTAAAGTGTGGTGTACCACATCTACTATATTCTATTTTTACCAATGACCTGCCACTGGCATTCAACAAAGCATGTGTGTCCATGTATGCTGATGATTCAACCATATATGCATCAGCATCCACAGCTAAAGTGTTGTCGTCTGTTTTGGAATGGGTGGCCAGTAATAAACTGGTCCTGAGCAACTTTAAAACGAAGAGCTTTGTATTTGATACAAATCATTCCCTAAGTTTTAGACTTAAGCTGAATCTGGTAATGAATGGTGTGGCCGTTGAACAAGTTAAGGACACTCAATTATTTGGTGTTACCTTAGATTGTAAACTGTCATGGTAAAAACATATAGATTCAATGGTTGTAAAAAATGTGGAGAGGTCTGTCTGTAATAAAGAGATGGTCTGCGCTTTTGACACCACACTCCAAGTCCTGCAGGGTCTAGTTTTGTCTAATCTTGATTATTGTCCAGTCATGTGGTTGAGTGCTGAAAGGAAAGACCCACTGTAGTTAAGCTGCAGCTGGCCCAGATCAGAGCAGTGTGTCTTGCTCTTCGTTGTAATCAGAGGGCTAAAATACATACTATGCATGCCAGTCTCTCTTGGCTAAGAGTTGAGGAGAGACTGACGGCATCACGTCTTCTTTTTATAAGAAACATTAACTTGTTAAATTCCAAATGGTTTGCATAGTCAACTTACACACCAATCTGACACACACACTTATCCCACCAGGCACGCCACCAGCAGTCTTTTCACAGTCCCCAAATCCAGAACAAATTCAAGAAAGCATACAGTATTATATAGAGCCATTATTGCATGGAACTCCATTCCATCTCAAATTGCTCAAATTAACAGCAAACCTGGTTTCAAAAAACAGATAAAGCAACACCTTGCGGCACAGTACCTCGACCCTATTCGACCTAGATAGTTTGTGTGTATGTATAGATATGTAGGCTACGTGTGCATTATTTTAAACTTATGTAGTTCTGTCCTTGAGCTGTTCTTGTCTATAAATGTTCTGTATTTTGTCATGTTCTGTGTTGACCCCAGGGAGAGTATCTGCTGCTTTCGCAATAGCTAATGGGGATCCTAATAAAAGACCAAATACCAAAGCTGAGCTTTTGTCGATGAACAGCATTCTCACATAGGTATTCTTCTTGTCCAGGTGGGATAGGGCAGTGTGTAGTGCAGTGTTGGAATGGTAGGCAAATTGCAAGGGTCTAGGGTGTCGGGTAAGGTAGAGGTGATATGGTCCTTGACTCTCAAAGCACTTCAGGTAACAACAAATATCTACCCTATTAACATAAACTACTCACAGTTGGCACGGCTATCAGCAATATGCCAAATGTCCACCAGCACCAAAATAAATTGTACTGTAAAACTAAACACTTTTGACACCAATATGTTCCTTATACCGTATACCCGTTATACAGTATGCACATACTGTCACGAATTACTAAGGTGGGTGGAATCAGGCGCAGAGAGCAGGTTTCAGTTAGAGACAGTTTATTCTCCTGCGCACAAAACGACGGTCAACCCAACACACAGGGTGAATAAATATTCTAGCCCAAACACAGGACCAAAATAGTCTGGAGAATAAAACACATGAACACCACCAAATAACAGGAATACAAAAAACAATCCCGCACAAAACAAGGGCGGGACAACCTACTAAATATAAGGACGCTCATTAAACTAAAATACACACAGGTGAAACTAATAAGACAAAACCAACAGACAAACGAAAAAGGGATCGGTAGTGGCTAGTAGGACTGTGACGACAACCGCCGAACACCGCCCGAACAGGCAGGGGAGCCAACTTCGGCGGAAGTCGTGACAGTACCACCCCCCCGACGCACGGCCCCCGCAGCGCGCCGCCACCGGCCTCGAGGACGACCGGGAGGACGAGGTGCCGGGCGATCCGGGTGGAGGTGGTGGAAATCTCTCAGGAGAGAAGGGTCCAAAATGTCCCCCACCGGAACCCAGCATCTCTCCTCCGGACCGGACCCCTCGATGTCCAGAGGGGCGGAGGGACCTCAGGCACCACACCTTCTTGCAGGGGACCAGCCACCACCGGCCTGAGGAGAGACACATGAAACGAGGGGTTAATACGGTAATACCTAGGAAGTTGTAACCTGTAACACACGTCGTTTATTCTCCTCAGGACTTTGAACGGCCCCACACACTGCGGCCCCAGCTTCCGACAGGGCAGGCGGAGGGGCAGGTTTCGGGTCGAGAGCCAGACCCTGTCCGCCTCACTGCGGTGCTGGTCACCGCTCCTCTTCTGCCGTTCTCCCGCTAACCGTAGTGAGTCCTGAACGGCTTTCCAGGTGTCCTTGGAGCGCTGTACCCATTCCTCCACCGCAGGAGCCTCAGTCTGGCTCTGTTGCCATGGGGCCAGGACTGGCTGGTAACCTAACACACACTCAAAAGGGGACAAGTTATTTGAGGAGTGGCGTAGGGAGTTCTGAGCTAGTTCAGCCCAGGGAACATACCTTGCCCACTCACCAGGCCGGTCCCGGCAATAGGACCGCAGAAACCTGCCCACATCCTGGTTTATGCGCTCCACCTGCCCATTACTCTCGGGGTGAAAACCTGAGGTTAAGCTGACCGAGACCCCCAGTCTCTCCATAGACGCCCTCCACACTCTGGACGTGAATTGGGGACCCCGATCAGAAACGATGTCCTCAGGCACCCCATAGTGCCGGAAGACATGGGTAAACAAGGCTTCCGCAGTCTGCAGGGCCGTAGGGAGACCGGGCAACGGGATGAGACGACAGGACTTAGAAAACCGATCCACAACGACCAGGATCGTAGTACTTCCCTGGGACGGGGGAAGGTCGGTAAGAAAGTCCACCAATAAGTGTGTCCACGGCCGTTGTGGAACGGGGAGGGGTTGTAATTTCCCTCTAGGCAGGTGCCGAGGAACCTTGCTCTGAGCACGCACTGAGCAGGAGGAGACATAAAATCTCATGTCTTTAGCCAGCATGGGCCACCAGTATCTCCCTCTCAGACTCTGCACTGTCCTCTCGATGCCAGGATGACCCGAGGAGGGGAGAGTATGAGCCCACCGGATCAGCTTGTCCCGGACCCCCCTCGGCACGTACTGAGTCCCCACTGGACAGTTAGGGGGGACCGGCTCTGACCGTGAGGCCTCCTCTATCTCCGCGTCCACCTCCCATACCACCGGTGCCACTAGACATGACGGTGGAATGATGGGAGTTGGCTCAACGGACCGCTCCTCGGTATCATAGAGGCGGGACAGCGCGTCGGCTTTGGTGGTTTGGGAGCCTGGCCGGTATGAGATGGTAAACCGAAACCTGGTAAAAAACATGGCCCATCTAGCCTGACGTGGATTTAGTCTCCTCGCTGCCCGGATATACTCGAGATTACGATGGTCAGTCCAGATGAGAAAAGGGTGTTTAGCCCCTTCAAGCCAATGTCTCCACTCCTTCAGAGCCTTGACTACAGCTAACAACTCCCGGTCCCCCACGTCATAGTTTCGCTCCACTGGGCTGAGCTTGCTCGAAAAGAAAGCACACGGGCGGAACTTGGGTGGCACGCCCGAGCGCTGGGACAGCACGGCTCCGACCCCAGCCTCGGACGCATCCACCTCCACTATGAACGCTAAAGAGGGGTCCGGATGCGCCAACACGGGCGCATTGGTAAACAGCTCTTTCAAACGACTGAAAGCTCTGCCCGCCTCTGCTGACCAACGCAAGCGCACCGGTCCTCCCTTCAGCAGTGAGGTTATGGGAGCAGCCACCTGACCAAAACCCCGGATAAACCTCCGGTAGTAATTGGCAAACCCTAAAAACCGCTGCACCTCTTTCACCGTGGTCGGAGTCGGCCAATTACGCACGGCTGTAACGCGGTCATCCTCCATCACCACCCCGGAGGTGGAAATACGATACCCCAGGAAGGAAACGGACTGTTTGAAAAACTCACATTTCTCCGCCTTGCAATACAGGTCATGCTCCAGCAGTCGCCCAAGTACCTTACGTACCAGAGACACATGCGCCGCGCGTGTGGCAGAATAGATCAAGATGTCATCGATGTACACTACCACTCCCTGCCCGAGCAGGTCTCGGAGAATCCCATCTACGAAGGATTGGAAGACGGCTGGAGCATTCTTCAACCCGTATGGCATGACGCGGTACTCAGAATGACCAGATGTAGTACTAAATGCGGTTTTACGCGCTCCTCTGGTCCAGTTTTGTGAAGAAGCGCGCCCCGTGAAATGATTCCACCGCCGTAGCGATGAGAGGTAGTGGGTAACTAAACCCCACTGTGATGGAATTTAGACCTCTATAATCAATGCACGGACGCAGACCTCCATCCTTCTTCTTCACAAAAAATAAGCTTGAGGAGACGGGTGATGCGGAGGGCCGAATGTACCCCTGTCCCAGCGATTCAGCAACATATGTTTCCATCGCTACTGTCTCCTCCTGGGACAATGGATACACGTGACTCCTAGGAAGTGCAGCGTTCTCCAGAAGGTTTATCACGCAGTCCTCTCGACGATGGGGTGGTAATTGGGTCGCCCTCTTTTTACTGAAGGCGATAGCCAAATCGGCATATTCAGAGGGAATGTGCACGGTGGAAACTTGGTCTGGACTCTCCACCGTAGTCGCACCAACGGCAACTCCTATACACCTACCCGAACACTCCTCTGACCACCCCTTAAGAGCCCCCTGTCGCCAGTAAATCACCGGCTTGTGTTGAGCTAACCAGGGAACCCCCAACACCACTGGAAATGCAGGTGAATCTATAAGGAACAGATTAATCTGCTCCGTATGATCCCCCTGCGTTACCATGTCCAGCGGCACCGTAGCCTCCCTAATTACCTCTGACCCTAATGGTCGGCTATCTAAGGAGTGCACGGGGAAAGGTAGGTCTAACGATACCAGGGGAATCCCTAGCCTTAACGCAAGCCCACGATCCATGAAATTCCCAGCTGCGCCTGAATCGACTAGCGGCTTATGCTGTAGAGAGGGAAAAAACCCAGGGAAAGAAGTCAACACATACACATGACCGACAGGAAGCTCTGGGTGAGTCTGGTGCTTACTCACCTGGGGTGATCGAGCAGTGCTCAGCCTGCCCTCCCGATTCCCAGACGAGTTCCTCCAGCACCGGTCGGACGTGTGCCCTCGTCGACCACAACTGGTGCAGGAGGACACTCCTCCTCCGGTCCCCCTCGAAGCCGCCCCTCCTAATTCCATAGGGATAGGGGCAGGAGGGCTGGGAAGTGGAAACGACAGGGCCTGATCCGAAAGCCCGCGGGCAGCCAGCAGGTTGTAGAGACGGATAGCCAAGTCAATGAGTTCATCCAGTGTGAATGTGGTATCCCGACATGCCAGCTCCCTGCGTACGTCCTCCCTGAGACTGCATCTGAAATGATCGATCAAGGCCCTGTCGTTCCACCCTGCTCCTGCGGCCAAGGTCCTGAACTCCAGAGCAAAGTCCTGTACGCTCCTCGTCTCCTGACGCAGGTGGAACAGCCGTTCACCCGCCGCCCGACCCTCTGGTGGATGGTCAAACACAGCTCGGAATCGGCGGGTGAACTCTGGGTAATTATCCGAGTCCGGACCATTCCACACTGCGTTGACCCACTCGAGGGCTCGCCCAGTCAAGCAGGAGACGAGGGCGCTCATGCTCTCCTCTCCGGAGGGAGCAGGACGCACGGTAGACAGGTATAGTTCCAGTTGAAGAAGGAAACCCTGGCACCCAGCCGCCGTTCCGTCATACTCCCGTGGGAGCGTCAGCCGAAGAGCCCCGGAGCCAGATGTGGTCGCAGGAACAGGAGGTGCTGAACACGAGGCCACTCCTCTCCCATCGATCCATCCTCTCCATCATCTGGTCCATGGCCGAACCAATCCGGTGAAGCTCGCTGGTGTGATGGAGGACCCTCTCTTCCATCGATGGGAGAGGAGACACGGCTGCTCCTGCTGATTCCATTGCGGGGTGCGAGATTCTGTCACAAATTACTAAGGTGGGTGGAATCAGGCGCAGAGAGCAGGTTTCAGTTATAGACAGTTTATTCTCCGGTGCACAAAACGACGGTCAACCCAACACACAGGGTGAATAAATATTCTAGGCCAAATAAAACACATGAACACCACCAAATAACAGGAATACAAAAAACAATCCCGCACAAAACAAGGGCGAGACAACCTACTAAATATAAGGACGCTCATTAACCTCTTGCTCCTACCTGACACGCAGGCGTCCCATCTAGACATCTGGAAATGCAAAAATGCGCTACGCTAAATGCTAATAGTACTAGTTAAAACTCAAACGTTCATTAAAATACACATGCAGGGTAGTGAATTAAAGCTACACTCGTTGTGAATCCAGGCAACAAGTCAGATTTTTAAAATGCTTTTCGGCGAAAGCATGAGAAGCTATTATCTGATAGCATGCACCAATACGGCGGAAGTCGTGACGCATACCTACATTTAACTTTACTCATAAGATAATATTGCTGTAAATAATTGTAACAACTGCATTTAACATTCTACCTCGGAATGATATATCACTGTGACATAAAATGGAAGGCAAGTTTACTGAGGCTTACAGTACTGTAAATCTAAAATACCTGTCTAGCTATAATTGCACCACGAGCATGTAGAGTAAATGAACATATTTTACTAAGAAACTGTTAGAATACCCTTCTCAAGCTACATATTTTTTTGCAAATTAGCCAATTCTTGACATATATATATGTGTAATGAGTGATGGTCAAAATTATACCATAATCCATGTTAGTACCTTCAATATTTTTGTGTCTTAATCCCAGGATTGTGAGCTGTAACTAAGAATGTAAATAAAGTTTAGGCATTCTATGGTGTCGCTATTTGTGACATGTTAATGTGAAATATTGCAACACATTGCTTCATCTTTAAAATGATGAAACATCAAACACCGGATTTAAAACAAGTATAATTGTGTTGACTGCTTTATTGAAATCAACAATTTAGATCTTACTACAATTTATTCACACACAAAACATTACATTTATTAGCCAAATCTATTGAAATACACACAGATATTCTTAATTCTAGTAAAAATAACCACTATAGATCCAGACAGACCTACAGTGTTATGGTCACTGTATATACATCATTAGCACATATCACCATATTATTTGTAATCTATCTTTAATGATTTTAAGTGAAGGTGTGGTTGTGGGAATGAGTTATCAAGCATTATGAGGGTACCACTCTAAAGGAAGTGTTAATTAGACCCTCTTTCTACTGACCCATCCTCAGTGCAGTGGAGTACCACAGTTTTCGCTGGGCCTCCCGCAAGATCTGAGCAAGCTAACGTCCTACAATTCTACACATTTTGCTATGCGATTATTTTTTGTGAAAACAGCTATCTGCCAACAATTCTACACATTTTGGCATTGGGCAAAGATAAAAATGTGCAGTTTTATAGCTAATCTCATGCTTTTCTATACATTTTGCCATGAGGCTGAGAGAAAATGTTGCTGTTTTACAGCTAATTTCCTGTAATTCAATTTTTTTGTCGTTGCTCTAGAGCCTGTGGGCCCCCACACCTCTCGGGGCTGTGGTAGTGTGTGGTAAGCCAGTGCCTAATGGGTGCCCCCTCTTCACTGTCCACCCAACCAAATGTCTACCTAGAACAACTTGGAGTAGGCACTCAAATATCAGAGTAGTCACATTGCTGCTTGAAAGGAGCATAGCTGAGAGCACTGAGGACTTTGAGCAGTTAGGTCGTTATTACCTCCTCTCTGGCAGAATATTACTACTAAAGTAGAAGTGTTTAGTGTTTAAAACTTCTTCGGGATCAGTTATTACAGTGAAAGAATGCCATGCTATTGTTTGAGTAGGGCGCACAATGTTGAACATGAAAAGTTAAACACATTGGGCAGTATTGGTCCAACTTTTTGAACAGAAATGCAATGGTGCATTGGATCAGTCTAAAATGTTTCACATACGCTGCCATCTAGTAGCCAAAATCTAAATTGCACCTCTGCTGGAATAATACATTATGGCCTTTCTCTTGTATTTCAAAGATGATGGTACCAAAAAAATACAAAAGAACGTTTTTTTTTCTTCTTTGTATTATCTTTTACCAGATATATTGTGTTATATTCTCTTACATTCCTTTCACAGTTCCACAAACCTCAGTGTTGCCTTTCAAATGGTACCAAGAATATGCATATCCTTGCTTCAGGGCCTGAGCTAGAGGCAGTTAGATTTGGGTATGACATTTTAGGCAAAAATTGAAAAAAAGGGATGGATCCTTAAGAGTTTAAATGGTTCTGGAAAATATAGTGATTATGCTATTCTGAATATGAGTTTGTAAGGTCTTGTTATGCAGGTGAGTGAGGACCCAAAAGCGGTTTAACAAAAACAGAGTCCTTTAATGTCAAAACACAGGGAAGACATAGATCCTCTTAAGATGTATAGAATGGCAAAATAGACAACCCGCAGAGAGGGCGACAAATAAATCATAAAGTCCTCTGATAATTACAGAAGAGTCCCCTTCTTAGCAGCAGAGGAGAATAGCAGGGTTAGCGGCGACAGACTGCTGGTCTCTCTGGGTAGGCGCGGGTTGTAGAGGACAGAGGTACCTGATCACACGTAGCATCAGATGAACAGGCAGATTCCGACAGGACGGGACAAGGGTGAAGCAAACGAGACGATAGTTTGGTTCTGGCATGAGAAACTCAAACGAGAATCTGACAAAGACAGAAGCAGGAACAGAGAGAGAAATAGAGACCTAATCAGAGGGAAAAAAGGAACAGGTGGGAAAAGGGTGAACGAGGTAGTTAGAGAAGATGAGGAACAGCTGGGGGAAGGAAAGGAAGAGAAGGTAACCTAATACGACCAGCAGAGGGAGACGGAGTGAAGAGAAAGAACAGGAACAAGACATAATGACAATACATGACAGGTGTAGGGTACTAAATATTGCAACTAATTGCTTTGTGGTTTTACATTTTGTAATGCCCTCTAATGTCAATTACTCAAGTAACTGAATACCTCATTAAGTTTGCTATGGACTTGCACTTACTTTCTTATGTGTCTGACACTGTACTGTACATTTTAATGGGATTCCATATGAAGAGGCACAGCTGATTTTGGTGATGGTGCACAAAATAGTTTTAGTTGGGCATGTGTGTTCTGCAGTTTGAATGTACAGTTCTGGAATCTGTGGTGCTGGATCATAGTCGTGAGGTCATAGCAGTGAGGTTGCAGAGTTACAGCTAATTCTAGATGGAGGAGTCACATAAAAATGCAGCCTAAGGTATAAGAGATGCCATGGCGGGCATTGACTGGTTTTAAAGGCAAATAGCAAAAAGCAATTATGTATTCAGTACAGTTTAGACAATAAATATATGTACACTGCCTTGCAAAAGTATTCATCCCCTTTGGTGTTTTTCCTATTTTGTTGCATTACAAACTGTAATTTAAATGGATTTTTATTTAATGTAATGGACAAACACAAAATAATTGGTGAAGTGAAATTTAAAAAATGACTTGTTTCAAAAAATGCAACCACTTTGCTATGAAGCATCGAATAGCCCCCGTGATATGCAACTTTTCAGGGAAGTTAGGAACAGATCTACACAGGCAGTTAGAAAAGCTAAGGCTAGCTTTTTCAAACAGAAATGTGCATCCTGTAGTACTAACTCAAAAAAGTTCTGGGACACTGTAAAGTCCATGGAGAATAAGAGCACCTCCTCCCAGCTGCCCACTGCTCTGAGGCTAGGAAACATTGTCACCACCGATAAATCCGCTATAATTGAGAATTTCAATAAGCATTTCTCTACGGCCTGCCATGCTTTCGACATGGCTACCCCTACCCCGGTTAACTGCCTGGCACCCTCCACAGCAACCCACCAAAGCCCCCACCATTTCTCCTTTACCCAAATCCAGATAGCCGATGTTCTGAAAGAGCTGCAAAATCTGGACCCCTACAAATCAGCCGGGCTAGACAATCTGGACCCTCTCTTTCTAAAATGATCTGCCAAAATTGTTGCAACCCCTATTACTAGCCTGTTCAACCTCTCTTTCGTATCGTCTGAGATTCCCAAAGATTGGAAAGCCACCGCGGTCATCCCCCTCTTCAAAGGGGGTGACACTCTAGACCCAAACTGCTACAGACCTATATCTATCCTACCCTGTCTTTCTAAGGACTTCGAAAGCCTAGTTAACAAACAGATTACTGACCATTTCGAATCCCACCATACCTTCTCCGCTATGCAATCTGGTTTCAGAGCTGGTCATGGGTGCACCTCAGCCACGCTCAAGGTTCTAAACGACATCATAACCGCCATCGATAAGAGACATTACTGTGCAGCCGTATTCATTGACCCGGCCAAGGCTTTCGACTCTGTCAATCACAGCATTCTTATTGGCAGACTCGACAGCCTTGGTTTCTCAAATGATTGCCTCGCCTGGTTTACCAACTACATCTCTGATAGAGTTCAGTGTTTCAAATCGGAGGGCCTGTTGTCTGAACCTCTGACAGTATCTATGGGTGTGCCACAGGGTTCAGGCCGACTCTCTTTTCTGTATACATCAATGATGTTGCTCTTGCTGCTGGTGATTCTCTGATGCACCTCTACGCAGACGACACCATCCTGTATACTTCTGGCCCCTCCTTGGACACTGTGTTAACTAACCTCCAGACGAGCTTCAATACCATACAACTCTCCTTCCGTGGCCTCCAACTGCTCTTAAACGCATGCTTTTCAATCGATCGCTGCCCACACCTTCTCGCCCGTCCAGCATCACTACTCTGGACGGCTCTGACTTTGAATACGTGGAGAACTACAAATACCTGGGTGTCTGTCTGGTTAGACTGTAAACTCTCCTTCCTCACATTAAGCATCTCCAATCCAAAATTAAATCTATAATCGGCTTCCTATATCACAACAATGCATCCAAACTTTTAGTTTTCTTTTGTTCTACTGTATGTTTTGTTTATTCCATGTGTAACTCTGTGTTGTTGTATGTGTCGAATTGCTACGCTTTATCTTGGCCAGGTCGCAGTTGCTAATGAGAAAATTTTCTCAACTAGCCTACCTGGTTAAATAAAGGTGAAATAAAAATACAAAATAAATAAAAAGCCCATAAATAAGATCTGGTGCAACCAGCTACCTTCATAAGTCACATAATTAGTTAAATAAAGTCCATCTGTGTAATCTAAGTGTCACATGATCTGTCACATGATCTCAGTATATAATGCACCTGTTCTGAAAGGCCCCAGATTCTGCAACACCACTACGCAACGGGCACAACCAAGCTATCGGCACCATAAAGACAAAGAAGCTCTCCAAACAGGTCAGGGACAAAGTTGTGGAGAAGTACAGATCAAAGTTTTTGATATTTTTTTATAACCCATCCCTGAACATCCCACGGAACACCATTAAATCCATAATTCAAAAATGTAAAGAAAATGGCACCACAACAAACCTGCCAAGAGAGAGTCGCCAACCAAAACTCACAGACCATGCAAGGAGGTCATTAATCAGAGAGACAACAAAGAGACAAAGAGACCAAAGACAACCTTGAAGGAGCTGCAAAGCTCCACAGCGGAGATTGGAGTATCTGTCCATAAGACCACTTTAAGCTGTACACTCCACAGAGCTGGGCTTTACAAAAGAGTGTCCAGAAAAAATCCATTGCTTAAAGAGGAAAATAAGAAAGCACGTTTGGTGTTCACCAAAACATATGGAAGAAGGTACTCTGGTCAGATGAGACTAAAATTGCGCTTTTTGGCCATCAAGGAAAATACTATGTCTGGCGCTAACCCAACACCTCTCATCACCCCGAGAACCCTATCCCCACAGTTAAGCATGGTGGTGGCAGCATGAAGGTGTGGGGATGTTTCTCATCAGCAGGTACTGGGAAACTGGTCAGAATTGAAGGAATGATGGATGGCGCTAAATACAGGGAAATCCTTGAGGGAAACCTGTTTCAGTCTTCCAGAGATTTGAGACTGGGATGGAGGTTCACCTTCCAGCAGGACAATGACCCTAGGCATACTGCTAAAGCAGCACTCGAGTGGTTTAATGGGAAACATTTAAATGTCTTGGAAAGGCCTAGTCAAAGCTCAGAACTCAATCCAATTGAGAATATGTGGTATGACAAAGAATGCTGTACACCAGCGGAACCCATCCAACTTGGGGGAGCTTGAGAAGTATTGCTTGAAGAATGGGCAAAAATCCCAGTGGCTAGATGTGCCAAGATTGTAGAGACATACTCCAAGAGACTTGCAGTTGTAATTGCTGTGATGAATAGTTATGCACGCCCAAGTTTTCACTTTTGTTGGTCTTATTTCTTGTTTGTTTCACAATAAAAAAGATGTTGCATCTTCAAAGCATGTTGTGTAAATCAAATGATACAAACCTCCAAAAAAATCAATTTTAATTCCAGGTTGTAAGGCAATAAAATAGGAAAAATGCCAAGGGGGGTGAATACTTTCACATGCCACTGTATATTTGCATGTATATAAAATGTGTGTGTGTGTTCCAAAATTAAACTCTTTCTATGGAAGACAAACTGTTAAGAAAATAACAATGACTTGTGTTGTCTATGTTATTTAATAGAAACAGAAATAAAAGGCAAGATAAATGATTGTACTGGTGTTTGGATACAATGCAGTGTAACAAAAGGAACATAATACACTGTCAAAATGCCATATTTCTTATATTGGTGAAGCTTGTGCCAAATGTACCTTCTGTTGTGTAATTTATGCATGAACTTGGCAGTCCTCCACTTGGCAGTTCAAATACTATACTTAGAGATAGATCAACATTTACATAATGGGTACCTGGAGGAAAATGGGGGAGGGTCATGCTTTTTCAATTTCATTTAAAACTTCTTCAGGCTAGGGTCCTTTTTTCTCAATTTCCGCCTGCCTGACGTGCCCAAAGCAAACTGTCTGTTGCTCAGGCCATGAAGCCAGGGTATGCATATAATTTAAATGTTAAAGTAAAGTAGGATACTATTACACAATAGATATGTTAGGAGAAAATTAAAAGAAAAGCCAACTGGAATTATTTATTTTTTGAGAGCCCTTGCTCTTACCATGGAATGTATAGGGAAATAATTAAATCTAGCTCCCAGCATGCAATTCCTATGGCTTCCACTGGATGTCAGTAGTATTTGTTCAAGGTTTCAGGCTTGTTTCTTTCCAAATGAGTAAGAATTATGAGTTTTAGTGCAAAGACATCTGCTTGGAAATTCATGTGTGCGCGCGCCATGAAGACAATGCTTACCTGCTAATATTGATTTCCTATTAACCTGTTGCTTCTACTCGGGACGCTTGCGTCCCAACTAGAGCTCTGGAAATGCAAATGCAGTACGCTAAATGCTAATAGTATTAGTTAAAACTCAAAAGTTCATTAAAATACACATGCAGGGTATCGAATTAAAGCTACACTCGTTGTGAAAGCATGAGAAGCTATTATCTGATAGCATGCAACACCCCAAAAGACCCACAGGGGACGTAAACAAAATAATTAGCATTTCGGCGTTACACAAACCGCACAATAAAATAGAAAACATTCATTACCTTTCACCATCTTCTTTGTTGGCACTCCTAGATGTCCCATAAACACTATTTGGGTCTTTATTTCGATTAAATCGGTCCATATAAAGCCTAGATATCGTTATATGTAGACTGTGTGAAAAAACATTGTTTCAAAACGTAACGTCATTTTTTAAAATTCAAAAAGTCGACGATAAACTTTCACAAAACACTTCGAAATACGTTTGTAATGCCACTTTAGGTATTAGTAAACGTTAATAAGCGATAAAATTCATCAGGAGGCGATGTAAAGATCATTAGCTGTCCGTCTGGAAAAATGTCCAGCTAGAAACTCAACTAAAATATCCGGTCCTAGACCTAAGGAAATACGGTGCCCTGCATGTGTTTGACCAAGAAAAAACTCGAAGGGAAATGACAAGACTCTAGACACCGTGTGGAAGCTGTAGGTACTGCAACCTCAGTCAATTAATTGTGGTTCACCTTTATCAATGGGTTCAAGTAGCGCATGGATATATTTTCCCATTTTCAGTGATCAGTTTTTCCTGTGCTTTTCGATGTAAATGCCGTTCTGGTAAAGCCACAGCAGTGATTTAACCAGTTTTTTAAACGTCTGAGTGTTTTCTATCCACACAGACTAAGCAAATGCATATACTATATTCCTGGCATGAGTAGCAGGGCGCTGAAATGTTGCGCGATTTTTAACAGAATGTTCAAAAAAGTAGAGGGTCGACTTAAGAGGTTAAACATACATCTTTCCGTATAAAATATTATAGTTAGATAAAATTGTTATTTAGCCCAAAAGTCTGTTTAATTAAGGGGGAGGGATTAGTGCTTTTTAAAATCTAGTCCAGGGGAGGGTCATGTCATTTTTAATTGATGAAATGTCAATATTTCTCAGTGTTTTAGAATGAGTTGCTTATTAGGCTATATATCGATGTGTGCCTGATGCCGCCCCTCATCTCTGATTCTCGGCTGGGCGCGCAATATCAAATGCGCCTATAGTCTATTTAGTGTAGTCTCAATCAAATGATCCATAGCCTATAGGCTATGAAGTGCATGTTCGGAGAAGAACAGAACAAAGCTACATTTCTAAGATAGCTGCTGGGATGGTGTAAATTAATCTAGGCTGCATTACACACTGCAATGGATATTCCAACCCCTCACTAGAAAATAGTTGAATTCTGGATGCACTGTTTGACGTGACTGCAAACTTGCCGTAGTTGGCTAGCTAGCAAGCAATGTATGGCAATAGAACATTTAGAACAAACAACTGGATCGCATCCATAGACAAAGAACAAAAATACTTAATAACAGGGTCTCTGGCAACCGGACCGATAGAACGAACGACCAGCCGGCTTGGGTAGCAACTCCAGATTTGTGTCGGGACTACATCTTGCGAAAGGATGAAATATTATGAATCAATTATCAAAATAACGTTATTTTTTATTTTTTTATTTTACCCCTTTTTCCCCCAACTTCGTGGTATCCAATTGTTAGTAATTACTATCTTGTCTCATTGCTACCACTCCCGTACATGCTTGGGAGAGACGAAGGTCGAAAGCCATACGTCCTCCGAAACACAACCCAACCAAGCCGCACTGCTTCTTAACACAGCTCGCATCCAACCCGGAAGCCAGCCACACCAATGTGTCGGTGGAAACACCGTGCACCTGGCGACCTTGGTTAGTGCGCACTGAGCCCGGCCCACCACAGGAGTCGCTGGTGAGCGATGAGACAAGGATATCTCTACCGGCCAAATCCCCCCTAACCCGGACGACGCTAGGCCAATTGTGCGTCGCCCCACGGACCTCCCGGTCGCGGCCGGCTGCGACAGAGCCTGGGCGCAAACCCAGAGTCTCTAGTGGCACAGCTAGCGCTGCGATGCAGTGCCCTAGACCACTGTGCCACCCGGGAGGCCCAAAATAACGTTAAAAAAAAAATGAAAACACGTATATATTGTTTGAATATGTGGTAACCCATTGTATAAAAGTTATAATGCCCTCGAAGTCGGTGTTTGGAGGATATATCGGCACAGTTTTACCGGCCCCCAACTGTCTCTGGCATAATAACAACCGTGCAAATATATCCTTCAATGCTCTAATGCTTCTCGGGCATTATCACATAAGAAAACCAGAGATCTTTGTCAATCTTCCCTCTGAGGTGAAATATACACGTTTACATGCACACTATTACAATACTTTGCTGTGTTAGGACAGTGTGTGAATATTTCCTACCAAATGGATAAGTTAAACATTAAATCAAAATCACAGAAAGCAAGGGGTACTTAATATCACATTTAGCAGTGAACAGGACATGTTAAATGTAGTCATGAAAGTCAGTTGAATACACTCTGTCATACTTTGATACAGCCTAGTATCCCATATATGACACATTTCCAATTCACACATATGCGTAATAATACATACTTGTGTGAAGTAGGACAAATATGAGCACCCACCAAATTATTATTCTACTTTATTTAAAGTGTTGTTTATTCATGACTGCATGTCGGTTGTCCGGGCAGGGCTGCAGCTGCCCATAGTAAGTGTTGCAGACTGGTGGCTCTTGAGAAGAGCATGTACTGGCTTTGTTTGGTGAGAGCACATGGCTAAAATTGAGTTATTATGATTGTTGCTTGATGATTGTGTCCCTTCTTGTGCCCCTTTTTTGTTTGGTTTGTGTTGGTTTGTTATATTAAATAGCATGGTTTTTAAAGCTCAAAGTATATGGACCCGAGATAGGACAATCGGGCTGACCTACTCCTGGCCTACTCTCCGTAGGGTAGAGTAGACCATGAGGCTATAAACAAATACCTTAACTTCTTATATTGAACTTAAACTCTACAAAATAACCGATAGCGGAGCCGCAAAAGCACTTCTGTGCAAGCTTGTTTATTTACCAAAAGCACTACAGAAATATTATTCAATTCAATTATTGGGCCAACTAGCTAGTGGTGCCCATCAAAGTATCAATGGAAAGTCAGCCCTTGAACTGATAGAGGCTCATTTTGTAGGGGAAGCCCCTACCATCAGAACATTCCAAACTCATGTTAATTAACCAAACTATTACACACATTACAGCATACATTTTCCACTCAGATAATCATGTCATGAATTATCCATGACTTAATATAACACATTTACATAACACCACGTGTCTTCCAACACATCCATTGACATGAACACAATTCGGGACAGGCTCGGGTCCTTATTCCAGCATACCTGGTAGCTACAGAGATAGAGAGAGAAGAACAGAAATGAACAAATAGAGCGCATAATGAATATTAATTCGGAGGGCAGAAATTATTAAATATTAAAGCATTAGACCTCTCACTAAAGGGTTCAGTCATACAAAAGTTATACTTAAATCTGAACTGGTTCTCTAGCAGATTAGGAGGAATGTATCACCCCTTGTTTAACCTCTAGTGACAAGCAATCTCGTATCCGGGAGCGTAATCATAGCCTCAAACGCATTACCATAACGCAACGTTTCCTATTCATGAAAATCGCAAATGAAATGAAATAAATATATTCAAACACAAGCTTAGCCTTTTGTTAACAACACTGTCATCTCAGATTTTCAAAATATGCTTTTCAACCAAAGCTACACAAGCATTTGTGTAAGAGTATTGATAGCCTAGCATAGCATTAAGCCTAGCATTCAGCAGGCAACATTTTCACAAAAACAAGAAAAGCATTCAAATAAAATCATTTACCTTTGAAGAACTTCGGATGATTTCAATGACGAGATTCTCAGTTAGATAGCAAATGTTCATTTTTTCCCAAAATATTATTTGTGTTGGCAAAATAGCTCCGTTTTGTTCATCACGTTTGGCTAAGAAAAAGACCGGAAAATGCAGTCACTACAACGCCAAACTCTTTTCCAAATTAGATCCATAATATCGACAGAAACATGGCAAACGTTGTTTAGAATCAATCCTCAAGGTGTTTTTCACATATCTATTCGATAATATATCAGTCGTGACAGTTGGTTTCTCATCAGAAGCGAACAGACAAATACTGCAGCTGGAGATTACGCAATAATTGCAACGGAGGACACCAAGCGACCACCTGGTAGATGTAGTCTCTTATGGTCAATCTTCCAATGATATGCCTACAAATACGTCACAATGCTGTTGACACCTTGGGGAAGCGACAGAAAGCCTAAGCTCATTCGTGGCCCATTCACAGCCATATAAGGAGTCATTGGCATGAGGCGGTTTTAAAAAATGCGGCACTTCCTGATTGGATTTTTATCTGGGTTTCGCCTGTAACATCAGTTCTGTAGCACTCACAGACAATATCTTTGCAGTTTTGGAACGTCAGAGTGTTTTCTTTCCAAAGCTGTCAATTATATGCATAGTCGAGCATCTTTTCGTGACAAAATATCTTGTTTAAAACGGGAACGTTTTTCATCCAAAAATTAAAATAGCGCCCCCTATATACAAGAAGTTAAGAATGCCATTTTAACCTTTTTTCAGATTACAAACTCTCACTTTTGGTTATTTGAAAATGAAATCATCTCTAAAATAAAGACAGAACGTTGGTTGCAATTTCAGTTTAATCCACCAGAAAGGAAAGAACAAATAATACAACACATTATGGTTAAACTCAAATATACTAATTGATTACAAAATAAAATAAAAGTAGCATCTTTCTAAATTATATCATAAATAGTACTGGTGGAATTGTGTTACACATGCAGCAAAACAAAAATATATGGAAATGTCTGCTCTATGTCGTGGTAATTTCCTGTATTACTGAACATTGAGAGAGCAAACCACAAGTCAAGAGTCCTTAATTATAATTATAATCTTTAATTATATGAGCTTCACCATAGCCCTGTGACTCTCAGATCAATTCAATGTCTATAAATGAATTCTCTGAGGGTACTTACAAAACAGTTCTTAGTATCATTTATAGCCAAGACACACCCATCTCAACTCACATGACGAAACACAGATCTCAGGAGCATTACAAAGGAAGACTTTACTTGAAAGAGGAGTATCCCATAGCTAGATAGCATTAACTATAAATTATCGTTCAGTTTGCTCTCTTAGACGAGATTCTAATTTTGTTCTTGGTACCACTTAGGACCAAAACATTTCCTCATCCAATGGCATATATCAATTGTCAATTCTAGATACTCCCATCTCAAATACATTCCTTCCTGGACAAACTCACCGAGACAGTGAGCCTCTTAGGTCATATACTAGATCAAGATAAGGGCAACCTCAGAGGGGACATACAATAGTTACAGATACATTGACATATGAAGACAAGCCTGACCTCTCTGGGCCCCTAGTGACTAAGCCCTAGCAGAGAAGAGATAACTGCAAACTGCCAACAGTATTATCCAAAAGAAGACATTCTAATGACATATCTCACATAAGCAGTATTATGTAAATAAAACATCTGTTACCTAACTAATTCTGATTCATCCCCAACATCTATCCAAAAATACAACCAACTGTTTCCAGCATTACCGCAAAAATGGAAGAGGCAAGAGGCAGGGGGGGAGAGTAAGGAACTTGTCTGCATTAAAGACAACAATTGCTTAAAGAAAATGGTGATAAAAAAGTATACCAGTTTAATTTAAGGACCAAAAAATGGAAACCTGTGCCATGTAGATTGCAAAATAGTTGGGAAGAGATTTTCACTTTACCGATTCCATGGCACATGAT
Organism: Oncorhynchus nerka; assembly: GCF_034236695.1. NCBI lineage: Eukaryota > Metazoa > Chordata > Actinopteri > Salmoniformes > Salmonidae > Oncorhynchus > Oncorhynchus nerka. Next base: position 44,385,275 of record NC_088397.1, read on the forward strand.
TTATGAGCTGATACACAAAATAATGCCGTAGTCAAAACTTTCTCCAAAGGAAATTATTATACAAAATTCTGGCAAACAATAGGATGCTATATACAGTCCATTCGGGAAAGTATTCAGGGCCCTTGACCTTTTTCACATTTTGTTACGTTAATCTTATTCTAAAATCAATCTACACACAATACCCCATAACGACTAAGCAAAAAACGGTTTATACAATTATTATAACACATTTATATAAGTATTCAGACCCTTTACTCAGTACTTTGTTGAAGCACCTTTGGCAGCGATTATAGCCTCGAGTCTTCTTGGGTATGACGCTACAAGCTTGGCACACCTGTATTTGGGGAGTTTCTCCCATCCCATTTTCAGGTCTCTCCAGAGATGTTTGATCAGGTTCAAGTCGGGGCTCTGGCTGGGCCACTCAATGACATTTAGAAATTTGTCCAGAAGCCACTCCTGCGTTGTCTTGGCTGTGTGCTTAGGGTCGTTGTCCTGTTGGATTGCTCAGGGTGGCCAGCTCTAAGAAGAGTTTTGGTGGTTACAGACCTCTTCCATTTAAGAATGTTGGACGCCACTGTCAAATGTCAAATGTCAAATATATTTTGATGTGTGTGAGAACTGTTTTAGTTACTACATGATTCCATATGTGTAATTTGATTGTTTTGATGTCTTTACTGATGTCCACCCTCGAAGACGGCTTTTCAAAACATGGGCGTTACTAGTTTTCTACAGATTCACAGGAGCTATGTTACCGTGCACTGTCTGTCTGAGATGGCTAAATAACTGCAATGCCTCCTTCTAATGATTCCTCTTTCCAAGAAGAGCTGGATGACTTTTACTTTTACATAGGGACATACAACCCTATTAATATGAGCCAGAATACACTGAAGAAGAGTTGAGACAGCAAGAACAACAATTGCGAGAACAACAATTGCGAGACCAGCAAGCAGTGGCCACTGCAGCCGCCCTCCTAATCCTGGGGATCCACGGTCAGACTCTGACTGGTGGTGACTATGCAGGTGCTGTCCAGCCATGCCGACAGAAGAGGAATGTCTGTGCTGCAACAGATTTGATTGCTGACAGTTCTTACTGGAGAGGGTCACTGAGGTTCCATGTATTGTGTGTGCGTGACAGACCAAAGTTCCGATGCACCTATGGATACAAGGGGGCTGGGGATGTTCTTCAGAACCTCCAAGATCAACTGGTAGCGGCAGCCTGGAGATCAGCTGGACCAGGAGAGCAAATTACAAAAAGTTATTTTGCTGTCGGTAGCTATCACTATAAGCTCTCTTTTTACACGAGGCAGTGTTGTTCAGTACAGTATAATTTGATCATCATAACAAGAAACTTGTACTACCACCACTAATACTGTTTTGTCATTCTCTCACAGACAATACCGCTTGCTGGCATGCATATTCTTTTTGGAGTTTCTTCTACGTGGGGAGAAGCTAGGCAGAGGATGCAGAATCCCCCTTGCCTGGGTGTGTTGGGCACATTAGAGCAATTTCTCTCTCACACGATCAACAATGTGTTGGATACAAAGAAAATTGATGACTCTCGAGTGGCACAGCGGTCTAAGGCACTGTATCTCAGTGCTAGAGGTGTCACTACAGACCCTGTTTCAATCATTTAGTCACTTGTCAGTACCCTTATAAAAATATAATATAAAACACCACTACATACATATGTACAAGAGCTACCAATATCTATACCACAATGCAGTTGTGAGCAATGTTCCCTCCCCCAAAAATTCAGCCCTGAAAAAATGTCAGGTGCAAACTTGAATGTTGTGAAAATTCTTTGTAACTTCTGCCACATTTACTGTGAACACTGAGGCTGTACCCGCTTTAAGTTAGTTATAAAAGTGGCCAAGGAGGCTACTGTGGCTGTTTGATCATAATGTAGGCCTACCAGAGTGGCCTACCATCAAAACAAATGGAGAAAATGCATCCCATAACATCCCATAAGATTTTAACATGTATATAGCTGCTCTATCATCAGCCTACAGTAGCAGCCAATGTGTGGTGTTCAATGCAGGCCTACATTCTGTGAAACTTTAAAAATATATATATGCAGGGCTGATTGGAGATAGAAATATACAACATGCCATAAAAAGGCATGGGGACGAAGCCAAAATTAAACCTGCATCCAAAAACACAGGTGTAACCCAAACAAAAGAAAGGTAAATACACGGGACGAGACCCGGAATATACTACACGGGATCCATAATAACGAGTACGCAATACACGCAGCACGAAAGCCGAAACAACAATGGTACTCACATGTACTCACAAGACCAATGGATATGGGAACAATAACTGACCAAGACAATGGTGAACAGAGAGCACATATATACAATCAGGGGAACTTGGAATCAGGTGTGAATAATGAGACAGTTCAGTGACGCCTAGAGGCCGGTGAACTGCTGCACTGAATGAGCAAGAGGACACGCTGAATGACACCGGCCTCAAGGACGACAGGGTCCCGGTGCATGTCAGTCAGGGCACCGATGGTGAAAATCCCTGGTCAGCGAATGGTCCAGGATGTCCACCGCAGGAACTGCACTGCTCCTCTGGGCCGTACCGATCCCCTGACGCGCTTCACCAGCAGCCTCGAGGACGACCACAGGAATGCGGTGTGGGTTGGGCAAGGCCAGTTGCAGCTGCCGAAGTTGCTAGGACAGACCAGTTGCAGCAGCGTCAGACGGTCCAGTTGTAGCTCCGAAGTTGCGGAGGCATTAGACTGGCCAGTTGCAGCTGTCGAAATTGCGGTGTCATCAGACAGGCCATTCCCGCTGTCTCCATTTAGGGTCAGGCCATTCCCGCTGTCTCCATTTAGGGTTGGTTATTCTGTCACGTTGCGTAAATGATTGGAGACAGGCGCAGGAATTTGTAAAATAGGGGGGGGGGGGTTTAATACTCCACCCAAATACTCCCAAAACGAAGCCCAAAACAAACACCTATACAAAAACACAGGGATGTAACCCAAACAAAACCCGTAATAACAAGTGCACAACAATGCACAGGACGAGACCCATAATAACCAGTACACAATACACGCAGCATGAATGCCGAAACAACAAAGCACAGGTACTCACAAGACCAACGGACATGGTAACAATAATCGACAAGACAATGGTGAACAGAGGGCACATATATACAATTGCTAATCAGGGGAATTGGAATCAGGTGTGCGTAATAAGACACTTCAGTGAGGCCTAGTGGCGGTGACGTAGACCTCTGGAACTGGCAGGAGTACGGGGGAATCTGTGACAAGGGCTTCACATGAACCTGTTTATCCACTTGTCCTTCAGACAAGGAGGTGGCTGAAAATATGAAACCACTTTCCATTATTCCCATACCATTATTACAGAGAATCAGACAAATTATGCTACCCTCTGCCTATTGGCTACAACACAAAAAACAACACTGCCCCTGTAAGGTAGAAAAAAATGCTCTTTACCTGACTCGCCTTTCAAAGATGAAATGCAAACGTATTGTGCTCTTTTAGGAAGCAACCACTCCCCCACTGCTGACTAGAAAAGAGCTATAACTGGGCTAATAACCCACTTACTAGCAAAGAATATGAACAAATGTGCACGGTGTCTACATGCAGCTCTCACTTTGATCTCATAACAAGCGCATCTACTCCCTACCACTCATGCTGTAAACACAGTCTGATTGGTTATGGTCTGTAGAGTAGGGACTGAGTCATGCCTGTCAATGCAATTAGAATCCTACTCCATTGCGTTCTGCCTACAAGAAAATATCTTGCATATCTGGTTTAGCATTCTAAGTCTTCCATTGTTCATTTTGTTTCGGTATGTTGCATTGAAAGTGGCTAATATTGGTTGGCAATTGCCACAATAGAGGGAAACGCCGACAGCGTTAACTAAAGGAGAAAACTAGAAAGTTGAGTGAAGTTCAATCTCGTGATATTTCTTCTGTGTGGCAGTCCTGGGGGACCTGCACTTGCACAGTTTAGATGCACAGCTTAGAGGGAACATTGGTTGTGAATATACTAGGCATTCTATATTCTACTACAACATCCGTTTAACTGAATATGGATCTTGTGTTGGCTGAATGTTCCAGGCAGGGTCCTGGATATTCTTCAGCTGGTGAACCTCATCTTGTGTTGGGCAATGGCAGCTGGTTTAGCAGGCATTGGCACTGTAGCGATGTTGGCAGGGATGTTGGGTTTGGGAAGCTGTGCTCCACAGCCAGATGGACAAGCCTCTCCCTAAAGCGGTCGGTTCTAGGCTGGTACACTTTCTTCACCACCCACTGCTTTGACCTCATGCAGAAGATTTGTTTGTACCTCAAGTCTCCTGGAAAGACATGAAGACTGATCATGAGGATGTGTAACCATACAAGAAACGATATAAATCTGTAAACAAAAAAAAGGGTACTGTAAACTGTTATGTGTTTTGCTACGCTCTTAGTCAATAATGTGGCATTAAGATGGGCTGTTAGCAAATGTGTGAAAAGTTTAAGGGGCGCTTGACTTGTGGACAGTCTAGTCGTGTATTGTTTTGTATGAGCACTGACAGCGCTGTTGAGTAGACCAGCACTGCCAACAACAGAGTGACTAGGCTAGAAGAGCATATTAACAGCCCCTCTCCCCATTCGTGAGAGATCCGTTGTCAAGCATTTGTCCAACACATTTGCCCAGGGGTCTAGAAACACAACTGAGTCCATGGACAGCCACTTCTTCTTGACAAGGTCATCATCCGATAGGTCAGGGTGTTGACAGTGGACTTCCTCCCCCTCCTCTTTCCAGCTGTGTGCGTCACAGATGTGCATGAAAGTTACAGAGGCATAAATATTATACCCCCCCATAAAAAAAAATCCTAACCTCCCTTGTTATTGTAGTGGTGATAAGTTAACATGCCTTGCTTCACTTGTCAACATTCAACGACCAGGCAATCTCATCAGTTGACACTTCAGATCCGTTTAGAAATCGTCTGGATGAAAGTGCTCGCTACAAACACGGACATTTGGATATTTCTCATCTTAGGCAGTATTCGTTATTGTTGCCAGCCACTGTTGGCCTTGAGGAATATCTCCGGCAGGTAACCGATGAAATGTTACCTCAGCCTGCTTGTAGTTCACACATCCATGTACTGAACACCACACCATGACTAATCTTTACAGTTGTTGTCGAAGAAAAATGAAACAGTTATTTGTTATCTGATGTTCTATGAACGAGTGGCTGGTCCAGTGAGTGATGTTAGCTATCTGTTGACCCCTATTCTCAACTGGATCCACCTCGACAGGGGTGGTACGACATCCCGAAATCGCTTTGAATTAGCTTACTAAAACGTGCCAGTGCATCTTCATCACATTCACTCTGTAATACAATACCGTTATGAGTTCATGTGAAACACCACGTGGAAACACCATTTGGAATATCTGCAAGATGGAGGAGCTACAAGACAAAACTGCGTCACTGATCCAATAAACACTTTTTAATATAATTTAATATAATAAGTTATCAAGTAAGCACTTGTGTGACTATTATATAACATAGTACAAAACAAACACCACATGAATAATACTGTAAGTATACACAGAAAAATAGACATAAATTATCAGGAAATTGGTATAATGACAAAGAGGAGTCTTTTTTTCCATCAACAGTAGCAGCACATTTCAAAACAGCCTGCGTCCATTATGCAATGGTGGTAAACTACTTATGCTTCCAGTGGTGGCAGTTGGCCCACGTACTGGTGGGCTATAATTTTGTTATAAAGCATGGTTCCTATTTCTCACTGAAACAGAAATTGTTCCTTTTATAAATATATGCAGCCTTATCAGAGAAACAGGTGAAGATTAGTGGGAGAGCACACAGCATGGCATAGCCTGGATCTATTGACAATTACTTTGCTCTGCAGAAGGTTGCATATACTAATATTAATACGCATGTGTAACCAATGTGAAATGGCTAGCTAGTTAGCCGGGTACGCACTAATAGCGTTTCAAGCGGTGACGTCACTTGGTCTTAGACCTTGAAGTAGTTGTTCAGGCCTTTGTGGAGCGATGGGTAATGATGCTTCAAGGGTGGCTGTTGTCAATGTGTGCAGTGTCCCTGGTTTGAGCCCAGGTAGGGGCAAGGAGAGAGAAGAAAGCTATACTGTTACACATGTGTAAATTGGAAATGTGTTTTTTGCATTCCCCAACTCTCCCTTAAACACCCTAGGAGAGTTTTTATTTTTTATTTTTTATCTTTATTTAACTAGGCAAGTCAGTTAAGAACAGATTCTTATTTTCAATGATGGCCTTGGAACAGTGGGTTAACTGCCTTGTTCAGGGGCAGAACGACAGATTTTGTACCTTGTCAGCTCGGATTCAATCTTGCAACCGTTCGGTTACTAGTCCAACGCTCTAACCACTAGTGCCCCCCCAGAGTGGGGTCACAGCCAGGGTCTGCCATTATCAACCGCGACCCTGGGTTGAACTCTCCCTTTAATCCTGTAGACTCTTGTTGACAAGTTATAAATATAATCAGCAGAGAGCTTGATCTTATTTAGGTATGCACCCCATAAACCATCTACAAATACCTCGATATCTACAGTATAGTGCCCCCTGTGCCTCTGTTGCTACCCACCCCCTCACAATATCCTCCCACGGTTTGGTTCAGTAGAGGGCTCAATCAAAACATGTCAGCATCGTATTCCTGGGATAGACATCCATCCAGGCCAACAGATAGACACGTGTTGCATGCTGCCTCTTACTGACTGGGTAGAATAACGGCACCATGGAATGAAGGTTTCTCCTCCCGTTGTTAGCCACTGCTTGGTACTGTATTATCTGAGAGGGGCAGGAATGTACCTGATGATGAAATCTTAGACAACCTTAAATGTTTTACTATTTTTATATGAGATTAGAAATAGTGTAAACTAACACTAAACCCAAGTTTCCAGTGTCACCTGCTGGTCATTTGCTGAAGAGGAGAGAATGTCAAATCACATTTTTATTGTTAAAATACAATTAAATTTTATATAACTTTACCTTGAAATGCTAGCTTATGTGCCCTTACCAACGATGCAGAATTAAAAAATAATAATACAAATAAAATAATAACACAAGAATAGAGCTATATACAAGGAGTACCAGATCAATGTGCAGAGGTACGAGGTAGATACAGTGCCCTCCGGAATAGATTTTTTTAATATAAAAAATATATATATATTTAATATTTATTTAACTAGGCAAGTCAGTTAAGAACACATTGTGTAGTGGCTTTGCCGGCATGCATCTAAAAAAAATGGGGGGAGTTTTCCCCACCAACATTTACATGCTAAAATTGCCACTGGTGGGAGGACAGATTGGGCCCTTCATGACCAGGGTTTTAGATTATGGGCTTCCAAAAATGTTCCTTATAAACTATTTTTTCTGATGATTACTCAGTGTTTTGAATGATTTATATTCAGTTACAGTTGTCAAGTTATATGTAGAAATATGGATTGATACAATATAAAATTTAAAAAAGTTGGTGTCAGATTGACTAAGCATCTGCAGGGAAACTAAGTTTGCAGTGGTTATAATGAAGAAGAGGTAACCAATAAAGCTGAAATCCGCTAAGGGGGAAACAGTGCCACTGTTCGCCCGAGCACCTTTGTTATTGTTTTTGTTTTGTTGCTGAAATGGAGGAGAGGAGCATCCAGCAGTGTGGTAAAAAAAAGTTGCAGTACATATTCTGTTGTTCTATCACGTGTGCAATGATGTCTGAGGGACAAAAAAACTATGTTCATTGTTTGTTGATATCATATTCCAAACGGACTTGTTAGTTTCACCAATTACAGATTTCAGCTCAATAATGGAAGAACTTACAGTAACATAAATGTTTAGAGATTGATGATACATTGGTTTAAAGTGATAATAATGATAATGTCATTGTTACGATTAATGAGTGAAGAGGTGTGGAGTCAGGCGCAGAGAGCAAAAGGATGTGGGAAAAACACACTTTAATGTCCAGGAAAAATAACATGAACAAAAGTAGGAAACAAATGATCAGAAATAATAACGGACAGCGCGAAACCCGAAAATGCAAACAAAATCACTCTAACACAAAACAGACGAACAAGCCCGCACGAAACAGAAGCGGGCTGAACAAACTTATATAACCCAACCCTAACAACCAAACAAGAAACAGCCAATCAGACAAAACCAAACGAACACAGAACAAAGGATCGGTGATAGCTAGTAGACCGGTGACGACGACCGCCGGGCGCCACCCGAACAAGAAGGGGAGTCACCTTCGGTAATATTCGTGACAGTCATGTTGTTTGCTTAAAGTTGCTCTGAAAATAACACATGTAAGCTTTACATACACTATAGGTGCGATCTGTTGGTAGATCTGGCATGCGATTTAGGGCTGTATTCTGACCTGATAGACATACTGGTGTATCAGCCATTGCTTTAACAAGACCTTCCTGGGATTAGTGAAGTTCTACTACAACTACTTCTACACTAATATTGAGTCTGAATATGGCCTTCAATCACTTACATTGGAAATGTACAATATTGAATGATATTGATGGATGTAATAATAATTGTATCCTGCTTGTATCATTATGCTACACTTGGTCAACCACTAATGTACATCTCAAGTGTTTTGAGCAGTGAGTGATACCAATTTTATCAAATAATTTCACCATTTTCTAATTATATATTTTTTTGTGTGTGATTAGGAATTCAGATCGACAGTCCCTGGGGTTATGATCACACAGTATGTGGAGGAAATACCAGAGGGAAAGAGCCACCCAGACTCCCTCTAGCCATTGTTTTGACTATTCAGGTGGGTAAGAAACATTTTATCATGTAGAGCACTGTTTTCCAATTATTTCTGCTAGAATGAATATTGTGTTCAACTATTGCCTTTTAAAGAAAGACATACAAATGGACTGTAAAGTTTAGAGCATGTACCACAGGCTTCTGACCATGACATGTAACAGTGGTCATGAGACATGCGATGCATGGTGAAGGTTACGAAATGCAATCCTTACAGATTACAGGCTTATATCACCTTCCACATTTGCCATAGAAATGAAATGTAGACGGTACAACATGTATGATAACTTTCGATGCCCTACACATACCAAATACATATTTCACCTGGGGGAAAAAAGTACTTTCAGTTAAAGGGAAGAAAACATGCACACAAACTGGGGACACACTCTTTACTGGAGGCAGAAACCCTACCTGTTCAAAGACTATCTTAAATAAAGACATCTCAGTCGAACCCCTGATAATGTCTTCATTGAGGAAAAATGTTCTTTCTAACGACTGTGATACAGTGCCTTCAGAAGGTATTCACACCCCTTGACTTTTTCCATGTTTTCTTGTGTTACAGCCTACATTTTAAATGGATTCAATTATGATTTTCTGTCAATGGCCTGCACAAAATACCCCATGTCACAGTGGAATTATGTTTTTATTTTTTTTTACAAATTCTGAAAAATGAAAAGCTGAAATGTCTTGAGTCATTAAGTATAGAACCATTTTGTATTGGAAAGACTAAAAAAGTTCACCAGTAAAACTGTGCTTAACAAATCATTTAATAAGTTGCATGGACTCAGGGAGGTTTTCTAATGCCTCGCAAAGAAGGGCACCTATCAGTAGAATATCATTGAATATCCCTTTGAGCATGGTGAAGTTATTAATTACACTTTGGATGGCGTATCAATACACCCAGTTGCTATAAATATACAGGTTGTCACGTTCTGACCATCGTTTGTGTGTGTTTTCCTTGTTTTAGTGTTGGTCAGGACGTGAGCTGGGTGGGCATTCTATGTTGTGTCTCTGGTTTGTCTATTTCTATGTTTGGCCTGATATGGTTCTCAATCAGAGGCAGGTGTTAGTCATTGTCTCTGATTGGGAACCATATTTAGGTAGCCTGTTTTGTGTTGGGTTTTGTGGGTGATTGTTCCTGTCTTTGTGTTTGCACCAGATGGGACTGTTTTAGGTTTTCTCACGTTTGTTGTTTTTGTTAGTTATCTCATGTGTAGTTTCTTTATAAATTAAAGAACATGAATAACCACCACGCTGCATTTTGGTCCGCCTCTCTTTCCCCAGAAGAAAACCATTACACAGGTGTCCTTCCTAACTCAGTTGCTGGAGAGGAAAGATCCCACTCAGTGATTTCATCATGAGGTCAATGGTAACTTTAAAACAGTTAGAGTTTAATGACTGTGATAAGAGAAATCTGAGGATGGATCAACAACATTGTAGTTACTCCATAATAGTAACCTAATTGACCGAGTGAAGAGAAGGAAGCCTGTACAGAATACAAATATTACAAAGCATGTGTCGTGTTTGCCAGCGGCGGTTGTAGCTTGTATGGCTCCCTTGGCGAACCCCCCTTCAGCCCCCACGTCGTCTGGTCGTCCAGACTGGAAGATCTGCCCAGTAACTTAGGCAGATGTTAACAACGCACACACCACACACTTACGAAATATATAATTACATTTCTTCCCAAATGAGCGGCGTTGTGGCACTAAGTGATGGTTGTATGGTTAATTAACCTCTTGAAACTACCCCTCACAACTGCAGACCACCGACCTCCACATCTGGTTTCTTCACCTGCAGGAATTTATGAGACCAGTCACGTGGACAGCTGTGGGTTTGCGAAACTGAAGAATATGTTCACAAACATGAAAGCTCACATGTTCAGAATGCATTTTTAGATAATATATCTATGTTTTTTACTTTCAAATGCCTCTCTTGTGAAGGAGTGACATGCGACATATGCCTAGCTTCTTGGAATGGGTCACATCAAAGCTGGGACCCGAGAGACCAAAAAAGAGCTTCTATCTCAAGGCCATCAGACTGTTAAATAGCCATCACTAGCACGTTAGATGCTGCTGCCTTAATACATAGACTTGAAATCACTGGCCACTAAAAGGAACACTAGTCACTTTAATCATGTTTACATATTTTGCATTGGTCATCTCACATGTATATACTGTATTCTATTCTGTTCTACTCTATCTTAGTCTATGCCGCTCTGACATTGCTCGTCAATATATTTGTATTTTCTTAATTCCATACCTTTAATTAAATGTGTATTTATTAAGTCTGTTGTATAACTATTAGATATTACTAGTTAAATATTACTACACTGTTGGAAACACAAGCATTTCGCTACACCCGCAATAACATCACCAATACAATCTGATTTGACATCTACAGCGATACCTTTCACGAACTCTACTGTCATTATCATTAACCGTTATACCATTAATACTTATATCAACAGTCAGCAAAGTTTTTTCTCAGATGATTGTTTCTCTCGGAGTCAGATGGTAACAGTTAGAATTGGAATTAATCATGAATCTCTCAGGCTGTGGCCACACCTCACCAAGATCTGATCCCGTGAGTCTATTAGTCAGTCTCCCTACTTATAGTGTCATGAAGGCGGCCCGGTCACTGCATTGAGTTTATCATATTAGAGCAAGGGTTACCTTCCAGCGAGACATCAGAGATTTTAACGTTCTCTGTTTCACGGAAACATGGCTCTCTCGGGATATGTTGTCAGAGTCAGTACAACCACCGGAATACTTCATGCGTAACAACGACAGAAATAAACATCTCTCTGGAAAAAGAACGGCGGGGGTGTATGCTTCATGATTAACGACTCATGTTGTATTCGTAACAACATACAGGAACTCAAGTCTTTTTGTTCACCTGACCTAGAATTCCTTACAATCAAATGCCGACCATATTATCTCCAAGAGAATTCTAGTCGGTTATTGTCACAGCCATGTACAGTGGGGCAAAAATGATTTAGTCAGCCACCAATTGTGCAAGTTCTCCCACTTAAAAAGATGAGGGAGGCCTGTCATTTTAATCATAGGTACACTTCAACTATAACAGACAAACAGACAAAATGAGAAAAAAATTACAGAAAATCACATTGTAGGATTTTTAATGAATTTATTTGCAAATTATGGTGGAAAATAGGTATTTGGTCACCTACAAACAAGCAAGATTTCTGGCTCTCACAGATCTGTAACTTCTTCTTTAAGAGGCTCCTCTGTCCTCCACTCGTTACCTGTATTAATGGCACCTGTTTGAACTTGTTATCAGTATAAAAGACCACAACCTCAAACAGTCACACTCCAAACTCCACTATGGCCAAGACCAAAGAGCTGTCAAAGGACACCAGAAACAAAATTGTAGACCTGCACCAGGCTGGGAAGACTGAATCTGCAATAGGTAAGCAGCTTGGTTTGAAGAAATCAACTGTGGTAGCAATTATTAGGAAATGGAAGACATACAAGACCACTGATAATCTCCCTCGATCTGGGGCTCCATGCAAGATCTCACCCTGTGGGGTCAAAATGATCACAAGAACGGTGAGCAAAAATCCCAGAACCACACGGTGGGACCTAGTGAATGACCTGCAGAGAGCTGGGACCAAAGTAACAAAGCCTACCATCAGTAACACACTACGCCGCCAGGGACTCAAATCCTGCAGTGCCAGACGTGTCCCCCTGCTTAAGCCAGTACATGTCCAGGCCCATCTGAAGTTTGCTAGAGAGCATTTGGAGGATCCAGAAGAAGATTGGGAGAATATCATATGGTCAGATGAAACCAAAATATAACTTTTTGGTACAAACTCAACTCGTCGTGTTTGGAGGACAAAGAATGCTGAGTTGCATCCAAAGAACACCATACCTACTGTGAAGCATGGGGGTGGAAACATCATGCTTTGGGGCTGTTTTTCTGCAAAGCGACCAGGACGACTGATCCGGAAAGAATGAATGGGGCCATGTATCGTGCGATTTTGAGTGAAAACCTTCTTCCATCAGCAAGGGCATTGAAGATGAAACATGGCTGGGTCTTTCAGCATGACAATGATCCCAAACACACCGCCCGGGCAACGAAGGAGTGGCTTCGTAAGAAGCATTTCAAGGTCCTGGAGTGGCCTAGCCAGTCTCCAGATCTCAACCACATAGAAAATCTTTGGAGGGAGTTGAAAGTCCGTGTTGCCCAGCAACAGCCCCAAAACATCACTGCTCTAGAGGAGTACTGCATGGAGGAATGGGCCAAAATACCAGCAACAGTGTGTGAAAACCTTGTGAAGACTTACAGAAAACGTTTTACCTCTGTCATTGCCAATGAAGGGTATATAACAAAGTATTGAGAAAAACTTTTGTTATTGACCAAATACTTATTTTCCACTATAATTTGCAAATAAATTCATTAAAAATCATACAATGTGATTTTCTGGATAATTTTTTCTAATTTTGTCTGTCATAGTTGAAGTGTACCTATGATAAATTACAGGCCTCTCTGATCTTTTTAAGTGGGAGAACTTGCACAATTGGTGGCTGACTAAATACTTTTTTGCCCCATTGTATATTATAAGATACTAGCTCCCTGGTATACAGAAAATACCTGAGCCCTGAAGCAAGCTTCCAGAAAATTGGAACGGAAAAGTCTTCTGATTAGCTCCAAACGACAGCACCGTGCAGTATCGAAGAGCCCTCACTGCTGCTCGATCATCCTATTTTTCCAACTTAATTGAGGATAATAAGAACAATCCAAAATGTAGTTTTGATACTGTCGCAAAGCTAAATAAAAAGCAGCATTCCCCAAGGGAGGATGGCTTTCACTTCAGCAGTGATAAATTCATGAACTTCTTTGACGAAAAGATCATGATCATTAGAAAGCAAATTACGGACTCCTCTTTAAATCTGCGTATTTCTCCAAAGCTCAGTTGTCCTGAGTCTGCACAACAATTCCAGGACCTATGATCAAGGGAGATACTCAAGTTTTTAAATATCATATCTCTAGTCATGGCCTCTAAACCTTCAAGCTGCATACTGGACCCTATTCCAACTAAACTACTGAAAGAGCTACTTCCTGTGCTTGGCCCTCCTAAATTGAACATCATAAAAGTGACAGTAATAAAGCCTCTCTTGAAAAAGCCATACCTTGACCCCAAAAATATTTTAAAAACTATCGGCCTATATCGAATCTCCGATTCCTCTCAATTAAAAAAAATGCTGTTGCACAGCAACTCCCTGCCTTCCTGAAGATAAACAATGTATACAAAATTACTAAGTCTGCTTTTAGACCCCATCATAGCACTGAGACTGCAGTCGGGAAAGTTGTAAATTACCTTTTAATGGCATCAGACCAAGGCTCTGCATCTGTCCTCGCGCTCCTAGACCTTAAAAAAATATTGAAATTTGCTATTGTAAATGTTAGCAACACCTTTGCCTTTGCAGGATGTGAGAGGGATATGGTCACTAGTGTAACCAGGAGGAGAGGCCTCATTTATTAACACAGTCAATTCTACAGGCTTAAGCCATGTTTCAGTCAGGCCAATCACATCAAGATTATAATCAGTGATTAGTTCATTGACTATAACTGCCTTGGAAGTGAGAGATCTAACATTAAGTAGCCCTATTTTGAGATGTGAGATATCGCAATCTCTTTCAATAATGACAGGAATGAGGGAGGTCTTTATTCCAGTGAGATTGTTAAAGCAAACACCGTCATGTTGAGTTTTGTCCAACCTAGATCGAGGCTCAGACACGGTCTGAATGGGGATAACTGAGCTGACAACACTGACTGTGCCAGTGGCAGACTCCACTAAGCTGGCAGGCTGGCTAACAGCCTGCTGCCTGGCCTGTACCCTATCGCATTGTGGAGCTAGAGGAGTTAGAGCCTTGTCTATGTTCATAGATAAGATGCGAGCACCCCTCCAGCTAGGATGGAGTCCGTCACTCCTCAGCAGGCCAGGCTTGGTCCTGTTTGTGGGTCCCAGAAAAAGGTCCAATTATCTACAAATTCTTTATTTTGGGAGTGGCAGAAAATGGAGTTGTGAGACTGCTGTAGAGCTCATCACTCCCACTAATTGGGAGGGGGCCAGAGACAATTACTCGATGCTGGCGCATCTTTCTAGCTAATTTTCACACTGAAGCTATGTTGCGTTTGGTGACCTCTGACTGTTTCATCCTAACATCGTTGGTGTCAACATAGATAACAATATCTCTATACTCTCTACACCCACCAGCTTTAGCCTTAGCCAGCATGTCGGTAGCCCTGCCCCCTGGTAAACAGTGTATGATAGCTGGATGATACTTTTTAAGTCTAATACTGAGGGTAATGGAGTCGCCAATGACCAGGGTTTTCAAATTGTCAGAGCTAATAGTGGGAGGCTTCGGCGTCTCAGACCCCGTAACGGGTGGAGGAGAAACCAGAGAAGACTCGGCCTCTGACTCAGACTCATTACTTAATGGGGAAAACTGTTTGAACGGTTTCTGTCTGCTGAATGAGCGATACCGGTTCAACATTCCTACAGCATTTCCTTCCAGAAGCCATGAGAAAATTGTCCGGCTGAGGGTACTGCGAGGGGATTTATACTATCTCTGTACTTATTGGTGGCACAGACGCTGTTTCATACTTTCCTACACTTAAATTACCCTTGCCTAATGATTGCGTCTGAAGTTGGGCTTGCAGCACAGCTATCCTCACCATAAGGCGATCGTTCTCCTGCATATTATGAGTACAGTGACTGCAATTAGAAGGAATTAGAAGGAGATACACAAACTGAGATACCTGTTTTTGTGTGTTCATTACGTAATTTCTGTTATTCTTAAGCCTCGAGGGCTTTATTTTCTGCTGCTGCCTTCCATAATTTTATTGTTAGATGAATTGTTCATTGTTATTTTCGTAATCATGTTATGGCTATTTTTGTTACCAGAATTGTGGTTGCTTTTATGCTTCTTATAAAACATTGTAAAAAAAATCATTGAAGACAACAGCATCCACTTACAGTAAGAAACTTCATCCAGGTACAGTGGGGTCCACAGTTATTGACACCCTTGATGAAGATGAGCTACACTGACTGTTTAAAATAAATAATTCAAATATTGAGCAACAGTTGTCGGAAGTTTAAGTTTAAGTTTACATACACTTAGGTTGGAGTCATTAAAACTCATTTGTCAACTACTCCACAAATTTCTTGTTAATAAACTATAGTTTTGGCAAGTCCGTTTGAACATCTACTTTGTGCATGACACAAATACTTTTTCCAACAATTGTTTACAGACAAAATATTTAACTTATAATTCACTGTATCACTGGGTCAGAAGTTTACCTACATTAAGTTGACTGTGCCTTTAAACAGCTTTGAGAATTCCAGAAAATGGTGGCATTGCTTTAGAAGTTTCTGAATGGACAAATGGACAATGACCCCAAATGGACAATGACCCCAAGCAAACTTCCAAAGTTGTGGAAAAATGCCTTAAAGACAACAAAGTCAAGGTATTGGAGTGGCCATCAAAAAGCCCTGACCTCAATCCTGAAGAACATTTGTGGGCAGAACTGAAAAAGTGTGTGCGAGCATGGATGCCTTTAAACCTGACTCAGTTACACCAGCTCTGTCAGGAGGAATGGGCCAAAATTCGCCAAATTCACTGTGGCAAGCTTGTGGAAGGCTACGCAAAATGTTTGACGCAAGTTAAACAATTTTAGGGCAATGCTACCAAATACTAATTGAGTGTATGTAAACTTCTGACCCACTGGGAATGTGATGAAATAAATTTAAGCTGAAATAAATCATTCTCTGTCATGGTCGTCATAATGAGGAGACCAAGGCGCAGCGTGAAAGCGTACTTAACTCTATTAATGAAAAGAACGAACACTGAACAAAACTGAACAAAACTATACAAAACAAAACGACCCATGAAGCTATATGACTAGTGCAAACAGGCAACTAAACATAGAATAACAACCCACAAAATAACCAAGGCATATGGCTACTTAAATATGGTTCCCCATCAGAGACAACGATAAACAGCTGCCTCTGATTGAGAACCAATCCAGGCAACCATTGACATATAAACACCTAGACTAGAAAACCCCTAGACATACAAAAACTAAACAAACCACCCTTGTCACACCCTGACCTAACCAAATAATAAAGAAAACAAACTAAGGTCATTGCGTGACAGTACCTCCTCCCCAACGGTGCGGACTCCCGGCGCAAACCTAAACCTACATGAGAGGGTCTGAGTGGGCATCTAACCATGGTGGCAGCTTTGGTTCTGGACGCCGCCCCCCTTCTTTAATCCAAGTCCGCTTTGTATCACTGACCCATGGATCATCGTCGGAGGTTCTGTACTGCGGATCCTCGCCATAGGCCCCAGGCTGGGGACCCTCGCTGGGCCTGACCAGTAACACGCTCCCCACAGTAAATACGAGGAGTAGGCTCACGCCTCTGACCTGACTCATGTAATCTCCTAGTGTGACCCCCCCCCAAAGAAATTAAATGGGGGTGGCTCTCGGGCTTCCGTGCTAGCCGTGTACCCTCATATCGTCGCCGTTCCTCCCGTGCTATCTCCACCTGCCTCCATGGTAGGCGATCCTCTCCTGCCAGTATCCTCCCACGTCCAGGATCCTTTACCGTCCAGTATTTTGTCCCATGTCCATGCTGTCTGCTCCATCAAACGCTGCTCCTCCTTTTCACGCTGCTTGGTCCTTTTATGGTGGATTGTTCTGTCACAGTCGTCATAATGAGGAGACCAAGGTGCAGCGTGATATGCATACATAACTCTTTTAATGAAAAGAACGAACAAGACTATACAAAACAACCAAATGACCCGTGAAGCTATATGACTAGTGCAAACAGGCAACTAAACATAGAATAACAACCCACAAAATAACCAAGGAATATGGCTACCTAAATAAGGTTCCCAATCAGATACAACGATAAACAGCTGCCTCTGATTGAGAACCAATCCAGGCAATCATAGACATATAAACACCTATATGTGTTACTGCAAGTTATTGCTAGTTTGACCACCAGAGGGCATCTTCGAAAAGCATTTGACAGTATTCCTTATTGGCATTACCAGAGAATTTAAAACCCTTTTTTTGTAATAACATAGTATAGATTAATAGTATGGTGTTCTTATTCAGAGAAAAACGAAACCCTCAGGGATGGAATGGAAAATGTGGTGCTGTACAAGTCATAAATTCAGAGCATTTTCAGATTGTCAGTTATTAAATTCAGACCGTTTCACTATTGGAGTGCACACTGGATGTTCAGGCCGAGGAGTAAAGTTGATTTGAGCGTTCTGGCCTTATAAAGGCAGTCAAGCACCCAATGTTGGCCAGATTTCTAGCAACTTTCAGACACAAATGAGACCACTCTGACCATTTTACTCGCCCTAGCAGAGCTGGTTAGGCAGTTTTCGTGTTAACCAGAGCGTTGGTGACTGTGCTGCTGGAAACAATTTAAATACGATTTTCTTTGCCGACATTTACTGCCACAGGCCTTATTCAACCGGTGTTGAGCGCTCGTAAATTCATTATTCTGCACTTTGGTACACTCAGACGAGAGGGCTCTGAAATCGGTGTAGATTTTCGAAAGCACCCGAATGTCCATTGAGAACACACAATGATTATACCATTTAGCTAAGCTAAGAATGACGGGAATAATCAAGTCAATAAATGTTGGGTAGTTAGATAGCCTATAGTTAATATACTGGCAAGTTTGATGTATAACTACTAACGTTAGGTAGCTAGCTAACACACCGGTACATACTGCTGTAATGATATGCTATGGGATCGTAAGGAAATTGTCAGTCAACATAACGTGTAAGGTAAACTTATTTGAAAAGTCATTATTTTATTACATTGAGTAGCAAGCTACCCCTTGGTCGTTAGGGCAAATATGGTTTGCGATAGGAGGGGAGGGGGAGGGGGGGGTCACACCTAGCTCGGCTATTAGACTATTCTTTAGTAAAGGTTGAATAGTTCAGCTATTAGCCCCCCTCCCGAAGTTGTTGTTGTTCCAATCTCGTTCCTTTCCCTCTTCCACGAGCCATCATTCTGCGCCTGAGTGGCTCGCTTGTGGGCGTGCTGGCAGGATAAGGCAGCATCTTCGGTTGTGCATCAAGAATTAGGTAGGTGTGTTTGTATGAAGGTGTGGTTATTCACAGGCAAATTGTTACATGCTATGACGGTACATTTATGTCTTTTTGTCAAGAGCAATTTTTTTTACATTTTCAATCAAAAATAATTGTTCTGAAAGCACCTTTTTTCCGACACAAAGGAAGTCATAGCAGACACCTACGAAGATGGACTGTGTGATGATGGCATCTCAGGTAAGCAACACTGTGTAACGGTCGTCTGATGAAGAAGGATCGGACCAAAGCGCAGCGTTGTAAGCGTTCGTTATTTTTTATTTAGTGCGGGGACCCTCGCTGCGGGCCCTGGACTGGGGACCCTCGCTGCGGGCCCCGGACTGGGCACCCTCGCTGCGGACCATGGACTGGGCACCCTCGCTGCGGACCATGGACTGGGCACCCTCGCTGCAGGCCCCGGACTGGGCACTATCGCTGCGGGTCCCGGACTGGGCACCCTTGTTGGAGGCTCTGGACTGGAGGGCGACTGGAGGCTCCGGACTGGAGGGCGTCGCTGGAGGCTCCGGACTGGTGGGCGTCGCTGGAGGCTACGGACTGGAGGGCGTCGCTGGAGGCTCCTGACTGGACGACTGGACACTGTCACTGGAGGGACAGCCTGGTGCATGGGGCTGCCACAAGGCTGGGGAGACCTACACGAAGCCTGGTCCTTAGAGGCACAGGATGAACCGGGCTGTGGGGGAGCACTGGAGATCTGAACAGTCCCACTGGTGACACAGGATACCCAGGATACCCTGGGCCGAAATAGCGCACCGGAGACCAAGCGCGCTGAGCTGCCACAATCTGCCCTGGCTGGATGCCCACTCTCACATGGCACTTGCGGAGGGCTGGCATATAGCGCACCGGGCTATGAGCGCGCACTTGAGACACTGCGCTTCACCGTATAACACGGTGCCTGACCAGTACCACGCTGTTTCCGGTAATCACGGGGAGTTGGCTCAGGTCTATAGCCTGACTCCGCCAATCTCCCCGTGTGTCCCCCCTAAAAATGTTTTTGGGGGGCTGCCTCTCGTCCATGCTTCGCTGACTTGCCTCATATCGCCGCCTCTCTGCTTTAGCTGCCTCCAGTTCCTCTTTTGGATGGCGATATTCCCCAGCCTGGCTCCAGGGTCCCTTTCCGTCCACTATCTCCTCCCATGTCCAGGAGTCCTGAACTATCTGCTCCTCCATACCATGCTGCTTGGTCCGTTTGTGGTGGGTAGTTCTGTAACGGTCGTCTGATGAAGAAGGATCGGACCAAAGCGCAGCGTGGTAAGCATTCATGATTTTTATTAACACTGAACACTAGAACAAAATAACAAAGTGAGAAACGAAACTGAAACAGTCCTGTCAGGTGCTGAACACTAAACAGAAAACTACCCACAAAACACAGGTGGGAAAAGGCTACTTAAGTATGGTTTCCAATCAGAGACAACGATAGACAGCTGTCCCTGATTGAGAACCATACCCGGCCAAAACAAAGAAATACCAAATCATAGAAAACTGAACATAGAATGCCCACCCAAATCACACCCTGACCAAACCAAAATAGAGACATAAAAAGCTCTCTAAGGTCAGTGCGTGACACACTGGGCGTTCTTCCGTCCAACTGTTACATGCTGTGTTGACGTATCCTGAAAATGACATCTGCTGCTTTAGATTGAGTGGTCACATCTCAGTTATTGTTTTCGTATCTACAAAAAATAAGCTATTTTTTTACTTTCAGAGAGCGAGCTGATCAAGGGGTCGAAAATGTAGATATTGCCAGATGTTCACTGTCTGAGGAACAGGCTGTGCAAGCTTTATTGCTGGCAAAGGTGTCCATAACCAGAGGTAATTAAACTGTTCTGTGTTATTTTTCTCTCTTCATCTCTGCCTGTCTTGCTGTACATAGAACCTGTCTCACATGGATTAATAAAAAATAACTTAAGATGTCAGCTGCTAATTTTCAGATTTACACCACATAAACACAGCCATTTTCACTGGACCATCTGTTGCTCTCTGTTGCTGCCAAGTCATAGCCTTGCAATAACCAAGTGGTGAGACACATAGCCCTCTATATTTTAATGTTTCAGGTACACTCCGATAGGTGTCTGCGTTACATACAGTATCTTCTATTTACATTATCTTCTATTGTTTGTCCTCGTGTCTGTTTTTCTGCATAAATTACTTTGTAGCCACAGTGAGACCACACACACACACACAATAGTCTCTCTTCTTCACTTCTTCCCTCCCCCCTTCTCCCTAAATCCTCTAGGTTATATCAGCTGTTTTGGTGAACCAAACCCGCATCTGAACTGGCTGACACAGAGGGCACAGCATGATCATAGGTGCGATGTCACTTGGTCGGGTCAACAGGAAGCATTATTAAAGAGATGCTTTACATTGAAATACAGACAGATATGTAGTAGTCCCAGAGTTAATAATCCGAGGTCAGTTTTGCATTTCACCTCCTGATGATTATGATGACTGAATGTGTTAGAATAAAAAAAACAAGGCTTAATCATGCTCTCTCTCTACCCATCTGCGTCTCATCTGCAGGTATGTTTTGATGTGAGAGAGGAAGCCAGTCCCGTCATCGCCACCTCACCCGCTCTTAAGGTAAACTTCGGGCCAACTGGGGGCCCAAGGCTGGTTAGGAGACACCACAATTGTGATAAACTGAGAGAATATTAGGGTAGCACTGTAATTCATTAATCATATGCTTTCTTCCGCTGTTCTTACCGCTTTCAGTTTCTGTGTTCTACACCTATCTCCCCACCTCGTCTTTCTTCCTCGATTTCTAATACACACCATATGTGCATTGAAGTACAGATTGTATTTATAATATAATTATATACTTATCATGCATGTATTATGTATTTATAACACCTGGATAATGAGCTTCTTTCAATAAAGTGTTTCACATTCTCCACTGGTTCAAATTAAGTATCTCATTGAAATACTAAACTGTGTCCTCAGATTAATGCAGATGTAGGGAGTTAGATATGCATAGTTTTGTTTTCTGTATATATAAAATACAAATCAGCCTTTACTTTAAACATGTTTTTTTTTCTATTGCATAGTTACTATGTGTAATCATTGATGTCCCGAGAGCAGGAGTGGTAAACACTGTTGAAGTGTATAATTGTAATACATACATGCACACACAGCCTCATTCAATCAATGGAGTTTGAAATGACTGAAAAATAATGTCTCAGAGATTCATACCTGAACCACACCTTTATTTGCCAAGGAAGAATACATGATCAGTGAATATATTCAATGTACAGTCTACAATGTGGGAATCTCATGCGTGGTAATAACTACAGTACATGAATATAGGACTTGCATCCTTTGCACAATAAAGTTATTATACTCTACTCTATCCATAGGCTTCATTAATGCCATTCAGACTTACAGTTGTTACAACAAATATGATAGCTGAGGTTCATAGATTGGTATGAATATTAGTTCAGAACCTAATGTTTAAGGGTCCATGCACAGATCGGCTACATACTGTAGCTAGCTACACATCTATAGGCATACAGTTTTTTTATCCTCCACTACACAATAAGCAAATAAATAGTTAGCTAGCTAATTCGTTTGGTCATATAAAAACCTTGAGACCCAAATGCTTAATGAGTGC
Organism: Oncorhynchus nerka; assembly: GCF_034236695.1. Taxonomy (NCBI): domain Eukaryota; kingdom Metazoa; phylum Chordata; class Actinopteri; order Salmoniformes; family Salmonidae; genus Oncorhynchus; species Oncorhynchus nerka. The sequence continues at coordinate 44,407,828 of NC_088397.1, forward strand.
TCTAACTCCCACTTGTGGTTGTCTGGAGCAATGAATCCGTGATGCTGTGTACATCTTAAGTCCCACGGTGCAAGCTCACAACTTTTAAAGGAGGAACCACTGTACCTGTGTCCAAACGGGTTACCATCATCAATGCTGAAGGGGGATCCCAACTTTCGATCTTCATATTTGCATACGGGATGCCGCCCGAAAAAACGGCACCCCCGTTCTGTAAGATCATTACAGAATATCTCTCCTTTGAGCCACGACCACGGAGCGAGTGACAACAGATACTATCCCCTCTGTAAGAAAGGCAAAAGCGCAAGTCCAGACAAGGCCAGCAGCCCAGAACAGCTAAAAGAACATCTGTCAATCCATCCTAATGGAGCTTTCTGAAGGTGAGTTAGTGAAAATAATATATTAGATTTGAAGGCGTTAGGTATTGTATGGATATTATTGTAATATTAAACAGGAGTTATATGTTTTTTTAAACCGGGGACACCGATTTTTTTTTAGGTAATATGTCAAATTCACGTATTCTTATAATTTAAAATGTATATATATATCGGATAAATATATGTTTACATTATCTAATAAATTAATAATCTAATAAATGATTTAGAACAGCCTTCGTTAGATGGGGATTCTGCGGAGCAAAATGCATGCAGCCAGTCCCCATCACACTATTGTCGACGTAAGTCCAATAATAAAATCCATAAGGATATTTATACATTAAAAACAAAAAGTGTGCACCCTATATTAACCTGCTGAGTGTAGGGGGCAGTATTTTGATGTTAGGATGAAAAACATACCCAAATGAAACTGCCTATTTCTCAGGCCCAGAATCTAGAATATGCATATAATTGTCAGATTAGGATAGAAAACACTCTACAGTTTCCAAAAATGTCAAAATATTGTCTGTGAGTATAACAGAACTGATATTGCAGGTGAAAACCTGAGAAAAATCCAACAAGGAAGTGCCTAAGAGAAACAAATCTCCCTGTTCCACTGCATGCCTTCCCTCCATTTAAAGGGATATCAACCAGATTCCTTTCCCTATGGCTTCCACATGTGTGAACAGTCTTTAGACATAGTTTCAGGCTTTTATTCTGAAAAATGAGCGAGAACGATCACATCGCGTCAGTGGATGGCTGGGTGCCAGCAGTTTTGCATAATAGCCGGGTAACCCATTACCCACTTGAGCAACATAGTGTGAGACATAGCAGTTAGGGTCGAGATGTTGGTTGTGGTCCATAACCCTTTTAATTGATTTGTATTATGTTTATAAAAATATATAATACTAATAATATATATGTAGAGAGGTTTTGGTGGGTCTAAAGTGGAGTTTTACAATCGTTTTACCATAAGTAAATTCAATGTTTTCGTTCTGATCCGTTTTAATCTCAACCAGAATGGTTTTCAATATATTTCTTGCTTACAGGTACGTAGTGTGGCTTGTCGTAGTTAACAGTGACCATATTGCCATCCTTTCCATCTATGTGAACTGTTCTCAGGAGGGGCACACAACTGTCTCCTACCCTTTGATAGGATATGATGTCGGTCTACACAAATATTTTGTAAAATCATGCATGTATATCCGCAGGGAATGGGAATAATTTATCTTTCACATACGTCCATTTATTGGGACCCATCCCCAACATGTAGGCTAAATTACCGCTGGTCTTTATACCCCCATCAGCATCCCCTGAGATTTGTACACATCTATGTATAGGGTTGTAGATCAAGAGTATTTCCATATTCTTCAGGGTTAGGAGTTCATTCAACTCTGAGACGATCCTGTCGACAGTTCTATAGAACCCTTTTTTGAGCTTAATAAGTTTTGCAGGTTAAGATATCCTTTTGCAATAAAAATCACGGTCCTTATCCTTGATATTATACCAACTATGGGGGTATGTAATCTCGCTGAGACCTACTTCCCAGGCCTCTGATAACTCTATAGGCTTTCGAAAATTGGTTGTATAATTCGAACTCTGATTATTACGATATATATGTGCAGACGCATTACTGGGGAGAGTCAGGTAGAAGCCGCTGTGTTCCATGATGCACTCCTGTGTACACGCGAATGATGTTGTATTTATCATGCATGAGGGTTTAAATTAACCCCCGATGCCTCCAACACATCGTGCTCTAATACCCAACTGTTGAACTTTTGGGGCCAGTTTTTCCAGCGAACCAGCATCCATTTTTTACCCTTCTCTCTCTTTTGATCTAGAATCTCCCCCACGTGAAAGACTTTATCTTTACCCAACTGTACCTTCTGTAATTCCTTCTCATAAAAAGATCCCTCTATAAGCTCCCCGTCATAATCTTTTAACTTGTAGACAGGGGGTATGCGCGGTAGACATTCGGTAACGGTGAACACCTCATCGCTGTAACCTTGCTCATATTTTTTGTCGAAAACACCCTTCAACTTGGATATACGTACCAAGTCCCCCACTATGAATTTAAAATATATTTTTTCTTACGGCGAAGGGGGAATAAATTATACAGATTTTTAAAGACTTGAAAAGAGTTTTCAGAAGAGACCTTGGAGGGCTTGTCCGTATACTCTTATGGTAGCTGTTGTTGTACCCATTTACTAAATCTTGAACTATATCCATATATCTATGCGTGTTGTGAGCTGTAAAATATCACTACACCCGCTCCTTCAGAGTTCTGTTAAAAAGTGTTCAACAACTGAAGCTTTCAAATCCGAGCCTGTAGCAAAATGTACTATATTGTGCTTCTTCATGAGTTTCTGAAAAGTATTATTAAAAAAATGATCTTCCGCCATCAGTCTTCACTTTCTTGGAAGCTCATCCGTCCTTCAAGATAGAGTCAAAGGCCTGGGCCACCTCTGCCCCGCTCTTATTTTTTAAGACCCTTACAAATGCTATTTTAGAGAAAATATCTATAACCGTTAGCATGTAGCGATTTCCATCATTTTTATCTGCAAGAGCCTGTATGTCACATAGATCCACCTGAAATTGGGACAAGGGATGAGTAGAAAAAAACTATTTATTGGAAATTGTTTTCGTACAGGTTTATGTAGAGTATAAGCATCCTGCTCTGCTAACCACTCATTCAATAGAGCAGCACTTAACCGGCTACCTATTTTTTTCGGCTATAGCTCTCTGTAAACGTTCCTTACCCCCATAAGACCCAGGGTTAGAGGGGGTATAATAAATGTTTTTCAACATCTGCTCCACCATCCTTCTTGCCTCTCTGAGGTACAATAACGTTAATGAGCCACTTTCAAATAACGACAAAATTTCATTTAGAATTTAGAATTTTTATTTTTGCAAACATCAAGTATTACGTATACAGACAATTCAGGATTCGTTGCAGGATACTTGTCCCCGTTTTCTCAAGGATCCAAGCATGCAACACCTTGTATATTTGGTTTAAATTTACAGGCTTGTTTCGCTGAATTTTTAAAACACACACATCCGCTATGTAAGTATATAAACAACAAATATGATACATGTTACAATTAAACGGTGTTTCAAACAAATAAAGTAAAATCTTAGACAAAGTTGTTCCTAGTTCTTCAGAATCATCCACAAGATGGGATGCCAGTTGTGTCCATTGTAGACTTTCGCCCGTATGTCGTACATAATTCATGATTTGCTCCACATTAGCCCAGGTTTGTGTGTTGCGTAGAACAATACATTGTTCACTTTTTTTTCAATAATTTGATGCATAACATTTGTAAGTTCTCTCAAAATAAATGTTTTATTTATTCTCTAACATCGTATGCATATAGTTACCCATTGCTTTACATCTAAATAACAAATATGTATTGTCACTCGGTCTCTTGGGGTTTATTGAGCCAGAAAGTCATCACATCAGCCACCACAGCTTCCCTGTATTTGTTGTCGTCCACCAGGGTGTGTCGGATTTCTTTGAGTTCCTCGTGGATGTAGATCGCCTCCTTTAGTTCATGTAGGAAAGCCTCGGTTACCTCGTAAACTCTGGGAATAGACGGCACAAGACCCATAGACTCCAGTGCTCTGACCAGCGAAGGTATAAACCTGCAGGACCACAGTCTTTTCACCAGCTCCTTCACCAGCTCCTGGCGCATCGTATATTGTTGCTTTATACTTGGCCCTTTCTCTATGTTTTAGCCGCGGTCCTGCTTCCGTTGTTAGGGTCATCACTGCATTGTGGTCAGCAGTGTTTATTTTTTAAATCTTATTTAGTGTTCTGGGGCCGCATGTGTTGTTCTGGGTCTTATTTAAAATGCATCTGCCACCAAAACAATCCCCCCCCCCCCCCCGGACATTCCTGCTTCATAGACAACAGCCCTAAGGGCAATAAACTAGGTGTGGTGTGGGGCGATCCTCTTTGAAATGTTCTACCCCCCCCCAGTTCAACCAGGTCCCTACACATCAATCATCATGACAACTTAAAAGGAATAGATGCAATATAGATATAAAATAACACACCCTCTAACACGTGGGGAGGGAATGCACCTATATGGCCATAACCACGTGACACCTTCCCGCAAGGATGTCCTGGCCGGATGCCCATGTACGCGTCATCCGGACATAGGGTCATAAAATCAGACGTTTGACGCTCGCCGTCTATTTTATTCTCTCTACAGTTTGCTGCTCACAAAGGTGATCTTTTATAACACTTTTAACATTATGCCATTGTATCATGTTAAAGCTTTATCAAAGATACTTTTTTGGGACCAGCAAATGGTGAGCAGACATTTACATTTTCTACTGCTATAATTTCTGTCCAGCCTGTGTGCCAAATTCAGATGTGTGAAATTTCTAATCTTTAATAAAGTACACGTCGTCTCTGTATTTGTGTTTTCAGAAAAGTTTGTGCTGGAAATGCCAGTCTAAGACCTGCAACCTAGACCTCCCACGTTTCTTGTCCCTTTGAAAATGCACACCACTCCACAAGGTTATGAGTGCTACATGAGCTGTGCCGTGAGAGGGGACCCAGCACCCCATGTCACATGGTTCCGCAATAATATCAGTTTCAACACCAACACCAACGACCTCATCTCCAACACCTATGGTGTTTGCTCCATGCTCATACTGAGGGTTGGAGCCAAGGACTCTGGAGTGTAAAACATCATTGCAGAGTGGCAGGGCAGGGCAGAGTGCTCCACTAAGCGAAATGTCAATGGTATATAAAAAGAAAACTGTTTTGCTCTACTACATTGAAATGCTAATCTGAGAGACAACTCATTTCTTCTAGTGTTTTAAGAGCCAATAATGCATTTGAAATGGAAACCAATACATTTAACACAATGTGAATTATTAACAGTCCCTTACTGTGTTCTTGTTTTTCAGAGTAGATCAGCATGAAAAAGATGACAACCATGCCTTTGTTTTTTTTCAAATAGCTCAACACAAATCCTGTTGTTTTCTGTTCAGTTTTGTAGTTCTGTGCAGAAATTACGTATTCGTATATTTTCAAGTTAAGTGTTCCCTGTATCACATTTAATTTGATAATATTCTACATTCTGGGTGCTGCATATGTTCGGAAACTCAGTAAAACACAATGCATCACTCTATGGATTAAGGAGAGACAATTAAGGAATGTAACACCATGGTCTTCAATAATCAAAAGCAGCCTGAAAGCATGTCAAGAACAGTGTTGTGTTTGTAGTTATTTTTCACATCAAAGTGCAATACTGGTATTGGAAAGCGTTATGATTGGTAATTTAAATTATGCATGTGCAAGGCTGTTCTTGTTTACAGTGGCTTTTGAGTACATTTGAACTAGAAAAAAAACTGTATAAACAAGCAGAGTGAGAGATCACAGTTTAATCCTTTGCATGGTTTACTGGCATAAACATTCATATGAGAACTACAAATGTGTGGCCGTGGTTCATTAACTTCAAAGGTACTTAGTAAATTGTATATTTAAATATCCTGCTCAATGAAGAGAGTCTTTCAAGTAGATTTTCATTAGTGACAAACTCCAATAGAGTGATACTACATCCTCAAACAAGGGAAATCAGATTAATGATAATTGGTCATCATTACATGCTTACTCTTTCCTTGGCATGCAGTTTAGCTTCCAAAGTTATCTTAAGTAGCATACTAACCAGTCTAGGTCCATCAACAGGAGTGGAATCTTACCTTTAAAATGCAGGATGTAGAGATGCCCGGACAGTGTTCAATGTTTGCTACTGTGAAAGTTAATCTCATGTTTGTCACATCTATAACTTCTTTTTAAAAGTGTACTCTGTAAGAATGAGCCCGGTCCAATGTCAAGCAGGTACCTTCGTTTTGAGGGAGGAGTTAGCTATCCATCAACTCTTGGTTGACTTTGGTACCTCCTTTTCAAGACCTGCAGCACTTGTGCCAAATAAGTACTGTGTGTGTGAGTAAGCCTATCCCCAGCAGTCACGGTGGAGAAGTAGGGGCAGGCCAGCAAAGGGTGTATTGCCTCTCAAAAAGAAGAACCACACATGTATTAGAAGGACTGTGGCTTGAAGGAAAGAGAGGAGGACTCTGAGAGAGATCAAGTAAGTCCATTCCCTGGTCACAGGGCGAGGGGCTAAAAGGCAACATCTGGGTATCATAATGCATTACATATTGACATCATTATTGATAACATCTGCCCATGCCATGTGTACGTATAGTCACATGCAGTATGTGTACTGTTAGGTGACTCTGCACATCCCTACTTGATCATAAGTCAATTGTAAAATTATCCTAAGCTGTTATACAAGCTAATGGTATGTCATGTGTCCACTAAAGAATTTGATTTAAGGATGTTAAGATGATGCAAAGTCATTAGAGGATGCAAGGGAGGGCATAAGTACATACATGTATGTGAATGTTGATGGTATGGGAGGCACAACATCCAATTCCCAAATTAAACATCCATTACCTAGTGATGAAAAACACTGATCAAGATTGAATATCTAAATTAAGTACATTTCAAGATCCATGTTTTGCTTAACTAATGGTATAACAGTGATTATGTAGGAAAATTGCATGCATGCATAAATTAGAAAATTATATGCTTACATGGTGTTTATCCTCTTGAGGCTAGGGGGCAGTATTTTGATGTTTGGAATAAAAACGTGCCCAAAGTAAACTGCCTATTTCTCAGGCCCAGAAGTTAGAATATGCATATAATTGGCAGACTAGGATAGAAAACACTCTTAAAGTTTCCAAAAACTGTAAATATATTGTCTGTGAGTATAACGGAACTGATATTGCAGGCGAAAACCTGAGGAAAATCCATCCAGGAAGTGCTGTTTATCTGAAACTACTCCTTTCCATTGCAAGCCTATCCTCCATTTAAAGGGATATCAACCAGATTCCTTTCCCCATGGCTTCCACAAAGTGTGAACAGTCTTTAGACATAGTTTCAGGCTTTTATTCTGAAAAATGAGCGAGAATGATCACATCGCATCAGTGGATAGCCAGATGTCCTCAGATTTGTGCATGCGCGCATGCCTGGAGCGAGACCTTTTCTTTCTCTCTTCTATTAAAAAGGCTACCGTCCGGTTGAAATATTATAAATTATTTATTGTAAAAACAACCTGATGATTGATTACAATTTTTTTGACATGTTTCTACGAACTTTACGCATACTATTTGGAATGACCGCACGGGCCTGTGGATTTCTGAACAAAACACGCCAACCAAATGGAGGTTTTTGGATTTAAAGATAATCTTTATTGAACAAAACAAACATTTATTGTGTAACTGGGAGTCTCATGGGTGCAAACAGAAGAAGATCAAAGGTAAGCACTTAATTTGATTGCTTTTCTGACTTTCGTGACCAATCTACTTTGCTGCTAGCTGTTTGTAATCTTTTGTCTGCTGAGAGCTGTCCTCACATAATCGCATGGTTTGCTTTCAACATAAAGCCTTTTTGAAATCTGACACACCAGGTGGACTAACAACAAGTTAAGCTGTGTTTTGGTATATTGCACTTGTGATTTCATGAAAATTAAATCTTTTTAGTAATTTAATTTGGTGCTCTGCAATTCACCGGATGTTGACGAAAATGATCCCGCTAAAGGGATCCGTGCGCCTTATATTATCTGGAAAAAATTCACCCTTGCAACCTCAGACAACATTTTCACGGGAAGCCCATTTCTCCATTCAACCACTGGCGAACTCCCCTCATCTCAAACTGTGTTTCTAATACACAATTAAATGAAACACAGACTATGCCTTGCTAATCAAAAACAATAACTAGCTAACATACAGTTGACGTCAGAAGTTAACATACACCTTAGCCAAACAAAGTTAAACTTAGTTTCTCAATTACTGACATTTAATCCTTGTAAAAATTCCCTGTCTTAGGTCAGTTAGGATCACCACTTTATTTTAATGTGAAATGTCAGAATAACAGTAGAGATTATTATTTATTTCAGCTTTTACTTCTTTCATCACATTCCCATTTGGTCAGAAGTTTACATACACTCAATTTGTTTTTGGTAGCATTACCTTTAAATTGTTTAACCTCTAGCGTCGAGCAATCCCGTATCCGGGAGTGTAATCATAGCCTCAAGCTCATTACCATAACGCAACGTTTCCTATTCATGAAAATCGCAAATGAAATTAAATAAATATATTGAAACACAAGCTTAGCCTTTTGTTAACAACACTGTCATCTCAGATTTTCAAAATATGCTTTTCAAACAAAGCTACACAAGCATTTGTGTAAGAGTATTGATAGCCTAGCATATCATTAAGCCTAGCATTCAGCAGGCAACATTTTCACAAAAACAAGAAAAGCATTCAAATAAAATAATTTACCTTTGAAGGACTTCGGATGTTTTCAATGACGAGACTCTTAGTTAGATAGCAAATGTTCATTTTTTCCCAAAATATTATTTGTGTAGACGAAATAGCTCCGTTTTGTTCATCACTTTTGGCTAAGAAAAATACTGGAAAATGCAGTCACTTACAACACCGAACTTTTTTCCAAATTAGCTCCATAATATCGACAGAAACATGGCAAACGTTGTTTAGAATCAATCCTCAAGGTGTTTTTCACATATCTATTCGATAATATATCAGTGGTGGCAGTTGGCTTGTCATCAGAAGCAAACGGAAAAATACTGCAGCTGGAGGTTGCGCAAGTCTCTTATGGTCAATCTTCCAATGATATGCCTACAAATACGTCGCAATGCTGTAGACACCTTGGGGAAAACGTGGAAAACGTAAGCTGACTCCAGGCTCCTTCACAGCCATATAAGGAGTCATTGGAATGAGGCGGTTTCAAAACATGCGGCACTTCCTGATTGGATTTTTATCTGGGTTTCGCCTGTAACATCGGTTCTGTGGCACTCACAGAGAATATCTTTGCAGTTTTGGAAATGTCAGAGTGTTTTCTTTCCAAAGCTGTCAATTATATGCATAGTCGAGCATCTTTTCGTGACAAAATATCTTGTTTAAAACGGGAACGTTTTTCATCCAAAAATTAAAAGAGCGCCCCCTATATCGAAGAAGTTAACTTGGGTCAATCGTTTCAGGTAGCCTTCCACAAGCATCCCACAATAAGTTGAATTTTGGCCCATTCCTCCTGACAGAGCTGGTGTAACTGAGCCAGATATGTAGGCCTCCTTGCTCGCACACACTTTTTCAGTTCTGCCCACAAATGTTCTATAGGATTAAAGTCAGGGCTTTGTGATGGTCACTCCAATACCCTGACTTTGTTGTCCTTCAGCCATTTTGCCACAATTTTGGAAGTATGCTTGGGGTCATTGTCCATTTGGAAGACCCATTTGTGACCAGGCTTTAACTTCCTGACTGATGTCTTGAGATGTTACTTCAATATATCCACATAATTATATATCCACCTCCACTGGAGGTCATAAGGTGAATGCACCAATTTGTAAGTCGCTCTGGATAAGAGCGTCTGCTAAATGACTTAAATGTAAATGTAATTATCCTTCCTCATGACGCCATCTATTTTGTGAAGTGCACCAGTCCCTCCTGCAGGAAAGCACCCCCACAACATGATACTTCACGGTTGGGATGGTGTTCTTCGGCTTACAAGCCTCACCCTCCAAACATAACGATGGTCATTTTTGTTTCATCAGACCAGAGGACATTTCTCCAAAACGTACAATCTTTGTCCCCATGTGCAGTTGCAAACCGTAGTCTGGCTATTTTTATGGAGGTTTTGGAGCAGTAGCTTCTTCCTTGCTGAGCGGCCTTTCAGGTTATGTCGATATAGGACTTGTTTTAATATGGATATAGATACTTTTGTACCGGTTTCCTCCAGCATCTTCACAACGTTGTTCTGGGATTGATTTGGACTTTTCGTAACCAAGGTATGTTAATCTCTAGGAGACAGAACACGTCTCCTGCCTGAGCATTAAGATGCCTGCGTGGTCCCATGGTATTTATACTTGCGTACTATTGTTTGTACAGATGAACGTGGTACCTTCAGGTGTTTGGAAATTGCTCCGAAGGATGAACCAGACTTGTAGCGGTCTCCAATATTTTGTCTGAGGTCTTGGCTGATTTCTTTTGATTTTCCCATAAGCAAAGAGGCCCTGAGTTTGAAGGTAGGTCTTGAAATATTTGGACTTTGTGGTTGTGATAAACCAAGAGACTGAGAGCTAGCTAACCAGCTGAGTTAGCAAACAGTGTATAATTTTGATTTAAAAAAAATAGTCTATCAACAGGCTCTGCGTTTCAGGAATCACAGTAGCAAGTACTCCTTGGTGCACTGTTCAATTATTTAGCTATTTAAAAATATATATAGGATGTATCTCTGTGTGAAATCTCAGTTGTGTTTAGTTATTTTTCATCCCATACAAATATCGAAGTACAGCACAGAGTAGAAGAAAGACGTTATACTTGCACAACATGCTAACAAAAATCCACCTTCTGGATTACATTACTTTGGTTGTCTCCATAACAATCCAAAAGCAATAAAAAGTTATTGAAATAATTCCTAAAATAGGTGCATTTGAACTTTTAAAACTGTAAAACCGTTCAGCTAGAGAAAGAAGAGTAAATTATATGTCTCTTATCAGGTCTCTTAGCAATCATGAAAAAGTGAAGTACAGCTTATGTGAAAAAAATGTAATTCCTCTGCTAACCTCGTAGAAATGAGAAAAAAAACACAATTCAGAATTTGATGGGACCAGAGTAAGGAAGAGGTGAACAAGTTTGTATCAACGTGGTGAGCAGTGAGAGAAGGTTCTTACTTAGTTAATTGCACCCCCTGGGTTTAGCCTTTATCAATGTAACATAGCCAGGAGAATGGGCCATGTCTCGTAGCTACTAACAATCATTTACAAATATTGAATACGTAAGGGATAATCAACGAGGGGCTATGCATTCTCTGGGGAAAAGAATCATGACATGGAAGGTAAATTCCACATGGCTATAATTTAATTTATTTTCCACTAGAAATGTGTTAATTTGACTGTAGAAGTGTGACAACATCCACTGAAGTAGCTAATAAGTTTACTAGCTGGCTAGAAAGCTACTGTAGTTGTCTTGGTAACCAAACAAACAGACTTGCTAGCTTGGCTAACCAAACTATCATCCAAGGTTGCTATTATGAAAATCCCAATATTATCAACAATGCCAATGTTTTCAATTCAACTTTAAAATAATACATGTAACAATAAACTTCATAGCCATTGAATTATGCCATGCATTATAGGGAAATAATGCATGCTCTAGAATATCCTTCAAGCAAATCAGAAATTAGTATTCAACAATGCCATGGTATAAATATTTATATTAATTTCACGTAAACATTTGCATTAATTGAGCATAATTTCAATCTCCAGTGCATTCTGTCAAAGTGGACAAACCCAAGACATATATCGGCTCATGACCTGATCTTTCTGAGAATGACCTTTTGCTGCTATTGACTGAAAATGGAATATATTTTACTAAAATGAAATGAGGGATGTAGTCTACAAGTAGCCTGTTCCATTTTCAGCGAGTGATGTGCGTCACATCTTGGTCTATGAGCTATGTGACCTATTGCATGCAAAATGAGGCAGGTCACTTACCACAGCCTACTTAGGTCATGCTAAGTACTCTGTGATTACAGGAATTATTTCCATTACTGTCCATCTTCAGTTACCACCTCTTGCAGCATATCATGATCCAATCACCAGCTTCTAGTAAATGCTACAGTAAAAGATGAGATAAAAAAGAAAAGTACACTGACTGCACCGTCAAGTGGCTGCAGTGTCTTTCAAATAAGAAATTCAGATCATTAAGATTTCTGTGCAATATTTAAAAACTATGCAAGTTGCTGCATACACACAAAAATGATTGAAACAAATGCTTTTCTCTTTATTTTGATCAAATATAGCATAAACAATGTGGGTTTGTGTATTAGTTAAGAGTTTTATTGGATATTGAAATGTAAACATTTGCACTAGGAATTCAAGTAGAGAACCGAGGATGCCAGTATGACTGCGTTCAACCCCAATAAAATAATGGGCTGCCAAGACTTTCCCAGCATTGCTTTTCCAGTGTCCTGTTTGATAAAATGTTAAAAACAGCGACATCAATTCCGCATCCTACAATCAATCTCCCTCCCGTTGCCCTTTTTAATAGAGACCTCACCAAGAGCAACGTTTACTCAAAATGAGTCAGCATCAGATTCCTAGGACAGACATATTGCCTAAATCCAACGGTTAGAGCAATGGGTAACTGACAACCGGTGCTGACTCGGTGGAACTATCTGTGGGGAAATGAGTTGTGTGGGAGACAGACGGTCCTTACTGTTACTAATAGCTGTCCTGTGCCGCCTGCCATACCACATGCCTAGCTCATACTGATGACATGTGCAGCAGTCTTCCTTCGTGGCCCTCAGTGATGCCTGCTCTCCATTTTCTGTAATGAACCACAGATGCACCGCCATGCCAACCATGCAATCATGTAGGGTAAAGAGAAGCCTACCTATTGTCACACCGCCATTTTTTTTCCATCCATTCCTCTGGTAAGAGACTTGATTGACACCGACACCTATTATTGTGGCACAGTAAGGCCCAATCATAAGAACTCCCCCAAGCTCCAGAGAGGTCAGAGTATGAAATGGTCTGCAGATAATGTAATGGCATGTCGCTGGAGGGTCAAAAGAGATGTGTATTTTCTGTCCACAAACAGCTCAGGAAGGACATCGTCAAACTTCTTCAAGAGTTTGTAATGGATTACAACAAGAAAAAGGGCGGGGTTAACCATCTTGACCAATCTAGGAGCTATTGCAAAATTGGACACACAGGCAGAACATTATGGAATTTTGAGTTGTGTGTGTGTGTGGGACGGTGCAAAGGTCCCCTTCCCAGAAACAGCAGATGCTGTCCCTGAAGGCATTCAAAATGCAGTTTGTGCATTCACTTTGTAATGGCTACAGTGGCAGGAAGCGAGGAGCCAAAAGTGTGGCATCAGGGGGTGTGGACTGAGTTGTTACTCATACTTTGAAAGCAGGCCACTCCCTGGTGAAGTTTGAAGGGCGCAAGAGAGGGTTTGTGGTGTGCATCCGAAGTGGAGTGGGAGATGTGTTCTCTTCCACTTTGCAGGATGGGGCTGTGCTTCCAGAAGTTCCATGACATGTTGTCAGCTAAATGTAAACACTAAAGTGAATGTGTGAAATATGAATTTGTCCTACAAATCTTACAGGGAAATGGTGTACTTTTTAATGGTCTCTGAACAGTTGTGTTTTGTACCTTCTCTCTGTCTAATACTTTGTATATTTTGAGTTTCTCTATCTAATACTTGTGCCATCCATTGAATTGTTGCCAAAGAAGGCTACTAATTCTACATTTTTTGTCAGGCCTGATTTGTACTAAATCTTACCGAGAGAGGTTATCTACATTTTGAGATAGTCTCTGAATAGTTGTTTGCTATTTTTACATTGTTACAGTAATAATGGTTGTCAATCAAATAGCCTACTTTGTGTTTGTTTTGAAATACTTTCTGAATGTTGTCCTCTGGTCACATTTTGGATTATTTTTGTAATATTTATATGTAAATAATATTGATACGTATAAGATATTGTACTTTAGTTTTTTTTTGATAGTGAGTGCCTTTACAGAATGAATGACAAAATGTGTGTTATTCCTATTAACAAAACAAGAAACACGAACAGCGCACCTACATGAAACAGGAACAATGACGACTGGGGAAGAAACCAAAAGGAGTGACATTTATAGGGCAGATAATCAAGGAGGTGATGGATTCCAGGTGAGTGTCATTATGCGTGTAACGCTGGTGACAGGTGTGCGCCATAACGAGCAGCCTGGTGACCTACAGGCCGGAGAGGGAGCACATGTGACAGTACCGGCTCCAGCCGCAGGACGCCGACCAAGATGACTATCCCGGGGATCAGGACCGGACCTGTCACCTCTGCTAAGGCGCCAGAACCTGTCGATCCGGCTGAGGTCCGGGAGCATGACGACCTAGAGCACCGGAGAGAGAGCATACGTGACAGTACCCCCTCATCGGTGTGCTCAGCTCCAGCTGCAGGACACCAAACCAAGGGACGATCCCGGGGATCCGGAGTGGACCAGTCGCCTCCGCTGAGGTGCTGAGCCGGCTGAGATCTCCCCGATTTCCTCGGTCGAGGCACGGGAGCCCGTCGAGCCAGCTGAGGCATGGGAGCCCATCGAGCCAGCTGAGGCATGGGAACCCGACAAACCGGCCGAGGCCTCCCAGCTAGCTCCAGTTCGGACACCCAGACCCCACATCAACCCCAACACGCACACACAAAAAAACACAGCCTGATGCTTCCCTTTGTTGAGTCGTCAAAACGATGTATGCTGAGAGTTGGGAAGCAAGTAAAGGGAGTGAATGCATTTAATTAATAAATGAACTAAGCAAGAACAGCGCACCAACATGAAACAGGAACAATGACGACTGGGGAAGAAACCAAAGGGAGTGACATACAGTGGGGCAAAAAAGTATTTAGTCAGCCACCAATTGTGCAAGTTCTCCCACTTAAAAAGATGAGAGGCCTGTAATTTTCATCATAGGTACACTTCAACTATGACAGACAAAATGAGAAAAATAAATCCATAAAATCACATTGTAGGATTTTTAATGAATTTATTTGCAAATTATGGTGGAAAATAAGTATTTGGTCAATAACAAAAGTTTCTCAATACTTTGTTATATACCCTTTGTTGGCAATGACAGAGGTCAAACGTTTTCTGTAAGTCTTCACAAGGTTTTCACACACTGTTGCTGGTATTTTGGCCCATTCCTCCATGCAGATCTCCTCTAGAGCAATGATGTTTTGTGGCTGTTGCTGGGCAACACGGACTTTCAACTCCCTCCAAAGATTTTCTATGTGGTTGAGATCTGGAGACTGGCTAGGCCACTCCAGGACCTTGAAATGCTTCTTACGAAGCCACTCCTTCGTTGCCTGGGCGGTGTGTTTGGGATCATTGTCATGCTGAAAGACCCAGCCACGTTTCATCTTCAATGCTCTTGCTGATGGAAGAAGGTTTTCACTCAAAATCTCACGATACATGGCCCCATTCATTCTTTCCTTTACACGGATCAGTCGTCCTGGTCCATTTGCAGAAAAACAACCCCAAATCATGATGTTTCCACCCCCATACTTCACAGTAGGTATGGTGTTCTTTGGATGCAACTCGGCATTCTTCGTCCTCCAAACACAACGAGTTGAGTTTTTACCAAAAAGTTATATTTTGGTTTCATCTGACCATATGACATTCTCCCAATCTTCTTCTGGATCATCCAAATGCTCTCTAGCAAACTTCAGACGGGCCTGGACATGTACTGGCTTAAGCAGGGGGACACGTCTGGCACTGCAGGATTTGAGTCCCTGGCGGCGTAGTGTGTTACTGATGGTAGGCTTTGTTACTTTGGTCCCAGCTCTCTGCAGGTCATTCACTAGGTCCCCCCGTGTGGTTCTGGGATTTTTGCTCACCGTTCTTGTGATCATTTTGACCCCACGGGATGATCTTGCGTGGAGCCCCAGATCGAGGGAGATTATCAGTGGTCTTGTATGTCTTGCATTTCCTAATAATTGCTCCCACAGTTGATTTCTTCAAACCAAGCTGCTTACCTATTGCAGATTCAGTCTTCCCAGCCTGGTGCAGGTCTACAATTTTGTTTCTGGTGTCCTTTGACAGCTCTTTGGTCTTGGCCATAGTGGAGTTTGGAGTGTGACTGTTTGAGGTTGTGGACAGGTGTCTTTTATACTGATAACAAGTTCAAACAGGTACCATTAATACAGGTAACGAGTGGACGACAGAGGAGCCTCTTAAAGAAGAAGTTACAGGTTTGTGAGAGCCAGAAATCTTGCTTGTTTGTAGGTGACCAAATACTTATTTGCAAATAAATTCATAAAAAATCCTACAATGTGATTTTCTGGATTCTTTTTCTTCTCATTTTGTCTGTCATAGTTGAAGTGTACCAATGATGAACATTACAGGCCTCTCATCTTTTTAAGTGGGAGAACGTGCACAATTGGTGGCTGACTAAATACTTTTTTGCCCCACTGTATACAGTGGGGAGAACAAGTATTTGATCACCTGCAAAATCGGCAGTGTTTCCTACTTATAAAGCATGTAGAGGTCTGTAATTCTTTTATCATAGGTACACTTCAACTGTGAGAGACGGAATCTAAAACAAAAATCCAGATAATCACATTGTATGATTTTTAAGTAATTGATTTGCATTTTATTGCATGACATAAGTATTTGATACATCAGAAAAGCAGAACTTAATATTTGGTACAGAAACATTTGTTTGGAATTACAAAGATCATACGCTTCCTGTAGTATTTGACCAAATTTGCATGCACTGCAGTAGTGATTTTGTCCCACTCCTCCATACAGACCTTCTCCAGATCCTTCAGGTTTCAGGGCTATCGGTGGGCAATACGGACTTTCAGCTCCCTCCAAAGATTTTCTATTGGGTTCAGGTCTGGAGACTGGCTAGGCCATTCCAGGACCTTGAGATGCTTCTTACGGAGCCACTCCTTAGTTGCCCTGGCTGTGTGTTTCGGGTCGTTGTCATGCTGGAAGACCCAGCCACGACCCATCTTCAATGCTCTTACTGAGGGAAAGAGGTTTCTGGCCAAGATCTCGCGATACATGGCCCCATCCATCCTCCCCTCAATATGGTGCAGTCCCCTTTGCAAAAAAGCATCCCCAAAGAATGATGTTTCCACCTCCATGCTTCACGGTTGGGATGGTGATCTTGGGGTTGTAGAGTTTAGACCAAAAAGCTATATTTTTCTCTCATCAGACCACATGACCTTCTCCCAATCCTCATCTGAATCATCCAGATGGTCATTGGTAAACTTCAGATGGGCCTGGACATGCGCTGGCTAGAGCAGGGGTACCTTGCGTGCACTGCAGGATTTTAATCTATGATGGCGTAGTGTGTTACTAATGGTTTTCTTTGAGGCTGTGGTCCCAGCTCTCTTCAGGTCATTGACCAGGTCCCGCCGTGTAGTTCTGGGCTGATCCCTCACCTTCCTCATGATCATTGATGCCCCACAAGGTGAGATCTTGCATGGAGCCCCAGACCGAGGGTGATTGACCGTCATCTTGAACTTCTTCCATTTTCTAATGATTGCGCCAACAGTTGTTGGCTTCTCACCAAGCTGCTTGCCTATTGTCCTGTAGCCCATCCCAGCCTTGTGCAGGTCTACAATTTTATCCCTGATGTCCTTACACATCCCTCTGGTCTTGGCCATTGTGGAGAGGTTGGAGTCTGTTTGATTGAGTGTGTGGACAGGTGTCTTTTATACAGGTAACGAGTTCAAACAGGTGCAGTTAATACATGTAATGAGTGGAGAACAGGCGGTCTTCTTAAAGAAAAACTAACAGGTCTGTGAGAGACGGAATTCTTACTGGTTGGTAGGTGATCAAATACTTATGTCATGCAATAAAATGCAAATGAATGACTCACAATTGACTCACAATTGACTCACAATTGAAGTGTACCTATGATAAAAATTACAGACCTCTACATGCTTTATAAGTAGGAAACACTGCCGATTTTGCAGGTTATCAAATACTTGTTCTCCCCACTGTATAGGGCAGGTAATCAAGGAGGTGAAGGAGTCCAGGTGAGTGTCATTATGCGCGTAACGCTGGTGACAGGTGTGCCATAACGAGCAGCCTGGTGACCTAGAGAACAGGGAGGGAGCACACGTGACAAGTTGCATAGCAACAGCATCAACTTCCAGGAGACAGGCGAAGCGCTAGTTCTCTCAACTGAAAGGATACCATTCATTTAAAATATACTTAATTAACTAATTACTAATACTAATTAATTATGTAGTATACATTATGTTAGTATGGGTAATCCAAACACAGCTCAAGTGGTTTGTACACTCAGTGTATATCCTTGTTTATTTTTTTTGTCAAACTGCATTACAGCATATTCATTTTCTCACCATGAATGAGGACCATAACTTTCACAGAGTATGTCATATTGTTTTCTCTCATTCATTGTCTTTACATGTGTAAAAGTTACCTTGTCTCTAGAACAAAATCTTACGTTATTTTTTCAAGCAATAAGGCACAAGAGGCAGTGCTGAATCATGAATACAGTCACAGATAAATGGCATTGTTCGGCTAGTCAACCCATTTACCAGTGACTGTATTCATTATACAGCACTGCCTCATGCGTCTTTAAACTCTTACCAACATATTAAAATAACAATGAATTACTTATTTTAATTTAAACACTATTTTGGTAATTCATACAATTCCATTCTTCCACCAGAAGATTTAGTCCTTTGCTATATGGTACGACATAGATCAAAATTCAAAAGTGAAACATTATTTCTGAGGTTAAATGATGATTTTCACTGCAAATGGGATCGAGTACACAGACGATTCGGCTTGACACCCTTCTTCATCGTGTCGGTGCAGTTTCCTTTTAATACAGCATTTGTAAATAACAACCGATGAGCAGCAGGTGCTACTAATCAGGGTTGCCACTCATCTACCAATCAGGGATGTGGCTTTTCTGGTATGCTTGTATACAAATGAGTCACAAAGAAATACAGAATTATAGGGTATGGGAGCTGGCACGAAGGGCAACTCACAAATCATCCGCCCCAGGTGTCCGCTCACCTCATATCAATTCATGAGACTCCCCAACACAAAGGACATCAGGCACAGCCGTTCAGAAATATGTGGGGACAACTCATAAACAATGTGCAAAATCTAATATGGACAGTGTCCTTGTATAACAGTGCAAATTTGGCTTATAGGAAGGAGGTGAAATGCAATTCTTTGTTTAAACTGTGTGGAGATACAGCCTTTAACGTATATATCCACATGGTGAATATAAATATAGCAACCTGTTTGGTGTGATTAGGCTGCAGTTTTTCTGATTAATCATGTGGAGTGGTATTGCTGTTACCGATATATCACTTTTCAATTGGTCTGAGCAAAGACATTAGGTAGAGAGATATGACAAGCTATCATTTTTCAGGGCAGAAATATAATTGATGTTACTGTCACATGTAATGTTATGCTCATATCCCATCTCTGTAAAGTGAAGATAGTGATTATTTTTCCATAAGGTATGTGTATAGTATGTGTACTGTATTTGTATATGCTGAAGGCAGAAGTTGTTCTTAGTCAGGCATTGGCAACTGACCCATTAGGGGAGCAGTAAGCAAAGGAAGTAGGGATCATGAGCCCCAGCCAAAATACTTCCTGTTGTTGTCATCATTCCCTCCTGCCCCCTTCTCTCCAGCAGCCAAATAATCCCTGTGAGGCTAAAGGATACTGCTCATTTGCAGTTTGTAGTCTACTGTACGGTACTGAGAGGACCTCTGCTGGCCACTGTGTGACATCATGTTTTATAAATATACACATTAAATATGTCGTTGTACTTTTACATTAAGGGAAAACTAGTATCACATTTGCGTGAGGCTGTCATTAAAATGTTTTAAAAAAGATAAACTTCATAACAAATTCTAAAGTCAAACAAATCCATATTAGTCCACAGCTGAGGCAAAATGGTGATTAGAGAAGGGAAGAGGGAGAGACAGAAGGAGAAACTGTGAGACAGAAAGAAAGAGAGAGAGAGAGAGAGAGAGAGAGTGTCAGGCAGAATGAGAGCAGAGTTCTTTGCTTTGATGTTTTCATTTTTGTTGAATGACCACAGTCCAGTGAGAGAGTGCTCTCATGAGCGGCACTGCTGTCAAGTTCCAGGCAGTGTCCCTCCACATATATTCTACAGCAAGGTTTCCCCAACCCTCTCCTCGGGCCCCGCCAGACGTTTCACATTTTTGTTTCCAACCTAAACTGGCAGACCGGAATCAATTAGTCAACGAATCATCAAGCAGGTGTGCCAGTTTAGGGTTAAAACAAAAATGTCTGGGGGAGCCCGAGGAAACCCACTCTAGAGCACCGCCCACCCTCTACTTCCTCCACAGCGCCCTCATCTGTGGATCACACTTCTGCTACTCACTCACTCACCCTCAACTCATCGCACCATAACACAACATCACTTGAAGAGAGATCACACCGCTGTTTTTCTATCATTAGAACTCTTCGATTTGGATCACAACTCTGGTTCTGTCCCTTCACCACCATTCACATCACAGGGATTTTAACTGTGTGTCACTGGATTGTTTATGCAGTAGTCTTTTGGAATCCCATTGGTTGGACTGCTGGACTGGACCGCTGGACAGGACTGGTGGACAAGACTGCTGGACCAGACTTGAACCCCATGCAGTGTATAGTAGCCTGGGGCGATGTCATCTCTTCTCTCCCCCCGCAATGCAAAGGATCAGCCACGCACGACCAAGTCACTCTCTGACTCGTCTCCCACTACACCCTCGCTGACTTCCAGAGGCCTCAAAGTAAGAGCAGATTACTTATCTTTTCTATGGGCAATAACAAGGAAATGCCTAGGATGCTGTTAGGCTGCTGTTTGTAAACATTGCTATGTGCAGAAGCTCAGATAAAATGCAGTGCTTGACTTTTGACTACCATCATTTGTTTGGAGCACAGTGCACTGTGTGTAGGTCTAATACTATAGGTTAGTGGTTCCCAACCAGAGGTACTACAACCTTGGCCTATCCACAGGGGGTACCTGTGAAGACTCATGAGACCATAGGCCTACTGGTAAAATGCAGGAGGGGGTACTTCATGGGTACTCCAGGAACAGCAAACTCATTTGGTACAGTAATCAAAAAAAGGCTGGAAACCACTGCTATAGGTGTTATGCTTTTAAGATATCCAGGAAAAACTAGTTATTTTGAATATGTTTCTTTGTTTAACCATAAATGTTGAAACCAATGTAAATGTTTGATGAGCAGACATTATCAGATTGTAATGGCAGATGGTGATGAGCCCTCTTGGGCCAGGTGGCTTATGTGGGAGTAAATTTGACTAAAGGAAATTTAATTTTCAGCATTGGCTGCATGCATGTAACTATTCAAAGATCATCTCTTTCACAAAGAGGCTCTCTCTCTTTGTGAGAGAGATGTCCAATACAGCCTCAACATTTACTTCCCACGATGGGTCATATAAGTCCTGGATAAGTTTGGAGTTTCCATGACATCATCAGCTCTATGCTATTTTTTTCATCAGGCAGAAAGTTGCCTTGGAATTTTACTGAGAGGGGTCCTGTGTAACTCGAAATAACGAGGCAAATGACATATAAAACTCAGATTGGCATTGAAGATAAATATCTGACAAGATCAATAATATCAAACCCTTTGAGAAGCATGCTTTCAAGTGGGTCATCCTGTTATAACTCTGGACAAGACTCTGGACAAGACACCTTTTTGCACAATGAGCCAGGCAGCGAAAAATAAACAGTAAAATAAAAAATAAATTGTAATAAGAAGTTAATCTCAAATGTTTACTCAAGCAGTGACACTGGTACTTTGAGAGAGAGTGAGCAAGAGAGCAAAATAGACCAAGACAGCGAGAGCAAAAGAGCGAGACAGCAAACAAAAGAATGAGGGAGCAAGACGGGGAGAGAGAGAGAGAGAGAGAGAGAGAGAGAGAGAGAGAGAGAGAGAGAAGGAAAGATGGTGAGAGTACTTAGAGCTGGCTTGTATTGGAACGCAGACACAGTGTCTATCCCTCCGCTGGTCCAGTGGGAGAAGCTCACATTTTCCTATTGGGAAGAGCTGGTCAGCAGACAGTCCCCCATGGCATCTAACAGAGCAGGAGGGGAGCACAGAAGAAGACTCTGGGCGCAGGTGTGCAGAGGGAAGGATTTGATTGGTGTAATCAATATGGCAGTACTTTCACCTAGCCTACTAGAGAACCAGGTGGAGCTACAAGCATATTGTTTATACCCAAATCTACACGAAGTGCCTATGAGTTAGATTTTATAGGGGTTATTATTGACTGGGTTGGTCAGTGTTGGAAGGCTTGATAGACCGAGCAGGCCCTCTCCATCACACCAGCATCTCCCAGTGCTGGATACATGATCCAAAGCAGAGCTTCAGGGGGTCAACAGCAAGCCTTATTTTAATGAGAGCTTACCATGGCTCCAAACACACAGACAGACTCTTCAATAAAAGAGAGCTGACAGTCTGACTCAGACTGAGAGCTTGTTGATGTCTGATGGGAACCTTTGTGTTTTTACATGAGGCCCAAGACTAAAGCAATGGACTGATCCCCTCCTCCTAGACCACCTTGAACAATTCAGTTTAATCTATATCTGTGGAGAGACTGGCCAACACTCTATAGATCCTAAAGGCGCCTGCATACTAGGTTTGGTTTACTCCTAGCAGAACTCGGCTAGGTGAAGCGAATGTCTGTGACTCTCGTTGACCCTTAAAAGACTTTCACCTGAAAAATGAGAAAAGCGGCAATGTTACTGTTTTGGACTCTAGCTAAAACATAGCCGGTTCCTCAAAATAGAATGAAATCAATAAATCTGTAAATTAATTTGGATGTTTTTGCCGACGAGGTCTTAGTCACACATTTTTAATCTAACTAAGATGTTAGTTGCAGTATTTTCCAAGTGGGGGAACAAAATGCAGGAAAACTAGTCGTTAAGGTGAATGCACCAATTTGTAAGTCGCTCTGGATAAGAGCGTCTGCTAAATGACTTAAATGTAAATGTGTAAATGTCTCTCATTGAATGGCAGCATTGAAGAATTGAAGAATCCCGTCCATAGTTCTCACTCCTACTAGGAGTAGTAGGCTGTTGACCAATCACCTGCGAAGGGGTCACCTACGAGGGGGTCATCTACGAAGGGACGTAGACTTTGGCTACCAAACTTTAACGTGCCTCAAGAAAAAAATGTGCGCAAACAGCAGAAGCAATGTAACCTGTCGAAGTACAAAACAAACAAAAATGTAATCATAATATATGCGCAAACTGTTTTGACTGGGAAGCATGTGATAGGCTTTACTTGATGTGCAATGGTTTGTCCCCAGCTGGAAGAAATGCTGACAGGTAGCCTGGTCTGTAGTAAAAAAAAAATAAAGCTGTCTAAACAATGCAGTGAGTCCTTACATCTGTGCATGGCCTTTAGTCTCTCGTCCATTTAAGTCTCTCTTATTCTTGAGAGCAATTATAGGCAAGTGCACAAAAACAAGAGAAAATGCATATGATCTTACTTTGTTTGACTTTATCCATTGACGTGATTTCTAGATGGCACAATAGTAATCGATGTTAAATGTCTTCACTCTTGCATGCCATGGCGTAAAAGCATACCTATTTGGCTTTGTTGGTTGACCTCTTGTAATTGCCTGACAAAGCGCTGGTCCGTCATGGTTCCCTAGTCACATCGAAAAGCAGCATGGGCTTCAAAATGGAAGTAGGCTGTCCACTGCAGCCTGAGAACACAGAGGTCAGGGCCTGGTCCAGATACTGTAGGAGAGTGACTGAGGATATATCACAGAATGAATGATTCGGTCTGCAGTGGAACACATCTCCTATTCTATCAGTAGTACACTTCTCAGCTCTGCTGAAAACAATCCACATGGTCAGTGACCTGAACCCCATCGGACACTATTAAAAGAAGCTCAAACAATGCCATTTTTGCAGGAGTGTCTCTTTAAGAACACACTCGTACACCCTGCCTCCGACCCTTCAGCAGGCAATATCCGTCAGGATTCCCAAGCTAAGCCACTGCCAAAGTTATGACCTTTTTTGGATATGTTTAGTTTTTATTTCTGGCTCTCAGTTAAATGCATGTGGCTGTTTCCTCAGTCCTTCTCTAACTTGGTGTGAGCTTCAAGTTTCATCCCAAGATGCCCTCTGCTGATAAGCGCATTATTGGCTGCAGGGCAGTGTGAAGGTCCAAGTCTTCCGTGCGAGATCATAACTAGGGCCAGGGGATTTTTCCTGACCACTTGAAATGAAAATGAAAAACACCAGAATCCTTACGCAAACGGGTCACAAAGTCTCATCTTGACAGCTCCGCTCTGTCATTTTAGAGGCTGGTAATACAGTGGTCTTATTGAGGTCACTCAAGTAAGGTCCAAAGCAGGGCTGAGGGAGATTCCACTGGCAACATTCAAACAAATAGGGGAGCAGACATATAGTGGAGTTTATTGCAAACGGTAATAGAGAAATGCCTGTTATGGGTCTCATGCCCAGGTCTCCAAACCCATAGGCAGGACTGCTAACCAAAGCTCCAATATGGGTTAACTTTTTAAGGAGGAATTGTAACAACCTTGGCAAGGTTCGTTACAATACAATAAGTATGACCCAGGCAGTTCTGTGAATGTTCAGAATGTTGTCTTTGGGTCATGACTTGGACTGCAAATAATGGAAAATGGAAACTCAAACACATTCACTTTGAAGTTACTTTGTACCAATCACTTTGGTACAATATGCACAAGTATGTGGTACATCACAACTCTAAACACACACAAAAAAAGAGATCATCAAAATGCCTCCTGTTTTAAAACCCTTAGCACATTCTCAATTGACTGAATACCACAAACAAATTCAGTCATTTGTTCACTGCACCAAATCACTCTTGCAATTTGCATACATACTCATTAATTGCTGATCACTGGCAACATTCTATTTTTTACATCATAAATGTATCAATTGATATCAATTCACGTTGGATGGTGAAACTAAATCATATATGGATGGGGCTGTAACTAACTACATCATCATTCTCCATCAGCCACTGTGCTTCAATAGGTAGCGTGTCCAATCAAAAAAATATATTTTGTGTGTGCGTGTGTGATATACATATACAGTGGGGCAAAAAAGTATTTAGTCAGCCACCAATTGTGCTAGTTCTCCCACTTAAAAAGATGAGAGAGGCCTGTAATTTTCATCATAGGTACACTTCAACTATGACAGACAAAATGAGAAATAAAATCCAGAAAATCACATTGTAGGATTTTTTATGAATTTATTTGCAAATTGTTGTGGAAAATAAGTATTTGGTCAGTAACAAAAGTTTATCTCAATACTTTGTTATATACCCTTTGTTGGCAATGACAGAGGTCAAACGTTTTCTTTAAGTCTTCACAAGGTTTTCACACACTGTTGCTGGTATTTTGAGTTTTGAGTAGTTTGAGGTCAGGGCTTTGTGATATCCACTCCAATACCTTGACTTTGTTGTCCTTAAGCCATTTTGCCACAACTTTGGAAGAATGCTTTGTGTCATTGTCCATTTGGAAGACCCATTTGTGACCAAGCATTAATTTCCTGATGTTGCTTCAATATATCCACATTTTCCTTTTCATGATGCCATGTATTTTGTGAAGTGCTCCAGTCCCTCCTGCAGCAAAGCACCCTCACAACATGATCCTGCCACCCTCGTGCTTCACGTTTGGGATGGTGTTCTTCGGCTTGCCAGCCTCCCCCTTTTTCCGCCACACAACGATGGACATTATGGCCAAACAGTTCTATTTTTGTTTCATCAGGCCAGAGGACATTTCTCCAAAAAGTACAAATCTTTGTCCCCATGTGCAGTTGCAAAATGTAGTCTGACTTTTTTATGATGGTTTTGGAGCAGTGGCTTCTTCCTTGTTGAGCAGCCTTTCATGTTATTTTGATTTAGGACTCGTTTTACTGTGGATATAGATACTTGTGTATCTGTTTCCTCCAGTTTCTTTATTGTTGGAAAAATTGCTTGTCATGCACAAAGTAAATGTCCTAACAAACTTGACAAATCTATTGTTTATCAAGACTGTGCTTGGAAAAAACAGCTTGGTGTGAATGATGCTAGTCGGGCGGGCGGGTGCCAGCAGCGAACGGTTGAAAAGCATGCATTGAGTTTTACTAGTGTTTAAGAGCAGTTGGAGGCCACGGAAAGAGTGTTGTATGGCATTGATGCTCGTTTGGAGGTTAGTTAACAAAGTGTCCAAAGAAGTATCAGATGTATACAGAATGGTGTCGTCTGCGTAGAGGTGGATCAGAGAGTCAACAGCAGCAAGAGCGACATCATTGATGTATATAGAGAAAAGAGTAGGCCCGAGGATTGAACCCTGTGGCACCCCCATAGAGACTGCTAGAGGTCTGGACAACAGGCCCTCAGATTTGACACACTGAACTCTGTCTGAGAAGTAGTTGGTGAACCAGGCAAGGCAGTCGTTTGAGAAACCTGTGTGTGTGTGGTCCTCTTAGAGCCATGGGGGTTGGAATATTGGCTTTCTATCATAATCGATTCAACAGTTATCAGAGTTTTTAACCCTGTAGAATGGCCAGAATGAGGGTGACTAAATAAATCACTGGATGCCGGCTGGAATCTGTGCAAAAAAATGATGCCATGATGGATCGCGTTGTCCAGACCATGGACCGCTGGGAGAGACAGGAAGTCCCTCCAGTGCCCCGACCAGCACAACCGGGGTTGTCTCCACCCGTTCTATCTGGAGAGAATTCCGGGGGGATGCGTCTCTCCCTTCCCAGGGAGTATGATGGAATGGCAGAACAGTGCCAGGGATTCTTGTTTCAACTGGACCTCTACCTGGCCACTGTGCACCTAGCTTCCTCAGGAGGGGAGAGAGTGGCCGCCCTCGTCTCCTGCCTCACAGGAAGAGCGCTGGAGTGAGCAAATGCCGTGTGAAGAGAAGGAGACATGGTGCCAGACCACTTCGAGGATTTCATCCGTCGCTTCAGGGCCATCTTCGACCATCCACCTGAGGGCAGAGCTGCGGGGGAAGGCTCTTCCATTTGAGGCAGGGGACGAGGAGCGCCCAGGACTTCGCCCTGGAATTCCGGACCTTGGCCGCCGGAGCAGGCTGGAACGACAGGGCCCTCATCGACCACTATCAATGCAGCCTACGAGAGGACATCCGACATGAGCTGGCCTGCAGGGATGCCAACATTTCCTTCGCCCAACTGGTGGATTTGTCCGGGCTAATCAGGGAGGCCACCATCTCCTTGGCCATGGTTATGCAGGGGGATCATGAGGAGAGAATCAGTTTCTTTCTCATTGACTCTCCTGCGTTTCCTGTGGTACTAGGCCTTCCCTGGTTGGCTCTGCATAACCCCACTATTTCCTAGCAACAGAGGGCTCTCACGGGGTGGTCGCGAGAGTGCTCAGGGAGGTGTGTAGGGGTTTTCATTGGTGCTGCCACGGTGGAAAGTCCAGACCAGGTCTCCACCGTGCACATCCCCCCAGAATATGCCGATTTGGCAGACGCTGTGCTTCCCAGGAGTCACCTGTATCCCCTGTCCCAGGCAGAGATGGTGGCTATGCATACAAATGTCTCTGAATCCCTGCGTCGGGTACATTCGGCCCTCTATTTCACCCGCCTCCTCAAGTTTTTATTTTTTTGTGAAGAAGAAGGATGGAGGTTTATGTTCGTGCATTGACTATAGAGGTATCAAATCACGGTGAGGTACAGTTACCTGCTACCTCTTATCGCCACGGTGATTGAGTCAATGCATGGGGCACGCCTCTTCACGAAACTGGATCTCAGGAGTGTGTATAACCTGGTGCGTATCCAGGAGGGAGTCGAGTGGAAGACAGCGTTCAGTACCACCACAGGGCATTATGAGTACCTTGTCATGCCGTACGGGTTGATGAATGCTCCATCAGTTTTCCAATCCTTTGTAGACGAGATTTTCAGGGACCTGCACAGGCAGGGTGTAGTGGTGTATATTTATGACATTCTGACTTACTCCGCTACACGCGCCGAGAATGTGTCCTTGGTGCGCAAGGTACTCGGACGACTGTTGGAGCATGACCTGTATGTCAAGGCTGAGAAATGCCTGTTCTTTCAGCAGGCAGTCTCCTTCCTAGGTTATCACATTTCCACATCAAGGGTGGAGATGGAGAGTGACAGCATTGCAGCCGTGCTTAATTGGCCGACTCCCACCATGGTAAAGGAGGTGCAGCGATTTTTAGGGTTTGCCAATTACTACTGTATATTTATCCGGGGTTTTGGCCAGGTTGCTGCACCCATTACCTCACTGCTGAATGGGGGGTCCTGTAACGTTGCAGTGGTCGGGCTGATCAATCCGGATCCCTCTTTGGCATTCATAGTGGAGGTGGACACGTCCAAGGCTGGGATAGGAGCCGTGCTCTCACAGCGCTCCCCTGTGCAGAGCGTAACTATGATGTGGGGGACCAGGAGTTGTTGGCTGTGGTTGAAGCGTTGAAAGCGTGGAGACAATGGCTTGACGGGGCTAAACACCTTTTCCTCATCTGGACTGACCACCGCAACCTGAGGCAACGTCTCCCTCTGGTCATCCAGGGATCGGTCGGACGGTGCGCTGTCTGACTGGGAAGTACTGGTGGCCCACTTTGGCTAAGGACGTGAGGGTTTGTTTTCTCCTGCTTGGTGTGTGCCCAGTGTAAGGCTCAGAGTCACCTGACCAGAGGTAAGTTACATCCCTTACCCGTTCCACAACAACCTTGGTCACATCTGTCAGTGAATTTCTTAACAGATCTTCCTCCCTCACAGGGAAATACCACGATCCTGGTCGTTGTGGATCATTTTTCTAAGTCCTGTCATCTCCTCCCTCTGCCTGGTCTCCCTACGGCCCTAAAGAATGTGGAGGCCCTGTTTACACACGTCTTCCGGCACTACAGGGTGCCTGAGGATTTCGTGTCGGATCGGGGTCCCCAGTTCACGACGAGAGTTTGGAAGGCGTTCATGGAATGTCTGGGGGTCTCGATCAGCCTTAGCTCAGGTTTTTTCACCCCGAGAGTAACGGGCAGGTAGAGAGAGTCAACCAGGATGTGGGCAGGTTCCTGCGGTCCTATTGCCAGGACCGGCCGCAGGAGTGGGCAGTGTTCGTGCCCTGGCCCGAGATGGCACAGAACTCGCTTCCCTACTCCTCCACTAACCTCTCCCTCTTTCAGTGTGTATTGGGGTACCAGCCAGTTCTGGCACCATGGCATCCGGGTTAGACCGAGACTCCTGCGGTGGACGACTGGTTTAAGTGTGCGGAGGAGACATGGGAGGCCGGCCGTGTCCATCTCCAGCGAGCCGCGCGTCGCCAGAAAACCAGTGTGGACCGTCACCGTAGTGAGACCCCGGTGTTCACACTCGACCCGTAACCTGCCCCTCCGCCTGCCCTCCCGGCAGCTGGGTCCGTGGTTTGTGGGGCCATTTAAAGTCCTGAGGAGGGTGAACGAGGTATGTTACAGATTACAACTTCCCTCTTATTATCATATTAACCCCTCGTTCCATGTGTCTCTCCTCAGGCCGGTGGTGGCTGGTCCTCTCCAGGAATCTGAGGTGCAGGAGGTCCCTCCGCCCCCTTTGGACATCGAGGGGGCCCCGGCGTACATCGTTCATTCCAGGCATCAGATGGGGGGCCTTCAGTACCTCGTGGAGTGGGAGGGGTACGGGCCGGAGGAGAGATGCTGGGTTCCGGTTACATATGTTTTGGATATTGAACTGCTGCGGGAGTTTCACCGTCGCTGGCCGGATCGCCCTGCACCTCGTTCTCCGGGTTGTCCTCGAGGCCGGTGTTGGCGCACCGCTGGAGCCGCGCCTCAAGTGGGGGGGTACTGTCACGATTTCCGCCGACGTCGTCTCCTTGTTCGAGCGTCGATCGACGTCACCGGCTTTCTAGCCATCGCCGATCCATTTTTCATATATCCATTTGTCTTGTCTTGTTTCCATACACACCTGGTTTTCATTTCCCCAATCAATCCACTTATATTTAACCCTCTGGATCCCATCATGTTTTGTGTGTAATTGTTTCGTGTTATGTGGTGTTAGTTTACACGCTTTACTGTTATGTTCCGTTTTTTTGAGCGCGTTTGATTTATGTAGTGCTCTCGTTTTTGGAACAATAATAAAAGTGCGCCTGTTCATTATACTCTGCTCTTCTTCACCTGACTTCACCTCCAATACACCATTGACACAACATCAAAACCTCATCCCAACTGTAAACTATGGTGGAGGGAGCATCATGGTTTGGAGCTGCTTTGCTACCTCAGGGCCTGGACAGCTGCCTTTCATCGCCGGAAAAATGAATTTCCAAGTTTATCAATTAAGGTTTACTTAGTAGTTTTTCGCTGTCAAGTGGCAAAACAAGTGGGAAACTCATGCACTTACTGTACTAAAGAAAACACAGCTAACCAACAACAGTGCAGAGAATGGGCACTGAATTAAAGGGCAATTACACTCAAACATTAGTTTCTTAGATTTTTCACAAAACTCAAAAGTAATTTCCTGATGTGGTTGAAGAATTGTTGTTAACACAGAAAATCAAATTGTTCTGTTTTCTCTATTTTAAAAAAGTGTGAAAAAACTGGGAAAACCATAAAAAAATTGGGGGAACTCCGAAACTTTGAAAAACAAAACCGAGATAATGAAAATTAGGCCAAAATGTTAAAATGATTTTAAAAGGCCCTTCCAAAGTTGTTTGCTGTGCATATGACTGCACTTTTAGTGTGTGTCATCCTGCAGGACAGCATTTTGTGGAATTTTGAGGTCAGGTCCAATATTGGCTATACACCCAAGAGGGAAAGAGTTTGGGCCATCCTAGAAATGTTTTAGTGTAATATATTATATCAAATTTAGCAGACTCTTTAATCCAAAGTGACTAATAGTCATGTGTGCATACATTTTTATGTATGGGTGGTCCCAGCAATCAAACCCACTATCCTGGTGTTGCAATGCTCTACCAAGATGCATGACAAGGTTACAAAATGCTTTGTGAAGCCTCAATTTAATATGATTTATAAAGCCTTTATTAAGCGGTGCTTATGCCACTCTTTATAAAGAACAGGTTTATGTGATATTTGACATAGTGGGTTATGTCACATTTGACATTGATGATTATGTCACACGGTTATGCCACATTTATGAACCCTTTATTTAGGTAGCCTAGGGGTTAAGAGCATTGATCCAGTAACCCAATGGTTGCTGGTTTGGATCCAGAGCCAACTAGTTGAAAAATCTGCCAATGTGCCCTTGAGCAAGGTACTTAAACTCAAATTGTTCCTGTAAGTCACTCTGGATAAGAGTGTGTGCTAAATTATGTAAATGTAAAAAATCATAATTGCATAATAGATGATTCGTGACACATGTATGTAGTGTTTATGAAGGCTTTATGAAGCACTGCACGTCACTTAAAGCGGGACCAAAAAATGTATTTAAGTGTCACTCCACAATAATACAAAATACTTACTGTTTTTAACCACATTGCTGACCACTGAAATTTCGTTTTGAGACACTTAAAAACAATCATAGTCAAACATGGTGGCATCGTCTATAATGTATTACATCTATACACATACCTGCAAAGTACAGTGAATAAAATAACTATTAGGCACGTCTCCATTGGAGGATAAGGCTATGGGCGCAGGCATTTACATTACTGTTATCTGATAAAATGTCACAATTTGTTATTTTCATCAAGATCGTTAACATTTTCATTTTGGCTAGACAGCTGATACAACAAAACTAGGAATGATATATATTTTTTTTATAACCCGCAGTAAAGCAATGCATGAGCTTCAGTTTCAATGGAACCATCGCTACAAAAAGTATATGCACGTTTATCAAGGGACATGTTTACAATATTTTAATTATGTATAGAGTACAACTTCAACTGTCTAACCAGAACAGCATTCGATTTATATGGATTTGGCTGTCTAACCACACACTATTAGTCACAGCTCTCTTGGTAAGGTTCTGTTTTCAAGTCTCCAGTGAATGATGAAGTCGCTTCCATCTATGTCATGTGTTACAGGTTATGGACCGGTGCCACCTGACTGCAGGAGGGGTGGAGTGCATGACACTCCATCCTGGATATGACAGTTTACCTCAATCCAGACCCCTTGACCTTTTACACATTTTGATACATTACAGCCTTATTCTAAAAGGGATAAAATACATTTTGTCCTTCATTAATCTACACACAATACTCCACAATGACAAAGTGAAAACAGGTTTTTAGAAATGTTTTAGAAATCGCTGCCAAAGGTGCATCAACAAAGTACTTAGTTAAGGGTCTGAACATTTGTGAAAGTGATATTTCAGTTTTTTCCTTTTATATTTTTTTAAATAAATCTGAACCTGTTTTTTCTTTGTTATTATGGGGTATTGTGTGTGTATATTGAGGAAAATAAACAATTTAATACATTTTAGAATAACTTCATTAGCATACTGGTTATTGTCTGGAATTTTGGATGACTGACGTGCCCAAAGTAAACTACCTGTTACTCAGGCCCAGAAGCTAGGATATGCATATACCTGGTAGCATTGGCTAGAAAACACTCTGAAGTTTCTAAAACTGTTAAAATAATGTTTGAGTATAACAGAACTGATTTGGCAGGCAAAAACCCGGGGAAATCCATCCGGAATTTCTTTATTTTGAGGTCACAGTCCATTTCAAATCAAATTGTATTTGTCACATACACATGGTTAGCAGATGTTCATGCGAGTGTAGCGAAATGCTTGTGCTTCTAGTTCTGACAATGCAGTGATAATCGAGTAATCTAACCTAACAATTCCACAACAACTACGTTATACACACAGTGTAAAGGAAGGAAAGAATATGAACATAAAAATATATGAATGTGTGATGGTACAGAGCGGCATAGGCAAGATACAGTAGATGTATATACATATGAGATTAGTAATGTAGGGTATGTAAACATTATATGAAGTGGCATTGTTTAAAGTGGCTAGTGATACATTTTTTACATCAATTTTTATATTATTAAAGTGGCTGGAGTTCAGTCAGTATGTTGGCAGCAGCCACTCAATGTTAGACCCAGGGTCTCGAGCTTGATGACGAGTTTGGAGGGTACTATGGTGTTAAATGCTGAGCTGTAGTCGATGAACAGCATTCTCACATAGGTATTCCTCTTGTCCAGATGGGTTAGGGCTGTGTGTGGTTGCGATTACGTCGTCTGTGGACCTGTTGGGGCAGTAAGCAAATTGGAGTGGGTCTAGGGTGTCAGGTAGGGTGGAAGTGATATGGTCCTTGACTAGTCTCTCAAAACACTACGGGGCGGTAGGCGTTTAGCTCAGTTACCTTAGCTTTCTTGGGTACAGGAACAATGGTGGCCCTCTTGAGGCATGTGGGAACAGCAGACTGGGATAAGGTTTGATTGAATAGGTCCGTAAACACAAAATCAAATCAAATCAAATTTTATTTGTCACATACACATGGTTAGCAGATGTTAATGCGAGCGTAGCGAAATGCTTGTGCTTCTAGTTCCGACAATGCAGTAATAACCAACAAGTAATCTAACTAACAATTCCAAAACTACTGTCTTATACTCAGTGTAAGGGGATAAAGAATATGTACATAAAGATATATGAATGAGTGATGGTACAGAGCAGCATAGGCAAGATACAATAGATGGTATCGAGTACAGTATATACATATGAGATGAGTATGTAAACAAAGTGGCATAGTTAAAGTGGCTAGTGATACATGTATTACATAAGGATGCAGTAGATGATATAGAGTACAGTATATACGTATGCATATGAGATGAATAATGTAGGGTATGTAACATTATATTAGGTAGCATTGTTTAAAGTGGCTAGTGATATATTTTACATCATTTCCCATCAATTCCCATTATTAAAGTGGCTGGAGTTGAGTCAGTGTCAGTGTCAGTGTGTTGGCAGCAGCCACTCAATGCTAGTGGTGGCTGTTTAACAGTCTGATGGCCTTGAGATAGAAGCTGTTTTTCAGTCTCTCGGTCCCAGCTTTGATGCACCTGTACTGACCTCGCATTCTGGATGATAGCGGGGTGAACAGGCAGGGGCTCGGGTGGTTGTTGTCCTTGATAATCTTTATGGCCTTCCTGTAACATCGGGTGGTGTAGGTGTCCTGGAGGGCAGGTAGTTTGCGCCCAGTGATGCGTTGTGCAGACCTCACTACCCTCTGGAGAGCCTTACGGTTGTGGGCGGAGCAGTTGCCGTACCAGGCGGTGATACAGCCCGCCAGGATGCTCTCGATTGTGCATCTGTAGAAGTTTGTGAGTGCTTTTGGTGACAAGCCGAATTTCTTCAGCCTCCTGAGGTTGAAGAGGCGCTGCTGCGCCTTCTTCACGATGCTGTCTGTGTGAGTGGACCAATTCAGTTTGTCTGTGATGTGTATGCCGAGGAACTTAAAACTTGCTACCCTCTCCACTACTGTTCCATCGATGTGGATAGGGGGGTGTTCCCTCTGCTGTTTCCTGAAGTCCACAATCATCTCCTTAGTTTTGTTGACGTTGAGTGTGAGGTTATTTTCCTGACACCACACTCCGAGGGCCCTCACCTCCTCCCTGTAGGCCGTCTCGTCGTTGTTGGTAATCAAGCCTACCACTGTTGTGTCGTCCGCAAACTTACATTTACATTTACATTTAAGTCATTTAGCAGACGCTCTTATCCAGAGCGACTTACAAATTGGTGCTTTCACCTTATGACATCCAGTGGAACAGCCACTTTACAATAGTGCATCTAGGTCTTTTAAGGGGGGGGGGGGGGGTGAGAAGGATTACTTTATCCATCACACCTCCTCCATGCTTCACGGTGGGAACCACACATGCAGGGATCATCTGTTCACCTACGTGTCTCACAAAGACAAGGCGGTTGGAACCAAAAATCATTCAGCCCCCCTTCATAGTAAAAGCATCAAACAACGTTCTAAAGACAGTTGACATCTAGTGGAAGCCTTAGGAAGTGCAACATAACCACTATTTTCAATAGGGGCTGAGTTGAAAAACTACAAACCTCAGATTTCCCACTTCCTGTTTGGATTTTTATCAGGTTTTTGCCTGCCATGAGTTCTGTTACACTCACAGACATCATTCAAACAGTTTTAGAAACTTCAGAGTTTTTTCTATCCAATACTACTAATAATATGCATATATTCACATCTGGGATTGAGTAGGAGGCGGTTTACACTTGGCACACTTTTCATCCAAAAGTGAAAATGCTGCCCCCTAGCCCAAACAGGTTAATTGACAGCATGCCAGGGCAGATTGCAGAGGTCTTGAAAAAGAAGGGTCAACACTGCAAATATTGACCCTTTGCATCAACTTCATGTAATTAATAAATGTATACTTCAGTATTCCATGGTAACATCTGACAAAAATATTTAAATTCACTGAGGCAGCAGACTTTGTAAAAATGTATATTTGTGTCATTCTCAAAACTTTTGGCCACGACTGTACAGTATCTACTGCATCTTGCCTTTGCCGCACTGTCACGTTCGTCGTATAGAGGAGACCAAGGCGCAGCGTGATATTAATACATTCTCCTTTTAATAAAGAAAGACCACTAAACAAACGAGACGCTATATAGAATTTTGATTTTGAAACTTGATGATTGAGTTGGAGGCGTGCGTGGCCACGCAGTCGTGGGTGAACAGGGAGTACAGGAGAGGGCTCAGAACGCACCCTTGTGGGGCCCCAGTGTTGAGGATCAGCGGGGTGGAGATGTTGTTGCCTACCCTCACCACCTGGGGGCGGCCCGTCAGGAAGTCCAGTACCCAGTTGCACAGGGCGGGGTCGAGACCCAGGGTCTCGAGCTTGATGACGAGCTTGGAGGGTACTATGGTGTTGAATGCCGAGCTGTAGTCGATGAACAGCATTCTCACATAGGTATTCCTCTTGTCCAGATGGGTTAGGGCAGTGTGCAGTGTGGTTGAGATTGCATCGTCTGTGGACCTATTTGGGCGGTAAGCAAATTGGAGTGGGTCTAGGGTGTCAGGTAGGGTGGAGGTGATATGGTCCTTGACTAGTCTCTCAAAGCACTTCATGATGACGGAAGTGAGTGCTACGGGCGGTAGTCATTTAGCTCAGTTACCTTAGCTTTCTTGGGAACAGGAACAATGGTGGCCCTCTTGAAGCATGTGGGAACAGCAGACTGGTATAGGGATCGATTGAATATGTCCGTAAACACACCGGCCAGCTCGTCTGCGCATGATCTGAGGGCGCGGCTGGGGATGCCGTCTGGGCCTGCAGCCTTGCGAGGGTTGACACGTTTAAATGTCTTACTCACCTCGGCTGCAGTGAAGGAGAGTCTGCATGTTTTCGTTGCAGGCCGTGTCAGTGGCACTGTATTGTCCTCAAAGCGAACAACAAAGAAGTTGTTTAGTCTGTCTGGGAGCAAGACATCCTGGTCCCGAACGGGGCTGTTTTTCTTTTTGCAATCTTTGATTGACTGTAGACCCTGCCACATACCTCTTGTGTCTGAGCCGTTGAATTGAGATTCTACTTTGTCTCTGTACTGACGCTTAGCTTGTTTGATAGCCTTGCGGAGGGAATGGCTGCACTGTTTGTATTCGGTCATGTTACCAGTCACCTTGCCCTGATTAAAAGCAGTGGTTCGCGCGAATGCTGCCATCAATCCATGGTTTCTGGTTTGGGAATGTTTTAATCGTTGCTATGGGAACGACATCTTCAACGCACGTTCTAATGAACTCGCTCACCGAATCAGCGTATTCGTCAATGTTGTTGTTTGATGCCATACAAAATATATCCCAGTCCACGTGATGGAAGCAGTCTTGGAGTGTGGAATCAGATTGGTCGGACCAGCGTTGAACAGACCTCAGCGCGGGAGCTTCTTGTTTTAGTTTCAGTCTGTAGGCAGGGATCAACAAAATGGAGTCGTGGTCAGCTTTTCCGAAAGGAGAGCGGGGCAGGGCCTTATATGCGTTGCGGAAGTTAGAATAGCAATGATCCAAGGTTTTTCCAGCCCTGGTTGCGCAATCGATATGCTGATACAATTTAGGGAGTCTTGTTTTCAGATTAGCCTTGTTAAAATCCCCAGCTACAATGAATGCAGCCTCAGGATATATGGATTCCAGTTTGCAAAGAGTCAAAAGTTCGTTCAGAGCCATCGATGTGTCTGCTTGGGGGGGAATATTATCGAAGAGAATTCCCTTGGTAGATAATGCGGTCGACATTTGATTGTGAGGAATTCTTAATCAGGTGAACAGAAGGACTTGAGTTCCTGTATGTTGTTGTGGCCACACCACGTCTCGTTAACCATGAAGCATACGTCCCCGCCCCTCTTCTTACCAGAAAGATGTTTGTTTCTGTCGGCGCGATGCGTGGAGAAACCAGCTGGCTGCACCGACTCCGATAGCGTCTCTCCAGTGAGCCATGTTTCCGTGAAGCTAAGAACGTTACAGTCTCTGATGTCCCTCTGGAATGCTACCCTTGCTCGGATTTCATCAACCTTGTTGTCGAGAGACTGGTGATTGACGAGAAGAATGCTAGGGAGTGGTGCACGATGTGCCCGTCTCCGGAGTCTGACCAGAAGACCGCTTCGTTTCCCCCTTTTACAAAGTCATTTTTTTGGGTCGCCGGCTGGGATCCATTCCGTTGTCCTGGGTGAAAGGCAGAACACAGGATCCGCTTCACGAAAGTAATATTCTTGGTCGTACTGATGGTGAGTTGACGCTGCTCTTATATTCAGTAGTTCTTCTCGACTGTATGTAATGAAACCTAAGATGACCTGGGGTACCAATGTAAGAAATAACACGTAAAAAAACAAAAAACTGCATAGTTTCCTAGGAACGCGAAGCGAGGCGGCCATCTCTGTTGGCGCCCTGAGTTATTTGGCCTGGTCCCCCCACAAAAGGTTGGCATGGAGAGGGGTACCTACTGGTGAACCTGGTCTTTTTAATGGACAGGTGGAAATATAATATCCTGTAGTCCCGCAATACAGACAGCTCCTGGTGCTCTGGGGGAGGTGAGTCAACCGCCCTCGTGGATTCCCGTGGGCACTCGGGTGACCTCGGATTCTTTCAGTAAGGTGCACGTCGGGAACTTCCAGGATTCCTCGGAGGTGAGTTGGGAGCAGCGAAAATCCACCACGGAGTCTGCCACACTAAAGGAGTCTTGAAGTAGTTGGAGCAGCTTACGAGCAGGCTCTCTCCCAGACAATGGAACATTTAACACTTTTCGTACCTCCGCCATAAACTCCTCCAGACTGAGGCAAACAGTGGACTGTTGCTCCCACACCGCCGTAGCCCTGACTTTAGTGATGAGCTTGGAAGCCACTATAGTGTTGAAGGCTGAGCTACAGTCGATGAACAGCGTTCTTGTATAGGGGTTTCCCTTGTCCAGGTGGGATAGGGCAGTGTGCAGTGCAATGGCGATTGAGTCGTCTGCGGATCTGTTTATTTTTTTATCCTTTATGTAACTAGTCAAGTCAGTTATGAACAAATTCTTATTTACAATGACGGCCTACACCGGCCAAACCCGGATGACGCTGGGCCTATTGTGCTCCGCCCTGTTGGACTCCCAATCCGGCTGTTTGTGATACAGCCTGGAATCAAACCAGGGTGTCTGTAGTGACGCCTCTAGCACTGAGATGCAGTGCCTTAGACCTCTGCGCCACTCGGGCGAATTGTAGTGGGTCTAGGTTGTCGGGTAAGATGGAGGTGATAAGCACTTCATGATGACATAAATGAGTGCTACAGGGTGATAGTTATTTAGTTCAGTTACTGTCCCTTACTTTCTTTCTTTCACTGGCTTCCAGTTGAAGCTTGCATCCGCTACAAGACCATGGTGCTTGCCTACGGAGCTGTGAGGGGAACGGCACCTCAGTACCTCCAGGCTCTGATCAGGCCCTACACCCAAACAAGGGCACTGCGTTCATCCACCTCTGGCCTGCTCGCCTCCCTACCACTGAGGAAGTACAGTTCCCGCGCAGCCCAGTCAAAACTGTTCGCTGCTCTGGCCCCCCAATGGTGGAACAAACTCCCTCACGACGCCAGGACAGCGGAGTCAATCACCACCTTCCGGAGACACCTGAAACCCCACCTCTTTCAGGAATACCTAGGATAGGATAAAGTAATCCTTCTCACCCCCCCCCCCCCCTTAAAAGATTTAGATGCACTATTGTAAAGTGGCTGTTCCACTGGATGTCTTAAGGTGAACGCACCAATTTGTAAGTCGCTCTGGATAAGAGCGTCTGCTAAATGACTTAAATGTAAATGTAAATGTAAATGTTTCTTGAGTACAGTAACAATGGTGGACATCTTGAAGGAAGTGGGGACAACAAACTGGGATATGGAGAGATTGAATATGTCCGTAAACACTCCAGGCAGCTGGTCTGCACATGGTCTGAGGACGTGGCTTCAGATGACCTCTAGGCCGGCAGCCTTACAAGGGTTAACATGCTTAAATGACTAGAGTATGTTCTATAGTTGCCATGGTGCCCTAGTATCAGCCTCAGCAGAGAGCTCCTATAAATGTGTAAATATTTAGTAATCTGTGTTTTTAATCAGCTCTTTTGTTTTTGATAACATTGCGTTTAATTGCATATACTGTATCTGGTGTATTTGAGCCATGGATTTGCAGATTGACTAACAGGTTGACACTTTTAGGCTTGGCTAGCTAGCTAGCTAAATGGCTAATGTTTTTGTTTGCAAAAACATCTGGACACAGTACCAGCTATTCTGAGAACATCATTTGAGGAGTTACCTGAAATGGGAGAGGAATGGCAGATGGAGGAATACAGCAGTGCTGAGACAGAGGGCTCGTTGCGAGGACAACTGGGTACTATTCTGAATTTTGTGTTGAAGAGCTTTCTGGCACCCAGAGGTGCTGAGGCATCACCCAAGTGGGTGCTACACAGAGTGGAAGAGGAGAAGTGGTTATACAATTGAGTCTGGTTCCCAGACTTGCCCTCTACAAGATCATCAGCAGACTCCATCACAATCATTTACCATCCTCCGACCAGCTCTCTCCGCTCAAGCCATGACTGAGCTTCTCCATCTTCGGAGGATGCAGCTTTCAAATTGCTTGTTTGTTTTTTGCTCTTGAAGCACTTTGAGATTCTATGAAAAGCGCTATAGCAATGTAATGTTTTATTATTATAATCAGCAAACAATGTCTCTCTGGCAGTCCGCTTGACGAATTTGGGTTTGGCGGATGCCAGGAGAATGCTACCTGCCCCAATGCATAGTGCCAACTGTAAAGTTTGATGGAGGAGGAATAATGGTCCGGGGCTGTTTTTCACCGTTCTGGCTCGGCCCCTTAGTTCCAGTGAAGGGACATCTTAACGCAACAGCATATAATGATTCTGTGCTTCCAACTTTGTGGCAACAGTTTGGGGAAGCCCTTTCCTGTTTCAGCATGACAATGACCAGTGCGCAAAGCAAGGTCCATACAGAAATGGTTTGTCGAGTTCGGTGTGGAAGAAATTGACTGGCCTGCACAGAGCCCTGACCTCAACCCCATCGAACACCTTTGGGATGAATTAGAATGCCAACTGTGAGCCAGAACTAATAGCCCAACATCAGTGACTGAATGGAAGCAATTCCCCACAACCGTGTTTCAACATCTAGCGGAAAGCCTTCCCAAAAGAGTTGAGGCTGTTACAACAGCAAAGGAGGGACCAACTCCATATTAATGCCCGTGACTTTGGAATGAGATGTTTGACGAGCAGGAGTCCACATACTTTTGGCTATATAGTGTGTATATATAGTTTTATAAAGTGCTGAACAATGTAAAATTCTACATTTTTCCTCATACATGTATCAATTTTACATCAATTTCTATTGGCAGGTAAAACCACATCATACATGAATGTGGCTGTAAATACTACATAGTCATTCTCCATCAGCCAGCAATTGGACAAAGTGGAAAGATACACTCTGTGCTACCAAGTGGAATTATAATGTATTGTACAAGACACTGACGAAATACCTGGGTTGTATATATAACAATATATTTCACTCATTATCTGAATTTCGTTGATACACTCACTGTAAGCTGATGAATTTCAAGCAGAGACACAGGCTATACTGTACCAGTTGACAAGTCACATAGAAATGCACAATGTTGCGTGGGGCAGAAATGCCATATAACACCACAGTACGTTTTCACAGTAGCCAACTACTTTACAATACCCCTATTTGGTTTGGACTCACACCTACTATTTGTTTAACACTTTTTTTGGTTACTACATGCTTTCATGTGTTATTTCATAGTTTTGATGTCTTCACTCTTATTCTACAATGCTGAAAATAGTAAAAACAAAAAATGTAAAAAAAGAACCCTTGAATGAGTAGGTGTGTCAACTTTTGACTGGTACTGTAAAAGGAAAACGAATCTCTAAGACTGACATATTACTCAAGATGCTCACAACCTGCTTTTGGATACAAATACAGCGGGGAGAACAAGCATTTGATACACTGCAGGTTTTCCTACTTACAAAGCATGTAGAGGTCTGACATTTTTATTATAGGTACACTTCAACTGTGAGAGACCGAATCTAAAACAAAAATCCAGAAAACCACATTGTATGATATTTAAGTAATTAATTTGCATTTTATTGCATGACATA
This sequence comes from Oncorhynchus nerka, assembly GCF_034236695.1. Lineage (NCBI taxonomy): Eukaryota > Metazoa > Chordata > Actinopteri > Salmoniformes > Salmonidae > Oncorhynchus > Oncorhynchus nerka. The sequence continues at coordinate 44,449,406 of NC_088397.1, forward strand.
AGTATTTGATCACCTACCAACCAGTAAGAATTCCGGCTCTCACAGACCTGTTCGTTTTTCTTTAAGAAGCCCTCCTGTTCTCCACTCATTACCTGTATTAACTGCACCTGTTTGAACTCGGTACCTGTATAAAAGACACCTGTCCACACACTCAATCAAACAGACTCCAACCTCTCCACAATGGCCAATACCAGAGAGCTGTGTAAGGACATCAGTGAAAAAAATTGTAGACCTGCACAAGGCTGGGATGGGCTACAGGACAATAGGCAAGCAGCTTGGTAAGAAGGCAACAACTGTTGGCACAATTATTAGAAAATGGAAGAAGTTCAAGATGACGATCAATCACGCTTGGTAGGGGCTCCATGCAAGATCTCACCTCGTGGGGCATCAATCATCATGAGGGAGGTGAGGGATCAGCCCAGAACTACATGGCAGGACCTGGTCAATGACCTGAAGAGTGCTGGAACCACAGTCTCAAAGAAAACCATTAGTAACATACTACGCCATCATGGAATAAAATCCTGCAGCGCATGCAAGGTCATCCTGCTCAAGCCAGCGCATGTCCAGGCCCGTCTGAAGTTTGCCAATGACCATCTGGATGATCCAGAGGAGGATTGGGAGAAGGTCATGTGATCTGATGAGACAAAAATAGAGCTTTTTGGATTAAACTCCACTCGCCGTGTTTGGAGGAAGAAGGATGAGTACAACTCCAAGAACACCATCCCGACCGTGAAGCATGGTGGTGGAAACATCATTCTTTGGGGATGCTTTTCTGCAAAGGGACAGGACGACTGCACCGTGTTGAAGGGAGGATGGATGGGGCCATGTATCGCGAGATCTTGGCCAACAACCTCCTTCCCTCAGTAAGAGCATTGAAGATGGGTCGTGGCTGAGTCTTCCAGCATGACAACGACCCGAAACACACAGCCAGGGCAACTAAGGAGTGGCTCCGTAAGAAGCATCTCAAGGTCCTGGAGTGGCCTAGCCAGTCTCCAGACCTGAACCCAATAGAAAATCTTTGGAGGGAGCTGAAAGTCCGTATTGCCCAGTGACAGCCCCGAAACCTGAAGGATCTGGAGAAGGTCTGTATGGAGGAGTGGGCCAAAATCCCTGCTGCAGTGTGTGCATACCTGGTCAAGAACTACAGGAAACGTATGATCTCGGTAATTGCAAACAAAGGTTTCTGTACCAAATATTAAGTTCTGCTTTTCTGATGTATCAAATACTTATGTCATGCAATAAAATGCAAATTAATTACTTAAAAAGCATACAATGTGATTTTTTAGATTCCGTCTCTCACAGTTGAAATGTACCTATGATAACAATTACAGACCTCTACATGCTTTGTAAGTAGGAAAACCTGCAAAATCGGCAGTGTATCAAATACTTGTTCTCCCCACTGTATATATTTTTTATATTTGCATGTCAAATACTGTATGGAATTTTCTTAGACTGTCCATTTTGTCATTTTATCATTATTTGATATATTGCTGTCAATGTTGTCATGGTTTTTCACTGAAAACTTTGATTTTAAATGAATTGCGCTGGGGGGAAATATGTGTGAAACCCCAAAGAATGCACAATCAAAGGTTCTGAACATAGGGGTCATTTACAAGTGTCATCTGTCCTAACAAGTGCCTATTTTATTCCTGTTCATTAAAGCCCAATAAGCATAGGTTGATTTAAAATACAGTCCCAAGCAAAAGTTACGATCTGAGTGTGCAATATTAACCAGGAAGAAGCCATTACACCTCAGTGTTGAAGATCATTCAAACTACTCATGTTTTATGCATTTTGTAAGTGACATATCTTTTTTGTTTGTTTTCAGCATGAAAGAGTGTCCAGGTAAGCTGCTTTCATCTCAGCTCACTTTATCAAATATTTTCACTACCAGGCGTTCATGCAAATCCTAACAGCCATTGGTCAACTTTATTACTCAGGTCTCCTTTGCAACTGACCTTTTTATTACAATTCGTCTCAAAATGTCGCAGTTGTAAATGAAAACTTATTCTCAACTAGCCTACCTGGTTAAATAGAGGTGAAATATAAAGTATATTGATGATCAAGCTCTGGCACAGTGAAGTAGTTTCAGTCATTTGTTATCTTTACCTCAGACTGGACTCGTCTGGTGCTTACGACCGAGAAGCGTATGACGCTCGAAGGGAAAACAGAATGGCAGCTCGGAAAAAGGCTGAGGAAGAGGCAGGATGCACTGACTATAAGAAGGTAACCTGTAATGTAAAATTCTCTGACAGTTTCTTAAAGCTAGCAAACTGGCGTAGGTAGCTAATGATCTGTTGTGACATCTGTTATGTCATGATAATGGAAGTATTATGTAGCCTTTATGACAGAGGGTTCAAGTAAAGTGTAGTAGTAAAATACTGTGGCATGTTATGATATTCTGTGTCTGTTTGCTGTTGCATCTTTTATATTGCAGATGTACGAGGAGGCCATGTCTACAAATGAGAGACTCAAGTCCCGGCTGCAGGGCAGCAAACAGGAGCTGGTGTTGGTGCAGACTCAGCTGGAGAAAGTCACACAGGTGATTATCCTTAACTGGTATTCATCCGCCACACAAAGTAGTTCAAACCATCCCAAAATCAAATAACACGGATGAAAATGACCAGATTGCAGAAGAGTCCAATGAATATGTACACTACATGGTATGTGGACACCTGCTCGCCGAACATCTCATTCCGAAATCATGGGCATTAATATGGAGTTGGTCCCCCTTTGCTGCTATAACAGCCTCCACTCTTCTGGGAAAGGTTTCCACTCGACGTTGGAACATTGCTGCGGGGACTTGCTTCGATTCAGCAACGAGCATTAGTGACGTCTGGCACTAATGTTGGGTGATTAGGCCTGGCTCACAGTCAGCGTTCCAAAGGTGTTTGACGGGGTTGAGGTCAGGGCTCTGTGCGGGCCAGTCAATTTCTTCCACATTGATCTTGACAAACCACTTCTATTATCATGATGAAACAGGAAAGTGCCTTCCCGAAACTGTTGCCACAAAGTTGGAAGCGCAGAATTGTCTAGAATGTCATTGTATGCTGTTGCGTTAAGGTTTACCTTCACTGGAACAAAGGCGCCTACTGTAGCACGAACCATGAAAAACAGCCCCAGAACATTATTCTTCTTCCATTTACATTTACATTTAACATTTACATTTAAGTCATTTAGCAGACGCTCTTATCCAGAGCGACTTACAAATTGGTGCATTCACCTTATGACATCCAGTGGAGCAGCCACTTTACAATAGTGCATCTAAATCTTTTAAGGGGGGAGAAGGATTACTTTATCCTATCCTAGGTATTCCTTAAAGAGGTGGGGTTTCAGGTGTCTCCGGAAGGTGGTGATTGACTCCGCTGTCCTGGCGTCGTGAGGGAGTTTGTTCCACCATTGGGGGGCCAGAGCAGCGAACAGTTTTGACTGGGCTGAGCGGGAACTGTACTTCCTCAGTGGTAGGGAGGCGAGCAGGCCAGAGGTGGATGAACGCAGTGCCCTTGTTTGGGTGTAGGGCCTGATCAGAGCCTGGAGGTACTGAGGTGCCGTTCCCCTCACAGCTCCGTAGGCAAGCACCATGGTCTTGTAGCGGATGCGAGCTTCAACTGGAAGCCAGTGGAGAGAGAGCGGAGGAGCGGGGTGACGTGAGAGAACTTGGGAAGGTTGAACACCAGACGGGCTGCGGCGTTCTGGATGAGTTGTAGGGGTTTAATGGCACAGGCAGGGAGCCCAGCCAACAGCGAGTTGCAGTAATCCAGACGGGAGATGACAAGTGCCTGGATTAGGACCTGCGCCGCTTCCTGTGTGAGGCAGGGTCGTACTCTGCGGATGTTGTAGAGCATGAACCTACAAGAACGGGCCACCGCCTTGATGTTAGTTGAGAACGACAGGGTGTTGTCCAGGATCACGCCAAGGTTCTTAGCGCTCTAGGAGGAGGACACAGTGGAGTTGTCAACCGTGATGGCGAGATCATGGAACGGGCAGTCCTTCCCCGGGAGGAAGAGCAGCTCCGTCTTGCCGAGGTTCAGCTTGAGGTGGTGATCCGTCATCCACACTGATATGTCTGCCAGACATGCAGAGATGCGATTCGCCACCTGGTCATCAGAAGGGGGAAAGGAGAAGATTAATTGTGTGTCGTCTGCATAGCAATGATAGGAGAGACCATGTGAGGTTATGACAAAGCCAAGTGACTTGGTGTATAGCGAGAATAGGAGAGGGCCTAGAACAGAGCCCTGGGGGACACCAGTGGTGAGAGCATGTGGTGAGGAGACGGATTCTCGCCACGCCACCTGGTAGGAGCGACCTGTCAGGTAGGACGCAATCCAAGCGTGGGCCGCGCCGGAGATGCCCAACTCGGAGAGGGTGGAGAGGAGGATCTGATGGTTCACAGTATCGAAGGCAGCCGATAGGTCTAGAAGGATGAGAGCAGAGGAGAGAGAGTTAGCTTTAGCAGTGCGGAGCGCCTCCGTGATACAGAGAAGAGCAGTCTCAGTTGAATGACTAGTCTTGAAACCTGACTGATTTGGATCAAGAAGGTCATTCTGAGAGAGATAGGGGGAGAGCTGGCCAAGGACGGCACGTTCAAGGGTTTTGGAGAGAAAAGAAAGAAGGGATACTGGTCTGTAGTTGTTGACATCGGAGGGATCGAGTGTAGGTTTTTTCAGAAGGGGTGCAACTCTCGCTCTCTTGAAGACGGAAGGGACGTAGCCAGCGGTCAGGGATGAGTTGATGAGCGAGGTGAGGTAAGGGAGAAGGTCTCCGGAAATGGTCTGGAGAAGAGAGGAGGGGATAGGGTCAAGCGGGCAGGTTGTTGGGCGGCCGGCCGTCACAAGACGCGAGATTTCATCTGGAGAGAGAGGGAGAAAGAGGTCAGAGCACAGGGTAGGGCAGTGTGAGCAGAACCAGCGGTGTCGTTTGACTTAGCAAACGAGGATCGGATGTCGTCGACCTTCTTTTCAAAATGGTTGACGAAGTCATCTGCAGAGAGGAGGAGGGGGAGGGGGGGAGGGGGATTCAGGAGGGAGGAGAAGGTGGCAAAGAGCTTCCTAGGGTTAGAGGCAGATGCTTGGAATTTAGAGTGGTAGAAAGTGGCTTTAGCAGCAGCGACAGAAGAGGAAAATGTAGAGAGGAGGGAGTGAAAGGATGCCAGGTCCGCAGGGAGGCGAGTTTTCCTCCATTTCCGCTCGGCTGCCCGGAGCCCTGTTCCATCAAACTTTACATTTGGCACTATGCATTGGGGCAGGTAGAGTTCTCCTGGCATCTGCCAAACCCAGATTCGTCCGCCATACTGCCAGATGGTGAAGTGTGATTCATCACTCCAGAGAACCCGTTTCCGCCAATGGCAGCGAGGTTTACACCACTTCAGCCAACGCTTTGCATTGCACATGGTGATCTTAGGCTTATATGCGGCTGCTCAGCCATGGAAACTAATTTCATGAAGCTCCCGACAAACAGTTTCTGTGCTGACGTTTGGTACTCGGTGGTGAGTGTTGCAAACGAGGACAGACGAATGTTACGAGTTACACGCTTCAGCACTCGGCGATCCCGTTCTGTGCGCTTGTGTGGCATACCTCTTCAAGGCTGAGCCGTTGATGCTCCTAGACATTTCCACACGAACTGTACTTACAGTTGACCAGGGAAACTCCAGCAGGGCAGAAATTTGACCAACTGACTTGTTGGAAAGGTGGCATCCTATGACGGTGCCACGTTGAAAGTCACGGAGGTCTTCAGTAGGGGCCATTCTACTGTCAATGTTTGTCTTTCGAGACTGCATGACTGTGTGCTCAATTTTATATCTGTCAGCAACAGGTGTGACTGAAAAAGCTTAATCCACTAATTTGAAGGGGTGCCCACATACTTGTAGTGTATATGGACGGTTGTGCCATATCATGACTTATCATTGTGATTCCCAACTTACAGTTCTTGTCAAATACAATGTGGAGTGACTCTTCCAAATCCTATTACATGGACCACTGCACAATAAAATCAGGAAAGAATCAGGAGTGAGAACCATGACAGATTATGCAAGTAAAAGGCATTGGATTATTCCCAGAGAAATGCTTGGGAATTGGTATTTTTGAAGTACAGTACCATGTTTGTTTTCAAAGCTAAATATTGAAGAGTTTTGTTCCAAAAACGCTATGTCCACAAATCTTTCCACAAATCACAAATCGTTTTTTTTCTCAAAAGAAATGATTGCTTATGACTTACCTTCATGTGTGGGTAAAATATTACTGTTCTCAGATTTTCTTTATTCATAGATTTTAATTGTGTATTAAAATGGCTTTTGTGGCAAAACTCTAATTATCCATTGTTTAGCTGGAATGGAATGTTCGTATCCTGTATATTCGCCTGTGATATGTGGTTGTCTCTCACCAAGCAATCTTAAGATTAATGAATCACTCTGGATAAGAGCATCTGCTAAAAATGGCAAATGTAAATATTTTATATACATACCTCATATTACTTTATTGATACATTTTAAAAAATATATATTTTTTATATTAATTAATGTCAGAAATGTATCATTTGTAAATTTCTCCTTAAAAAATGTAATTACTTGTCACATTTGATTGTGTAAAACCTACAAGTAATACTTATTTGTCTGAGTGAGGCTCAGGTGGATATTTAGTGTTTTGCAACAAAACATGATTATTTGTCTCCCTGAAATGAAACTTTCAAGTGATACTGTAGATTTCAAGCAAATACATTTCTGTCATGAACAAACACAAATCACTTTAATAAGTTATTTAACCCTATTCTCAACCGGTTGGTTGAGCATGTTTTTTGACAATGGATTTAGAAGTAGATGTGGAAAAAAATCTTCATTTGAACTTGGATGTTCGTCTCCCCAGCCCTCCTGCACCAATTAACATAATTTGTAACCTTTTGGGTTGCTGCAGTTCAGTGTTGTGGCACTCTAACTTTGGCCAATAAGAGGACTGTAAGAAAACTCAATCAGTCACCAAAGACATGGGATAAAAGGTAGGAATTCAGTTGTTGAGGGATGAATATTGCACCATTCCTGTTAGGAATAAGAATATGGTAAATAGTAATACAAAAAATGCTATAATAGAAAACTACTCTTTGTCCTGTATGTGGGAACCATGATGGAAACATGTACAGTAGCTAATTTGAAATTCAAGAAAAACACTTTGGGTGAAATTGCACTACAAACCACCTGAAAACGCATTCATTTAAATGTAATTAACTGTATATTTGTGGTCACACAAAATTACCATAATGTGTCCAAATTTGACATCATCCCTCATTTAACAATGCCTACCTACCTATGAAAGCAGAACTAAAGTCATTTCTGTTAGGCAAATTGCCCTTCTAATGTGCCATTGCTAATACGATCATCTCTAGGCTTCTCAACCGCTAGGTAGAGCTCTAATTTCCAAATGAAACAAAGTTGACCCCCTCCCCTCCCCCTCCATCGTGAGAGTCATCTATCCCTAGACTGGTCCTATTAGTTTTCTAGGCCAAACCATTCGGACACGATTTTCAGGTTCTCATGATCTAACAAACACCACTGTAGCTCGGCCTCCTTCCACTGCATCCGCCTATGGCGGCCTTCCGAATCTGAAGTGGAAGGTGGCCAAGCTACAGCGGTGTTTGATATCTCTAGCTTAAACTGACTGATTTTGATGGGGGTTTTCTTATGTTACTTAGATTGACTCACAGGTGAGTCAATAGACTCCATCTGAAAATGGATATATAGTGTTTTGGAATTAAACTCTTCATATGAGAAATGTCTGCTGTTTCAGGGATTGTTCTCATTGTCACTATTTTAACCATGGACTTTTGTATTGCAGAGAAAGATCACAATGACTGAGAGGTCCAATGAGAGGTCCATGCTTGAGAAAGAAAAACGGGTGAGATCCTCATTTCACAAGATGTTTGCCTATGCACTTTCTGTTTGCTTCTCTCTTGTTCTGGTACAACATGTCTATTTGATTATATTTTGTTTTATTAGTTAATGTCATGGTCAGGCTGATAGCCCTGTCATGTTTAGTCTCATTGTGGCTTGTGTCATCTCTTCTCTGTAGGAAACACGTGTCCTTCAGAAGAAGATATCAGACATGGAAGATGAAGTGAAGGTATCTGTCCAGAATTGATCAATTTCCTCTAGATAAGGACCAGCTGCAAAATCCAAATTTGTTATATATTGTACAAATTCATGAAAACAAAAATGTGCTTTTTGGTCTTAATTGAAGGTATAGGCATACGGGTGAGGGTTAGGTTTAAAATCAGATTTCATAACTTTGTGGCTGTGTCAGCTAGTGACTACCCTACAGAGCTGCCTCCAGTACGAGTCATCCCAAGATGGCGCAAGATGGGGCCGACAGAGATGGTCGCCTCACTTCTAGTCCTTAGTAAACCATGCAGTATTTTAAAAAATTTTAATGTATTATTTCTTACGTTGTTAGAGCAGAAAATCTTAAGTGTTATTACATACAGCCGAGAAGAACTATTGGATATCAAAGCGATGTCAACTTACCAACATTATGACCAGGAATACAACTTTCCCAAAGTGGATCCTTTGTTCGCACCACCACACAGGACATTGGATCTGATTCCAGAGGCCGACCCAAAACAACGACGCCGCAGAAGATGTAGACAGAGCTGCCTCCTGGTCAGACTTTGAAGGCGTGCACACCACTCACCACTTACGAGTATATTTATTGCCAATGTCCAGTCACTAGATAACAAGATAGACGAGATTAGGGCAAGGGTTGCTTTCCAGAGAGACATCTGGGATTGTAACATTCCCTGTTTCACGGAAACATGGCTCTCTCGGAATATGTTGTCAGAGTCGGTACAGCCACCGGGATTCTTTATGCGTTGCGTCGATGGAATCTTTCTGGGACAAAGGGTGGGGGTGTATGCTTCATTATTAACGACTCATGGTGTAATTGTAACAACATACAGGAACTCAAGACCTTTTTTTTCATCTGACCTAGAATTCCTTCATCAAATGCTGACCATATTATCTCCCAAGAGAATTCTTGTTGGTTATTGTCACAGCTGTGTATATCCCCCCACAAGCTGATACCACAACCGCCCTCAAGGAACTTTATTGGACTGGAAACCATATGTCCTGAGGTTGCATTTATTGTAGTTGGGAATTTTAACAAAGCAAATTTGAGAACAAGGCTACCTAAATCCAATCAACATATTGATTGTAACACTCATGCGGGCAATACACTGGATCACTGCTATTCTAACTTCTGCGATGCATACAAGGCCCTCCCCCACCCTTCTGCAAATATGACCATGACTCCATTTTGCTCCTACTATCCTATAGGCAGAAACTCAAACAGGATGTACCTGTGACTATGCAATGCTGGTCTGAACAATCGAAATCCACGCTTCAAGATTGTTTTGATCACACAGACTGGGAATTGTTCCGGGCAGCCTCAGAGAATAACATTGATTTATACGCTGATTCAGTGAGTGAGTTTATAAGGAAGTGCATTAGATAATGTTGTACCCATTGTGACTATTAAAACCTACCCTAACCAGAAACTGTGGATAGATGGCGGCATTCGCTCAAAACTGAAAACGCGAACTACCGCATTTTAACCATGGAAAGATGACTGGGAATATGGCAGAATATAAACCGTGTAGTTATACTCTCCAAGGCAATCAACCAAGCGAAATATTGGTATAGGGACAAAGTGGAGTCGCAATTCAAAGGCTCAGGCACGAGACATATGTGGCAGGGTCTACAGGCAATTATGGACTAAAAAAAGAGAACCAGCCACGTCACGGACACCGACGTCTTGCTTCCAGACAATGTAAACACCTTCTTTGCTCTATTTGAGGATAATACAGTGTCACCGACGCAGCCCGATATCAAGGACTGCCGGCCCAGACAGAATCCCTAGCCGCGTCCTCAGAGCATGCACAGACCAGCTGGCTGGTGTGTTTAAAGACATATTCAATCTCTCCCTATCCCAGTCTGCCCTCCCCACATGCTTCAAGATGGCTACCATTGTTCCTGTACCCAAGAAGGCAAACATAACTGAACTAAATGATTATCACCCAGTAGCACTCACTTCTGTCATTATGAAGTGCTTTGGGAGACTAGTCAAGGATCGTATCACTTCCACCTTACCTTCCACCCTATTCCCACTTCAATTTGCACACCGCTCCAATAGGTCCACAGACGATGCAATCGCCTTCACACTGCACACTGCCCTATCCCATCTGGACAAGAGGAATACCTATGTAATACTGTTCATTGACTGCAGCTCAGCTTTCAACACCATAGTACCCTCCAAGCTCGTCATTAAGCTTGAGAGCCTGGGTCTCAACCCCGCCCTGTGCAATTGTAGGAAACACCATCTCCACTTCTGTGATCCTCATCACTGGGGCCCCACAAGGGTGCATGCTCAGCCCCCTCCTGTACTCCCTGTTCACCCATGACTGCGTGGCCATGCACACCTCCAACTCAGTCATTAAGTTTGCAGATGACAAAAAAGTAGTGGGCTTGATTACCAACAATGACGAAACAGCCTACAGGGAGTGTGGTGTAAGGAAATCAATCTCACTCAACGTCAACAAAACAAAGGAGATGAACACTCTACAGTTTCCAAAACTGACAAAATATTGTCTGTGAGTATAACATAACTGATATTGCAGGCGAGAACCTGATGAAAATCCAACCCGGAAGTGCTGTTTTTCCTGAAAGCTCTCTGTTCCATTGCCTGCCTTCGCTGCATTTAAAGGGATATCAACCAAATTATTTTTCCTATGGCTTCCCCATGGTGGGCACAGTCTTTAGACAGAGTTTCAGGCTTTTATTTTGAAAAATGAGCGAGAAAGATCACATCGCGTCATTGGATGGCTGGGTGCCAGCAGCGTTTTACATGCGCAACAGCGTGGAGCAGACATTTTCTCTCTTTCTCTCCTATTGAAGAAGCTACAGTCCCGGTTGAAATATTATTGATTATATACTGTAAAAACAACCTGAGGATTGATTATAAAAAAACGTTTGACCTGTCTCTACGAACTTTACGGATTCTATTTGGAATTTTCTTCTGCTCGGTCGTGACCGCTCGAGCCTGTGGATTTCTGAACATAACGTGCCAACCAAATGGAGGTATTTTGGATATAAAAATAATCTTTATGGAACAAAAGGAACATTTATTGTGTAACTGGGAGTCTCGTGAGTGCAAACATCTGAAGATTATCAAAGGTAAGCGATTCATTTTATTGCTTTTCTGACTTTCGTGACCAATCTACTTGGCTGCAAGCTGTTTAATATTGTCTGCTGAGAGAGATGTCCTTACATAAACGCTTGGTATGCTTTCGCCAAAAAGCTTTTTTGAAATCTGACACGCCAGGTGGATTAACAACAAGCTAAGCTGCGTTTTGCTATATTGCACTTGTGATTTCATGAAAATTAAATATTTTTTGTAATTTAATTTGAATTTGGCGTTCTACAATTCAGCGGATATTGACGAAAATGATCCCGGTAACGGGATGGGTGCATCAAGAATTAACGTCTGCTAACCACATGTATGTGACCAATAAAATTGGATTAAACTTGGTAAATACCAACCTGCTTGAATTTACCGAATTGATACCGAGAGTTGTTAATTGTTTGACCAATTCAGGGCCCTTTCTTGCGGCTTATTGCCAGCTCTTGTCTCTCTTGAGAATATTTCCATTATAATATTTCATTAGTATTTGCCTGCATTCACTACTGCCACAAGCATCTGCAGTGTTCCATACACGAGGGTACAGACAACAACCTCTTATTATCTCTGAATGAGAGCTCTCAATAAAGATGGAACACTGAACTGAATATACAATATCTCTGTGGGCAAACACTGTGGGGCCATACTTGCGAACATAAGCAACCATTTAAATTTAAATGGGTTCTCCAGCTCAAAATGCGTATCAGCCAATGAAAGGCATCGATTTACTTGCATGTGATAGAACGCATAATTGTAGCTGGTCCCATCAGATAACATGGCACACGTTAGCACATAACATGGCACACGTTAGCTCTATGCTAACTTTTTCATTAGCCTATGAAAGATCTTAAACTTTATATCCACCAACCAATGGCATTTCTTGAAATAGGTCAACCCTGGCCACTAGAGAGAATTTAAACCTACAAATTCAAGGTTTACTTGTTACATTGGTCTGTAACAAAATGTCATGTGCCAATATTGAACTGATGCATCCTTGACTAGGCTACAAGTGATAGACAACATTTTCACACATGACAAATTCCCACGTTTTTGTTGATCAATTTCACACATAAATGAGGTCCTTACAATGTGTAAGTTTATTGTACATCATTAAATCCATAATCCATATTTTTATCAAATAGTAGCCATATCATTGTCATCATCGCTTCTCTGTGGTACATACTGCTAAAGCGGTTGACTTGCAATCGATAGTGCACTTTAACCGTGGGTTTGATCCCCCCTCACTTTTTGTTTGAGGAAAACACTGTTCACTGCCAGTCCTTATGCTCAATTCAAAACGCATGTGACGAAGTGGATGATTATAACAATGCATAGCGTTTAGCCTGCATGTAAGTGTACCCTACAAAACAATATCATAATGACAGCCAACTTTCTTCCAACATTAAGACTGTTGATTTTGAGTCTTGCAAACTTCTTTAAAATAACTACAATACTGCCATCTGTAGGATGATAACGAGAGTGCACATTACCTGATGTACACTTTGTAATGTTCATGTTTTTTTTTGCGTAAAATATTGCATATATGCTGAAGTAGATGATTAAAAATGCCTTAATTTAGGTGTACACATCCATGTAATATAGCCTATTCAATGTGATTTTTAGACAACAGCAGTGTGTTTGTGTGCAAGGCTGAAGAAAGAGGTAGCTCCTTTATTAAATTTATTCATAATCTTCATTTTCAAGCTGTTGGCTCTAGGCATCCCTTTTCAACACACTAACAGGGCTTGGCTTGGGCAGGAGCTCACCGGAACTGAGTACCGGCACCACAAATTTGTGCAGTTCCTGCACCTAAATATAAAGAGTACCGGCACACAAAATAAATGGCACTTATTTTAGTCCGAGTCAAGAACTCCACGCTAACATAATGGATGGAAATAAACATTTCAGAGGGGCAAGTGGACTCATCCGAGATTCGAACCCTTCCACCATCTGCGACAATTACGTGGACTAGGCACTTTACACAGAGAGTAATTTGACCAGTGGGTCAAATACATGTGATAGTTGCTTTGATTATCAGAACATTATTTTGGACTTAGGTATGTTAAGGAACATTTCCAACTACTTCAATTATTTTAATAGGCTGATGCACTTGTGCCAGGACATAATCAGTGCCACCTGTTGAAGTTAGCATGGGGCTAATATGTGGGACAAGCTACAATTGAGAATTTGTCACAATAAATCAAATCAAACTTCATTTGTCACATGCGCCGAATACAAGAAGTGTAGACCTTACTGTGAAATGCTTACTTTACAAGCCCTTAAACAACAGTGTAGTTCAAAAAGAGTTAAGAAATGATTGACCAAATAAACTAAAGCAAAAAATAATAAAAAGTAACAATAACGAGGCTATATTTATTTCACCTTTATTTAACCAGGTAGGAAAGTTGAGAACAAGTTCTCATTTACAATTGCAACCTGGCCAACATAGCAGTACCGAGTCAGTGTGCAGGGGTACAGGTTAAGTTGAGGAAATTTGTTCATGTAGGTAGTGGTCAAAATCAATAATTAAATGGTTGCTCATGTTTTCAAGTATGGCCCCAGTTGACTCGGAGGAGAGAGGGGTGATGAATGTGTCAGTCATTGTCATTTGTTCTGTATATCACACTTGGGACTAGAGTTTTTTTTTTTTTTGTAAATCAGCTTGAATTGGTATACTTTCAACTTTTAGCTTTCCCTTTAACAAACAGTACAGCATGTAGATGTTATGTTTCAGTATCCCCTGCCCTAACCCTTCTCTGTTTGCTCTGTTTGCTTGTTGTCTGCTGTCCTCCACAGATCCAGACAGAGCTGCAGAATGAGAACCAGAGACTGAAGGACGAGAACGGAGCCTTAATCCGGGTCATCAGTAAACTGTCCAAGTGAGAGGAAGAGGATGATCCAAGAATTATTTCCAATTTTTACCCCAACTACACCATCACCAACCACCAACCACCGCTACATTCAAATCATGACAGGAATGACAGATGGGCGCCAACTTTAAATCCTTTTTTGATGCCCCTTTCACTTTTCTCCTCTGTTGATGGTTGTATTGTACACACATAGTTCACACACAGTTAGCATATTAGCATATTTAAAAAAAAATGTAGTTATGGATTGTTATAATGCATACTCATATCGTCACAGCACATTATACTGTACGAATGTCTACGAAGGTTTAATCTATGAACTGGTGTAAGAGTTGGTATATTATGATGTTCTATGTAACTAAGTTACATTTCATGTTTATTTTTAAACTGCACCACCTGAAAAGTCTCCTGAGCCTTGTATAAATGATTTATATTCACTGTCATCAAATGGTCATGTGTGGTAATGCATCTTACCGCAGAGGCCTACAGTATGTATGCATGATCGACAACCAGGGTTGGTACACATTTGTAAGCACTAATAAAGCAGGTAAAGATTATATGGAGAGGTGAATTTGAAAATGTAATACAAAGACTGTTGTTTACAAACGACACAAGACGAGCATACTTAAAAGACCTTTATTTCCTATGATAACATATAGATACGTCTGTGGAGACATTCCATGTTTTGGTTCCCTTGAGGTTCTTAATAATATCACATTGACTGATATATTGATACAAGAGCTGGAGGATATGTAGTCTTTTTGCTGGACAACAACATGTTTGTTGGTAGGGAAATAAATCATGCAATCCACAAAAGGCACAACTACTGACACACACACACACACATACGCACACCTCTACAACGAGACAAAAAAAACAATCACGTTCAAGCAATTCCCTTGTCCATGTTGTTGAATAGTATAGAAGGAGAGGAGGGAGTGAGGAGGAGAGGCAGAGGGGAACAGTTCTTTGGAAGTCGTGAAGTATGGTGGCCATGGAGGATCAAAACGCTATGCATAAAGAGGAACCCTATTTCTTTTTTTTTTTTAAGCAGCAAGGTTGGCAGTATTGCATTGCGAATGTAGCTCTGCACTGTTTGGGTCCGCCCCATACTCAGAAGAGTTCCATAGACCCAGGAAGACAGGGATTTTGTTGCCTGCATTGCAGTAATTTGAAAAAACCCACTCAGTTTCTGTTGTTCACTGAGAAAATGTTAGAAGAACACAGGCGCTATTGGTCCTATTGCAAATACAACTTTTAAAAATGGACAGAATAATGGTCTATAAAACAATCATAATCAACCCAAGCATACTCAATAGGAGGGATCCGGAAAACATGTAAGGAAGTAACAGTATTCATTCATCACCACAATTAAACTCATAATTTGAGTAATAACTGCATAACTGGAATGGAGGTTATACTGTATGGGTTTTATGGGTTAAATAAATGTATACTTGCAATCGGTGTATTAAGAGCATGGAGAAATGTACGTAATTTTGCAATCGAGTAACATTTCACTATTTTTCTGCTATTGGCTCTTTATGCTAACATAAAACATTGTTTTGCATTCCATGTGCAAATTATACGACTGACTGAAGGTTCATTTAAACTTTTTCCGAACATAGGTATGTATTTGATCATCCCAAAAAGCCAAGCAGTCATTGGATTTAATACATGCCGAGGCATGTATATCTTACAATATTAACTCAAAGTCATGCCAATAATGTCGGTAAACATAACCACTATTATCATGTTAAATATATAAGCAAAACACATATTATATAATGTGAGGTGAAAATCCAACAGAGCTGGCACAGGTGATTATATAGAGGAACAAATCTAATATAATTCACATATAAATATACTAATTCGGTAGATCATTTTTAAGCTATTCTGTCATAGGAAAGTGATCAAGTCTGAACCAGCTACTCTGTTATTATCTCTATAAGTTTTTTTTATATGAGTAGCAATATACCTTTGCTCAGAGTATAGAGACCTAAGAGGTGTTTTAGGCTTGGTTTACTAACCTCACAGATGAGCTCTAATGTTTCAGTGCTCAAGTTGTATGGCTTTTCTTCTTATTTTGATCAACATACTAAAAAAAGGACACATTTAACTGTTATACTAAGCATTGAATGACAGCAAGCAGAGGTCTAGTCAGGGTACAAATATATAAGAGGTATTGAAAGAGGGCTACAAGTCCATGCTTTGACTTCTATGCGGTGAGTTATGAACCTGTCACTAAACAGTCTAAGGAAGGTCTAGTACTTGGACTTACATTTGTGTAGTACCGTCATCTGACTTAGTAATGGGACAATACTGGCCAACCCAACACAACAGATACAAATTATGTTTGATAAGGCAGTTACTACAACCTCTGGCAGGATAAATGAAGGAAACACTTATGGTACATATAATTACAAAGCAAGAGAGCTAGTGAATGTTGTCCTTTTGCAATAAATACACAATGAATCATGGCCATCAAAGACCATGCACACATACAAGTGAATGCAGGACATGTTAGTAATATTGCATTTGTACTTGTAGTATATAGTAAAATATTTAGGGTTGACCACAGTAGACAGATTGAAAGGATTATACAATTAACACATACTAAAAACAAGCATGCAACATTTTTGGTCTGCTAAATGAATAACCAAACAGTAAAAATCAACACTTGAATTCCAGGCAAGAAAATAGCCTCTAAAACGCATATACTATGCAGACATATGTTGAGTCCCATAGCCTTTAGGGAAAATACATCAAATGTGCAGTCAATGCATATTTTCTCTCCGTTTTATTATCAAAATGATTTTGGACACAAACACACAAACACAATATAGTTATGATTCCTCTTTAAAACATGCTGATATTTACAACATTGTATAAGATGCATGCTGTATTAACACATTTGCTCAATGCATAATGTTTACAGAAGGAAGAGGGGGGGGGGGCAAAACTACAATGGACTAATTAGCATCCTAACGTTCACCCTCCTTTCAGTTTGATCAGCTTATATACAGTGGCCTCTTGGACATCAAAATCATAGGATGTCTGAACGAACAACGCCCTTGGGAAAAACAGGTTTGAATAAACAGCAGACAATACACAATGTTTCAGTAGTTTGGCATCAAACAGTAAGGGTTACATACTAAGCAGGTTGCTGATGAGTGTGTGGTGCAAAAGCCAAAGGCCAATTGACATGAAGATTTGCACAAGGCATAAATCATGCTTACTTTACTCTCGTTTGTTTCATGCAAAAGCTGTGTTTGTATGTACCGGTTGCTTGATGAGTACTTTTTCATCATTACAAATTGAGCATCCAAAAAATGGAATGAATACCCACGCCGCTAAAGTCATCCTCAGCGGAGAGAAATGGACGTCGGGCCTTCATGCAAACACACATTTCAACTGAGAAAACATCCCCTCCAGTATGTTTGTATCAGTCATTTCAGAGATGCACCGTGATTTACAATTCACAGGCAGCGGCTGTAACAAGCAGATGGTCCCATTTTATAACATATGCCCCTTTCATCTTGATAGCACTAATGCCAAAAATGAATTCACAACAGTGTACAGGGTGTAATGTTGTTTTAGTAGAATATGATTCATCGTTTTTTCTTTATTTTCTTGAACATAAATCCTCAACAATTTGTGTCTTTGACTTAAATTAGTAAAGGGTCAAATGTGTTTTCAACGACAGAGATAAATGAATTCTTCATTTTTACCTTGGCCATGGATAAGTAAACACATTTACATCCAAGTGGTCAAAAAAAGGTCTGCAACACATTGGCAGTTTCCTTGGACTGTGTCATTATGACTTTTGCCAGGTATACCGTTTACCTCAGTGCACATTAAGTTGAGAGCCTAGTGTACTTCACCAAACTGTTTAATCAAAAAAGGCACCCATGAACTCCTCCTAGACTGTGTATCACTCTGAAAGCCATAACTGCATAGAAATTATGTTTGATTAATAATCATTAACTGCAAAGTCAAATTTTTTGCCACAATATGGCTCTCTCATATGTATGGGAATACATATAATAATAAGAAGAAGAAGAAAATTGGAATAACAAAAGAAAAATCGCATTGTGAAGTTCTGTTAAAAATACATTCTGGAATGAATTGCTGCCATTGTATTAACTTTATACCATCTCACCTAAACCCTTTACATAAGAAGATTTCAAACGGTTCAGTATGAGACATTTCTCAATACTCATTCTACTGCAAGATATGGCACACTTATGGTTTGAGAACAAGATATATGCTATTAGGAATCGGTTTGGCATGGTTTATGTAGAGCAGTGAGAGCATAAGTAAAGCATGCATAATGCTCGATCAACTAAATGAAGAAGCTATAACCATCCCTTTCATTAAGCCATTCTCTAAGCATTCATTATCAGCATCTAAGCATCTGGTGCTAAAAAGCATGCTGAAATGAAACACAGATCCATTTATCAATCAATCGTTCAATCTCCCTCTTCTCACAATACACTAAATATGTGAAATGCTATGATGTTGAAAAAGTGTTGTTTATGTTGTTCAATTTAACTATGAATAAGCTGATATTCTAGATGTTTCTTTTTTTGTTCAGTGTTTCAAGTAGACATGACAGAATCATGTGCAAGTCATGAGTTTCATGCAGTGTAGTAGGGTTGGGGAGGGAGGGTTTCTGAGTTGGGTTAGTTGGTAATCAAATTGGCCAAATTAAGTTACTTTTTTGCATTTAAACCTGCCAGCGCCGCATCTATATCCTCCTCCTGTTGTAGTGGATGCCACTGGGCAATGGGACGCCTGGGGTTAGAGAGCATGTCAGACCAATGCTTCAGACCAGGGCCCGTCGCCTTGCTTCCCACAAATATCTTCCCAATGGCGTCATTCTTGCCAATCTTGTCATAATCAAACACTGTCACCACCACCAAGATTTTCTGAGGAAAGAGAGAGAAAAAAAGAGGAAAGAGAGAAAAAAAATGTTTATAGTAGATTGTGCACTCACTTAATCAAGTAACCATTCATATGCAAGCCTCATACAGTAGGTATTAAACCACTAGGTCTTAAAATAGGGCTTAAGATTTTCTTTCAAAACTGAATTGCTGTAACTGTGGTTGTAGGCCTACAGTAAAAAAAATAACACCACTTCAACAAACTGTATGAAAAAATATAAATCCTTTGCTCGTCAAATATGTAAAGCGTTCTATACCTGCATCATGTCCATTGGGATCTCAAAGCTGAAGGACTCGTTGTAGTACGGATTCAAAGTGTTCTTCTTCACCGTGGTCTTCTTCTTCTTCAGTTTCTTGCCGCCCTGCAGCAACGCGATCTTCACGTAGGGATCTGCAAAGAAAGACCAACAGATATTGAATCACTCATTTCATGTTTCATTGCATTGCTTCGGTAGAGCAAAATTGTGAGGTGATATGAGTTGCTTGCTAATTAGAAAAATAACTCAGAGAGCTCATTAATGTAACACACAGTAATGCAATGTCTACAAATAAATCAGAGGCCCTGCATCACTGAGATGTTTAATTAATGGCAGATTGGCATGCCTGCTCGATTGGAAATGATCTATTGTTATGTCCAGTGGTTTGCCCTACCAGACAGTCCACCCACAAGCTTGTTTTTAACAGCAGACACACTAGACATTTTTGTTCCCCAAATAGTACCAAAATAGGGTTATTTGAATGGTGACCCTTTTTGGGGCTTTGTAGACTACTTTCTTGAAGGTGCTATGTAGAACCGCCTATTAAAGGTTCTATAAAGAATCAGTTCTATCATGAGACGGTTTCGAATAGCATAATAAACATTTCACCTCTGTAACAGTTATCTACAGGTAATTAGTATATGATATGCATGATGATGATCTGTTTTTAACATTGTTATGCTACCGTGTTGTAGTATGGGGTTGATCATGCTGAGTTACTCTCACCTGGGAGTTGTATCAACCTGACTCAACCATGTCAAATGATGAAGTTAGTCCAAAAATATAAACTCGAATATACTTGCAGACCCTTCTCACTGACGGTATCGGACTAGCCACCTCAACAGAACCCATGAACATAAACACACAGACACAATACAGGTAGAATAAAACAACAAAATAATAGGTACCACACAGTAAGTGAAATAATGCAACATAAAGAACAGGAATTCATAATTACCCAGAACCATCTAGCGAAGGACAGCTTCAACATTGTAAAGATCAATTTGGAAGGGAAGGGTTCGACACAGAGAAAGGTTCTTTGAGAAGACATGGTTCTACAGAGAACCATCACTCACTGCAAAGAACCTCTCAAGAACCCTTTAAGAATCTCAAGAGTAAACTGTACGTCCAGTGGAAGTCTTAACGTACCAGACAGTCCACCCACGTCCATCTTCTTGAGGTTCTTTGCCTCCAGGATACAGACAGTGAGTTTGCCAGCGGTGGGCACGTAACGGAGAGAGATACAGATGTCTCCCAGCTTCTCAGGCTGCATGGAGATTAAGGACAGAGAGAGGGCAAGCACAGAGAGAACAACGACACAGAGAGGGAAAGACAGACAAAAAGATATGAAACAATTGTCCGAGTTTGGCTGTTGTTACTTCTGATGGGGCAACACTCCCGTCCAACGATTACCTTAGTTCAATCAATTAAAAGATAAATCAACTCATAAATTATGAATAGCGTGAATAGATTGTTTCTTTTCAGCTCATACCTCCTCTTTGTCTGCACTCTCTAAATCCTTCCATTCTTCGATGGGCTGTCCCAGGTCAATGGTGTTCATCGGGATCTTCACCTCTCCAATGATGTCATGCTTGGAGAATCGGTCGTAGTCAAAGACTGACATCACCAGGGTTTTCCCACCGAGCTCATCATACGGTAACTGATGAAGGAACACATCAACGACAACAACACCACAACACAACAACAACACAGCTTAATTATTAAGTCTGAATGTAAAACCACATGTCCCTCTTTGTAAATGTCCACACTTTATGTCTCACTATGTCCACACTCACAGTATGTGCTGTCATTAAAACATTATTATTCTGATTACATTTTTAAGTAAACATAAACATATATTATTTGGTGCCATGGGCTGCTGGCAAGACATTGATTGCCGATACATTAGTAATACAGAACAATGGCAGCCAACATACACAGAGTTTTACAACACAGAATAGGACAGGCAGAAAATGGGTTAGGCTGGATTATAATGTGTAGCTTTGTTTTTTACTTGGAAAACATCTAAGGAGAGATCATTTATTCAGCTCTAAAGCATTAAAGCATAATTATAGTATACCATATTATGGGATCTGTCGATTCTATCCAGCCCTTGCAGACCAGGAGTATAATACATTATAGCATGTTTAGACGTTCCCTATCCTGTGGTAAATTGGCTCAATGACAAATATAAATAAAAATACATTCTAAAGAGGTTTTTGGGGTCAAGTCTTATTTGAGTTGCGAATTGCTCTTTCATTCGATTAAATTATTCAATTTGAATTAAATTACAATTGGCCACACCACACAGCATTTGAATTGAAATCGAAGTAAAGGAAGTAGAGCTTTATTCAATGAAACTCATGTGGCATATTTATTCTACACATAGCCATAGAAATGCTTATTTTGACATCATGTCTGGTTACCAATACCATATAGGATAAGGTTTAAAATCTCCTAAAACAATTTAAAATAAACAGTGGTCTGGAAATATTCTAAGATCATGTTGTGGGTTGTCTATAATGATTCATAATTCCCTTAATGTCTTTAAATAGCAGGAAAAAGTATATGCATTTCCCAGAATGCTAATGCATCAAAGACTGCAGTATAGAAGGGAACAATCTAACATCTGGGTCATTTCACCAATTTGGTGCCTTTTGAGAAGTGTAATTTGGTCCCCAAATACATTTTATGTTATTTAACATTCTGTCATAAAGAGCATAAAGAGCACAGATTCAACGTAATACAAAAATGCTACAGTAAGAGAATAGTAAGTGACAAATAAAGTAACAGGGTTGACTGTGACAGGGTTGACTGTAACAGTGTTAAATAGGCCATAAATCCCCTTGTGACGGGGTATGGGAGCTTGTTGTGTGCAACGGGGAGGGGCAATTGGATGCAAGCTTATATTTGTATTTATTTATTGTTAAAACATTTCTAGCCTGTCTATCTATGGGTAACAGGTTTGACGTGTTATGCTCGACCCGCTCATTTTTCCAGCACAAAACATGAGAAAAGGACTAAAAAGAGTAGAACCAGCACACCTGCTTTTACACTATGATTTTACTATTAGACGCTCAGTGTTTCTTTAGAGAGAAAAAAACTACTACCATGTTAAAACGAGAATTCAGTTCTCGTAACAGGGTTGACCGTAAAGCGCAACTGAAGGCAATAAACAACTTATCTGATAGAAAATGGCCTGAGTGTCATCAATATAAGTCAGAAACATTTATTCGAGTGTCCAAATTTACTACAAAGTGTAAATAGGATCGTTTTGTTCATAAAGTCAGCCTCATCCAAAACAGTGTTTAATGAGCAACAGACTAAAGTATCTACTAGGATTTTTTTTTCTACCACGATGCTGGATGATCATTTCCTCAAAACAAAAGAATAACAGTTGCGCCTGGGACGGTCAGTGGCACTTTTTCACCTATCAGTGGCTCTAAAATGAGAGACAGACATAAATGAATCACATGAAATACTGCCAGTGAAATCCTGAGAATGAGACGTTCATCTTTCACGTCTCAGTTCAATTGGTTTGAACTGCTTTGAATTAAATTATACACTCGGTGTACAAAACATTACGAACTCCTTCCTAATATTGAGTTGCACCTCATTTTGCCCTTAAAACAGCCTCAATTCCTCTGGGCATGGACTACAAGGTGTCGAAAGCATTCCACAGGGATGCTTGCCCATGTTGACCCCAATGCTTCCCACAGTTGTATCAATTTGGCTGGCTGGCCTTTGGGTGTTGGACTATTCTTAATACACAATGGAAACTGATGAGCGTGAAAAACCCAGCAGCGTTGCAGTTCTTGACACACTGAAGCTGGTGCGCCTTGCACCTACTACCATACCCTGTTCAAAGACACTTCAATATTTTGCCTTGCCCATTCCCCCTCTGAATGGCACACATACACAATCTGTCTCCATTGGCTCAAGGCTTAAAAATGATTCTTTAACCTGTCTGCTCATCTTCATCGACACTGATTGAAGTGGCGTTAACAGGTGAAATGAATAAGGGATCATAGCTTTCACCTGGATTGACCTGGTCAGTCTGTCATGTCTATCACTAATGGCACCAGAGGAGATGGCTGCCGTTTTACAGGCTCCTATCCAATTGTGCTATTGTGCGTGTGTTTTTTGCATTATTTGTAACTTATTTTGTACATAATGTTACTACCACCGTCTCTTACGACCGAAAAGAGCTTCTGGATATCAGGACAGTAATTACTCACCTCGTAGTGAACAAATATTTTTTTAACGAGTCGGATGCAAAGGATTTACTTCGGACAAGGCCCAAATCCCCGTCATTCGCAGGAGAAAGAGACGGAGATATCGGGGACGTAGGTTGGGGTGCCTTGTAAGGATCCGACAGCGAATGGGTAATCCGCCTCTACCATCAGTCCTATTAGCCAATGTGCAATCATTGGATAATAAAATGGATGAGCTCCGATCAAGACTGACATACCAATGAGACCGTAGTATCTTATATTTCAACGAGTTGTGGCTATAAGACGACATGGCTGGGTTTTCCATGCATCGGCATGATAGAACAGCTGCCTCCGGTAAGACAAGGGGTGGCGGTCCGTGTCTATATGTAAATAACAACTGGTGCACAAAATCTAATATTAAGGAAGTCTCGAGGTTTTGCTCGTCTGAGGTAGAATATCTCAAGATAAGCTGTAGACCACACTATATACCAAGAGAGTTTTCATCTATTTTTTTCGTAGCTGTCTATTTACCACCACAAACCGATGCTAGCACTAAGACCGCACTCAAACAGCTGTATAAGGCCATAAGAAAACAAGAAAATTCTCATCCAGATTGCGGAGCTCCGAGTGGCTGGAGGCTCTTGTTGAGGAGCAAGCGAATTTTCGCAGTCAAAAAAAAAAAATCGCGCAACATTTCAGCGCCCTGCTATTCATGCCAGGAATATGGTACGTTAATTTGGTTAGTTTGTGTGCAAAGGAAACAGTCAGACCTTTCCAAAACTGTTTAAATCACGCCTGTGCCATTTACAGAACGTGCGTTTCGGTCGAATAGGTCATGAAAATCTGTTCACTGAAAGTGTAAAAATATATTCGTCCGCGCCTGCAGGCAATTGTTTACAGAGAACAGAATTAAATAGAGCCGCGTTCTCATTGGCTACAGCTTCCCCATGCTGTCTACAGGTAGGTCATTAGTTTCGCAATTGATTCTTGGTCTAACCCAAACAAGAGAACTACTTTCCTACTGCCACCGCCCAGATTTTCGAACGACCATTTTCAGCCATGTATTTCTCAACGGACCAGCTAACGATTCCACACGGTCTAATGAGGTATTTTATGACTTATTAACGTGTAATAATACCTAAAGTAGCATTACAAACGTATTTCGAAGTGTTTTGTGAAAGTTTATCGTCGACTTTTGGCATTTTAAAAATGACGTTACGTTAAAAATGCTAATTTTTTCCTCCATTCCCAAGGTATTCCTAGCTCGATATCTAGGCTATATATGGACCGATTTAATCGAAAAAAGACCCTAAATGATGTTTATAGGACATCTAGGAGTGCCAAGAATGAAGCTCGTCAAAGGTAAGGAATGTTTTATATTTTATTTCAGCCTTTTCGTTTGCGAGCGCTAACGAAAAATCTGTCGTTTTTTGTAATGCTGCATTTCTGTGAGGTTGCATGGTACAGATAATAGCGTCTCATGCTTTCCCCGAAAAGCATTTTACAAATCTGAATTGGTGAATAGATTCACAACGAGTGTAGCTTTAATTTGGTATATTGGATGTCAATTTTGATGACATTTTGATTTTTATCATAAACTATGCGTGGTGCACTTGAAATTTCAGAAATTTCAATTCCTATATAGGAACCGCTTCCATAAAAGGTTAATGCAGGGAAACTTAAATCCGTGCAACCAGAGGAAAAAAATTACTCTAGAACACCTTTACTCCACACACAGAGACGTGAACAAAGCTCTCCCTCGCCCTCCATTTGGCAAATCTAACTATAACTCCATCCTCCTGATTCCTGCTTACAAGTAAAAACAAAAGCAGAAAGTACCAGTGACTCGCTCAATACAGAAGTGGTCAGATGACGCACATGCTAAGCTACAGGACTGTTTTGATAGCACAGAATGGAATATGTTCTGGGATTCTTCCGATGGCATTCAGGAGTATACCACATCAGCCACTGGCTTCATCAATAAGTGCATTGACGACGTCGTCCCCACAATGACCGTACGTACATACCCAACCAGAAGCCATAGATTACAGGCAACATCCGCAATGAGCTAAAGGGTAGAGCTGCCGCTTTCAAGGAGCTTGATCCTAACCCAGACGCTTATAAGAAATCCCGCTATGCACTCCGACGAACCATCAAACAGGCAAAGGGTCAATACAGAACTAAGATTGAATCATACTACACCGGCTCCGACGCTCGTCGGATGTGGCGGGGGTTGCAAACTATTACGGACTATAAAGGTATTCACCATAGTGCCCTCAGTGCTCATCACTAAGCCAAGGACCCTGGGACTAAACACCTCCCTCTGCAACTGGATCCTGACGGGTCGCCCCCAGGTGGTAAGGGTAGGTAACAACACATCTGCCATGCTGATCCTCAACATGGGGGCACCTCAGGGTTTCATGCTCAATCTCCTCCTGTACTCCCTTTTCACCCATGACTGCATGTCCAAGCACGACTCCAACACCATCATTAAGTTTGCCGACAACACAACAGTGGTAGGCCTGATCACCGACAACCATGAGACAGCCTATAGGGAGGAGGACAGAGACCTGGCAGTGTGGTGCCAGGATAACAACCTCTCCCTAAACGTCATCAAGAAAAAGGAGATGTACATGGACTACAGGAAAAGGAGGGACAAGCATGCTCCCATCTCTGGAGACTGAAAAGATTTGGCATGGGTCCTCAGACCCTCAAAAATCTCTACAGCTGCACCATCGAGAGCATTACCGCTTGGTATGGCAACTGCTTGGCCTCTGACCGCAACCCACTATAGAGGGTAGTGCATACAGCCCAGTACATCACTGCCATCCAGGACCTCTGTACCAGGCGGTGTAAATGGAAGGCCCTAAAAATTGCCAAAGACTCCAGCCAGCCATGTCATAGACTGTTCTCTCTGCTAACTCACGAAAGCAGTACCGGAGTGCCAAGTCCATGTCCAAAAGGCTTCTTAACAGCTTCCACCCCCAAGCCATAAGACTACTGAACAGCTTATTAAATAGCTACCCAGACTATTTGCATTGACACTCCCCCCATTTTTACACCACTGCTACTCTCTGTTTATTATCTATTATTATTTATTATCTATCTGGATCCGAGCCGGCGACCCAAAACAACGACTTCGTAAAAGAGGGAAACGAAGCGTTCTTCTGGTCAGACTCCGGAGATGGGCACATCGCGCACCACTCCCTAGCATACTTCTCGCCAATGTCCAGTCTCTTGACAACAAGGTTGATGAAATCCAAGCAAGGGTAGCATTCCAGAGGGACATCAGAGACTGTAACGTTCATTGCTTCACGAAAACATGGCTCACTCGAGAGACGCTATCGGAGTCGGTGCAGCCAGCTGGTTTCTCCACGCATCGCTCCGACAGAAACAAACATCTTTCTGGTAAGACGAGGGTTGGGGGCGTATGCTTTATGGTTAACGAGACGTGGTGTGGTCACAACAACATACAGGAACTCAAGTCCTTCTGTTCACCTGATTTAGAATTCCTCACAATCAAATGTCGTCCGCATTATCTACCAAGGGAATTCGCTTCGATTATAATCACAGCCGTATATATTCCCCCCCAAGCAGATACATCGATGGCTCTGAACGAACTTTATTTGACTCTTTGCAAACTGGAATCCACATATCCTGAGGCTGCATTCATTGTAGCTGGGGATTTTAACAAGGCTAATCTGAAAACAAGACTCCCTAAATGTATCAGCATATCGATTGCGCAACCAGGGCTGGTAAAACCTTGGATCATTGCTATTCTAACTTCCACGACGCATATAAGGCCCTCCCCCGCCCTCCTTTCGGAAAAGCTGACCATGACTCCATTTTGTTGCTCCCTGCCTACAGACAGAAGCTAAAACAAGAAGCTCCCGCATTGAGGTCTGTTCAACGCTGGTCCGACTAATCTGATTCCACGCTCCAAGACTGCTTCCATCACGTGGACTGGGATATGTTTCGTATTGCGTCAAACAACAACATTGAGGAATACGCTGATTCGGTGAGCGAGTTCATTAGAATGTGGTTGAAGATGTCGTTCCCATAGCAACGATTAAAACATTCCCAAACCAGAAACCGTGGATTTGATGGCAGCATTCGCGTGAAACTGAAAGCGCGAACCACTACTTTTAATCAGGGCAAAGTGACCGGAAACATGACCGAATACAAACAGTGTAGCTATTCCCTCCGCAAGGCAATCAAACAAGCTATTCAATGGCTCAGACACAAGAGGTATGTGGCAGGGTCTACAGTCAATCACGGATTACAAAAAGAAAACCAGCCCAGTCACGGACCAGGATGTCTTGCTCCCAGGCAGACTAAATAACTTTTTTGCCCGCTTTGAGGACAATACAGTGCCACTGACACGGCCCGCAACCAAAACATGCGGACTCTCCTTCACTGCAGCCGAGGTGAGTAAAACATTTAAACGTGTTAACCCTCGCAAGGCTGCAGGCCCAGATGGCATCCCCAGCCGCGCCCTCAGAGCATGCGCAGACCAGCTGGCTGGTGTGTTTACGGACATCTTCAATCAATCCTTATCCCAGTCTGCTGTTCCCACATGCTTCAAGAGGGCCACCATTGTTCCTGTTCCCAAGAAAGCTAAGGTAACTGAACTAAACGACTACTGCCCCGTAGCACTCACTTCCGTCATCATGAAGTGCTTTGAGAGACTAGTCAAGGACCATATCACCTCCACCCTACCTGACACCCTAGACCCACTCCAATTTGCTTACCACCCAAATAGGTCCACAGACGATGCAATCTCAACCACACTGCACACTGCCCTAACCCATCTGGACAAGAGGAACACCTATGTGAGAATGCTGTTCATTGACTACAGCTCAGCATTTAACACCATAGTACCCTCCAAACTCGTCATCAAGCTCGAGACCCTGGGTCTCGACCCAGCCCTTTACAACTGGGTACTGGACTTTCTGACGGGCCGCCCCCAGGTGGTGAGGGTAGGTAACAACATCTCCACCCCGCTGATCCTCAACACTAGGGCCCCATAAGGGTGCATTCTGAGCCCTCTCCTGTACTCCCTGTTCACCCACGACTGCGTGGCCACGCACGCCTCCAACTCAATCATCAAGGTTGCGGACGACACAACATTGGTAGGCTTGATTACCAACAAGGACGGAGACGGCCTACAGGGAGGAGGTGAGGGCCCTCGGAGTGTGGTGTCAGGAAAATAACCTCACACTCAACGTCAACAAAACTAAGGAGATGATTGTGGACTTCAGGAAACAGCAGAGGGAACACCCCCCTATCCACATCGATGGGACAGTAGTGGAGAGGGTAGTAAGTTTTAAGTTCCTCGGCGTACACATCACATACAAACTGAATTGGTCCACCCACACAGACAGCATCATGAAGAAGGCGCAGCAGCGCCTCTTAAAAACCTCAGGAGGCTGAAGAAATTCGGCTTGTCACCAAAGGCACTCACGAACTTCTACAGATGCACAATTGAGAGCATCCTGTCGGGCTGTATCACCGCATGGTACGGCAATTGCTCCGCCCACAACGCTCTCCAGAGGGTAGTGAGGTCTGCACAACGCATCACCAGGGGCAAACTACCTGCCCTCCAGGACACCTACACCACCCGATGTCACATGAAGGCCATAAAGATCATCAAGGACAACAACCACCCGAGCCACTGCCTGTTCACCCCGCTATCATCCAGAAGGCGAGGTCAGTACAGGTGCATCAAAGCTGGGACCGAGAGACTGAAAAACAGCTTCTATCTCAAGGCCATCAGACTGTTAAACAGCCACCACTAACATTGAGTGGCTGCTGCCAACACACTGACTCAACTCCAGCCACTTTAATAATGGGAATTGATGGGAATTGATGTAAAATATATCACTAGCCACTTTAAGCAATGCTACTTAATATAATGTTTACATACCCTACATTATTCATCTCATATGTATACGTATATACTGTACTCTATATCATCTACTGCATCTTTATGTAATACATGTATCACTAGCCACTTTAAACTATGCCACTTAGTTTACATACTCATCTCATATGTATATACTGTACTCGATACCATCTACTGCATCTTGCCTATGCCGCTCTGTACCATCACTCATTCACATATCTTTATGTACATAATCTTTATCCCTTTACACTTCTGTGTATAAGGTAGTAGTTTTGGAATTGTTAGTTAGATTACTCGTTGGTTATTACTGCATTGTCGAAACTAGAAGCACAAGCATTTCGCTACACTCGCATTAACTTCTGCTAACCATGTGTATGTGACAAATACATTTGATTTGATTTGATTTACCGATACCCCCTGTATATAGCCTTGTTACTGTTATTTTATTGTTGCTATTTAATTATTTTTTATTTTCTTATATTTTATTTATTACTTCAATTAATTTGAGTAAATACTTAATTTGCTTAACTGCATTGTTGGTTAAGGGCTTGTAAGCATTTCACTGTAAGGTCTGTTGTATTCGGTGCATGTGGCAAATACAATTTGATTTGATTCTAGTGATTTGTACACTCATTGTACTTCCTTTAAATCAAATGTAACTCAAATTCTCCTTCCTGTGGGGTGTGGTCAATACAAATTAAATTTATATTCATTGTTTGAATTTAATTATATTCCCGAAATTCCAAATAAACCCCAACCCTGATTCTAAATGCATGCATAGGATGTCATATATTGTAAATTCTCTTAACTCTTCATGGTCTCTAGTCAACCTAGGTCCAATTTTACCAATTTGTATCTTTTGTATCTAGGTCTCTGCGTGACGGTTATGCTAAGAGAATAGACAGTGGTGGTAAGATTGCTAACAGTGCTTTCGCACTGACCCTGAGGGTCATGTGGAGTCTCCGTGGACCTCATTAAGTAGTACAGAAAGCTGAAGTTTGTACACAGGCTTGAGGGTACATAGCAGGCAGGCAGACATGGCAAACCAGCACTGCTCTACAATATCATGTGAACACAGCAAGACTTCACAATGAAAAATAAATGTAGGCTTCAACCACAGTCTTAATTTTGGTAAATGGATACCATGTATGTTTACAACACTTAAACTGTTACATTACATTTAGTTTGAGACTCCTCTGTCCTAGCCTGACAATATCTTATCAGCATTATAGTTTGGCAGGATGATTGATGCCTTTTCCATTCCAACTAACTACTGAACAGTTCTGGTACAGAAACTGTGCTATGGACTTACCTTGAAAACAAATGATTCATTGAAGACAGGGTTCAGGTTTTTCTTTTGAACCTTGGTGTCAAACTTCTTCTTCTTGTCTGGGAGGACATAGACCTTAACGTACGGGTCAGAGGTGCCTCCGCTGTCCATGGATATAAGATCTGCAGCTTGGAGTATTCCCACTGTGAGCTTTGAGGGGAGGGGCACAGTGGTCAGGTGTCAGAGACAGCACTGAGACAAACCAACAGTATCAGGTGGCAATCTCAACATGTATTCATGTATTTATGTGTGCCGATGTGCTGAGACAAGCCAACAATGTCAAGTCAGGTGAAAAACCTAAATGCGTTCATGTATTAATTTGTGCCAATGCACGCTTCCTGTCACTGCTGCAGAGAAATGCTGCAGTCTTGTTACATAAGCTTGTGGTCTGCAAGCTGACATCCTAAAACTCCAGCAATAATCACCACAGCTCTCTAAGATGACCAAGACTAGATACAAGCTACCCACACGAGAGCTGCCAAATGTATTTGCTGCAATGTCATAAGAAAGTCACAGAATATAATGTTACAGTAGTTTTGCATGTTTGAAAAAAGGGGTGCCGGTGATAAGTGTCATTGATTATGTTTCAGTTGATTGATTCAGTTAGAAAGAAAGGACTTGCTTTAATGTACATTCTCATCTCAAGCCCTGATCCTGTGTCAGTGACTCATAAGGGACTTCCTTGTTTCAGAATGACTTAGCATTTTCTTTCCTCTTGGACGTATGTCACAGTGCCAACGTCCTGCATAGCAGACATACTCACTGTCATACTGACTCTAGCCATTAATTCCCAAAAATGCTGAATATACTAGATACCCTCTCATTCCCAGAACCCTGATCCCGATTCACTACTCTCTTGAATATTTAGTTTAATCAACCATAATTCCAACAATTGCCAGCTGTCACTCCTCAAAAGTGTCGCTGTGCAATTCTGCTGATGTTTTTACATAGCAGCAGTTTTTTTGCTAAGCTTATATAAGAATCAGCCCTGAATTAATTGGCAACTCTATAGACACTTTAGTTCTCAGAATGGACACTGTATCAAAGTCACTCTCCAAGATCAACAGAGAAAATACAAGTGTGACTTGTACTAAGCCGAGTCATCTAGTGTGACTTGCTTTAACTCATTCACCACCATGATGGAGTCTTACTGATAGACTGACAATGTTACAAATATTGTAATATGATAAAACAGTCTAATGCAGGTTTTTCTGAGCAGTGCCAGCGACGATTAAAAGGGGAACATGTCGGCCACTGACTGACCTTGTTGTCTTGGAAATCATAGTCAAGTGAGTACTGCAGTTTGCCGAGCTTCTCCTCCTCTTTCTCCTCTTCCTCTTTCTCTTCCTCCGTCAGCCCCGTCTCACCTTCGTCATCGTCGTCGTCCTGTTTCTGCAGTGGTGGAACACAGGACACAGGGATCAAGAGATGAGGGGCCAGGGTTAAGTTGTAGCAGCCAGAAGGAGGGCGCCCCCAGCCCACCCACCACAGACAGCATGCCACAGACAGACAAGTGGACCTCCAGGAGGCCTTGTGTTGCATTGCTTTGCGCTGCATAGCACCAGGGTTTGTTGCATTGACTTGCATTGCGTAGCACCGGGACCTACTTGTTTTTTGCTCCCGCTTACCTGCTCCTCACCTGGTGGCAAAGTGGAATATACCATCCTGTCTCTAATGCCATCGGGGACTCAGGAATTATATTTGCTAGCTTGAATTCAAAATGTCCTTTGGTGACACAATTGGTTTACCTTGTATTTTACTTCTCAAAAAGACGCTTACCCTGACCTTGACGTCTTTCCCAAAATATCCCAAGGAAATAGCTAACAGAGAATCCCAAAAGCAGAGCCTGCATAATCTTAATTGCTTCCTTGTTATTTCATTTATGTGTCACCAAGGAATGTTCCTCTCAAGTCAGGTCACCATTATTCCAGCCAAATGGTAGCTACAGGATTAGATAAGGGCATAGCCGGCTATGTGGATAATGTAGAAACAGTATTTCAGTTAGATTTCAGTTATGGTAACCCTGTTTCTGACATGTTCAAGTTTGCATGACTGTTTCATCTGCAAAACTGTGTTTTTAAAATATTTTTTGTTCTCACTCTTCATTGAGTGACAAAGTAATTGGGGTGCAGATGAAACATACTAAGATTGAAGATTGATTGGTCATTCATTTATTACTGTCGTCCTCATGTCCACAAACAGCCTACCATGCCCTTTGTCACATGCATACAGTATATTATTAGTGTTAATCGTGGGTTGCGTTTAAACTATGTTCAAAACTTTCCATAGTGTGGTTGAGTTTGTCATCATAAGCGATGCATTATTTCAGTCCTTTCAGTTCTCTCTCTCCGGGGTCTATTTAGCAGACCATAGCTTTCTCAGTTACATTCTCAAGCCATCATTACAAAACATGTTAGAAAAGCAAAGAAGCTACGACTTTCATTCCATGAACCCCCCCCCCCCATCATCATCATCATCACCATCATCATCATCTGCCCATGGGCCAGAGAGCATCACTGCGATCCTTCCACCTACCGTAAATCAGGGGTCCATCACAGTCAAGAAACACGGTGCACACATAAGACACCGAGCGAGAGGAAGAGAGAGGAAGAGGTTTGAAGTTACGACACACCAGAAAACAAACACTGTAGGCAGTCAACAACACAGACGACACTAGGGTGATGAAAAAAATGACACACTGATTGTCTGTTTGTAAAGAAAAAGTCCTACTTCCAGGACCATCTTTCACAATGTGCAGACAATTAATTGATTGTTTTAATTAACTGGTGCATTAGGGCCATCTCAACGATATCAGACACATTCAGCCTGGAATTAAGCAGGAGTCCTTTTCCTCCCCCCTGTTTATTCTGCTCTGTCTGAGATGTGGCTCCTCGGGTCCATAGGCACCATATCCATTATCCTTAAGCATTGAGGCCAGCTTACCCTACAGAAGTAGGGTCTTAATTTGATTCTGTAGCAGTCATCCGCTTATTGGAATGCCACGTATGGCACGGCTCCATTACTTTCTCTACCCATTACCCACTGCATGCCTAGTCCCTTCCCCATAACAAAGTGTGTAATTTTTCAATGTATGTCACAATGAAGTGGGGAAGAGTGGGGTAAGTTGAGCCAAAGGGTTAGTTGAGCCACCCCTTGTTTCTAGGAAACCACACACAAAATGAATCACATGACCACATATTTAGGAAGAGATCATAATTCCAGGGAGTCTGTGAAGGAAGAAACCACATGGAAAAAATTGTTATCAATTTAGGTTAAAAAAAAAGTCTAATTACTTTGTTGTTTTCTTGATTCTTGTATCTAAACCAAAGTAGATGTTTTTAAGATTGGTTTGTACATTGGTTGGGGTCTCTATAAGCTACAATATGAGGTCCTAATTCTAGCATGAAATTGCATCCTTGTAGCTGTGTGGGCAATAGTCAAAATGTTTGCCTTGTGGTAAGTTGAGCCAATGGCCATGGGGTAGGCCTAAGTTGAGCCAATGACCACCATACCCCATACAAATTATGATTGCATTTTGCCAGTTGTATGCATTATATGCATAGTATTTTTGCAATGTGTCATGCATATGAACTCAAGATAGAGAATTTTTGTGGTTACAGTCAGAGCAGACATCATCATGTCCCGTGTATGCAAATGTAAAACAAGCAGATGTATTAGCCCCCTTAAAGGTTATTGAGAAACCCATTCGAGCAGTAGCAAGAGAACACACATTTGTGTGTTCGAAGAGGTACATCGAAGAGGTACATTAACAAAAAAGAGAACTAACATGTACAGTACCTGTGCAAAAGAGAGGCAATGATATAGTATCAGAGTCTGAGCATGCTAAACATATCAAGTTTCTCGCGGATCAGTTTCATTGGGGTTAGAATCCTCAAATGCAGAGAACTTGCCTATGAATTGGCACATTGAAAAACATTGAAAAACATCCATGTCCTCGACAGAGATTATATGTATATTTAGAATTTACAATATACCACACCCACATTCCATTAATTAAACTTTGACATACCAGCACCATCACCCATTGACATGGAAAACACCATCACCCCCACTCAACTTAACAAGAGACCACATTTTTTTGGGACAAGGAATGCTTTCAAAACTGTTATGTTTACATGAATTCTGATTATTTCCCGGGATACACAACATAGTGAAATATATCTATATATTTGATAGAAATAATACTACATTTCCCTAGTAATGCTGAGTGTAAAACATGGCTCAACATACCCCATTCTCCCCTACAGCACACATTTTAAAATGATGGCAACGACAATATCAAGAGAACATATAGGATAGGGGGTTATCGACATGTCTCCCTAAAAATGTTGTAAAGTGCTGTTGATGAAAGGTCAAAGGTTTTTACTGATACACCAAGGAATGCTTAATGACCATTTGTTGTTGGTCCAATCAACATAGATATTGACAGAAACGTTTCTGAGTCCCTCCAACAAAAGAAACAGTTACATAGTAAATCAAACAGAAAGCTTTACTGGTGGGTAGTGTGTAGTTTAGCAGGCTAATAACTATTGGGAGATACACTACCTGATCAAGAATATGTGGACACCTGCTCGTCGAACATCTCATTAATATGGAGTTGGTCCCCCCTTTGCTGCTACAACATTCTCCACTCTTCTGGGAAGGCTTTCCACTAGATGTTGGAACATTGCTGCGGGGACTTGCTTCCATTCAGACACAAGAGCATTAGTGAGGTCAGGCATTGATGTTGGGCAATTAGGCATGGCTCGCAGCCGGCGTTCCAATTCATCCCAAAGGTGTTCGATGGGGTTGAGGTCAGGGCTTTGTGCGGGCCAGACAGTCAAGTTCTTCCACACCGATCAAGACAAAATATTTGTACATGAGGGCATTGTCATTCTGAAACAGGAAAGGGCCTTCCCCAAACTGTTGCCACAAAGTTGAAAGCACAGAATCGTCTAGAATGTCATTGTATGCTATAGCCTTAAGATTTCTCTACACTGGAACTAAGGAGTCCGAACCTAGCCCGAACCATGAACAACAGCCCCAGAACACTATTCCTCATCCACCAAACTTTACAGCCAGCATTGGGGCAGGTAGTGTTCTCCTGGTATCCGCCAAACCCAGATTCTTCCGTCGGACTGCCAGATGGTGAAGCATGCTTCATCACTCCAGAGAACGCGTTTCCACTGGTCCAGAGTCCGATGGCGGCGAGCTTTACACCACTCCAACCGACACTTGTCATTGCGCATGGTGATCTTAGGCTTGTGTGCGGCTGCTATGGAAACACATTTTATGAAGATCCCGACAAACAGTTATTGTGCTGACATTGCTTCCAGAGGCAGTTTGGAACTTGGCAGTGAGTGTTGCAACCAAGGACAGAGGCGCTACGCGCTTCAGCACTCGGCGACTTGTTCTGTGAGCTTGTGAGCCACTTCGCAGCTGAGCAGTTGTTTCTTCTAGACGTTCCCACTTCACAATAACAGCAGTCACAGTTGACCGGGTCAGCTCTAGCAGGGCAGAAATTTGACGAACTTAGTTGTTGTAAAGGTGGCATCCTATGTTTGTCTATGGAGATTGCATGGTCGAGGGCTCGATTTTATACACCTGTCAGCAACGGGTGTGGCTGCAATAGCCGAATCCACAAATTTGAAGTGGTGTCCACATACTTTTATGTACATACAGCGTTTGTCTGTCAGCTATACCAAAGTCATTTCTGGTCATGTTTGTCTACTCTCATCATCAAAAAACAAGTATCTTGTTGCTTTTTACTAGACAGATGAAATAAGAACCCTGAGTGTGATATAAGTTATGTCTTTGGGAGTTGCCTGTTCTTAGTGAACTCAGCTGAGTTTATAAGCGGAGCCTGAAGCACCATACCTCATCCCCTTTCATGTTCTTCATGTTGAAGCCATCCTTTCCCTTCTTGCCCTTCTTGTTCTTCTTCTTCTTGCAGCAGCACTTCTTTATAATGCAAAAGCAGCAGGTGAGGATGAGGAGGGCGGCCACCACAGCAATG
Organism: Oncorhynchus nerka; assembly: GCF_034236695.1. Taxonomy (NCBI): domain Eukaryota; kingdom Metazoa; phylum Chordata; class Actinopteri; order Salmoniformes; family Salmonidae; genus Oncorhynchus; species Oncorhynchus nerka. The sequence continues at coordinate 44,486,151 of NC_088397.1, forward strand.
GCTATGATAGCCCAGGAAGGGACTGCAACACAAACACACAGTATGGGTTAGATTAAGCTCCTTTGAGCTCCTTTTCACCTTGGGCTTTTCTGTTCCAGCAGTATACCATGCATAGTACATGAATATGAGTCAGAGGTGGGGGAAGAAACAGGGAGGACTTACGTGGGATCTTATCGATCTCGTTCAAGAATTTGCTCTTGATCTCTTCGAACATGTCATTCTTGGACTCTGTACCGTTGCCTGGGGGTTCAGCCACTGTGGTGGCGATTGCTACGGCTGGGGCCGCGGTCATGGTGGCACCGGTGCCCGTGGGCTCTGGACCCACCATGGCCTCAGGCTTATTCTTGAACAAGTTCCACTTCATCGTCAATGACTAGGCCACGCACACAGTCCCTGGGGCAAGGCACAGACACACAGAGAGGGACAGTCAGTTGTTATCACCAGTAGCACAGGCAATGAAGTTCGTAACCTTTAATATAACACACACACACACATGCATAAAAGTAACAAAATGGATGATATCCTAGGTGACTCATTGTGACCAAATTCAATGCCATATCGCTGTGTCAGACATTAGAACAGCACATAAAATGACAAGGCTGAAGAGGTCCATAGGGAAAAGGACTTAGTCCACATCTCAGACTCTGAAGATAAAAATAATTGTGTATAATATGCCAGCCAGTAGGCCTGCATCCTTAATGTGCTATGTACTCCTGAATAAAATTAACTCAGGGACGAAAAAGCTAATCTAATTTTTTTTTTATAAATGAGACAGTATCTTAAAGATCCAATGCAGCCATTTTTATCTCAATATCAAATCATTTCTGGGTAACAATTAAAGTATCTGACTGTGATTGGTCACAAATAAACAAAAATAGTTTTTTTTGCAAATATACATTTCTCAAGCAATACTTTTTCTGGGACTGTCTGTGAGTGGTTTGAGGAGGAGGGGAAAACTGAAGAAAAAAATAGCTTTTATTGGCAGAGAGGTTTGGAACTCTCTTTCTTATTGGTCTATTAACTAATTGACTGCATGGTGATGTTACCAGGTAGGCCAAAACTCCATCCCACCCAAACAGGCTATCATTTCAGATGGTATTTTCAAGCAGCTTTTACACTAAAATGGCATTATAAGATTTTTCTGAATTTTTTTCACAGTATTATTCCAACCTCAGAAATATATAAAAAACAGGAAATCATGTTTTTCATGGCAATAGGCCTTTAATAACCTCTCTTTCGTATCGTCTGAGATCCCCAAATATTGAAAAGCTGCCGCGGTCATCCCACAATTCAAAGGGGGAGACACTCTAGACTCAAACTGTTATAGACCTATATCCATCCTGCCCTGCCTTTCTAAAATCTTCGAAAGTCAAATTAACAAACAGATCACTGACAATTTCAAATCCCACCTTACCTTCTCTCTATGCAATCTGGTTTCCGAGCTGTTCATGGGTGCACCTCAGCCACGCTCAGGGTCCTAAACGATATCATAACCACCATCGATAAAAGACAGTACTGTGCTGCCGTCTTCATTGACCTGGCCAAGGCTTTTGACTCTGTCAATCACTGCATTCTTTTCGGCAGACTTAATAGCCTTGGTTTCTCAAATGACTGCCTCGCCTGGTTCACCAACTACTTCTCAGATAGAGTTCAGTGTGTCAAATCGGATGGCCTGTTGTCCGGGCCTCTGGCAGTCTCTATGGGAATGCCACAGCATTTAATTATTAGGCCGACTCTTTTCTCTGTATATACAGTGAGAGATAGAATAACAACAACAAAAGTCCAGAAAAATGCATGTAAAAAATGTTATAAATTGATTTGCATTTTAATGAGGGAAATAAGTATTTGACTCCTCTGCAAAACATGACTTAGTACTTGGTGGCAAAACCCTTGTTGGAAATCACAGAGGTCAGACGTTTCTTGTAGTTGGCCACCAGGTTTGCACACATCTCAGGAGGGATTCTTTTCCCTTTAAAAGTGTGCTCCTAATCTCAGCTCGTTACCTGTATAAAGACACATGGGAGCCAGAAATCTTTCTGATTGAGAGGGGGTGAAATACTTATTTCCCTCATTAAAATGCAAGTCAATTTATAACATTTTTCACGTGTTTATATGGATTTTTTTGTTGTTATTCTGTCTCTCACTGTTCAAATAAACCTACCATTAAAATTATAGACTGATAATTTCTTTGTCATTGGGCAAACGTACAAAATCAGCAGGGGATCAAATACTCTTTCCCTCACTGTATCTATGATGTCGCTCCTGCTGCTGGTGATTCTCTGATCCACCTCTACGCAGACGACACCATTCTGTATACATCTGGCCCTTCTGTGGACACTGTGTTAACAAATATCCAAACGAGCTTCAATGCCATACAACACTCCTTCCATGGCCTCCAACTGCTTTTAAATGCTAGTAAAACTCCATGCATGCTCTTCAACCAAATGCTGCCCACACCCGCCCGACTAGCATCACTACTCTGGACAGTTCTGACTTAGAATAAGTGGACAACTACAAATACCTAGGTTTCTGGTTAGACTGTAAACTCTCCTTCCAGACTCACATTAAGCATCTCCAATCCAAAATTAAGTATAGAATCAGCTTCCTATTTCGCAACAAAACCTCCTTCACTCATGCTGCCAAACATACCCTCGTAAAACTGACTTTCCTACCTTCACTGGTCACCCCCCAAGCCAAGACTTACTTTGGCCGCCTTTCCTTCCAATTCTCTGCTGCCAATGACTGGAACGAATTGCAAAAATCACTGATGCTGGAGACTGGAGATATCTCCCACTCTCTTTAAGCATCAGCTGTCAGAGCAGCTTGCAGATCACTGTACCTGTACACAGTCCATCTGTAAATAGCACACCCAAATCCCTCATCCCCATAGTTCTTTATTTATTTATTTTTTCTCTTTTGCACCCCAGTATCTCTACTTGCCCATCTTCATGTGCACATCTATCACTCCAGTGTTGATGCCAAATTGTAATTATTTCACCTCCATGGACTATTTATTGCCTTACCTCCATAATCTTACTACATTTGCACACACGGTACATTTTTCTATTGTGTTATTGACTGTACATTTGTTTATCCCATGTGTAACTCTGTGTTGTTGTTTTTGTTGCACTGCTTTGCTTTAATTTTGGCCAAGGTGGCAGTTGTAAATGAAAACTCCCAACTGGCCTACCTGGCTAAATAAAGGTGAAATAAAAAATATATAAATAAATGGAAAATAGATTACATGAAGGTAAATGGAATCAAATTCTATCAAGAAGACCCTCAGTCCCTTAAGAAAGTCAATATCAAACGTTACAGCATTACATCACAGTCAGTTAGGGATTAAACCAAAATTAATGGTGGGAGTTAATACAAATTCTACTTGAAGTGGAAAATGTGCAAGATGAATATGGCTCCCTATCCAAAATGAGTTCCAAAGAGGGCTATCTTCCCGTTATAATGAATGATCTGTTACCTCTGAAGGAATGGTGATTATAAGTGTCTTCTGAAACAATGATCTCCACAAAATTGAAATGAGGCACTTGTGACTGAAACCTCCTTTCTAGCAAATCCTAATAGGATTAGCATGGATACTGTACTGAAACAATTTACACTGTGAGTAGGTGAGATGGAGAGGCTGATTGGGAATTATCACCTTTGAATGCGTATTAGACCAACGGTTATAGCCTCCGGTTATTGCCAAATGCCCTCCCAAAAGTTCTCAGTAGTTGCCATTATCGTGTAATGATTCATATTTACAAAATGTATAACAGTGAATGACTTCTCAAGTCTAATAAGGGACATTCTCATTACAAGTATCAAAAATGTGACGGATGAGATCACTGTGCAAATACAAAGATATACAGTGGTGTAAAGTAACTAAGTAAAAAAACATTTAAGTATTACTTAAGTAGTTTTTTGGGGTATCTGTATTTTAAATATTATATACTATTTATAACTTTTACATTTACTCCATTACATTTTTAAAGAAAATATGTTCTTTTTACTCCCATTTATTATCCCTGACACCCAAAAATACTGTCAAATTCACGAGAACTGTCATGCCCTGACCGTAGATTGCTTTGTATGTTTCTATCTTTGTTTGGTCAGGGTGTGATTTGGGTGGGCATTCTATGTTTGTATGTCTAGGTTTTTGCATTTCCTTGTTTCGGCCTGGTATGGTTCTCAATCAGGGACAGCTGCCTTTCGTTGTCTCTGATTGGGAATCATACTTAGGTCGCCTGTTTTGCCACCTTAGGTTGTGGGTAGTTAATTTCTGTTTAGTGTTATTCACCTTGCAGGACTGTTTCGGTTTTCCTTTTTTGTTGTTTTGTTTATTCAGTGTTCAGTGCGATTATTAAAGATGAACACGTACCCTGCTGCATTTTGGTCTGATGATTCCTCTTCCGATGAAAGCCGTTACAAGAACACGTGGTCATCCCAGACTCGCTAAACACAAATGTCTGAATGTTGGAATATGCCCCTGGCTTTGTTAACATTTGTTTACAATTGTGCCATCTGGTTTGCATACTATAAGGAATTTGAAATGAATTATAGCGTTTACTTTTGATAATTAAGTATATTTAAAACCAAATACTTTTAGACTTTTAATCAAGTAGTATTTAACTGGGTGACTTTCACTTACACGTACAGCATCTGTCTTCTTTAGGGATTTCTATATACTACAAACATACTGACAAAATCAATTCTCCTCTCAGGCCTTAGCAAGCTTCATATAATTCTGTGCCAGTTCTGTGTTGCTCTCATGGGCAGCGACAGGAGGGAAGAATAGGGAATGTACATTAGAGTCTGACAAATTATGTCCCAGAATTCAGAGCTACACCCTGGTCACTCTCAGGGGTGATACCAGCATATGATTAACATTTACAGATCACGTTGATACACTTTGTGAGTCATGCTCATCTTTGATTGGGTAGGGCTGAGCAATGGCACAACAGTATGAAAAGGGTGCCTCTAACCTAGAGCCGGCCACTCAACAATGTGTAGAATAAAGAGCTATTTGTTCCCACATGGGCATTGTTCGGCTCTGCGTCCCTATTGTCCCTATTCTGTTGTTCTCCCAGGAAAGGATATATAAGGTGAAAAATGACACAGGCATAATCCTCTATTCTACACATATGGAATTGGTTGTAAGATCCATTACTCACAAAATCCATAATGGCAGATGACGAGAAGAGAGTAGATTTGCAACTCACAAGACAGAGGCATCTCCTATTCGTCTGGTAATAGATTACCCCGATCCATCTCTCCTGACATCTACAAACACTCGCTAGCTGATGCAAAATACCATCATTGGAGAATGATGGTTTACAATATTTTCATACACAGTGAAGGAGTGTTGGTTTGTAAACTATTGAAAATGGATAGAAACTGGATATAAATTAAGATTATCTGCTTATAGTATATATATATACAATGGGGTTGTAATGGTAGTGGTTTGTGTGGGGGTGTTTGTGAGTGCGTGCGTGCGTGCATGTGTATGTGTGTGCTTGCATGTGTCAAATAAAATGTTGTTCTATTCAAGTGCTGTTCCAATAACCAATTGCTGTGATCATGCAAGTGGCTGACTGTACAAATCACACCTATCAGTAGCTGCAATTTGGCAGTACGCCCAGACCGTGTTTTGAGAACGAATGACCGAGAACCGAGAACTAACGAAAGACATCTCAGTTTCAAGGTCTCAGCTTAGAGAGGAGAAGCCTCGTGAGGTGTTGGTCTGTCACATGTTTTGAAACAACATGGGTGTGGGCATATATAACTTGTCTGTGTATTGCTGTATATAAGACAACTGCTGGGTCTGCCCATGAAGAGCTCCCGATTGACGTGTACCATGATGCTTTGAGTTGTTTGGACCCTCACCAGTGCGCTGACAACAAACAATGATTTGTTTCAAGATTGACTTTGAGTGTCCCTGTGTAAAACAATTCCCACAACACTTCATAAACAACAGGTGTAGACTGACAGTGAAATGAGTACATATGGGTCCTTCTCCACAATGGAGATATCTTTTTTTTTAATAACACAAGGAATAAATAAAGAAAATAATTGTCACGACTTCCACCGAAGTTGGCTCCCCTGCCTGTTCGGGCGGTGCTCGGCGGTCATCGTCACCATCCTACTAGCCGCTACTGATCCCTTTTTCGTTTGTCTGTTGGTTTTGTCTTATTAGTTTCACCTGTGTGTATTTTAGTTTATTAGCTTCCCTATATATAGTAGGTTGTCCCGCCCTTGTTTTGTGCGGGATTGTTTTTGTTACTCTGTTGGATTGTGTTTATTCTCCGGACTGTTTTGTCCTGTGTTTGGGCTGGTCTATTCTATGCGCCCTGTGTGTTGGCGTGACCGTTTGTTTGCCGGAGAATAAATTCACGATATACTGAACCCTGCTCTCTGCGCCTGATTCCAATCCACCATTCCTAGTATCCCGTGACAATAATAGCACAATGAATAACTAGGCTATATACACAGGGTACCAGTACTGAATCGATGTGCAGGGGTATGAGGTAATTGAGGTAAATATACACATATAGGTAGGGATAAAGTGACTAAGCACAGGGATAGATAATAAACAGTAATGGCAGTGTATGTACATTTAAAAAAGTTAGTGCAAAAAGGGTCAATGCAGATATTTCATGTAGCTATTGGTTAAATATTTAGCTAACTAGTTATCAGTCTTATAGTTTTGGGTAGAAGCTGTTCAGGGTCCTGTTGGTTCCAGACTTGTTAGATTGTTAACGCTTGCCATGCGGTAGCAGAGAGAACAGTCTGACTTGGGTGGCTGGTATTTGATCATTTTTAGGGCCTATCTCTGACAGGTCCTGGATGGCAGGCAGCTCAGCCCCAGTAATGTACTGGGATATACAGTGGGGCAAAAAAGTATTTAGTCAGCCACCAATTGTGCAAGTTCTCCCACTTAAAAAGATGAGAGAGTCCTGTAATCTTCATCATAGGTACACTTCAACTATGATAAACAAAATAAGAAAAAAAATCTGGAAAATCACATTGTATGATTTTTTATGAATTTATTTGCAAATTATGGTGGAAAATAAACTTTTGTTATTGACCAAATACTTATCTCAATACTTTATTATATACCCTTTGTTGGCAATGACAGGGGTCAAACATTTTCTGTAAGACTTCACAAGGTTTTCACACACTGTTGCTGGTATTTTGGCCCATTCCTCCATGCAGATCTCCTCTAGAGCAGTGATGTTTTGGGGCTGTTGCTGGGCAACACGGACTTTCAACTCCCTCCAAAGATTTTCTATGGGGTTGAGATCTGGAGACTGGCTAGGCCACACCAGGACCTTGAAATGCTTCTTACGAAGCCACTCCTTCGTTGCCCGGGCGGTATGTTTGGGATCATTGTCATGCTGAAAGACCCAGCCACGTTTCATCTTCAATGCCCTTGCTGATGGAAGGAGGTTTTCACTCAAAATCTCACGATACATGGCCCCATTCATTCTTTCCTTTACACGGATCAGTCGTCCTGGTCCCTTTGCAGAAAAACAGCCCCAAAGCATGATGTTTCCTCCCCCATGCTTCACAGTAGGTATGGTGTTCTTTGGATGCAACTCAGCATTCTTTGTCCTCCAAACACGACGAGTTGAGTTTGTACCAAAAAGATTGGTAATAACTTCAGACGGGCCTGGGCATGTCCTGGATTAAGCAGGGGGACACATCTGGCATTGCAGGATTTGAGTCCCTGGTGGCGTAGTGTGTTACTAATGGTAGGCTTTGTTACTTTGGTCCCAGCACTCTGCAGGTCATTCACTAGGTCCCCCCGTGTGGTTCAGGGATTTTTGCTCGCCGTTCTTGTGATGATTTTGACCTCACGGGGTGAGATCTTGCATGGAGCCCCAGATCGAGGGAGATTATCAGTGGTCTTGTATGTCTTCCATTTCCTAATCATTGCTCCCACAGTTGATTTCTTCAAACCAAGCTGCTTACCTATTGCAGATTCAGTCTTCCCAGCCTGGTGCAGGTCTTCAATTTTGTTTCTGGTGTCCTTTGACAGCTCTTTGGTCTTGGCCATAGTGGAGTTTGGAGTGTAACTGTTTGAGGTTGTGGACAGGTGTCTTTTATACTGATAACAAGTTCAAACAGGTGCCATTAATACAGGTAACGAGTGGAGGACAGAGGAGCCAGGTCTGTGAGACCCAGAAATCTTGCTTGTTTGTAGGTGACCAAATACTTATTTTCCACCATCATTTGCAAATAAATTCATTAAAAATCCTACAATGTGATTTTCTGGGTTTTTTCCTCATTTTGTCTGTCATAGTTGAAGTGTACCTATGATGAAAATTACAGGCCTCTCATCTTTTTAAGTGGGAGAACTTGCACTTACTTTTTTGCCCCACTGTACGCACTACCCTCTGTCGCCCTTTGAGGTCAGATGCCAAGCAGTTGTCATACCAAGTGGTGATGCCAGTCAAGATGCTCTCAATGGTGCAGCTGTATAACCTTTTGAAGATCCGAGGGCCCATACCAAATCTGTTCAGCCTCTTGACGGGGAAGAGGCGTTGTTGTGCCTTTTTCATGACTGTGTTGATTTGTGTGGACCATGACAATTCCTTAGTGATGTGGACATGAGGAACTTGAAGCTCACGACCTGCTCAACAACAGCCCCGTCGATGTGGATGGGGGCGTGCTCGCCCCCACATTTTCTGTAGTCCATGATCAGCTCCTTTGTCATGCTGACATTGAGGGAGAGATTCTTGTCCAGGCACCACACGGCCAGGTATCTGACCTCCTTCCTGTAGGCTGTCTCATCATCTTCGGTGATCGGGCCTACCACCGTTGTGTCATCTGCAAACGTATTGACGGTGTTGGGGTTGTGCGTGGCCACGCAGTCGTGGGTGAACAGAGAGTACAGGAGGGGACTAAGTACGCACCCCTGAGGGGCCCCCGTTTTGAGGGTCAGCATGACAGATGTGTTATTGCCTACCCTCACCACCTGTCAGGAAGTCCAGGATCCAGTTGCAGAAGGAAGTGTTTAATCCCATGTAATTAGCTTTGTGATGAGCTTGGATGGAACAATGGTGTTGAACACTGAGCTGTAGTCAACAAACAGCATTCTCACATAGTTGTTCCTCTTGTCCAGGCGGGAAAGGCCAGTGTGGAGTGGAATAGAGATTGCTTAATCTGTCGATCTGTTGGGGCGATTTGGGAATTGGAGTGCGTCCAGGGTGTCAGCTCAGTCATATCCTTACATAGTCACTCCTATCATTGCCATCCTTACCCCCTTCTGACACCCAGGTGGCGATACGCATCTCTGTGTGCCTGGCAGATATTTCAACTTGGATGTCAGCCAACCAACTCAAGCTCAACCTTGACAAAACAGAGCTGCTCTTCCGGGAAGGCCTGCTCGCTCAAAGACCTCTTCATCACGGTTTACAACACCACAGTGTCGCCCTCCCGGAGTGCAAAGAACCAGGGTGTGACCCTGGAAAACACACTGTTGTTCTCTGCAAACATGAAAGCAGTGATTCGCTCCTGCAGGTTCAGGCACTTGTCCTTTCCCATCTGGACTACTGCAACTCGCTGTTGGCTGCGCACCCGCTTGTGCCATCAAACCCCTTCAACTTATCCAGAATGCTGCAGCCCACCTGGTTTTCAACCTTCCCAAGTTCTCCCATGTCACCCCGCTCCTCTGCACACTCCACTGGCTTCCAGTCAAAGCTCGCATCCACTACAAGAACATGGTGCTTATCTACGGAAAAAGCAAGAGGAATTGCCCCTCCCTACCTTCTGGCTATGCTCAAACCCTACACCCCAACCCGAGCACTCTGCCACCTCAGGTCTCTTGACCCCTATAGGAGGGCAGCTCCTGCTCCACCCAGTTCAAGCTCTTCTCTGTCCTGGCACCCCAATGGCAGAACCATCTTCCCCCTGAACCTAGGAATTATCTTCTAAAAATAACTGAATCCCTAACTCTTCAAACATTAAATATTCATCCTACTTACCTGGTGACCTCCCAGCCACCCCAAATAATAGTAATAATAAGACATTTAAAAAACCTGAACCAACACTTGCACTCGCTTTGGATAAAACCGTCTGCTAAATGACTAAAATGTATATGTAAAGATGGTGTTGATGTGAGCCAAGACCAGCCTTTCAAAGCATTTCATGACTACAAATGTGAGTGCTTTGACATTTTTTGGGGACAGGGACTATGCATCTAGATTTTACAGACTGGGTCAGGGAGTGGTTGAAAATGTTAATGAAGACACTTGCCAGCTGGTCAGCGCATGCTCTAAGTACGCCTCCTAGTAATCTGTCTGGCCCTGCGGCCTTGTGAATGTTAACCTGTTTAAAGTTCTTACTCACATCAGCTACGGAGAGTGTGATCACATAGTTGTCCGGAACAGCTGGTGCTCTCATGCATAGTTCAGTGTTGCTAGCCTCGAAGCGTGTACATAAGGTATTTATCTCGTTTGGTAGGCTTGCGTCACTGGACAGCTGCTGGGTTTGCCTTTGTAATCCGTGGTAGTTTGCAAGCCCTGCCACTTCCGACGAGCATCAGACCCAGTGTAGTAGGTTTCAATCTTAGTCCTGTATTGACTCTTTGCCTATTTGATGGTTCTTCTGAGGGCATAGCGGGATTTCTTATAAGCATCAGGATTAGTGACTCACTCCTTGAAAGCGGCAGCTCTAGCCTTTGGCTCAGTGCGGATTTTGCCTGTTATCCATGGTGTCTGGTTGGGATATGTACGTACAGTCACTGTGGGAACAACGTTATGTGCCTGTATGTATCTTGTTGTCTGTGTGTGAGAGGCTCTCCAATGCAGCAAGCGTCCCAGAGGCAAGGCAATTGGGCAGATTTGGCATACATGGCTGGCAAACACAGAACTTAACCCTGATTACATGTGTCCTCACTGGGGACAAACAGACACACACAGGCCTACAACAGTTATTCACTGACGCTAGATCCAGACAGCCTAAGATAACCATGTGCACCCCATTTTCTGTACATTTTACCATCAAGAAGAATATTACATTGTCAAACCAACAGCTTTGTGTAGTATTGTTTGGATGTAAAGAGATGCTTCAATGCAGCTGACATATTACAACATATATGATTCAGAATTGTTGTGTTGTGTTGAACTGTACAGTTCTTTACCTAAGATACCAAGCATAAAGGCAATGGTATCTGTAGGAAATTCATTGTCTAGAGTGGCAACAGACAGTGAAATGATCGAAACATGGGTCAGCAGCAACAGCAAAACAGTATTCTGTCAAGTCTGTGGCTGGGATTCAATGCAAGGTGCCTTATAACACACGGCTATAGGTCATTCACGTTTGAGCCGAAATATTTACCACGAATGCAAACGGCCCAGAAAATGCCTTTGAAAGCCGCATTGTCGGCTGTATAGTGTGCTGCTCTATAATGCACCTTGGATTGAATTCAGGACTGTGTCTTCATTGACCTATAGTCCACAAATCAATAGACTGTGCATCTTCAAAAGGTGCCGTGTAGTGTTCTAAAAAGCTTAAAATAGCTCGAGGCTATACGATACCCCACTCCGCAAGATTTGTTCCATTCAAGGCTACTTGTGAAACATTACAGGAGACAAACTAGTTGTTGCTGAGCAAATAAAATCCAGCTGAATTGCCTCTGTCTGATATCCAGTCACTTTACAGCCGGCCTGAGGCCATGGTAGCCAATGGAGTTTGGGATCTGACCAATCAAATGACTAATTGTTTTACTTTACAGATAGAAGGAAAATGGCTAATATAGCCATAGCTGCTTCCACCATGTCCTCTCTTTTATTGATATATGACAATCTGAACAGATAAGGAGAATTATATAACAAATTCAAAATTATTACATTAAATTATTCCTGCCAAACAAATGGACATAATACATCTGATCATAACAGTCCTAACAGTAATTCCCACAGGCTATATTCCAAAACTGTATAATATCTTACTGTCCTTGTCTCACTCTCATCTTGTTCAGTGGCTGTAAGGCAAAAGAGACAAGAAGAGAAAGCTATCCAATCTATCTAGGTCAGTAGTATCTACCTCAAGCCTGCAGGTACTGCAGGTACACTTACATTCCAATTTCTGCATCTCTGCAGCTCAGCACTGGACAGCTCCTCTTAGTTAGTCGCAAACCTGAAGCCCCAGATACACACCGATTTTCAGATTCCTAGGACAAATCTTCAAATGACAGAAGAACCATTGTCATTCTGAGTCATTTATAATAAAGAATGTTCATTATGAAAGTTGTCCCAAAATGACCTGAATATCTATATCATCTGCTGGTTATCCTTAACAGGGAGGAAATGAGAGTGAGGTAGAAAGTCTTACCAGTCTAACGTGATATTCGCACTGGCTGGGTGACCCATCCAATAATCAGGCTCGTAGGGCTAACGTTTCAGTGTCGTGGTAACATCCCCTGAATTCTCCCATAAGCAGAGACTGCAGTCTCCCCTCTCACTTCTCTCCACTGCAGCAGAGCAGGGCAGTACTCTCCCTCTCTTTCTAGCCCTCTCCCTCCTGTACACACCGTCTCCCCCCATTCCCACTCTCAATCAAATACCCCCCTCTGTCAATTTTCTCCTCCCTCACTGTCTCTCTCTCAACATACACAATCTCTCCAAATGTCTCTCTATTTCTCTCTCCCTCTCTCGCTCTCTCTTTCTCTCTCCTCATTTGTGATGCTGCTCACACAGTATGCTACGCATCGGTCTAGCATCTGATGGAATGGCCATCGTAAAGGATCCATATGCAAATCCACTTGTCTCTGTTCTTAGGAGTCGTGGAATGGCTCACTGATTTACTGATAGGAGAAAGGGATCGAAGAGGGAAGAAAAGAGCGGCATGGAAGGAGAGCGACAGAGATGAGAGGAGAAGAGGAAAAAGAAGAGCGAGGGGAGAGGGAGGGAGATAGGGAAAGAGAGAGAGAGAGAATGGGGAGATGAGGGATGTGGTTACTGCGTTTTTTTGAAAAGGGTGCTGTTTCTAAAACTATTTAAAGTTACACTGAAGTTAAAAGGGTAATACCATGCACTGTACTGTGTATACCAATATTTCATCTTCAGCATACGAATAAATATTCAGTCCTCCATCTGTAGTGTTTGATATGCCAGACTAGGAGTATAAAATCACTCATTATAGGCCAAGAAACCCCTTTTACAGTACCTTTAAAGTACCAGTCAAAAGTTTGGACACACCTACTCATTCCAGGGTTTTTCTTTATTTTTACTATTTTCTACATTGTAGAATAATAGTAAAGACATCAAAATTATGAAATAACACATATGTAATCATGTAGTAACCAAAAAAGTGATTAAACAAATCAAAGTATATTTTCTATTTCAGATTCTTCAAAGTAGCAACCCTTTTCTTGTTTCATGTTTCTGTGGCTGTAAAGGTAATGATATTGTAAACATGTCACCTTAACTTTGAACTCTCAAGTTATTTAAATGCACCTTGAGGTTATTGTCCCCACAGTACATGACAAGAATAGGAGTAAGTAAGTCTGCCCTACAGTATGTGAGTCAAGATTGTGCTTAAACTGATGGTGAATTACATGTTGTTTTGTTTTGTAACACAAGGCAGTTTTGCATACCTCATCCACTCATCCATTTAACTCCAGCTGAAATAACCATTCCAACATATTTTGTCCTTTCATTTGTACAACAAAGTGGCAACATAACAGCAACATTCATGTTCTAACAGATGTTGCCATTTCCTTGCACTCTCATCCCCTCTAGTTTGAGTCAAATCCTCCATCAGCATTCCAGTGAGGACTTCTTGGTGGAAGAATCCTATTTCTGCTCATTTCCAGAACTCTCACAAGGCGCCTCCTGGAAGAATACCTTGGCTCCATTCGCGTTATTGTGGAATTGAACAGCTGGTGAAAGCCAGGCCACTTAGCGCGCACTGCTATGTCGCTGCTATGTTTCAGCGTGTTATGACTCCTTTTCACCAGATGGGGGCAGTAGTTAACTCACAGCTCACGCTGCATCACTTTATGTTAATCTGCACTGTGCATGGTCGGTTATGGCCTTGGCTGGAAGAAGTAATGAGTTATTGTTGTGCTGCGTTCCGATTCACTAAACCTTCCTTACTCCTCTTCACCTCCCTACCCTCACTCCCTACCCACTTACTCCCCCCCTTCATGTATTTAGAAGCATTGGATTGTGTTTTTGCCCTAGCACTGCACAGCTGATTCAAATAATCAAAGCTTGACGATGAGTTGGTTATTTGAATCAGTTGTGTAGGGGTAGAAGAAAAAAAACGAATTATGCACCCAGGGAGGGCCCCAGGACCGAGTTTGGTAAACCCTATTTCGAGGGAGGGAGTTCCCTTAACACTACTCTATTCCTTTTAAATCGATGAGATGGAGTGCACACTTTGGGGAGGAGGGGAGGAAATCAGGCCTCAGCCAGGCTCTGGGTAGAAGTTGGCCATAGGCACAGTTCTAGGATCAGTTTACTCTCCAATCTTAATCGTGATCCGTTAGAGGGGATGAGTTTAACACAGGTCTAGGAACAGTTTACTCTCCTATCTTAAACCCAATCCATTAGAGGGCGAAATGTTTAACACAGATCTAGGATCAGTTCAGTCTCGTATCTTAATACCAATGCATTAGAGGGGGAAACATTTAACACAGATATAGGATCAGTTTACTGTCCTATCTTAATCCCAATCCATTAGAGCAGGAAACATTTAACACCGATTGCGGCACATCATTTGAAATGTGAAGCAAGTTACAGGATTTTCTCCTTACTATGAACAGTTTCATTTAGACCCTTGTCAAGAATGTATTGCCTTCAAATAGCCTAATGTCTAGACAAGGGATGAGCAACTCCAGTCCTCAGGGACCTGAATGCTGTCAAATCAAATCAAATGATATTTGTCACATGCACCGAATACAACAGCTGTAGACCTTACAGTGAAATGCTTACTTACAAGCCCTTAACCAACAATGCTTTAGGAGTAAAACCAATTTTGATAAGTAAAAAATAGAAAATAGAAAATAAAAGTAACAAATAATTAAACAGCAGCAGTAAAATAACCATTGAGGCTTTATACAGGGGGTACCGGTACAGAGTCAATGTGCGGTGGAAATGGTTAGTCAAGGTAATTGAAATAATATGTACACTACTGTTCAAAAGTTTGGGGTCACTTAGACATGTCATTGTTTTTGAAAGAATAGCAATTTTTTTTTGTCCATTAAAATAAAATAAAATTAATCAGAAATACAGTATAGACATTGTTAATGTTGTAAATTACTATTGTAGCTGGAAACGGCTTATTTTTTTAATGGAATATCTATAGTACATAGGCTTACAGAGGCCCATTATCAGCAACCATCACTCCTGTGTTCCAATGGCACGTTGTGTTAGCTAATCCAAGTTCATCATTTTAAAAGGCTAATTGATCATTAGAAAACCCTTTTGCAATTATATTAGCATAGTTGAAAACTGTTATGCTGATTAAAGAGGCAATAAAACTGGCCTTCTTTAAACTAGTTGAGTATCTAGAGCATCAGCATTTGTGGGTTCAATTACAGGCTCAAAATTACCAGAAACAAAGATTTTTCTTCTGAAACTCGTCATTCTATTCTTGTTCTGAGAAATGAAGGCTATTCCATGCGAGAAATTGCCAAGAAACTGAATATATCGTACAACGATGTGTATTACTCCTTTTACAGAACAGTGCAAACTGGCCCTAACCAGAATAGAAAGAGGATTGGGAGGCAGCTTCATTAAACAGTACCCACAAAACACCCGTCTCAACATCAACAGTGAAGAGGCGAATCCGGGATGCAGGCCTTCTGTTGGAGACGTCCCTGGCCATGCAGTCATGAGTGAACAGGGAGTACAGGAGGGGACTGAGCACGCATCCCTGAGGGGCCCCTGTGTTGAGGATCAGCGTGGCAGATATGTTGTTCCCTACACTTACCACCTGGGGGCGGCCCCTCGTGAAATTCAGGATCCAGAGGGAGGTGTTCAGTTCCAGGGTCCGTAGCTTAGTGATAAGCATTGAGGGAACTATGTTGTTGAAAGCTGAGCTGCAGTCAATGAATAGCATTCTCACATAGGTTTTCCTTTTTCCCAGGTGAGAAAGAGCAGTGTTGACTGCAAAAAAAGATTGCATCATAGGTGGACCTGTTTGGGCGGTATGCAAATTGGAGTGAGTCTACGGTTTCTGGGATAATGGTGTTCCATAAACTAGTCCGTTGGGAAAGGCAAAAGTATTGTCTTTGTGATAACAGCAGGAAAATATCATATTAAATGCAAGCAATTTTTTTCAGAAGCTAATTAGACCATAGTGTCCACTCGGGATAGTTTTATCTAACAACCTGTTTTATCTCTATCACCTTGTTCCAGTCCTGCACACATTGAATTGCCCTGGAGGGAATTCAGACCAGAGTTAGGAAAGTGTAAATGGAACTTTATGACCTTTTTGTGCCCTTCTTCTGTACTCGTATTCTGAGCCAGCACCAGCAAGGTACGCATTTGGGACAGAGATCAAATAAATGGACGTGAGAAGGAGGTGTATCTACAGACACGTCGTATTCTGACCTTGATTTAATTTCCTCATAATTTAGTCAACTTTACACTTGAGGAAGTGATGAATAAGGTCGAGCAACCTGTCGGTTCAAGTGGATTTCTTTTCCCATTCTCCATTCACTGTCATTTACAAATTGATAAGGGCTATTGATAAGAGCTACGGTAGGTCAATTAGTAATCAGTTTGGATAAGGGGATTGTAAATATATATAGTAACACTGTTTTAGATCTATTTTACCTTATGGTGGTTGGAGACAAATGTGAACCCAGTCACATGGCAGCAAACTGAAACATATCAACATGACAGGTAGGCTGTGTGTGCCCCTTTCCCACAATGAAGTGCTGTTATGCAGAATTTAAATTGCATGGCCTTATATTTTGCAGGGATGAATCGTGGAGACACGAGCCAAATGAGATGACAAGCCAAATCTGTGCAGTGACAGTCAGGCCAAACGTACCTTTTGTGCGTTCAAGAATGTTTTTATTTTCAGCTTTTTTTTAAAATAATTTGTATCATGTTAAATATTTGGCACTATCGGTAGCTATCGTCGGTAATACTCACACACATTCTTAACTGTCACTTAAGTGTTAGTTCCCTTAAATGTTAGGCCTATATTTGGCATCATTCAATTACATCGTTAGTTTCCCTTTCTTTCCTCTGTCATGTCCGTGCGGTTGATCCTGAGGGTCACTAGCAATAGTGGATCACATTTAACGTATTACAAGTTGTTCAATCATTTTGGACTTGTAGCCCACTTCATGGAATCATCATGGAACCAGGCTCCAGGTTTCAGCCTGGCAGTTTAAACCTGAAGCCTGACGGGACCGTTGTCGTATCAGTTACATGAACGGTGAGGATTAGGGTAAATGTATAGGACTATTGGTCAACACTTACTGTTAGAGTTTTCTCCCCTTCCAATATTTAGAGATGTCGGATCGTAATTTGATCAGATGTTTAACTTGTAATGTTTTTGAGGCTTAATTTCCAATTAGGAATTTCAGACTTGATTTTCCCTTATGAAAAATCAAACAACCCTAACACAAATGTGACTTGTTTCAGGAAACTAGGTGTATGTTCACGTGTTACTACTCCACATGAGGCAAATGAACATAAACTTTATTTTAAAATATCTAAATCAGTTGTTTGGCAGAAATGCCTTCTGGAACATTAGAATTTTCATGTGCCTCAATAGAATGTATGTATGCCATCTGTAAATATGAATAAAATTGTTCAATTTCGAGCCTAGTTGGTTATGCCACAGAAAAAGCGAGGAACCTTCCCACTAGCCATGATTGGCTGAGATAATGGATGGGCTGGACATGCGTTTGGATTGGTATGCCATGTAGCAGGCTTCTGTCTATAACATGAGCTGGTCAGTATGTGTAGGCAATCCTTTCTAATGCATTTTATTTATTTAATTAAGCAAGTCAGTAAAGAACAGATTCTTATTTACAATGACGGCCTCCCCCAGACAACACTGGGCCAATTGTGTGCCGCCTGATGAGACTCCCAATCACAGCCAGACGAGATGCAGCCAAAAGACATGTAGTAGAACTGAAAAAATTTTGCTCTCCACTTTCTTGAGGGCCGAGTTTTGGAATCAGTGGAATGGCCGGTGGAATTAGACTATGATAGCTATGGAGATGGAGAAAATTCTGGCGTTTGATTGCAAATACGCAGAGGGAGTAGAAAAGAGAACACACAGAAGGCTGTTGAATAAAACACCTGTCTCCAGATTGCATCTTCAAACTAAGGACAACCATGGCATCTGTGACAGAGAGTGAGAAGCATACATCTAAGTCTAGCTAGAAAGAATTTCAGATATTATACGTTTCTAATTTTGTCAGAAAGTTGTTTTCAGGTGAGGGCTCTCGGAGTGTGGTGTCAGGAAAATAACCTCTCACTCAACGTCAACAAAACAATGGAGATGATGGTGGACTCAGGAGGCTAAAGAAATTTGGCTTGTCACCTAAAACCCTACAGATGCACAATTAAGAACATCCTGCCGGGCTGTATCACTGCCTGGTACAGCAATTGCACCACCCTCAACTGCAGGACTCTCCAGAGGGTGGTGCGGTCTGCCCAATGCATTATCGGGGGCAAACTACCTGTCCTCCAGGACACCTACAGCACCCAATGTCACAATCACTGAGCCACTGCCTGTTCACTCCAATCAATCATCCATAAAGGCAAGGTCAGTACAGGTGCATCAAAGCTGGGACCGAGAGACTGAAAAACAGCTTCTATTTCAAGGCCATCAGATTGTTAAACAGCCATCACTAGCACAGAGAAGCTGATGCCTATATGCAGACTTGAAATCATTGGCCACTTTAATCATTGGAACACTAGTCACTTTAATAATGCCACTTTAACAATGTTTACATATCTTGTATTACTCATCTCATATGTATATACTGTAATATATACTATCTATTGCATCTTAGCCTATGCTGCTGACATTGCTCATCCATATATTTATACATTGTTATTCCATTCCTTTACTTAGATGTGTGTGTATTAGGTAGTTGTTGTGGAAATGTTAGATATTACTTGTTAGATATTGCTGCACTGTCAGAACTAGAAGCACAAGCATTTCACTACACTTGCAATAACATCTGCTAACCATGTGTATGTGACCAATAAAATCTGATTTGATTTGATTTGATTTGATTTCAAGTTAAAGCGTACTGTTTGCTAGCTAGCTAACGTTAACTGGCTTGCTCGCTAGCTAACGTTATGTGTATGATCTGTGTGGTAATATTATTTGTATCTCAGAGCCTTTTGCATTGCTAGTTGTAGCCTAATGTTATCTAGCTAGCTAACATTGAACCTGGTTGGTTAGCTACCTGCGGATTCATGTAGGGTACTAACGTTATGAGTTGGGATTATGGTTCGTTGTTTAGCTAGCTAGCTAGTTGCATGTCTAAACAAAAGACTCCACTATGCAAGTAACTATTTCACTACACCTTATGTATCCTGTGCAAGTGACAAATAAAGTTTGATTTTATCAGATATAGTATGCGTTTACCAAAGATGGTAATGTGAAGAACATGACCTAAACCAAAGTCAAATTAGGATATAACGTTAGGCCAGCCAGACAGTGATCAAGTTTTAAAATTATCCGGTAGAATGTCCTGATTTTACTTAGTCACACTCACAACCGTAATCTATTTTCTGTAATTGGCTCGCCATTAACTTAAGATCAATAATGATCTTGTGTGAGTTTATTTTCCTGTAATAATGAAGACAAGTGAGCTGAAGTATGGTCTTTATGATGTGGTCATTATCTTAACTGGCTAGCCAGCTAACTTAACATTAGGTAGCTAGCTAACAAGCTAGAAACAAACCAAAACATTGGTTAGAAAGATGCTTTTAGTTACCTGATTTGCCCAATTTACATATACAATAAGTCCATCTTATTGTGCATCTTAAGTACATATTACATCATCCCCACAATGACCATAGGTACATACCCCAACCAGAAGCCATGGATTACAGGCAACATCTGCACTGAACTAAAGGGTAGAGCTGCCTCTTTCAAGGAGTGGGACTCTAACCCTGACGCTGATAAGAAATCCGTGCTACGCCCTCAGATGAATCATCAAACAGGCAAAGCGTCAAGATTAAGATTAAATCATACTACACCGGCTCCGATGCTCGTTGGATGTGGAACGGCTTGCAAACTATTACAGACTACAAAGGGAAGCATAGCCGTGAGCTGCCCAGTGACACGAGTCTACCAGATGAGCCAAATGCTCGCTTCGAGGCTAGCAGCACTGAAACATGCTTGAGAGAATCAGTTGCCCGGACAACTGTGTGATCACTCTCTCCGTAGCCAATCTGAGTAAGACCTTAAAACAGGTCAACATTCACAAGGCCAGACGGATTACCAGGACGTGTACTCCGAGCATGTGATGACCAACTGGCAGGTGTCTTCACTGACATTTCAACCTACCCCTGACCGAGACTGGAACACCAACATGTTTCAAGCAGACCATTATAGTGCCTAAGAACAGTAAGGTAACCTGCCTAAATGACTACCGACACGTAGCACTCACGTCTATAGACAGGAAGTGCTTTGAAAGGCTGGTCATGGCTCACATCAACACCATTATCCCAGAAACCCTAGACCCACACAATTTGCATACCGCCCCAACAGATCCACAAATCCTCATGGGTGTGGGCTCAGTCCCCTCCTGTACTCCCTGTTCACCCATGACTGCATGACTAGGCATGACTCCAACACCATAATTGAGTTTGCCGATGACACAAAAAAGTGGTAGGCCTGATCACCGACAACAATGAGACAGCATATAGGGAGAAGGTCAGAGACCTGGCCACGTGGTGCGAGGATAACAACCTCTCCCTCAACATGATCAAGAAAAAGGAGATGATAGTGGACTACAGGAAAAGGAGGTCCGAGCACACTCTCATTCTCATCGACGGGGCTGTAGTGGAGCAGGTTAAGAGGTTCTTGTTCACATCACCAACAAACTATCATTGTCCAAACACACCTGGACAATGGTGAAGAGGGCACAACAAAACATATTCCCCCTCACAAGACTGGAAAGATTTGGCATGGGTCCTCAGATCCTCAAAAAGTTCTACAGCTGCACCACTGAGAGCATCCTGACTGGTTGCATCACTGCCTGGTATGGCAACTGCTCGGCCTCTGACCGCAAGGCACTACAGAGGGTAATGTGTATGGCCCAGTACATCACTGGAGCCAAGCTTCCTGCCATCCAGGTCCTCTATACCAGGCGGTGTCAGAGGAAGGCCCTAAAAAACGGTCAAAGACTCCAGACTCCAGTCATAGACTGTTCTCTCTACTACCGCACGGCCAAGTCTAGGTCAGAGAGGCTTCTTTAACAGCTTCCACCCCCAAGTCATAAGACTCCTGAACAGCTAATCAAATGGCTACCTAGACTATTTGCATTGCCCCCCCCCCTCCCTTTTACACTGCTGCTATTCTCTGTTCATTATCTATGCATTGTCACTTTAACTCTACCTATGTACATATTACCTCAATTACCTCGACTAACCTGTGCTCCCACACGTTGACTCTGTACTTGTACCCCCTGTATATAGCCTCACTACAGTTATTTTACTGCTGCTCTTTAACACATTTTTATAAATCTATTTTTTACTTAACACTTATTTTTCTTAAAACTGCATTGTTGGTAAGTAAGCATTTCACAGTAAGGTCTGTTGTATTCGGCACATGTTACAAATCACATTTGATGTGATTTAAATTCATAATTTTTAACAGGTGGGTTTATTGGTGTTAAAATACACCAGTTATGGTATTTTGGACCACCAGGCTGCTGATGTCATACAGCCTGTAGTTTTTGTGTTTATCCTTTTTCATAACAACAATGACAAGGTTGATGTCGGACGGCAATAGAATGTTCATGACGTCTCTGGGACAAATGTCGATAGACGTAGTATAACCCAGCCTCGTAGTATAACCCAGCCTTAAGTATGGAAGTCTTTGGTTTAGTACATGGCCTCACATGTGACTCCTTGAAGAGATAAGTGGGGCTAAGGCTTAAGAAGGTTTGAACAATGCTTAATGGGTGTAAACAAAGAAGAGCTCTCCAGAAGGTTTACAAAAACTTTCAAAGCAGAATTACTTTCCCATTATTCCACAACTGTAGTAGTGTATGATACCATTTTCTAGCTCTGAGTCTCTACTTTTCTCCAATGTAAAAAACACCATTACAAATTTTGCTACATAAGACCGAATCAAGCCGGTCAGTCACAAATGTTCATTCATTATAATCCACATTTCCTGTTTCTGCAGGATTATTTTCCTGCTGTAGTAAACTGGCTCAAATGAACATATATCTGTAATTGAACAACTGTATGGCAACTTTCAAGATTAATCATACCACTGTATTTTTTGATTCACCCAAATATTGTGTGTAAAGACTCTCTAAACCTGTTTTTTATGAAGTAGGTTACGTTGCTAAATAAATACGTTGCTAACCCTAAATAATCTACAAGATAAGATAACAAAATGTTATCTACTAATTGGTGCTGAAACTGAGATGTGCATAGGCCTATATTTTGATGGCTTTCCTTAATTGATCCCAACCCTTTAAATTCTGAACCTGTTCTCTCTATATGTTATAGTCTGTCAAGAAAATTCAAACTAAAGGTACACAATATTTAAAGGGATGGCTTTAGATACATGTACTGAAAACCCCATTGAATGAAAACTCCATGAGGAAACCTGTTGGCAGCAAGTAGGAGTGTTTTCAGCAGTTGAATTCACTTTACTCAGTGCGCAGGAAAGGCATACACTTCTTAAATCTGAATCAGGCCCCATGTGAAGAGGCCATTTTCATGATCTGTTTAAAAGTTGTTTTTTATTTTGTGCCTATTGAACAGGGTCATGCTTAAAATCTGAAACCGACAGACTACAGAACAACACCAACCCAAATGCAGAGAAATGGCTGACCAGAGGAGGCTTTTTAGATGTCCCTTGTCTAAAGTTAGTGGTGGATGGATTATGATCCTCTGTTCAAACAGACCAATAGATCTAGAGAGAGAATGGGGGTATATAGCCTGTATGTTACATAAATAAAAACTGGATCAATATACAGGACCTTGCTCATAAAGAAGAGGGCAGTTCAATCATGAGTCATGACTGAAGATTTTACAGCAGACATGCGTCAACCATGATCCAGTACACTCTTAGAAAAAAGGGTTGCACAAGGGTTCTTCTGCTGTCCCCTTGGAAAACCCTATTTGGTTTTAGGTAGAACCCTTTTGGGTTCCATGTAGAACCCTCTGTAGAAAGAGTTCTACATGGAACCCAAAAGGGTTATAGCCTGGAACCAATAAGGGTTATTTAAAGGGTTCTCCTGTTGGGACAGCCGAATAACACTTTTAGGTTCTAGCTAGCACCTCCTTTTCTA
Source organism: Oncorhynchus nerka (assembly GCF_034236695.1). Classification (NCBI taxonomy): domain Eukaryota; kingdom Metazoa; phylum Chordata; class Actinopteri; order Salmoniformes; family Salmonidae; genus Oncorhynchus; species Oncorhynchus nerka. The sequence goes on from NC_088397.1 coordinate 44,509,624, forward strand.
AGAGTGTACATGGTAGTGGGTGAGTTAGTATGTTCTTCAGATTGTTGCAAACAACACCGTTGCTAATGAAGGCACATAAGCTTTATTGAAGAATGCAATATTTTGGAGCAGATTGTTCATGGGCTGTTCAAAGAATACACTAACCCCATTATAGTAATTAACCTAATTTAGATTACCTGATGTTACCAATCAACATCAAACAACAAATACAGTATGCCTGTAAAATGAAGTCAGAGTGATGTTGTGAATACGGTATAAGATTGTACTACAGTACATACAGATAACGGCAACCAACCAGATTCAACCAGTCATCATTATCGACTCAGCAGCTCTAGTATGATGGTGCCATTTGACATGAAATTCTGCAAGGTCAAAGTGCAGCTGCCGCGGCAACCCAGGAAGCATAACAGTGGTCTGGAGCTTGTGAATTATTTATCCCCAAGGTTTCCCCTCCCCCCTCTGCAGTACGGGATGCCGCCCGCCTCCCCTCCCTTGGCCCCGGCCCCCTTCTCTCCTGCTCCTCTAAACCAAACCAAATGCCCTGCATATATCTGTAAGAGAAACTCAGTCAACCTGGACCCGAAACCAATGTTTCATCTCCGCATGAGCGGTTCGGTTATGCCCTGGGGACTGCTGAGCTAAGACAAGATAACAACCAACCAAAATCAAAGGGACAAATAATAAACCCAGTCCGTAGTGGTAATGTGTGGTGGTGCTGAGTTGCGTGCGTAGTACAGGGTGCTTGTAGTTGTCAATGTTATTTGGGCCACGTTTCACTCCCCTCCGCTGTGACTGCAAAGAGGACAGGGAAAAGACGGCATCCTCTCCAGCACCTGCAGGCAGCACTGCAATGCAGGGGTTTAACATAGAAATATGAAGCTAGAGAGCACACAGGCAAAAGGAGTCTGCCGATTGCTTCTCTCCACTCCACTCTGTCTCCTTATGTCTCTCTCTCTCTATCTCACACATATTGCACAAACACACACACATGCAGGAATGGATGCAATCCCGCACACACGCACACGCACACACACACACACACACACACACACACGAGATTGTTAAATTCAGCCCCTCTGATTATGTTCCTTGCTGATGTACTTGACAAGCAAGAGTGTTTCTATCTCTGTGATAAGAGCATGCAGGACAAGCATTTTGTATTGTGCAAGTCCTAAAATGGCCACATTATGTCAGCAGGGGCTGCTAGCAAAACAGAGAGAGAAAAAAGAGCTGAAGCATAAATGATGCTGCTCATTTACAGAATGTTATTCCTGGCTGGCAAGAACCACTTTGGTTAATTCTTATTCAAAGTATACAATATACTGTATATTAGGCAAATAAAGCTCCACAATAAAATTCCAAAATCAACTAATGCTGAGATATATAAAGATGGAGTTTGATACACACATGGATGAACGCGCGCACGCACGCACGCAAAAACACTTCTCTCCAGCTGGGCCCCTCATAATGCTGACAGTCAAACTGCAAGACAGCCAAGAGCAAAACTAGGGGGGTGTGGTCTACAAATGGTAGTAATGAACAGATAGTTGCACAGCGAACCCGTAGCAGTTGTCTCCGTAGGATTATACAGTAGCATTGTAGCTAGCTCTGGAATGACTGTGTTTGACTGATGATATCATTGTTACAGTTTGGCCTGAAGCTGATACAGTAGACTATCCTGAACAGACAAACATGTAGCAGTGCTGTAGGTCTAATTAACAGCAGTTACTCTCAGAGAGATTATACGATGCTTATGATCGCTGCATTCATAAACAGACAGAGCGTGGAACAATTGGACCAATGTAAACATCAACACACAAACATAGTTACTAAGTCTAGATCTCTGATAGATGGCAAATGAGCAAGCTCACATCAAATCGATATCCCGACCTCACCAGGTTTACACCAATATCTGATCAAGTAAAACTAGAACAATACATTTACAGAAGTAAATGTGGTGGGCTTGTTAGTCTTGAAGTATCTATGGTTGTGAAATAATAGTATTGTGGTAGAGGTAGTGCTGGAAGTGGTAATTGCAGCATTATCAATGGTAGTAATAGGATTTTCATAGGCCGTGTGTTAGTTATAGTGACCTAGTTTGGACTGGCTTGTAGGTGTGGAGTTATTATAGTGGGTTATAAGTGGGCTAGTTTAGTAGGCGAAGGTGAGTATCATCATAAGCCATATACATGTGTTTTTAAGCTCTCAAATATTTTAGTTTGAACATTCTGAAGGTTTTGTGGCAGTGATTTTAGTTTAGATTGTTCAAGCCTACATTCCACCATTGAAATGAATAGGGACACAATTTATAAAGTAGGAATGGTAGCTTAAAGCTGTTGAAGCTACTTAAGTTGAGTCAGTCTGTACATGTCAGCATTGGGGTGGTGTTTGCAGCTGAAACAGATGAAGAGCAGTGGTTTATCCCCATTTTCCCTTTGAAGTCTATGGAGCTTTTATGCAAATTGTACATGGTTAGTGTTCAAAATGTTATCAAATACACTCTTTCAGACCAGTCTGCTCAATTTAACGTTTGAATGGTGTTTCTAGCTTAAACAGCTGAACACTGCTAATGACCAGAATTTTTCCCATTCAAGTCTATGACACCTGAAAGACATTAGAATTATGCAAATACAGATGTAGGCTCTTATTTTGATCACCCTGTAGCAGCAGAACTTTTGCTCCATTTGCAGGAAATGTAAAACGTGTAGTGTATTTGAGGCTTAAAAAGGCTTCTGAAGTTTGTAAGTTCCATTTTGAAATGTCAGACCCCTACAAAAATGACCAATTATAATCCAAATAATAATTTGCATTTAATGTTGCAGCATTATTGTTTTCCTGCTGTAGCAAACTGGATCAAATTAACCCTGGGAGGGTCTTGTTTCGCATTCATGGGCTTATTAAATATTGTTAGTAATACATTCTTCTTATTTTTTTTAAACAATGGCAACACTACCTATTCTCTCTTCGAATTTGAAAAGCCATAGTCCCATCCAACGTTCAGGCTGTCTTGATAAGAGCAAGATACCATATTGATATAGCAGTGCTCCAAGAAACACACCTGATCCAAAAGGACGCACATAGAATAGAGAACTATTTCTATAAACTGGCTGCTATTATATCAGCCACACAAAAAGGTGTAACCATTATGATACATAAGAAACTCAAAATCGCCATCTTGAGTAAAGATGAAGACACAGAAGGCAGAATCACTTTCCTTAAATGTATCCATAATGGAAAAAATATTGCCTTTATTAAAGATACACTAAGCAGAAATCGCTCCACCATTTCCTGGTTGCTAAAATTCAAATAGTTTGCCTAATTTTAGTTTATGTCACAAAACAAGCAGTAAAGTGCAGAGAATCATCGTATCATCTAAACCGCTGTGAAATATATTTTCCATAACCAAAGATTTTGTACTTTCAGCCGTTTGAAGCTGGTGTACAAAATCGAAAGTAAAAGATGCAAAATGAAGCACTGCAAGCATAGAAATAGTGCACATAGAACAGATCTACTGCTTCATAGACTTGCTTTCAATGATAATTACATATCCATAACACATAACACATAACACATAACCCAATTTGGTTGGGTTGCCCAAAAAGTTACATATTGCAGCTTTAATGTGTACGCTCCAAATTCATAATGTTCTATTACATTTTTTGATTCTCTGAACAACATATTCTTAGAATGAACTGAATTCCATCTGGTTATTGGGACAGACATGAATGCCTAATACGACCAACTACAATCCACATGCAACCAAGGCTCTCCACCATATCCTCTCCGATTAATATACTCCCAAAATCATATTTTTTTGCGTATTTATCTCACGATGTAGAAAAAGCTATTGATAGACCAGAGATATGACCATTCTATCTGTCTTGGAATATATGGGAATAGGCTCAAATTTCATTAATATGATTAAAATGCTATCTGTCAATCCCTCAGTCATAGTGATAACAGGCAATATTGCTCCGCTCCGTTAACAATCACTAGAAGCAGCAGACAAGGCCTTTCTATTTTTATTATCTATGGAACCCCCTGGACCAGGCAATTTGTCAATCGAAGGAAATAACACCAACTTCCCTAAACTCCACTGATCACTTAATCTCATTATACTCAGAAAATATTTTACTGTATCGAGAAAATGTATCTCAATTTCTCCAAAACGCATTGAAGATCATAGTTAAATTCAGCTTAATCTCAAATGTATCTAACCAAATCAGCCCTACTGTCTCTCAAGACCCCGAAGGAGGACTCCATCTCTACTTATGGAATCCCAATCGTTTCCCATTTTAAACATTTGGGAATATATATATATATATATATATATATATATATATATATAGTGTATCACAAAAGTGAGTACACCCCTCACATTTTTGTAAATATTTGAGTATATCTTTTAATGTGACAACACTGAAGAAATGACACTTTACTACAATGTAAAGTAGTGAGTGTAATGCTTGTATAACAGTGTAAATTTGCTGTCCCCTCAAAATAACTCAACACACAGCCATTAATGTCTAAACCGCTGGCAACAAAAGTGAGTACACCCCTAAGTGAAAATGTCCAAATTGGGCCCAATTAGCCATTTTCACTCCCCGGTGTCATGTGACTTGTTAGTGTTACAAGGTCTCAGGAGTGAATGGGGAGCAGGTGTGTTAAATTTGGTGTCATCGCTCTCACACTCCTTCATACTGACTGGTCACTGGAAGTTCAACATGGCACCTCATGGCAAAGAACTCTCTGAGGATCTGAAAAAAAGAATTGTTGCTCTACATAAAGATGGCCTGGGCTATAAGAAGATTGCCAAGACCCTGAAACTGAACTGCAGCACGGTGGCCAAGACCATACAGCGGTTTAACTGGACAGGTTCCACTCAGAACAGGCCTCGCCATGGTCGACCAAAGAAGTTGAGTGCAATTTACCCCATTCTACCCCACTTCATTGTGACATACATTGAAATATTACACACTTTGTTATGGGGAAGGGACTAGGCATGCAGTGGGTAATGGGTAGAGAAAGTAATGGAGCCCCATCATTTGTGGCATTCCAATTAGAGGATGACTGCAACAGATGTAGGATCTTAATTTGAGCTACTTTGCTACAGCAGGAAAATAATCCTGCAGCAAATCAAACATTTTATTTTTCACATGTGCCAAATAGAACCGGTATTTCACCTTACAGTGAAATGCTTACTTTACAAGCCCTTAACAAAAATGATGTTCTATGAAAAATACCTAAATAAATAAGAAATAAAAGTGACATAACTAAAGAGCAGCAGTAAAATAACAACAGCGAGGCTATATACAGGCGGTACTGGAACAGAGTCATGCGGGGGCACCGATTAGTCAAGGTAATTGAGGTAATATAAACATGTGGGTAGAGTTATTAAAATGGCTTCTGCATAGATAATAACAGAGAGAAGCAGCAGCATAAAAGAGGGGGGGGGAATGCAAATAGTCTGGCTAGCCATTTGATTAGATGTTTAGTAGTCTTATGGCTTGGGGGTAGAAGATGTTTAGAAGCCTCTTGGACCTAGAGTTGGCGTTCTTTTACCGCTTTCTGTGGGGTAGCAGAGAGAACAGTCAATGACTAGGGTGGCTGGAGTTTAGAACATTTTTAGGGCCTTCCTCTAAGGCAGCCTGGTATAGGGGTCCTGTATGGCAGGTAACTTAGCCCCAGTGATGTACTGGGCCGTAAGCACTACCCTCTGCAGTGCCTTGCGGTCGGTGGCCAAGCAGTTGCATTACCAGGCAGTGATGCAACCAGTGATGCTCTCAATGGTGCAGCTGTAGAACCTTTTGAGGATCTGAGGACCCATGCCAAATCTTTTCAGTCTCCTGAGGAGGAATAGGTTTTGTCGTGCCCTCTTCACGACTGTCTTGGTGTGCTTAGACCATGATCGTTTGTTGGTGATGTGGACACCAGGGAACTTGAAGCTCTCAACCTGCTCACTACAGCCCCGTCGATGAGAATGTGAGTGTGCTCGTTCCTACTTTTCCTGTAGTCCACAATCATCTCCTTAGTCTTGATCCCATTGAGGGAGAGGTTGTTGTCCTGGCACCACACAGCCAGGTCTCTGACCTCCACACCTATATGCTGTCTCGTCGTTGTTGATGATCAGGCCAACCACTGTTGTGTCATTGACAAACTTAATGATGGTGTTGGAGTCGTGCCTGGCCATGCAGTCATGAATGAATAGGGAGTACAGGAGGGGACTGAGCACACACCCCCGAGGGGACCCAGTGTTGAGGATCAGCGTGACAGACGTGGCGGCCCTTCAGGATGTCCAGGATCCAGTTGCAGAGGGAGGTGTTTAGTCCCAGGATCCTTAGCTTAGTGATGAGGTTTGAGGGCAATATGGTGTTGCATGCTAAGCTGTAGTCAATGAATAGCATTCTCATAGGTGTTCCTTTTGTATAGTTGTGAAAGGGCGGTGTGGAGTTCAATAGAGATTGCATCATCTGTGGATCTGTTGGGGCAGTATGCAAAATGGAGTGGGTCTAGTGTTTTCAAAGCACCTGAGCACCTCAGAACAGCTGATGTTCTCATACATATTTCAGTGTTACTTGCCTCCATGCGAGCATAGAAGTAATTTAGCTCGTCTGGTAGGCTTGTATCACTGGGCAGCTCTTGGCTGTGCTTCCTTTGGTAGTCTATCACAATCTCTGCCACATCCGATGAGCATCGGAGCCGGTGTAGAATGATTCGATCTTAGTCTTGTATGTACACCTCGCCTGTTTGATGGTTCGTCAGAGGGCAACAACGGGATTTCTTATAAGCTTCCGGGTTACAGTCCCGCTCCTTGAAAGCGGCAGTTCTACCCTTTAGCTCAGTACAGATGTTGCCTGTAATCCATGGCTTCTGGTTGGGGTATGTACGTACAGTCACTGTGGGTAAGAAGTCATCGATGCACTTATTGATGAAGCCATTGACTGATGTGGTGTACTCCTCAATGCACCGGAGGAATCCCGGAACATTTTCCAGTCTGTTCTAGCAAAACAGTCCCGTAGCTTAGCATCTGCTTCATCTGACCACTTTCTTATTGACAGAGTCACTGGTGCTTTTTTGCATGTCAGCAGGAATCAGGAGGATAGAATTATGGTCAGATTTGCCAAATGGAGGGCGAGGGAGAGCTTTGTACTCTTCCCTGTGTGTGGAGTAAAGATGGTCTAGAGTTTTTTTTCCCTCTGGTTGCACATTTAACAAGCTGTTAGAAATTAGGTAAAACGGATTTAAGTTTCCCTGCATTAATGTCCCTGGCCATTAAGAGCTGGATGAGAATTTTCCTGTTTGCTTATGGCGGAACACAGCTCATTAAGTAACAGCATCGGTCTGTGGTGGTATGTAGACAGCTACGAAAAATACAGATTCAACTTCTCTAGGTAGATAGATTATCTCATGATAAGTTGTAGACCATACTATCTCAGATGAGCAAAACCTTGATACTTTCTTAGATATCATGCACCAGCTGTTGTTTACAAATATACATAGGCCGTCACCCTTTGTCTTACCAGAGGCTGCTGTTCTATCCAGCCGATACAGAGTATACCCCGGCAGCTGTACGTTATTCATGTTGTCGTTCAGCCACGACTCAGTGAAGCATAAGATATTATAATTTTTAATGTCCCATTGGTAGGATATAGGTGATTTTAGTTTGTCCAATTTATTATCTCGAGATTGTACATTGGCCAATAGTACGAATTGCAAAGGCAGATTAGCCAATTATCGGTGGATCCTCACAAGGCACACCGATCTCTTTCCGCGATTCCTCTTCCATCTTTTTCTCCTGCGAATGACGGGGATGAGGGCCTGTTCAGGTGTCTGGAGTAAATCCCTCTCGTCCGAGTCATTAAAGAGAAATTCTTCATTCAGTTCACTGTTCTGATTTCCAGAAGCTCTCTTCGGTCATAAGAGTGTAACGTCTGCTTCCATTCAGCGCATTCTCGGAGTACACGTCCTCTGAGTAAACCGTCTGGCCCTGCGGCCTTGTGAATGTTGACCTGTTTAAAAGTCTTACTCACACTGGCTGCGGAGAGCGTTATCACACAGTCGTCCAGAACAGCTGATGCTCTCATGCATATTCCAGTGTTACTTACCTCGATACGAGCATAGAAATAATTGAGCTCATCTGGTAGGCTTGTGTCACTGGGTAGCTCTCGGCTGTGCATCCCTTTGTAGTCTGTCACAATCCGTACCACAGCTCACTTCCCAGCCCATCTTCCAGCTCACATTCTCAAACACATATATCCCCTGAACGCAGCTCACTCTCCAGATCTCAATCACCTGAATTCTGATCACCTGTTCACACACCTATATGTCATTTACACGCACTATTTAGTTCAGTTCTTTGCACCCCATCATTGTGAGGTATTGTTTCTTCTGACATATTCTATTCGGAGCGCTGCTAATTTCCCTATTAGTCCTCCCGTGTATTGTAGTTTTTGGCCATCCTCACTAACAACACTGTTACGGTTTTCTTCTATCTCCTCCTCTGAAGAGGAGGTGTAGCAAGTATCGGACCAAAATGCAGCGTGGTAATTTTGATACATGTTTAATTAACGAATAAACACGAACAATACAAAAACAAGAAACATAACGCGAAAACCTAAACAGCCTATCTGGTGCAAACAAACACAGAGACAGGAACAATCACTCACGAAACACTCAAAGAATATGGCTGCCTAAATATGGTTCCCAATCAGAGACAACGATAAACACCTGCCTCTGATTGAGAACCACTTCAGGCAACCATAGACTTTTCTAGAAAACCCCACTATACCACAAGAACAATACCTACAAAAACAAACAAGACTAAATACACCACATAATAAACCCATGTCACACCCTGGCCTGACCAAAATAATAAAGAAAACACAAAATACTTAGACCAGGGCGTGACAAACACCTTTTTGCCTAGACAGATTTCCTGTCATCAACCTATTGCCGGATCTCCTGGACTACGTTATTAGCCTTTTCCCTGCCTTTACTGTTACCTTTTTGGAGTCCCTGTGTATGACCTTCTGCCTGCCCCTGGACCCAGCTACCTGCCTCCTCCTGTGGTCGTTTACAAATAAACACCTGCTGAGCCCTGCGCTTGAAACCAGCACTCTTTCTCCCATCATACTCATTACAAAGAGATGGTAGCAGCAACATTATGTACAAAATAAGTCGAAAAATGTGAAAAAACAAACAAAATAGCACAGTTGGTTAAGAGCCTATAAAACGGCAGGCATTTCTCCGGTGCCGCTCAAACATATCTGCAACAGGAAATGTGAATTATGTGGATTATAATGAATGGACATTTTTGTAGGGGTTGATGCATTTTTCGTAAGGAAAATCTAGTCTGAAATTTCAAAGTGGAAAAAACAAACTTCAGAAGCCTTTTTAAACCTCAAATACACTACAAGTTAAACACAATTTCTCCTGTAACATCAAATGAAATTGTATTGTAATATCTAACAATTTCACAACAATACACACAATACATGCAAATCTAAGTAAAGGAATGGAATTGAGAATATATAAATATATGGACGAGCAATGTCAGAGCGGCATAGAATAAGATACAGTATATACATATGAGAAGAGTAAGGCAAAATACATAAACATGGTGATCAAGTTAAGACTGACTACATCTGTAGGGTAAGCTGGCCTCAATGCTTAAGGATAATGGATATGGTGCCTATGGACCCGAGGAGCCACATGTCAGACAGAGGAGAATAAACGGGGAGGATTGTGAAAAGTGTTCCTGCTTAATTCCAGGCTGAATGGTTCTGATATCATTAAGAGGGCCCCATGCACCAGTGACAGTTAATTAAAACAATCAATTAATTGTCTCCACATGGTGAAAGATGGTCCTGAATGTTGGGATGTTTTTTTTTTACAAACAGGCAATCAGTGTGTTATATTTCATCATCCTAGTGTCGTCTGTGTTGTTGACGGCCTACAGTGTTTGTTTTCTGGTGTGTCGTAACTTCAAGCCTCTTCCTCTATCTGCTCTTTTCCTTCGCGTTCTGTGTCTTATGTGTGCACCATGTTTCTTCTTCCGGGGATTGACTGACAAGCAACTCTACACTAGGAAAAAAAGGGTTCCAGCAGTCCCCATATCAGAACAATCTGTGGAAAGGGATCTTCAAAAGGTTGTCCTATGGGGAAAGCTGAAGAACCCTTTTAGGTTCCAGCTAACACCTTTTTTTCTAAGCGTGTAGTTGCCAGGGGGGGTGGGAAGGGGTGGAAAACATGATTTCCGCGAGTGGGGGGTGAGGGGATTTGGATGGAGACATGTTGGCTGGATGAGGTTGGGTTGGGAGAATGGGATAGGAGGTTGGCAGTGGAGGCCCACTTCTTTTTTGGTTTATTTTCCTGTTTATACTGAATGTATTAGTTCTTTCAAATATAATAAACATTTTTATTTTATTTTCTCTCATTTTTTTAAATCTTCTTTTGAGTGGCAACCCAATGCATACATAATTAATATAATATATATGGAATTATATGAATTAATATATGCTTGTGGGAACCCAATGCATACATAATTAATATAATATATATGGAATTATATGAATTAATATATGCTTGTGGGAATTGGTCTATATGGATAGTCCTAAATTGAAATGTTTCTTACAGAAGAAATATGAAATGCATATGCATAAGCATGGCAGCAATTGAAAGGATTTGGAGTTGAGGGTCAAACATTACACTGTTGATTTTTATGTGCATTTTACATTTACTGTACTTTTTCCTGTATTTGTTGGTAACAAAATCTGAAAATACATTCAGTAACATGATAAGAGTATTCCTGAAAAATGTGGGTTAGTTACAAGGGTTTGAGTGAGAGAAATAACTGGTGTTGGGAGCTGTCCCTGTTTTGGTGTTGCAGGTGGTAGCGGAAGGCGAATAATAATAATAATAATAATAATAATAAGTATGAACATTTTATAAAATTAGGTGCCACTCCAGAATCTCCCCGAAGTGTTCAATTGGGTTGAGATCTGGTGACTGAGACGGCCATGCATATGGCTTACATTGTTTTCATGCTCATCAAACCATTCAGGGACCACTCGTGCCATGTGGATGGGGGCATTGTCATCCTATATGGGCCAAAGTAATGGCCTGATTAGCATTGTTATACATGACCCCAAGCATGATGGGATGTTAATTGCTTAATTAACTCAGGAACCACACCTGTGTGGAAGCACCTGCATTCAATATACTTTGTACCCCTCATTTGTTTCCATAATTTTGGCAGTTACCTATACATGCTCCATTCCCCAACTGTAGTTACATGTATTGAACTTACAGCTCTGTTATAATTAACAGTGAGATCAATTGTGAAATAAGAGGAGTCGTTTTTAATTACTCTTTCACTAAAACATATTTTATATATAAACTGACCTCCGAAACATCTAACCACTGGGAAGACTAAATTAAGATACAATTATGTTAAATAGAACATACTCTGATCATTTAAAGTAATATGTGTATTTATGGGAATTCTACAGCATGGGTCCTTGCATTCCTGAATTTCTTTCACATCATCAACAGAATACTATGCTAGTCACTGCCTGGTGACATAAATAGGGCTATATTTGGATAACATAAAATAATGTTTTAATATAAAAACACTAAGACTTTTCTGTAATCGCAGCAGTAAAACACTGTAGGATGCACAGTAAAATTTCGTACATGTGTTTTGTAGATAGCACTGCATTGTAGGTAAAATGCTATTTTTGTTTGTTTGTTTGTTTTGTTATTAACTGTCATTGGAAGCCTCCTGTAAAAATGACTCTAACATACTGTATTTCTTAAGCCTACTGTAGATTCAAATGATCAGTTTCAGGTGCTAACCTCGTGCTGTAAGGTGAGACATGAAACTCATCTTCTTGAAGCGGCTGTGAACTGGAATAGTATTTTCAGCAGCTGCTGGGTAGGTACCATGACTTGTTTATAAGTATCTTTATTGCTAGCCAACGTTGAATTACTGCATGTTTTCTTAGCTAACCTAGCTAGCTAGCTGGCAAACTTTTGCTGATAATAATTCTTGTGACGATAGGCGTTTAACTTTTTGGGGATATTGGGCAGTATTCGGAAGTTTGGATGACTGAGGTGCCCAAAGTAAGATTTGTATAGAAAACACTCAAAGTTTCAAAAACTGTTAAAATAATGTCTGTGAGTTTAACAGAACTGATATGGCAGGCGAAAACCTGAGGAAAATCCATCCAGGAAGTGGGATATTTTTGATGTGGGTACTTTTCAATTTAATGCCTATACAGTAAGTAATGGGTTAGGACCCAGATTGCAGTTCCTATGGCTTCCACTAGGTGTCAGCAGTCTTTAGACATGGTTTCAGGATTGTTTTCTGAAAAATGAAGAAGAATGAGACTATTTTGTAAGTGAACTGTAGAATGAAGCAGAGCTGGTTTGCGCGCCCCTCGTTGTTTTTCCTTTCTATTGAATTCGCTATTGTCGGGTTGAAATATTATCGATTATTTAGACAATAGAAAACCTAAGGATTAATTATAAACATCGTTTGACATGTTTCAACAAACTTTACCGGTACTATTAGGATGCATTCTTCTGCATGTTGTGACCGCCTTTGAGCCATTGGATTACTGAACAAAACTTGCCAACAAAACAGAGTTTTGGGGATATAAAGAGGGACTTTATCGAACAAAGCGAACACTTATTGTGTAACAAGGACTCTTGTGACTGCAACTAGATGAAGATCATCAAAGGTAAGTGATTCATTTTATCGCTATTTCTGACTTTCGTGACTCCTCTACTTGGCTTGAAAATGTTTGTATGCTTTTGTAAGCGGGGAGCTGTCCTCAGATAATCGCATGGTATGCTTTCGCCGTAAAGCCTTTTTGAAATTTGACACAGCAGCTGGATTAACAAGAAGTTAATCTTTAAACTGATGTATAACACTTGTATATTTTATGAATGTTTATTATGTGTATTTCTGTATTTTGAATTTGGCCTTCTGCAATTTCACCGGATGTTGTCGAAGTGGGTCGCTAGCGGAACGCCTATCCCTAAATTAAGGTAGGCTACAACGCAAATTGCCATAGAAAATAAATTGAGCACTTATTTGTGGCGGTTATATTTTCACCATTACTACAGAGAAAACAACTTTTTTTTCTGGCAGTTCAATGGCATAAAAAAAAAATTTCTTCGATTGACGGGCCGCATATTACATATAAACCATGTTGTGGGCGATTAAACTACTTGTGAACCACTAAAGCCATTGTGAATGACCAGTTGACCGGTGTTGTATCAGGTGCCTCCCGGCTATAGGGTGCTTGTCACTGCCCAGCTGTAACACAGTGTAACACAAAATTCCCTCCCAGGATTATATTTCAAGTAGGATAGCAGTCTACAGACTATAGTAGTCTACATAATAAATAACTAATATTGGTAGCCATCTAGATGTCACTGTGATACAATCTACTCAATGGGGAGAGCAACAACACCAGGACACAGTGTCAGCCGTGACCGGGAGACCCATGAGACCCATGAGACGGTGCACAATTGGCCCAGCGTCATCCGGGTTAGGAGAGGGTTTACCCGTCCGGGATGTCCTTGTCCCATCTCTCTCTACCGACTCCTGTAGCGGGGCGGGCGCATGCATGGTCGCCAGTTGGATGGTGTTTCCTCTGAAACATTGGTGCGGCTGTCTCCCGGGTTAAGCGAGTAGTGTGTCAAGAAGCATTGCGGCTTGGCAGGGTCATGTTTCGAGGATGCATGGCTCTTGACCTTCACCTCTCCCGATTCCGTACGGGAGTTGAAGCGATGGGACAGGACTGTAACTACCAATTGGATATCACGAATAAAAAAAAATAAACTTCCAGATTATGTCAGAGTTTTCCAGTTATCAATAATGACAAAAATACAGCATCGTGCCTGCTGAGTAAGGCCCTACGTTTTTCCTGTCAGGTAAAATTGTTCAGGAAAAACTGAGGGCCCTACTGAAAACTACTGAGAAAAATCAGCTATGAATCTGGTTTACTGCCTTACGTCTATCCCCCTTAGTTTGAGGGATAGACGTCACCACAGGTGTCAGAGCAAACTCTTTTAATCATAACGTCAACTGAAGAATACAGAATGTGGGGGCGTAACATGACCCCAGGATCAACCACTGTTACAATCAAATCTGGCATGACTGTCCTACTGTACAGTACAGACTGTGGCCCAAGCATTGTGAGCAGGTGGTTGAGCCAGAGGAGGGCAATGATGAGGGTTGGGTCTGTCCAGGGTCAGCTGTAGCTCACATCTCAACAAGAGGGACACTGGGGAGACCCCTGTGGTTGAGTGGAGCGTGGTACTGTAGTGCAGCAATGTTTGGAGCAGGCTGGTGTGAGTTTGGCCCTGATACAATTATTGAGCCGGTGGGCTCGGCCACAACCTGGTTGATTATAGATATTCTTGAGTGGGACTACATGGAATTCCCCATGTAAAGATGTTCCCAGGGGCAGGACAGACAGTCCACTGGCTGCAGGGGGGAAAGGGGCGGGGGCCTTGTTTTCTTGCTAACAAGGCAGGTGAGGCAGTCCCTGACCAGTCCCTGACCAGGGCCTCAATATCCCTGTCGATGCCTGGCCACCTTAGTAGAGCCTGCCTATACCCAAGTGTTCTCCATAGCAAGCACAGACGCACAAGGAGACCTTGGGACCACAGTGCAGAGCCCTTGCGAGACACAGGTGTCGTTCCAGCAGGACAGCTCCTCTCGGACAGTTCCTCTCGGGCCAGCTCTGTCTGATGAAGGTCACCAGCTTAGAGAGAGTAGATTCATCTGCTGATGCCTGCTGGAGCCCCTGCAGTGATACAGTAGAGTGGAGTGTAAAGGTTCTGGACGAGGTTGTGCTCAGCCTGGTCATGTCCATGAGCCAAAGCTGAGGCTCTGTTTGAATGGAGGGGGAAAGGAGGTCCGCCACAACGTTGTCACGCTCTGGTGAACTGGAGGCGGAAGTTGTAGAGCTGCAGACGGTCCGACCAGCAGTAGAGGCGGCAGGGTTTATGGTCTGTGCCAGATGTGGCCAGAAGGGTGGTGACTTGGTTGTCTATCTGACGTGTAAATGCACATCCGTACAGGTAAATGTGCCACCTTTCACATGTCCAGACACATGCTAGAGCTTCATGGTCACCCATGGAATATCTCTGCTCTGTGGGGCTGGGGGCTCGGGAGGAGAAGCCGATCTGTCTTTCCTTTCCTTTTGTAGTTGGGACAGCACTGCTCCTACAACAACTGCAGAGGTGTCGCACGTGACAAGGGTGGTGCTTGGGAGGTCTAAGTGGACCAAGACCGGTGATGAGGAGAGTTACAGTTATGTTGTACCACTTTTCGCACAAAAGTACCTTCATCTCTAGGAGACAGAACATGTCTACTTCCTGAGCAGTATGACGGCTGCGTGGTCCCATGCCATTTATAGTTGCCTACTATTGTTTGCACAGATGAACGTGGTTGATTTCTTTTGATTTTCCCATGATATCAAGCAGAGGCACTGAGTTTAAAGGTCTTGAAATACATCCACAGCTACACCTCCAATTGACTCAAATGATGTGAATTAGCCATTCAGAAGCTTCTAAAGCCATGACATAATTGTCTGGAATTTACCAAGCTGTTTAAAGGCACAGTCAAATTTGTCTATGTAAACTTCTGACCCACTGGAATTGTGATACAGTGAATTATAAGTGAAATAATCTGTCTGTAAACAATTGTTGGAAAAATTACTTGTGTCATGCACGAAGTAGATGTCCTAACCGACTTGCCAAAACTATAGTTTGTTAACAAGAAATTTGTGGAGTGGTTGAAAAGCGAGTTTTAATGACTCCAACCCAAGTGTATGTAAACTTCCGACTTCAACTGTATTTTATTGGTCAGTGAATCAGGAAGTTTCATGAAAACAAGTTAATATGCCCCAACAACATTAGACAAACTTTCTAAAAGTCCTTAATCTGCTGAAATAAGTCATTAGAATCAATGATGAGAGAACAGGCAGATTAACTCATACCTGACATAGACATGGTGGTGTAGCAGAAAGCTCGGAATACCTTGAACCAAGAGGTTCTGAGTTCTAGTCCCAGCTGAGGACATTTTGTGTAATAGTTACTGTTTAAATAAACTTTCACAATGTAATCATGTGTGTCAAATATGTAAGTTGTTAACAGTGTGTATGAGTATTCCTAACCTTGCTAACAGACATAAAGTTATGCATTGATCAGTGGTTAATCAATCAGGGCGTTAATTTATTCAGCAACTAGATGTGATGTGTAATGAAACATGACACAAATGTTCTTGGAACATTCCAATGAAATGGGTCGAGAACATTTATATGTTCTGTTCTGAGTATGTTTGGTGTGACGTTGATGGAATATTCTCATAACCCACCGAGAACTGGACACAGGAATGTTCTCATTTATTAACGTGTCTAGGACACTAATACTGTACTCTGAGAATATGGCAACTCTGTTCTGTTTATGTTTGGTGTAAAGTTGATTGGAATATTCTCCTAACCACCAGAGAACTGGACACATGAATGTTCTCGCAACGTTCCCATGATATCTTAAATTCTAAGAACATGGTAACCACATTCTGGGTAATTTCTATTAGACATTAAGGGAACAGTCTCTCTTGGAAGCATTCCTTGAAAATCACAGGAATATTCATACGAAAACATTAGTTAATGACCTAATGAGACTCTTAAGGGAACGTTATCTTATGTTGTGGGGACGTTTGTTTGTCCGCTGAGACTGTGGTTGTGCCAACTACAATGCCTATACAGATTATGTCCAATCGCAAGTCTTTCTGTGGCATGTTGGCAACTATGCAATTTTTTTATTTTTTTGTAATAAAAAATGCTAGTGCAAGCACAGAGGAAAATCAGAAAGTGTTAGATCAAAAATGTAATTTCAGCAGCCTGACATCCAGACGTACAAAGGCAAGGACAACAAAATGTGAGTGACACACTTTATTACATGACAAGGACCCGGGGCTGAAAATAAAATGTGTTTCTGTGCTTGTCTGCAGTTGCGATCTTCAAGATACATTGAAAGACCGGGAACAGAGCCAAACGTAATGTCACTGATCTAAAAGTGGACTACCCTGTGGATTCAATCAAATATGTTGTGCCAGACCAGACATTTTAAATAATGCATGCCACGGCAATTTACAATAAGTTATTTGAGCTTGCAAAATACACCATTATCTTCTACCTCTTTATGAGATGAATCTAGATCATGTATAATGTGCCTTACCACCCCACTCCAATGTTATTTAGAAGTGTTAACATTATAGTTACTGTATTTCAAACTGGATATAGCAGCCTTACATTTACTATCCAGGTTGGATAAAAGCTAGTCAAAATACTTACTCAAAACTGGACAGTAATGATATCAAAACAAACTAATCAAAATCATTGGAAGAAGTCACATTTCAGATTTAAACAGATAGTTGCCTCCAGTAAATAAATCAGTTGGGTCAAGGATTAAAGATGGGAAATGATTATGAACATGATTCATATCCAGGACTATTATTATAGATTGTTAATGTCTCAGGACAGGATCTGTCACTGTGAGAGGATGACTGTAACCTAAGTACATGGCTTCCCCCTGGACACAGTCTCACAGTCCTTCTGTCCCATCACCACCGCAGAGCCTCTGTCTCCTCTACAGTGTCTTTCCAACACCGCTGAAGGTTACTCAAATTAGGCCAGTCAGACGTTTTGAAGTCTTTCTCATTTCTTACCCTCTTGGCTGCTCTTACCCCCCCCCCCTCCCCTTTCTCTCTTACAGATACTCTGTCTCTCTCTCACATGCACAAACACACTCCACTTTCTTTCTTTCTCTCTGTCTCTCTCTTGCGCACATGCCCTCTCTCATGCACACTCTCTTACACAGCCGCTCTCTCACTCCCTCTGTATCTCTCTCACTCTCTCTCTTTTAAACACACACATACACACATGCACACACACACACACACACCCACACACCCACACTCATTAGGGGTTCACAGCGAAGCTCATTAGGGGTTCAAAATGAATGCTACCAATTGGCCTATAGTGGGCACTGTTTGAAGCGGTCTCACTTAAATCCTCATATCCTTCACCCCGTTTGACCTAAAGAGTTGAAACGTTGTATGTAGGTGTATTTCCTCATGCTGAAAAAAGTTGCCTCAAGGACCCATAAGGTCTCAGGATAGATTTTCCTCCATCAAGAACATTCTAGAAAACCTTTGAAAGCATATTCTCATGAACCATAAATCCAGTATGTAGGCCCATGGTACATCTCTTAACTAAGTTTAAGAAACGCTAAGGGATTGGTTAAGAGAAGGCTGAGTTATTTATAAATCAGGAAATCTGATTGTAAGTGTCCATTTTAAATACTTTATAAATCACTCCAAAATTGCCTATCAACTTGAATCTGTTTAGGGTCATCCAAAACATTACCATGATGAACCACGTAAGTTTGGCATTGATGTCTTAAAAAATAAGGACACTATTACCAATTCACTTTTTTGACTATGCAATGCCAATGCTTAAAATAATCCTAAAAAAATATTATTCTCATGGATTGATATTTGGACTCTTAACAAAAGTCTTTCAAGAGTTTGAGAAAATAATGTTGATGCATTCAAAGATGGCCACATTATACAAGTAGATCAGTCTTTCCCAAACTCGGTCCTAGGGTGCACATTTGATTCAGCTGATTCAAATAATCAACTAATCATCAAGCATTGATTAATTGAATAACCTGTGTAGTGATAGTCTAAAAAACTAAAAGTGGGGTCCCGAGGACCGAGTTGGGGAAACACTGCAGTAGATTCATATGAGCAAATGTGCTAATATGCTCAAATATGTGAAAAATACTTCAACAATCTTCTCATGAACCATAGGACAAAATTACAATTACAGCACTAGACTAAACGTCACTTGCATAATCCTTGTGGTATTGAAAGATGCTTTCACTGATTGCACATAAATAAAGATAGTTCCTACATGATAGATTGCTTGCTTAGTTATCCAACTGATCTTGTGTCCTTTCTTTCATCCTGTGAACCCCGTTCATTGCTGCTCACAGCTATATATTCTTTTTGTTGCTTCCTGCTGGTACCTAAAATAGCTTGACCGAATAGTGCTGGTTTGTTGAAGCAGTTAGAGACCGACTAGAGGAGAAGATAGAGGAGAGAGAGAGAGCTCAGTCTTAATTCATCAACCTACACAGAGAGCAGAGCGTGTTGCCCCATTCAACGGATCTGGGGCAGCTTGACTGAGCACTGAGGGATAGGCCATCCATAAGGGACACAAGTTCACTGACAAATTAACCGATCTTGTTGCACCCCATTTTCTCTGCCCTCTCAACAATTTCAGTGCAGATTTGAATAGATTTGAAAATGTAAGTGTTTTAATGTGATTTGTTGGTATTTCTAAGGTTACTGGAGAACCATTAGACTGAATCCTCTAATGTTGCAAAACAAGGCACCTGCATCAGCAGTTACATCATCAGCAGGGGGCCTGAATCATGTCTTAGGAACTTATATAAACCAAACAAAATTTAGGACCAAAAAGGAAATGTGATGATCATGTTCTAGAACCTGAGATGTGTCAATAAAAAAAGGCATATTTTATTTTCTACTTCAGCAGATCCCCAAGGCTCACCAGTAGGACGAGAGTGGAAGAGACATTGGCATCATTAAGGAAGGCTGATTCTCAGCATTCCCTCACAGAAGCAGAATATTCTCACTGTCTCTTCAAGCTGTCCCTGTTCAGGACATTGTCAATTTTCTTAACAACATTCAATATAGAATGGAGACATTCTCAATCTCACTAAATCATTTGAAGAGATGATATATGATGGTGCTATTCTGAGATCTGCTAAGCCAGGTTTCCCCTCCCAAAATAACACACAAAAAAATAATAATGTATCTTTTGTCTCTGTGTTTCATAATTTTCCTTAAATTTACAAGAGGTTGAATGTATCTCACCGGAGGAAGCATGCGAGCGAGCGAAACAACTCCACTCTGTCCTTGTATGTGTAGGCCATCTATCTGATGCTGTCAGGTCCAGCAGAGAATGACATTGTTACCGCCCGTAGCATTCAGTGCAAGGGAAGCCAGTGAGCAATTGGCCTCCTTTTGATTAAAAAAAGTATAAAACAATAGCCAATCAGCATTGAGCTTAACTGGTTGGGCTAAACTGTGAATGGTCCTGGCGCACCAAAAAAAGGAAAGCCATTTTGGATTTGGCATCAAATCAAATCGCAATGAACGCATTTGTCATTGAAAAATAACTTGAATTGTGGCATCTAGTTGTGTTGTTGTCCTCCGGTGGCTAGCTAGCTAGCAAAAATTGTCCCTTTCCTAAATTAGACATGGATGGAGATAAGGATTTGGACTTCGTGGTTTTACTTAATTCTCCATGCTGGCCAATGGTTATAACGGCGATACTGATCTAACCATTAATTCATGCATTATTGTGCTCCTGGCCTGAGAGGATGGAAGTTCAATATGTAGCTAGACGTAGAAGGCTAATGTTAACTATCTAACGTTGCCCATGAAATGAAGTCAGGCTAGCGAGAAAGCATTTTAGCCAGGAATTCTAGGGCAACAAAAAATAAAAGCGAGTAGGCCTACTGTGTGACAGAGTGATAGACCGTTTCATCAACATGAAAGAGTGGATGAAAGTAGGGGAAGTATTTCAGTTTTTTCTACTTGCACGCACTCACACACACACAGAAATCAAAACCATGGACTGCCACATATTTTGCTAACGTTGATTGGACTAAATTGTTTTTGGTATCCCTTTAGTTGTCACTGTATTAGACTAAGCAGAGATGATTTGATGATGTTGAAATGTTGACGTTGAAATGGAGGCAGCTCCTGTTTTCTTTGTGACTTGCGGTAACTCTGTGGTTCTAAATCAATAGTTGTTCAGTGGTTCGAAAATGTCTGAAACATTAACGTGCTTGGCCATGCTCTAGGTCATGTAACTGTTTGTCATACGCAGTATGTTTTGTGGGCTTCACTGGACAGAGTCTGCTCTCCGGTTTTGTGCTGAAACAAAGGTGTGGTTGAATTTATTCTGCTACTGTGTCTCCTTATTGTCTCAGACTGTATGCCTATACATCACGGTCACAGGGCATATGAACTAACCGGTTATAGAGCAAACAACGCAATTAACACAACACAGGTTGTAATATGGCTTTTCTGTCTGGCTTCCCAGTGATTTTACACACGCACCGCTACTGCTTTGTACTCACATTGTAGTGATGCACCAGTCTGGAAGAGAAGGTCTGGTTTCTGAGCCGTAGGGAACGGTAGTGTTGAACTGTCCTTTTATGTATCAGAAGAGGGTCAATGTTATACGATACCGTTTTCGATTGCACTTTGTCCTTTTACACGGCTGCATGCATTGCTCAATCATTTAATCATGGTTTCACACATCATTGATGAAATTTTAATGAGATATTACCTCCCCCCTCATGCACCAAATCAGATGTAGTAAAGGACAAGGAGGGGGAAGCCCTTTCTGCAATAGTAGCCCACCTAAATCAGCAGAGTTCGTGCTGATGTGGACTTAACTCAGCTATGAGAATACTCAGGCATACATCCTCCTCTCTCATCTATTTAGCTTCTAACTCTGCTATCATACAACATACAACATAGGCAGTGTATGGCTCTAACAGTTAGGAAAAAAACACAGAGAGGATAAGAGACGCATGCCTACACAGTCACTGTCCAGGCTCTCATCAAACATATTCATTTGCCCCAGATTACACTATACAGTGGGGAGAAAAAGTATTTGATACACTTCCGATTTTGCAGGTTTTCCTACTTACAAGGCATGTAGAGGTCTGTACTTTTTATCATAGGTACACTTCAACTGTGAGAGACGGAATCTAAAACAAAAATCCAGTGGGTAAATTTGGGTAAATTTTGTCATCGACTGAGGGACCTTACAGATAATTGAGTACAGACATGAGGTAGTCATAATTAATATTAAACACTATTATTGCACACAGAGTGAGTCCATGCAACTTTTTAATGTGACTTGTTGAGCACATTTTTACTCCTGAACTTATTTTCTTGCCGTAGCAAAGCAGTTGAATACTCAAGACATTTCAGCTTTTAATTTGTATTGAATTATTTTGAAAAAAACAACGAGTCCATTTTGGACTCTGGCAACTCCTGACAGACGGGCGACTCTGGCAGCTCCTGACAGACGGGCGACTCTGGCAGCTCCTGACAGACGGGCGACTCTGGCAGCTCCTGACAGACGGGCGACTCTGGCAGCTCAGGACAGACGGGCGACTCTGGCAGCTCAGGACAGACGGGAGACTCTGGCAGCTCAGGACAGACGGGAGACTCTGGCAGCTCAGGACAGACGGGAGACTCTGGCAGCTCAGGACAGACGGGAGACTCTGGCAGCTCAGGACAGACGGGAGACTGACAGCGCTGGGCAGGTGGGAGCACCTGTAGGGAGGAGACGGAAAGACAGCCTGGTGCGAGGGGCTGTCACCGGAGGGCTGGTGCGTGGAGGTGGCACCGGATAGACTGGACCGTGAAGACGCACTGGAGGCCTTGAGCACCGAGCCTACCCAACCCTACCTGGCTGAATGCTCCCCGTAGCTAGGCCAGTGCGGCGAGGTGGAATAGCCCACACTGGGCTGTGCTGGCGAACCGGGAACATCATGCGTAGGGCTGGTGCCATGCACCCCGGCCCGAGGAGACGCACTGGAGACCAGATGCGCTGAGCCGGCTTCATGGCACCTGGCTCGATGCCCACTCTAGCCTGGCCGATACAAGGCGCTGCTATGTACCGCACCGGGGACACCATGCGCCTCACGGCATAACTGCTCGGTGCCTGCTCGGTGCCTCTCTCTCCACGGTAAGCACAGGGAGTTGGCTCAGGTCTCCTACCTGACTTTGCCACACTCCCCGTGTGCCTCCCCCCAATAAATATTTGGGGCTGCCCCTCTGGGTTCCAACCGTGCTGCCGTGCTGCCTCCTCATACCACCGCCTCTCGGCTTTCGCTGCCTCCAGCTCTGCCTTGGGGCGTCGATACTCTCCAGCCTGTGCCCAATGTCCCTTGCTGTCCGGAATCTCCTCCCATGTCCAGGAGTCCTGAGATCGCTGCTGCTGCCCGTTACCACACTGCTTGGTCCTTTGGTGGTGGGTGCTGTCTGTGATTTATTTAGAATTCAAGGCACACTTAACCAGCATGGCTACCACAGCATTCTGCAGAGATACGCCATCTCATCTGGTTTGCGCTTAATGGAACTACAGGACAACACACCACCAGGCTGTGTAAGGGCTATTTGACCATGAAGGAGAGTGATGGAGTGCTGCATCGGATGACCTGGCCTCCACAATCACCCGACCTCAACCCAATTGAGATGGTTTGGGATGAGTTGGTGTAATGGATCCTATGTGTAGCTGGTGTAGAGAGTCAGGCGCAGGACAGTAGATATGAGTAATCAACGTACTTTTACTCAAAATATCAAATATACAAAGTAACAAATACACGCACACCATGACAGACCGAAAATACAATAAACAATCACTCACAAAAAAACATGGGAACAGAGGGTTAAATAATGAAGAAGTAATTGTGGGATTGAAATCAGGTGTGTAAAACAAAGACAAAACAAATGGATAATGAAAAGTGGATCAGCGGTGGCTATAAGACCGGTGACGTCGACCGCCGAACGCCGCCCGAACAAGGAGAGGGACCGACTTCGGCAGAAGTCATGACAGTTGGACTGCAGAGTGAAGAAAAAGCAGCCAACAAGTGCTCAGCATGTTTGGGAACTTCTTCAAGACTGTTGGAAAAGCATTCCAGGTTAAGCTGGTTGAGAGAATGCCAATCGTTTGAAAGCTGTCAAAGGGTAGCTACTTTGAAGAATCTAAAATATATTTTGATTTGTTTTAAGAATTTGTTGGTTACTCCATGATCCCATATGTGTTATTTGATGTCTTCACTATTATTATATAAAATAGTAAACATAAAGAAAAACCCTTGAATGAGTAGGTGTGTCCAAACTTTTGACTGGTACTGTATTTAAACCACTTCCATATACAGTAGACTTCCATTGATTTAAAAAAAACTGGTACCGGGCTACCTTGAGACAAGTCTTGTGATGCTTATGGCCGTCCTAGAGCAAACATGTACAACAGATGTGTTCGTGAGAGTATCACATGATACATAGACAGCGACACAGCAACTTTCAGAGGGAAGTCCATCCATTGGGCAAAAACGAGCTGAATCAACGTTGTTTCCACGTCAATTGAACAACAAAATTCAATGTGATCAATCAATCAATCAAACTGTATTTGTCACATGCTTCATAAAGAACAAGTGTATACTAACAATGAAATGCTTACTTATGGGCCCTACTACTTTTTTTTTTTTAGAAAGATAAAAACACAAGGAATAAATATACAATGAGTAACAATAACTTGGCTATATACTCGGGGTACGAGGTAATATATACTTATTAATGATTTGGTAAGCTCCTCAATGTTATTGGATGAACCCTCAGACATAATTTACAAATGAAGCATTGCGCTTAATGAGTCCGCCAGATCAGAGGGAGGCAGTAGGGATGACCAGGGATGTGTCTTGATAAGTGAGTGCATTGGACCATTTTCCAATCCTGCTAATAATTCAAAATGTAACGAGTACTTTTGGGTGCCAGGGAAAATATATGGAGTAAAAAGTACATTATTTTATTTAGGAATGTAGTGAAGTAAAAGTAGTCAAAAAGATAAATAGTAAAGTACTGATACCCCAAGAAACGACTTAAGTAGTACATTAAAGTATTTTTACTTAAGTACTTTACACCACTGAGAATAGGCCAATGCATATGTCCAAAACCTGCTTCAGGTTTACAAAAACATTGTTGCCTTAAATTGGTTTATCATGTGTAAGAGAGCCATGGGGTCATGTTCTTTCAAGAATTTGAGGACATTATAAAACATTATACAGTACGTATGTACTTTCTAGAAAGTGCTACAGAAATGTCTACCATGGGCACATGAAGACTACACAGGCTAAAATATAGTTTTCAGACTCACAATTGAAAACATCATCAGTCTCATCCCACTGTGCACCAGATGTCTCATTAAGGATGTAGCGCCTTCTGGGAAATATAATTTTAGAATTTCGTTTTGTTCCCACTTATTAAGCAAGGCAAACTGATGAGACACCCCACTGAGACTGAACATCCTACTGTATTACTGTCCTCCAAAACCACAACACATAAACACCGATTTACCATTATATTGCCTATCAGAGTCATACAGACACACATGGATGCACCGTTCACTGTTTGAGAGGATCCCAATTCCACCCAAAAAGGATTATAGGGCACTACACAATTCCATTTCATGAGCCATCAAGCAGACTCATCTAAAACATACAAAACATCTCTCCTGGAGAGAGAGAGAGAGGAGCTCAGAAACATGTGTCAAGGCTTTTCAGTATTGATTTTAGCATGTAAATCTTTTAGCATGTGATTCATAAACTTTTTTTTATGCATGCCATCAAATCCACAACACAGTACTTAACAATACCTGAATTGCACTATGACATTGACAATCGGTGCACACAAACTGTTAGAGCATACATCAAGTTGTCCCAACAGCAGAGCTTTCTTTTCAGCACCATGGAGTGAATCCTTAACACCACAACACCTGGCTATCAGCGGAGCCTTGTCTGGCAGTGAAACAGTTAATTCAGCCTCATTTGCTGCCTTTTAAAAAAACATAGCTGATATGACTGACTTGCTAAAACAAATATGGTTTCTACTGACAATTGAGATGGACAAACAATGGCATAAGGGAACGATAAGAGTAATTTTGATTAAGACATAGAGCTAGGACGGACGTAGTCAATACAGTATAACTATTTGTTGAGCACTTTTGAAATATACAGTGACAGAATTCGGAACATGGGCCATTCTTACAGTATTCTCCCTGTACACCACCAAGTCAGAACCGTAGGATAAATAAAGGGGACATATAAGCAGACAACGAAAGCTCTTACAGTGTTCGAAGGTGACATTTCACCACCAAGTCAGGACAGTAGGCTAAGTTATGAGGGGGAAAGGGACCAAATTATTAGGGTGAGGCACATGGGCTACTAACAGCTTACTACACAACATACACTTTCTTAGCTACAGTATACATGTCTCCTTAGCATATTACATAATTTATGCAACAGCATAGAATGCATTATTGGACTCTCAGTTGTGCTGTGCTCACTTGAACAGGAAGGTGGCGTGGCGGTCCTTCTTGTGGGTAAATTTTGTCATCAAACTTTCATCAGTGTCTAGCATTCTCTGGATTTATGGTGCTTTCAAGACAACTGGGAACTCTGAAAAAAAACAAGGTCGAATCATGACGTCAGTGATCTTCAGGTTGGAGCTCTAGAAAGTGCCCCGAGTTCCCGACTTCCTAGCTGGATGTCCGTTCAAAACGTATTTTCCCAGTGGAGCTCACTGAAGTCTGAGATTTCCAAATTCCCGAGTTTCCAGTTGTTTTGAGTGCGGGAGAATGTATTCAACCTTTTCTGTCTCATGGTGTTGCATGTGAATGTTTATTATTTTAAGCTTGGAAAAGAGAACCTTAAACCCAGGCTTGGACCACACACCCTCTCCACAGAATAGCAGGCAGGGAAGCAAAATACGGATTGCTTTGCAAAGCTTGCAGTTAGCCACTGATTTCTTCAAAACCACTCATTGTTGAATTTGCGATTTCCAACTTCTTGTATAATGTTTATGTTAACCGATACGTTTGATCAATAATTTCTCATTTGCAAAGGATTTGCCTGTAGATTGTCGACGTGATTAATGATGATGACCGCTTTTCTAGCGGTATGATGCTGACATGATCGGTCCAATCAAAGCTATGGTAGATATAACGTGATTTGACGTCATTTTATTTTATTTGAAGTAATTTTACCCTTTTTGCTTCCAGGTTTAATCCTTTTGGGTTCCATAACCTTTTTGGGTTCCATCTACATGGAACCCATAAGGGTTCTACCTGGAACCAAAAAGTGTTTTTTATCCTATGGGGACAGCGGAATAACCCTTTTAGGTTCTACTGTATAGAGGCCTGTGGAGATACAGGAATATTTATTAACGTATATTTGTATGTTTAGTAGGAAAGAAACACAATTGACCTCAACTTGCAAAAAATATAGTTGAATTACAGGCCTTACTATAATGTTGCATCTTCCCTTTTGAAGTTCATCCATTTTAATCCAGTTAAACCCCAAACTTTTCTCTCCCTCTTACCCCACCAACCCAAAATAACCCTGACTCCATCTCATTGATTTATAAACGAGTGGTCTTATCACCATCGGCACTGGTACGTATCTCAGTATCCTCCCTCATGACGTGGCCAACTCAGCACTATTCCACTATGTGTGCGTGTGGCTGTGGCTCCTCTGAATCACCTCTGCTGTGCCAAGAGGAGGTGGACTCCTCTGCATCTAAACCAGGATAGTCCTGTACACATAGTGCCCCTGAGGACCGACAGGCCTGAACATCACCTGATAACACAACAGCACCATAGCATCTTGGAAACATATTCACTTCTCACTGTGGATGTCGCTGCCTTTCAATACAATCATCTTAATCTTTGATTTGTAATATAGATGTTCTATCCTTATGCTTATGACTCATGACCAAGGTATGCTTATAAGGAATATGGAATTGCTCAGCTCAGTTGGTAGACCATGGTGCTTTCAATGCCAGGATAGTGGGTTCAATTCCCGGGACCACCCGTACATAAAATGTATGCACGCATGACATAGTCGCTTTGGACAAAAGTGACTGCTCAATGACATATATTATACTGTATATTATTATCAGGTATGAGATCTATAAACTGCTGCATTTTCACTGAGTTCCACTTCACCTTACAAACAACGCCCTTCAGAGTGATGCTGATGCGGAAGACTTTGAAATCAGCCCAAGAAAATTAACGCTTTTGTGGAATACGCAGTCAACATAGGCAGTGATGCTGCAACGCCTACAGGTACAAGCTACACATGGTGGAATGGGCCAATGTGGTTGATTTGGTATGAGAAACCTAGCTTTGACAGTTACGATAACTTTTAAATCATGATGGTACAGTGTAGCAGCTGTTCAGTGCATGGGCCCTTCCAGAATAGCTTGTTCAGCAGAATTGACCTTGCATGCGCCTCTCCAAGCATTGTATTGTACGTATACTGGAACAGGGCTGTTCCTCTCAGGACGAATAAATAAACTGCTGCCATAATCTCATTTGATCAACTATCTACCTTCCATGTTCTCCAACTGTTAGGATAGCAATCTAAACAGAATTATATCAACATTATGTCAATCTTATAGCAACTTGATATCAATGGATTAATAGAACCTGAATTGGTTGTTTGTCATTTTCTCTCGGGTAAAGCAGTTTTATTGCAACAATGTTGAAAAGGCATTTGAAAAGCATTGAGTTGTGACTAAAACACACTCCACCGAACACTCTGGTTACAGTTTAATCAGCATACCTGAAGTGGATTGATTCCATGAGGTGTGAAATATGTTGTTTCAATGTTTTCTAACGTGAATATCCCCATCCCAAGTTTGACTCTTTCACACACATTTTCCACTATTATGTAAGATGATACTGCAGCACTGTATGAAGCTACGCACAAGGACTTGGCACAATGCTGAGAGAGAAAGTTCCCTTTCCCTGAAGTGTCTCTCTGTGCATTAAAACCATAGGAATTTACAACTGGGGAAGATATTATCGTCTGCTATAATTACTCTGAGCCTTTCCTTCTCCCACCGCAGTCCTTTAGATAGGCACTGTAATGAGGCATGGTATGGCCGTGAATAAATTATACAAGACCACTGCATTCATCACTGATCATCAAACATGTACATACAGTAAGAAAGTGCACATTACCTGTATCGGAGAGAGCTGCCGTCTCCTGAAAACGAGAGACAGAGGGACTTCTCTCTGTTGCACCTGCAGGACACTTGAGATATGGTCTTAGAAGAAGGGGGGAAAAGTATTAGCTTGAAGATGAATCGTTTTTGGTTTACCCCCTATGAAAAAGATAAGCCTATTGTAACTGCTCAGTCCCTGCAGTCACCCCTGGGGATCTCTTCCCAAAAGCCCTCTTCACACACACTCTCTCACACATACACACACACACACACACACACACACAAGAGTTGTGGTAGGGCCTGTGCTGCTGAGTTAATCAGTGGGGGAAATGAAAAGAAACACACACGCACATTAACATTCTCTCACACTGCAAATCAGCACCAGCATCAGAGCTATGTGCTGTTTCACTGCTGTATTTCCCGGCACTGCAGCCTCATTGGCTGAAGAGATACTCAATAAAAATCCTACTTGTCATCAATTGGGTGGTGGGGCTTTTTTATGGCGCACTCTGTACTCTGCTCCTCCTCCTCCTCTCTGTAATTTTTTTCTCTCTCTAGTACACGCAGAGGGGAATGCTGAGCTTTGAAAATTATATGAAGGGTGAAATGGAGGTTGGAGGGTTGGAATGGAGAGGGAGAGTAAGGGAGGCGTAAAAGCTGGGAGAATCGATAGGCAGGAAGGAGCGACGTGCCATGCAGACACTGAGCCTGGTACAATGCAGGGGCTCAGAGAATCTGGCCGTATGTGCTGCTCTCTCCTCCCGACAACGCTGCCTCTATACAGGACCAGAGTGCAGTGAGGTGTGTGAAGCGGGAAAAGGGGGTGCCAATCTCCCAGGGTTGGCTCTGTTGCAGCAGAGCAGTCAGGAAGTTTGTCCAGGCAGCGGCCGTGACGCTACAGCAAACTCTGCTAGAGGAAAAAAAGCTATACTGTCTATCTCTTTCTTTCTTTCATGCAGGTAATATGCACCTAGTGAATTATTTAAGATGCCAGAGGGAGGGTGGGGTAAGCTACATGGATGACAGCTTTGCACACTCTTGATATTCTCTCAACCAGCTTCACCTGGAATGCTTTTCCAACAGTCCTGAAGGAGTTCTCACATATGCAAAGCACTTGTTGGCTGCTTTTCCTTCACTCTGCGGTCCAACTCTTCCAAAACCATCCCAATTGGGTTGAGGTCGGGTGATTGTGGAGGTCAGCCGATGCAGCACTCCATTACTCTCCTTCTTGGTCAAATAGCCCTTACATAGCCTGGAAGTGTGTAGGGTCATTGTCGTGTTGAAAAACAAATGATAGTCCCAACAAGCGCAAACCAGATGCAATGGCGTATCTCTGCAGAATGCTATGGTAGCCATGCTGTTTAAAGTAATGATGGACTGTCGTTTCTCTTAGCTTATTTGAGCTTTTCTTGTGATAATATGGACTTGGTGTTTTACCAAATAGGCCTATCTTCTGTATATATCTTCTGTATCTTCTACCTTATCACAACACAACTGATTGGCTCAAACGCATTAAGAAGGAAATAGATTCCATAAATTCACTTTTAACAAGGCACATCTATTAATTGAAATGCATTCCAGCTGACTACCTCATGAAGCTGGTTGAGGGAATGCCGAGCGTGTGCAAAGCTGTCATCATGGCAAAGGGTGGCTACTATGAAGAAAGTCAAATATAACATATTTTTTTATTTGTTTAACACTTTTATGGTTACTACATGATTCCATATGTGTTATTTCACAGTTTTGATGTATGAATTTGATTCAATTTAAAGACAGTTTTTTGTAATTTGGCTCAGACTTAACCAATTTAAATTAAGTTTTATTTGTGTTAGGGTTAGGGTTATGGACACATAGGGGGTGTCATGTCATCTACCAAATCATCATAAAGGAACTCATAGACTGCATATTGATCTTTATCAATGTATTGATAATAACTCAAATATATTGCTTCCATTTAATAATTGGTTGAGAGGCCCTACATGTTCTTCTGCACTTGATATAGTAGCCAGTGCCCCAGCTGTGGTGTGCTTTTATGTAAGATGAATACAGAGACATTGGTGTGACCGCCAGTTCCACCATTAGACTTATTGCACCATCTGGGCACAGTGCCAGAACCTTAAACGAATAGCAGCCAGTCAGACAGGCAGGCAGCTTTCCATGTCCAGGATGTAACAGGCCATTTAATTTCCTTTAGCGATACCCTTGACGCAGGAGCCATCAGCCCTGGCCCACTGCATTACCAGTGATTAAAACAATGCAACTCAGTATTACAGAGCTACAGCTAAACCAAAATTAAGTTCCCATTCCACAACTATGGTCATAGGCCTACCTCATTCACTGCACTGTGAGTCTTGAACTAGCTTGTTTTTTAAGGTACAGTGAGGTGATCTCATAGTTTAGTGAAGAAGGAGCACTAGTGCACACCAATTTAGTGAGTGCTTCACTAATTACTAATTAATCATGTAGCCCTGCCTTTAAGACACTGGATGGACTGCAATCGATCAGCATTAAGATTGTCACTGAAGTTTGATAGATAAAACCATTTGTGTACCAAACCTTTGGTTTATGGTTTCTGTTCACATAGGATAGTGAGAGAGCGAGAGAGAGAGAAAGGGGGAGAGTCTCAATTGCATAGTCCTTGTGTCCTCTCTCCTTGCCTCATTCTCAAAACCCATTGGAGAAGGTCAGGATCTCTGGCTTTCTCATTCAATGGGTTTTGAGAAGGAGGCGAGGAGAGGGGATGTGAGTAGTATGCACTCGGCAAATACTGGTTGCAATGAATAACAGTGTAACGCTTGTCGTTGTCTGAAGAAGGAGTGGACCAAAGCGCAGAGTGGTACGTGTTCATGATAATTTATTTAAACTGAACACTGAGACAAAGTAACAAAATGGCACAAAACGAAACAGTTCTGTCTGGTGCAGACACAAAACAGAAAACAACTACCCACAAAACACAGGTGTGAAAAAGTATGATTCTCAATCAGAGACAATGATAGACAGCTGCCTCTGATTGAGAACGACACCCGGCCCAACACAAAGAAATACAAAACATAGAAAATGAACATAGAATGCCCACCCAAATCACACCCTGACCAAACCAAAATAGAGACATAAAAAGCTCTAAGGTCAGTACAAAAGTACTCAAAAGCCTGAAATAAGGCAGGAATTAACATGGTAGAGATATATATTTTTTAAACACAGCAAACAGAGGACATAGAAGGCACAGCATGTGGGTATATATGGGTGTATATGTGGGGGGAGCGGGGTTGTGATGGAAGAGGTGTTCGTGTTTGTGAAAATGGTTGCAAATGCCAGAGCCAATGTGTGTCTGCGAGCATGAGTTGTGACAGAGAGTTTTTAACTTTGTGCAGATATGGGATATACATTTTAAAATAAATTACAAATACAGTTTATTTATTTATGTATTGTCTTATCATGATGGAACAGTCTCCAACCCTATATCCTAGACACCCACCCGAGTGTCCCACACACTAAGGAGGAGTCCTTATCTGTTTTATGGGCCTACTGCAAGTAGCCTATATGTAGCCAAGACAGAAAGACAAACATGGTCAGAGGCACACTAAAGCAGCACTGCCCCCTCAAGAGTCTAAGCCTGTCTGGCAGGGTTGGTCCAACAAAGCCACAACACCTTGATGGGTGAGCATAATATACAAGGAATCTCTCAAAGCTGCTAATAATAACCTTGGCAACCTTTTACCTAGCTGGTGGGAATTCTGGTGGAGTACCCCCACCCAGGTAGTGGCCGTGCTGGCAACACTAGCTGCAATAACTCATGGGGAGGGGGTCACACTCAGACAATCGAGTGGGGAAATTATTGTGGCCCTGGTGGGACAAAAAAACAGAATGGTCTGACTGCTCAGAGGTGCTTGGGAAAATGGTCACAACGGGAGACCAGCGTGTGTGTGTTTCGGGTGAAAGGGGTGTATCCAAGCTCCATCAGCTAGGACTAGACATTGGTTAATCAAATCTCCCCAATTTGGCATGCCTTCTCAAACAGCTACAACTGTATTCGTATTCACACATCAAGTCTTCTCTTGAGTTGGGCTCGGGGTTGGAACAACTGTTGAACATCTGAGCTTGTGTATGTTTGTGAGGGAGGGGTGGGTGGGTGGGGAGAGTGTGTTTGTAACCTACATCTGTTCTTATAGGGCAATGATGTTAAGGACAGTATAGGATGAATCACAATTATTTGCCAAAATAATAATTGTTTGGTGAAAATTTAATTTTTGTCATGTCAATCCTGATTATAGGTAACAATCCTTCGTTAGAAGGGCCTACATTATTATGCATATTGTTCATTAATTGTGGAAATAAAATAAGATATGTAACAATTGTTTATATACAGTGTATAAATATATTTTCTATAACTATATAAAGTTTAATTGAAGTGAGTGTGTTGGAAATGCTTTTGGCTGTTGATCTGCTTCTGTTCTGTAGGTGATCTTGTGTGCTCTTTTCAAAGGATGGGTACCAGTCTCTGGGGGCGCTCTGGGATCCGGGTGGGCAGGGGAGGTCTGCCAGTCACTAGGAGGACAACCCAACTTGGGATGGGGGAAGTTTTAGCGAGTAGTAGAGAACAATTGGAGGTTTACTCAGTAGCAGTGTAAATATCATGGTACAGCTATATGGACACTCAATCGTAAAGGTACTTTTTAATTGTACTGTAAGTTTACAAACATAAACTCTGCAGAAAAAGAAACGTCTTCTCACTGTCAACTGCGTTTATTTTCAGCAAACTTAACATGTGTAAATATTTGTATAAACATAACAAGATTCAACAACTGAGATCCCTCACCCTCCAACAGGTCCCAGAGGTGTTCAATGGGATTGAGATCCGGGCTCTTCGCTGGCAATGGCAGAACAATGACATGTGTGTCTTGCAGGAAATCACACACAGAACGAGCAGTATGGCAGGTGTCATTGTCATGCTGGAGGGTCATAACAGGATGAGCCTGCAGGAAGGGTACCACATGAGGGAGAAGGATGTCTTCACTGTAACGCACAGCGTTGAGATTGCCTGCAATGACAACAACCTCAGTCCGATGATGGGTCCGATGATGGGGAAACACACTGCCCCAGACCATGACGGACCCTCCACCTCCAAATCGATTCCGCTCCAGGTCTCAGTGTTACGCTCATTCCTTCGACGATAAACACGAATCCGACCATCACCCCGGCTGAGACAAAACCGCGACTAGTCAGTGAAGATAACTTTTTGACAGTCCTGTCTGGTCTAGCGATGGTGGGTTTACGCCCACAGTCAATGTTGTTGCCGGTGATGTCTCGTGAGGACCTGCCTTACAACAGCCCTACAAGCTCTCAGTCCAGCCTATTGCAGACAATCTGAGGACTGATGGAGGGATTGTGCGTTCCTGGTGTAACTCGGGAAGTTGCTGTTACCATCCGGTAACTGTCCTGCAGGTGTGATGGGGCGGCAGGGTAGCCTAGTGGTTAGAGCGTTGGACTAGTAACCGGAAGGTTGCAAGTTGAAACCCCTGAGCTGACAAGGTACAAATCTGTCGTTCTGCCCCTGAACAGGCAGTTAACCCACTGTTCCTAGGCCGTCATTGAAAATGAGAATTTGTTCTTAACTGACTTGCCTAGTTAAATAAAGGTAAAATAAATAAAAATGTTCGGTTGTACCGATCCTGTGTAGGTGTTGTTACACGTGGTCTGCCACTGCGAGGACGATAAGCTGTCTCCCTGTAGCCTGTCTTAGGCGTCAGTACGGACATTGACATTTATTTCCCTGGCCACATCTGCAGTCCTCATGCCTCCTACCAGCATAAGGCATGTTCATGAAGATGAGCAGGGACCCTGAATATCTTTCTTTTGGTGTTTTTCAGAGTCTGTAGAAAAGACACTAAAGAGGCCTAAGTTTTCATAACTGTGACCTTAATTGCCTACGTCTGTAAGCTGTTAGTGTCTTAACGACCGTTCCACAGGTGCATGTTCATTAATTGTTTATGGTTCATTGAACAAGCATGGGAAACAGTGTTTAAACCCTTTACAATGAAGATCTGTGAAGTTATTAGCATTTTTGCCAATTATCT
This sequence comes from Oncorhynchus nerka, assembly GCF_034236695.1. Taxonomy (NCBI): domain Eukaryota; kingdom Metazoa; phylum Chordata; class Actinopteri; order Salmoniformes; family Salmonidae; genus Oncorhynchus; species Oncorhynchus nerka. The sequence continues at coordinate 44,544,628 of NC_088397.1, forward strand.
TTGAAAGACAGGGTCCTGAAAAGTTTTTGCTGAGTTTATATTAGGAAAAACAAAATTGAAACTTATAACTCATTATGGTAAATAAGAATAGACAGTTATAATTGTAATGGCTTAGCAGATATTAAGAAAAGACGATCAGTACTTACATTGCTAAAAAGAGAATGAATATTTTGGCAAAAAACTGCATGGAGCCTTCACCGTGCGCTGCCACTTTAAGAGCGCATCAGCAGTCAAGAGGAGAAAATAAAGATCGCTTTTCTGGCTCTGTGTGGAAGCTCTCGTTTTGGCGCGGCAGTCTGACAGTGTGTGCAACTCTTTGCAGAAGTCTTGTTGATTTTCAGCGTGTTCAGTTTGTAAAGTGTTTATGTCAATCACCAGTCAATCAACCTCTCTAGGTTGTGGTTGTAATCTTTTGGGACCGCTCCTGTCATTGATCGCATATATTAGTAGCAACATTGTTGCGAAGCTTTGACAAACAAACCAACAGGTGTATCAGACGGACAGACAGTGCCACTGTAAGCCTAAAGTCAACAGCTAAGACTCTCTACCCCCCCTTTTAAATTCCAGGGTTTTTCTTTATTTTTACTATTTTCTACACTGTAGAATAATAGTGAAGACATCAAAACTATGAAATAACACAACTCCATATTATGGCAAGAACAACTCAAATAAGAAAAGAGAAATGACAGTCCTTTACTTTAAGACATGAAGTCAATCAATGCGGAAAATGTCAAGAACGTTGAAAGTTTCTTCAAGTGCGGTTGCAAAAACCATCAAGCACTATGATGAAACTGGTTCTCATGAGGACCGCCACAGGAAAGGAACACCCAGAGTTACCTCTGCTGCAGAGGATAAGTTCATTAGAGTTAACTGCACCTCAGATTGCAGCCCAAATAAATGCTTCAAAGAGTTCAAGTAACAGACACATCTCAACATCAACTGTTCAGAGGAGACTGTGTGAATCAGGACTTAATGGTCGAATTGCTACAAAGAAACCATTATAAAAGGACACCAATAAGAAGAGACTTGCTTGGGCCAAGAAACACAAGCATTGGACATTAGACCGGTGGAAATCTGTTCTTTGGTCTGATGAGTCCAAGATTTTAGATTTTTGGTTTCAACAGTCCTGTCTTTGTGAGACGCTCAGTAGGTAGACGGATGATCTCCGCATCTGTGGTTCCCACCATGAAGCATGGAGGAGGAGGTGTGATGGTATGGGGGTGCTTTGCTGGTGTCACTGTCAGTGATTTATTTAGAATTCAAGGCACATTTAACCAGCATGGCTACCACAATATTCTGCAGCGACACGCCATCCCATCTGGTTTGCGCTTAGTGCAACTATCATTTGTTTTTCCACAGGGCAATGACTCAACACACACCTCCAGGCTGTGTAAGGGCTATTTGACCAAGAAGGAGAGTTATGGAGTGCTGCATCAGATGACCTGGCCTCCACAATCACCCAACCTAAACCCAATTGAGATGGTTTGGGATGAGTTGGACCACAGAGGAGAAGCAGCCAACAAGTGCTCAGCATATGTGGGAACTCCTTCAAGACTGTTGGAAAAGCATTCCCCATGAAGCTGGTTGAGAGAATGCCAAGAGTGGGCAAAGCTGTCATCAAGGCAATGGGTGGCTACTTTGAAGAATCTAAAATATATATTTTTTTTTAATTACTCCATGATTCCATATTCATAGTTTTGATTCATAGTCTTGATGTCTTCACTATTATTCTACAATGTAGAAATAGTAAAAATAAAGAAAAGCCCTTGACTAGGAGTGTCCAAACTTTGACTGGTACTGTATATTGGGGATACAACCATCCCAGCTCTACAGATTTTCCTGCAAAGAGACAGAATTAATCATGTTTTGGTACTGCGCATATGTAGTTTGTTTTTGGTGGCAGGTTCAGGAATGGTTGAAGAAATGCAACATTTACCTCAAGCTAACTCTGCAAAAAGCACTGCAGGCTGATTAAAAAATGAATTGTCAATCGATCAATAATATGATAACTGTTTATCTGTAATTTACAAACTATGAGAATAGAAGGGTTCAGAACTTTTGTGAAACATCACAGTTGCAAGATATATGGGAAATAGAAATCGAAACTGGATGGTGTTCAGAGATAAATGGGAGTGGTTGGTGTGGAGATGAAGGGTGGGAAAAAATACTAAAAACAACAACTCATGTAAAATATACTGTCTGTAATGTGTATATGGTATGTATAAACTGGAAGTGGAAGCCTAAGTGTTATTGTTGTTCATTCGTTTTCTCCAATTATACATAAAAAATATATATTTAACAAGAAATATATGGGGGATTGGAAAGGACACAGATAATTACACTGATAGAAGCCACAATCTGCAATATTAAAGTTGATCTACTCCCTACATTTATTATTTTTAATGGTTTTACACGTCATTTCAACCCAGATAGTCAATGTTTTTGTCATCCAACTTTTAACCTTAAAAACATGGTAAGGACACTAGAGGGAGCTGTTGTTGAGTGGTTCTCTTGTACCAACCCTGCTTTCAGACACTGGTCGCCTCTCTCTCTAACTCTCTTAAAGACATAATGTCATCCAGCAACCATATCCAAATGCTTCATATTGTCATCACTGGCAACAATCTACATATCTCTGGCAACACAGCCTCTTATCACTATGCCATTAACTCCATGACTGTGTGAGGATGAAACAGTTACATAGCCCGCTGGAGGGCCAGTCATACTGTTGCTACACTTGTACCTTTTTGTGTGTGAGCCAAAGTGCCCAAGTGTGGACACGCTCTTCTGCCTCTTGATTTAGCAGGGGTGTTGTTGCCCTGTTTTCTTTTTTTCAGTTCTGTATTCTTCTTGGCTGGATTCATAGGAGATTAATCGAGTGCCAGGACAGTGTGTAGACTGATACCTGATCAGCTTGGATTCAACCCATAAAATGCCACTGTAATATCAGATCATATCATGTGATAAACAAGTTAAAGAGTGACTACTGTGTACTGCACATACACATACTGTATATTATACAAATACATGACAAAATCCTTGTAAGGAAATAATCTGCTGACCTTGCCATAACTTTTCCTCTTCCACAATAAGTACAGAATGTTTTCGATCGACCCATTGTAATTTTTACTTCAGCTTAGAGAAGGTTTATTCAATTGTAGGTTTATTCAACAAAAGAAAGGCATTAAATCAAAAATATTGTAACACATTCCGAGGTTTTACATCTTTAATCTCCAATCAGTAACAATCGATTTGCTCTATATAATGGAGACCTATTCAGAATTACAATGTGACAGACAGTTGTTGACATCTGAGTTGGTTGTGGACATGGATATGAACTCTATACCAGAGAGTACTAAGGAAGAAAAATAAATAAAGGCAACAAAAACAAAATCGTCATAAATATAGGAAAGGGTAGGATACAGCGGTTGTAGACATGAACCATTTCATTGTTTGTTCTCTCCAGTCAGTCATATGTACATGTTTTTTTCCAGCATCCAGAACCATCCTATAGAAAAACAAGTGGCATATATAACTTTAAAACTCACCGAAATTTATTTAATGTCTCGACATATTTCACATCAAAAGAGAGAAAGTACAGTTTAGAGCTTATAAAGACCACCTCACCTTTTTGTAAAGGCCTCATTCCACCTTCTTCTAATTTGGGACTGTAACGGATGTAAAGAACAGGTGTCAATTCACATGCCATATTTAGCCAACTGTGGTGGTTAGAACTGCAGTAGCAGGTCTACAAAATGTATATTCCAACATAAAAAATAAAAATTGCAGCCAGTTTAAAATATATATTTTTTTTTTTTGCAAGTGAACAGAGCTGATTGAATCTCCACGGGGATACTCAACACCTTGGTGGGTGAAAAGCTGCTTGCAATGCTGTGGATCCTGGTAGTAAATTGCAGTGTCTCGCTGGTCCCTAATGGGCCCGCTATGCCGAGTCAATGAAATTATGTCGTCCCCCAACTGAGTGCAACTCCACTGTATATGGAGCCATTACAGGACTATTTTATGAGCAGCAGATAGGATTAGCACTCAGACCCTTGCAATTGCAGAGGCCACCTTCCACCTCCCACTTTAGGGCTCACCATGTAAGGCCAGCCTTGGAGAATATGTACGTCACACCAGGACTCAAATAGACTTTGGTACATATTAAAATAAATGTTGGTGCAACATTTTAGGTGATAATATGGGTACATATAAACTCTCTCTCCAATAAGACCAAAGTCAAAGCAGATGAAAGGCCATGATGGATATTTCTTTCTTTTAATAAAGATATTAAATAAGTATATTTTGAAACAAAGTGGCCTTTTATTTATTGATTCAGTCAACTTCTGAATTCGGGCCTTGTAAATTATTCATGCCAATAAGAGTGACTGACCTGTATGCATGTGCATTTACTGTTCCTACTCGTCCTTGTCAGTGTCTGCATGCAAAGGCTCTGTTGAGGTAAATATAAGTCATTTAGTGATCATGAACAAATAGCAATATTTCCACACAGCCTGATTTCAAATACGGCAAATATCGAGTGTCTAAATTTGCATGGATAATGAATAATATATAACACCACTAAAAGTAGAAATACATTTGATTACAAAAGCATGGTCTATGTTATAGATGAACTCGCTTCATACTTTGCGAGACTTCTTCCTCGGGTAAAACCATGTATGAGAAAGCACTTTCCCACTAGGTACAGACATCAATTCAACTTTTATCCCACGTTGATTTAATGTAATTTTTTTGAAATGGCGTGGATGCAACGTTGATTCAAGCCGAGTGTGCCCAGGATGTTCGAAATTAAGTTACTTTTACATTTGATAATTTAGTCATTTAGCAGAAGCTCTTATCCAGAGAGACTTACAGTTAGTTACTTAAGTTGAGACAACCACATACCACAGTCACACAGTCATAGTAAGTACAATTTTCTCAACAAAGAAGTTATCCTACTAGAAGAGACAGTACTAGCAGGAAAAGACAAGTGAAAGCTATTTATTTTTTCACCACAACAACTTACTTTTGACCTCCAGCTTGCAGCCGGTGTCGACCTTCCCCAGTGTATTCTCGGCTCTGCAGACATACTCACCACCGTCGTATGGGCCAGGCTTACGGATCTCCAGGGTGCAGATGCCCCCTGTGCTGATCATCCTGTACTTGGGGTTGTCCATGTTGTTGAGAATCATCTTGTTCTTCATCCACATGATCTTAGGCTGCAATGACATGTGATTTATACGTTTCATATCAATTGTTTATTTCAGCTTTCGTGTACTTGGAGCATGTATTACTATGCACGATACTAAAATCCTACAATGATCAGCGCATCGCAAAGGGGACATACACTACATGGCTCGTCGAACATCACATTCCAAAATCATGGCCATTAATATGGAGTTTGTACCCCCTTTTCTGCTACAACAGCAGTTTGTACCCCCTGTGCTGCTCCACTCTTCTGGGAAGGCTTTTCACTAGTTGTTGGAACATTGCTGCTTGGACTTGCTTCCATTCAGCCACAAGAATACCATTCAGCATTACTAAGGTCAGGCACTGATGTTGGGAAATTAGGCCTGGCTCGCAGTCGGCATTCCAATTCATCCCAAAGGTGTTCGATGAGGTTGAAGTGGGGGCTCTGTGCACGCCAGTCAAGTTCTTCCACACCGATCTCGACAAACAATTTCTGTATGGACCTTGCTTGGGCATGGGGGCATTGTCATGCTGAAACAGTGAAGGGCCTTCCCCAAATTGTTGCCACTACTTTGGAAGCACATATTCATCTAGAATCTCATTGTATACTGTAGCGTAAAAATGTTAATTCACTGGAACTAAGGGGCCTAGCCCGATCCATGAAAAACAGCCCCAGACCATTATTCCTCCTCCACCAAACTTTACAGTTGTCACTATGCATTCGGGCAAGTAGCGTTGTCCTGGTATCCGTCAAACCCAGATTCTTCCGTCGGACTGCTAGATGGTGAAGCGTGATTCATCACTCCAGAGAACGCGTTTCCACTGCTCCAGAGTCCAATGGCGGAGAGCTTTACACCACTCCAGCCGAAGCTTGGCATTGCGCAAGGTGATCTAGCGCGTCGATCACACCGACAGCGTCATTTTCGTTTTGATACACCAGAATTACATTCATTTCCAAGGAAACTCTACGTTTGCCTTGCAGCATTGCATTGCAGAGGCTGTTGCAGTGCGTTCGGTGTGGTGCATACGTTGGATTTATCGAATGTATGCATCAAATGTTGAACTTTTTGATGCATACATAGCCAGATGATGCTGCATACTATTTTGCACAACAACGCTGTCAGTGTGTTCGAAGCATTAGGCTTGTGTGCGGTTGCTTGGCCATGGAAACCAATTTTATGAAGCTCCCAACGAACAGTTCTTGTGCTGACGTAGCTTCCAGAGGCAGTTTGGAACTCGGTAGTGAGTGTAGCAACCGAGGAAAGATGATTTTTACATGCTACGCACTTCAGCACTCAGTGGTCCCTTTCTGTGTGACCTACCACTAAGCTGCTGAGCCGTTGTTGCTCCTAGAAGTTTCCACTTCACAAAAACAGGACTTACAGTTGACCGGGGCAGCTGTAGCAGGGCAAAATATTTGACAAACTGACTTGTTGGAAAGGTGGCATGACAGTGCCAAGTTGAAAGTCAAGGAGCTCTTCAGTACAGGCCATTCTACTGCCAATGTTTGTCTATGGAGATTGTATGGCTGTGTGCTCAATTTTATACAGCTGTCAGCGACAGGTATGGCTGAAATAGCTAAATCCACTAATTTGAAGGCGTGTCCACATACTTTTGTAGTGTAGTGTTGGTTTCTAGGGGGAAATTAAGCCCTTTCTTTTGATGGTGACATACAGTTGAAGTCAAGTTTACATACACCTTAGCCAAATACATTTCAACTCAGTTTTTCACAAATCCTGACATTTAATCCTAGTAAACATTCCCTATTTTAGGTCAGTTTGGCTCACCACTTTATTTTAAGAATGTGAAATGTCAGAGTAATAGTAGAGAGAATTATTTATTTCAGCTTTTATTTCTGTCATTACATTCCCAGTGGGTCAGAAGTTTACACGCACTCAATTAGTATTTGGTAGCATTGCCTTTAAATTGATTAACTTGGGTCAAACATTTTGGGTAGTCTTCCACAAGCTTCCCACAATAAGTTGGGTGAATATTGGCCCATTCCTCCTGACAGAGCTTGTGTAACTGAGTCAGGGTCGTAGGCCTCCTTGCTCGCACACACTTTTTCAGTTCTGCCCACAAATGTTCTATAGGATTGAGGTCAGGGCTTTGTGATGGCCACTCCAATACCTTGACTTCGTTGCCCTTAAGCCATTTTGCCACAATTTTGGAAGAATGCTTGGGGTCATTGTCCATTTGGAAGACCCATTTGCGACCAAGCTTTAACTTCCTGACTGATGTCTTGAGATGTTGCTTCAATATTTCCAGATAATTTTCCCCCTCTTGATGCCATCTATTTTGTGAAGTGCAACAGTACCTCCTGTAGCAAAGCATCCCCACAGCATGATGCTGTCACCCCTGTGCTTCACGGTTGGGATGGTGTTCTTCGGCTTGCAAGCCTCCCCCTTTTTCCTCCAAACATAATGATGGTCATTATGGCCTAACAGTTGTATTTTTGTTTCATCAGACCAGAGGACATTTCTCCAAAAAGTACGATCTTTGTCCCCATATGCAGTTGCAAACTGTAGTCTGTCTTTTTTATGGTGGTTTTGGAGCAGTGGCTTCTTCCTTGCTGAGCGGTCTTTCAGGTTATGTCGATATAGGACTAGTTTTACTGTGGATAAAAATACTTTTGGACCCGTTTCCAGCATCTTCACAAGGTCCTTTCTGTTGTTCTTTACACTTTTCGCACCAAAGTACGTTAATCTCTAGGAGACAGAACGCATCTCCTTCCTGAGTGGTACGACGGCTGCGAGGTCCCATGGTGTTTCTACTTGCTCACTATTGTTTGTACAGATGAAAGTGGTACCTTCAGGCATTTGGAAAATGCTCCCAAGGATGAATCAGACATGGAGGTCTACCATTTTCTTTTTTCTGAGGTCTTGGCTGATATCTTTTGATTTTTCCATGTCAAGCAAAGAGGCACTGATTTTGAAGGTAGGCCTTGAAATTCATCCACAGGTACACCTACAATTCGCAAATTATGTCAATTAGCCTATCAGAAGCTTCTAAAGCCATGACATCATATTCTGGAATTTTCAAGTCAATTTAGTGTATGTAAACTTCTGACCCACTGGAATTGTGATACGGTGAATTATAAATTAAATAATCTGTCTGTAAACAATTGTTGGAAAAATGACTTGTGTCATGCACAAAGTAATGTCCTAACTGACTTGCCAAAACTATAGTTTGATAACAAGAACTTTGTAAACTACTGACCCACTGGAATTGTGATACGTTGAATTATAAGTTAAATAATCTGTCTGTAAACAATTGTTGGAAAAATGACTTGTGTCATGCACAAAATAAATATTGCTACTGCAACATGTTAACACCATCTTTTCACGTGAGGAGAATAATATCATTTCAACCCCACATGTGAATCTGCAATTCCACAAGTGAAAGATTTTCAGGTGAAACGAAAAATGTGATTTTCACAAGTGAATGCGAAAATGCAATTCTACATTTCAAAGTGAGATTTTTTTTCAAATGTGAAAGTTGCAGTTTTATATGTTAACTTTCACATGTGAAACTGCAATTCACGTGAGGTGAAAACATGTTGTTCTCCTCAAATGTGAAAAGGTGGTGTTAACATGTGAAGTCTAAATGTAATATTTAAATTTAAACTCAACATATGAAACTGCAAATTTGACTTGTTCTTTTGTAAGGGTCAGTGTAAAGGCCCCCCATGATCCCCTCAGGGTAGGAATGTAACACATCTGACCCCTCCACCCCCTCCTCTCTGCCACACACCCACTACAGCCCAGTCGGCTAGGAGTCCAAGGTTCCACTCAGAGGGAGACTATCATAACCTAACCCTATACGGAGCTGCATGTTCAACTCCTGAGTGACACAGCAGTCTAAGGCACTGCATCCCAGTGCTAGAGGCGTCACTACAGACCCTGGTTCGATTCCAGGCTGTATCACAACCGGGTGTGATTGGGAGAACCATAGGGCGGTGCACAATTGGCCCAGCGTCGTTAGGGTTTGGCCGGGGTAGGCCTTCATTGTAAATACTTTGTTCTTAACTGCCTTGCCTGGTTAAATAAAGGTTCAATAAAAAATGCTGCTCTGCTGTGGCGACTGGCAACCCAGTGGATCTAGTGGGAGGGAAGGGGACAGGCTAAGCTGGAGGCTCAGACATCAATCAATAAATTGTTTTTATAAAGCCGTTCTTACATCAGCAGTTGTCACAAAGTGCTTATACAGATACCCAGCCTAAAATATGCAGGAGGCTAACAAAGAGACTAAAAAACCCTCCTTCCATAGACTATGCGTGTCTGTGTCTGTGTGTGCACATCAGGTAACTGATGCAAACAGTAGAATCAGATTTAAAACAGTTAAAAATACACCTTATGGAACAGTGGAGACACACACACGTTTACATATTCACATAAGACATGCACTCTACACACATGTACACATGGATTTTGTATTGTATTTATGTGGTAGTAAAGTAGTGGCATGAGTTCACACACTTAATGTGCTGTGAAAAGTGTTAATGTAATATTTTTAATAATATATAACTGCCTTAATGTTGCTGGACCCCAGGAAGAGAAGCTGCTGCCTTGGCTAATGGGTATCCTTAACAAATGCAGTTCTGCTAGCCTAGCCGACAGGTGTCCATTTCATAAACAACCTACAGTTACAACCTCATTAACAACCTAAGTTTTACCTTGGGGCATCCCCTCACAGAGCACAGCAGCTTGGTGCTGTAGCCAACAGTGGTGGACCTGTCGTTCAAAACAGTGGTGAACTTGGGAGCCTCGGTGAAGTCATGCTCTACGAACGGGGTAGGTTTGTAGTCAATAACTGAAAAATAATGAGACAAGCATGGATTAGGTTCTAAATGGGGGCAACTACAAGAAGACTTTATTGTTCCACTCGTTCTAACATTCTCTAACGTTGTGGGGGACCCGTTTAAAAAACCATGTAAAATAGCTGTTTTTACATGAAACCGTATTTTCACAAGTTCACAAGTTAACACCACCTTTCAGATGTGAGAAGAAAAACATTTTCACATCACATGTGAATTGTAGTTGCATATGTGAAATTTGCTGTTTCACGTTGTAAATATGTAATGTGAAAATCGGATATGCAGTTTCACGTGAAGAACTTTGAAAAGCTCACATTCAAATGTAGAATTTCAAGTTCACATCAAAAAAATCTATCACGTGAAAATTGAATTAGAGGTTTCACATTTAAAAAACAATTATGTGAAAATCTAACTTTCACATGTGGAGTGAAATAGTGTTTATTCTCCTCACATGTGAAAAAAGTGGGGTAACATGTTGCAGTAGAAATGTTTCCACATATGGAATTGCTCATTATTTAATGGCATTCTGTGAATAATCATTCAAGTGTGTTAAACGGTATAATTTCTTATTCTTGAGCCATCAATTCGGAGTGTTACAGCTGCAAGCACACGCCTCTCTCCTTCATATGTTGATCACTGATCGTTGGAAGAAGCTCAGTGAAAAGAACTGAGAAACTAGGGCTCCGTGTCTCCTTATTTATCCTTTTTAACATGTCAAAATTAGCACTGTCGAAGTTAATCAGTTAACCAAAGTCATTAACTGAAATCATTTTTGTGCTCAATTTTCTTATTGCAATGTCTGAAAGCGTTTAAAATACACTGAAAACATCCAAAATACATGAGTCTATATAGCTCAAATCAGCAATACGATGTCAAAACAAGTTGACTTTAAGGTTAAACTAAGTTTGTTAAACAATTTACCTGATTTTGCTAACCGTTACTTTGGATAAAATCAGAACAGCAATGTTCATGTACTGCTATTTGTATAAACAAAAATCTAAAATGACAACTCAACTTGAGCAAACTATGAATCACAGCAAATCCTGTGATAAACTCGGTTACAGTTTTTTGTTATTGTTGATACCCATGGTTGACACAATGTGAAAAGCGGACTTGAGTCGGTCATGGTTGCTAATGGTCACGTGATGAGGTAGCCCCGCCTACGACTTCTAAATAGTGTTGGCCCTCATGGTCAAATGGTAAAGACATTGGCATCTCCCGTTGGACACCTGGGTTCTAATCCTACCCGTGTTATAAAAGCATACATGTGAAACTTATATAATCACATGTGAAATGTTGAGAAACAGGGAAATGTGCCTGAGTCATGTGAAAATCCATTTTAAACTTCACATGTCTGAAAACAATGTGTCTGCTTTTCCCACATTATTATAATATATATTTTTTTACATATGATTTGTTCACATGACAAATTCGCGTGTCCGAAAACCATGTATCTGACTCATGAAAATGGCATGTAAAAATATATATACACAGTACCAGTTAAGTTTGGACACACCTACTCATTCCAGAGTTGTTACTATTTGCTACATTGTAGAATAATAGTGAAGATATAAAAACTATGAAATAACACATATGGAATCATGTTGTAACCAAAACAGTGTTAAAGAAATCAAGCCACCTTTTGCCTTGATGACAGCTCTGAACACTCTTGGCATTCTCTCAACTAGCTTCATGAGGTACTGTAGTCACCTGCAACGCATTTCAATTAACAGGTGTGCCTTGTTAATTTGCGGAATTTCTTTCCTTCTTAATGCATTTGAGCCAGTCAGTTGTGTTGTGAGAAGGTATACAGAAGATAGACCTATTGGTAAAATACCATCTAATGGCAAGAACAGCTCAAATAAGCAAAGAGAAATGACAGTCCATCATTACTTTAAGACATGGTCAGTCAATCTGGAAAATTTCAAGAACTTTTCAAATTTCTTCAAGGGCTGTCGCAAAAAAACATCAAGCGCTATGATGAAACTGGCTCTCATGAGGACTGCCACAGGAAAGGAAGACTACAAGAAACACGAGCAATGTACATTAGACCAGTGGAAATATGTCCTTTTGTCTGATGAGTCCAAATTAGAGATTTTTGGTTCCAACCGCCGTGTCTTTGTGAGATGCATAGAGGAGGTGTGGGGGTGCTTTGCTGGTGTCCCTGTCAGTGATTAATTTAGAATTCAAGGCACACTTAACGAGCATGGCTACCACAGCATTCTGCAGCAATACGCCTTACCGTCTTGGTTTGCACTTAGTGGGACTATCATTTGTTTCAACAGGACTATGACCCAAAACACACCACCAGGCTGTGTAAGGGTTAATTGACCAAGGAGAGTGATGGAGTGCTGCATCAGATGACCTGGCCTCCACAATCACCCAACCGTAATGCAATTGAGATGGTTTGGGATGAGTTGGACCCCAGAGGAGAAGCAGCCAACAAGTGCTCAGCATATGTGGGAACTCCTTCAAGACAGTTGGAAAAGAATTCCCCATGAAGCTGGTTGAGAGAATGCCAAGAGTGTGCACAACTGTCACCAAGGCAAAGAGTGGCTACTTTGAAGAAGCTAAAATATATTTTGATTTGTTTAACACTTTCTTTGGTTAGTATACGACTCGATATGTGTTACTTCATAGTTTTGATGTCTTCACTATTATTCTACAATGTAGAAAATAGTAAAAAATAAAGAAAATCCCTTGAATTAGTTTGACTGGTGGGTGTATGTATATATATAAATAAATGTTATTTTCACGTGTGATTTTCTCATGTTTCTTTTTTTGTAAGGGACTCTTTTTTTTAAGGGTGGTGTGGAGAGTGTCTCACCCTCCTTCACAATGGTGGCTTCTCCCTTGGTCATGGCACATTCCTCACTGAGTCCGCACTTGTTCTCTGCAAAGATCCTGAAGGTGTAGGTGTTGCCCATAATGAGGTCTGAGATGGTGGCGTTTAGTCTGGTGTAGTGCTCCAAAATGTTGAACCAGTCCTGGGCAAGAGACCATATGAGTATTAATAACATTTCAATGGCCTTTTATTACACATATTGTATTTTCTTTTGGAAGACAATTTTTGGGTGTAAAGTATACTGAGATGTACTTTTAAATAACATTTTGGGGGATTGTATTTGATTACAGGGAATATATTTGCTGCTCAATCAATGGGAATTGTGTAGACGAGAGGGCTACAGAAGTTGTGAATGACTCAGTATGTCATTCATTATTACATTGTATGGTAAGCAAGAGGGTTTCTCACCCCGGTCTTCTTGTCAGCTTTCTGGACAGTGTAGCCTGTGATCTCTGTGTTACCATTATCTTTGGGTACGGTCCACTCCAAAGCAACGTTGAATCCCCAGACATCCACAATCTTAATGCTGGCTGGTGGCCCGGGCAACTCTGTGGGAGAGCAAGCACCGAGACACATGGTTCAATATGGGTTGCATCATTAGTATCAGTAGACTCACAAAAAACTTGATCACTCTCCAGATCAGTTAAGACCTGACCAGAAACACCTCCTGGCCCTAGTGATGACCAAAATATAGCTACAGTTGAAGTCAGAAGTCTACATACACCTTAGCCAAATACATTTCAACTCAGTTTTTCACAATTCCTGACATTTAATCCTAGTAAAAATTCCCTGTTTTAGGATCACCACTTTATTTTAAGAATGTGAAATGTCAGAATAATAGTAGAGAGAACTAATTATGTCAGCTGTTATTTCTTTCATCACATTCCCAGTGGGTCAGAAGTTTACATACACTCAATTAGTATTTGGTAGCATTGCCTTTAAATGGTTTAACTTGGGTCAAACATTTCAGGTAGCCTTCCACAAGCTTCCCACAATAAGTTTGGTCCATTCCTCCAGACAGAGCTGGTGTATCTGAGTCAAGTTTGTAGGCCTCCTTTCTCACACATGCTTTTTTCAGTTCTGTCCACAAATTTTCTATAGGATTGAGGTCAGGGCTTGTGATGGCCACTCCAATACCTTGACTTTGTTGTCCTTAAGCAATTTTGCCACAATTTTGGAAGTATGCTTGGGTCCATTTGCGACCAAACTTTAACTTCCGGACTGATGTCTTGAGATGTTGCTTCAATATATCCAGATAATTTTCCTTCGTCATGATGCCATCTATTTTGTGAAGTGCACCAGTCCCTCCTGCAGCAAAGCATCCCCACAACATGATGCTGCCACACCCATGCTTCATAACGATGGTCATTATGGCCAAACAGTTCTATTTTTGTTTCATCAGACCAGAGGACATTTCTCCAAAAATACATTTTCCCATTATGCCAAGCAAAGAGGCACTGAGTTTGAAGGTAGGCCTTGAAATACTTAAACAGATACACCTCCAATTGACTCAAATAATGTCAATTAGCCATTCAGAAGCTTCTAAAGCCATAACATCATCATCTTCTAGAATTTTCCAAGCTGTTTATAGGCGCAGTTAACTTAGTGTATGTAAACTTCTGACCCACTGGAATTGTGATACAGTGAACTATAAGTGAAATAATCTGTCTGTAAACAATTGTTGGAAAAATGACTTGTGTCATGCACAAAGTAGATGTCCTAACCGACTTGCAAACAATAGTTTGTTAAAAAGAAATTTGTGGAGTGGTTGAAAAACGAGTTTTAATGACTCCAACCTAAGTGTATGTAAACTTCTGACTTCAGCTGTATTTCTTGACACGCTAATGCTGTGTCATCATCTGTTTTGGAAATGAAAAGAAGGTTGGATAGTCTAATAGAATTTGACTGACCAATAATCTGGATGATGATAGCAGCTTTGTCCTCAAAGTCGTCCACCTTCACGCACATTTCGTATGAGCCAGAGTCCCCCCTCTCTGCTTGACGGATGAACAGGATGCTGTCTCTGTCAGATGTACGGATGTTGGCCCTCTTGGAGTCGAGGGGCTGTCCATCCTTTAACCAGCTAACCACTGGCTTAGGTTTACCCTAGGAAAGTAAAGAACACAAGGCTCAATCAATTGCCTTAGCTTCCATCTGTATGGACGCATGCTACAACATCAAGTCATTTCACATCATTTCACATCATTAGTGTGAAAAACCTCTAGCCCATAGTTGTAGTCTATAGCTAGGGCCCAATGGTTTTGGTCCTGCTCAGCTCATGTGGTTTAGACACTCCCAGGCCTTCCCATCTCATAATGCAAACTCACAGAGTAGGGGATGACAAGGTTGATCTTCTCGCCGACTTTCTTGACATACCTCTGCCTCAGGAAGCGAGGCAGGCGGACTTTGGGGCGAGCTACAGGCAGAAAAAAAATGTTTACGAATAATAATAATCAACCTGTTCAAAGAAGTAAAATGACTCTGAAACTGTGACCCACACAATGGATAGGACACTTCAGAGATACTTCAGAGCGAGCAATTGAATGTGTATCTGAAAGAATAAAAATCAACCTCCTCAAAACCCACTCTCTGTACCTTCAGCTTCGAGACAGATTCTCCTGCACTCCAGTCATCCAGACCAGATCTAGTTTGGTGGGAACCAAACACCTGCTGAGTCTAGCGGAGTGTCACTCACCAGAGCTCTAAATAGGTCCCATCTGAACTCGTGCCATGTCGCAACACATGATGTAGATCTACAGTTACCCCAGCCCACACTGTTAAACAGGCTGCAGTAAGAATCACACTCAACTGTACTGTAGATTCTCCAAGACCATAGGGTTCCCCACAAACACACCATTCACAGCCAACGGCTTACTGTGTTAAAACATGGACAGAATGGTTTACATTTGTAAATAACTCATGTTCATATAATTGCACACCTGCACCCATACAAACCTATGCACTAGTGCTCTAGGCAGAAATATGTGCTGCTATCAGAACATGTATTTAAAGCAAAACAATCAACCAACTGGGGAATGGGCATGGTAGAATTAGGTGTGTTTCTCCGCGGAGTGTCCTGATTTGACGCTCCTTATGCGGCGATCAGGTCAAAAGAGAACTGCCTTGTCCCCGTCAGAGTCTGTGGCATGTTTCAAAATAAACACAGGGTCCCTGGTCGTCTCAAAGGACTTAGATGGCATACGAGACGTTAGATCCCTCCCCTGTCCCCACCCCCTCTGTGTAGAGTGGACACGTTGGAATGTCCCCCATCCCCACCCCCCTCGACAGATTGCACTTGTTTCCATCGCTCTTACATGGGTTGGCTTGACACCTCTCCAGCACGCATTCTGACCGGGGAGTCAACTTGATGCCAAACCTTCCGAATTGAATCCGTGTTAATAGCAGACACGTCCCAACTATTTTTCCAAGGATTTGTGGGAAAGTTAGCGGTCGTTCCATTGTGTGGTAAACCAGATGCTTTTATTGGTGGACCAATGGCTAAGTTTGACGGTGGGACTGTGGTACAAGGACTGTGACACTCCGATTGGGGTTCGGCCAGTCCCTGTATAAGTCCTTGGGGTTCAGGTTTCATTACCCTCCACTAAAATTCTCCATTACACATTTGCTGATCCTTGCTTACATAAATAATGTTTTAATCAACTCTCATAAAAAAAATAAAAACGTAGGTCTACCAATTACTTTGGTTTTGATATAACTACTTTACCGTATATTCAGAACATCGGACTCTGGATAAAACACCAAATCCAGGGCCACTGTATACAGTACATTCACTTGCTTCCAGGATGATTGCTGTAAATGAAGAGGCTTGACTAACCATTAACGGTTGTCATTGAGGAAAACAAAAAGTAGACAAAGTAAGAAGACACAGGTGAAAACATGCACCCAAAAGGTGTCGGAGGTAGTATTTTTATCCTTTTACAAATGGGGAGCTTAGACCGAGGATCTCTACCCCACTCTTGGTGGCAACAATCTGGGAAGGCAACAGTTGCATTATTCTAACGGGCCAGGGATGTGACAACAGCCGTTGGATATCTGAGATTGAAATCAAGCGGAGCCGATTCTCCCTAGCTGTTTCAACGTCAGCTCTTTTAAAAGCCATTTCAACGATAAAGACTGACACCGCCCACCGTAAACAGTTTGGACTTGCTGTTATTGCCGTACCAATAATACAATACTGTCTACTTGAAGTCCATGGAAGAAAACCCACACATCTGCTGGTTGGAAGAAATGGACCATGGCATGCTTCTGAAGTACAGTAGTTAAGGGCTGTTTGTGAGTGAGGACTATTGTCCAGGCTTTGCTTACCCCCAACCTCCTTGACCAGAACAGGGTCAGCGATGGTAGCAGGGGGGCTGCGGCCACCGGGGTTTACAGCAACCACCCGGATCAGCAGACGGTCGCCGGTAGTCTGGTTCTTGATGACATAACGGCAGGACACGGTCAGATCCTCGTTGGCTACTTTCCAGTCTTCAGCTGTGACAGGAAAGTGAACAAACTTAGCACAATATAGAACTGTGGCAGGAGAGTGAACAAACTTAGCACAATATAGAACTGTGGCAGGAGAGTGAACAAACTTAGCACAATATAGAACTGTGGCAGGAGAGTGAACAAACTTAGCACAATATAGAACTGTGGCAGGAGAGTGAACACAGTGAGGGCAATAAGTATCAGCTAATAGCTCAGTTCATGAGTTGTGTCATTTTATTTGACAGGACCTTCAAGGTACACCTTATGATCAGACAATGAGCAGACAGCACGGTGAAAGAGGCAGGGACAATTAAGAAACACTGAGACAGATACAGAGAATCTTCACTTCTTCACTGAGTGAAAATGTAAACTACAGGACATATATTTCAACACATAATATTTCTAGTGGTGACTGAGAATCAGGGGAAGTACTTGGATGGAAAGGATTGGCATGACTTATCTTCCTATCTGGGCCCAAAAACATATTTTTAAATTGATGAATGAAGGAGATTCATGAATAAGAATATCATATGTTCAAATTTTCATTTTCCAGGTGCATTATTACATTTGCAAGGTGAAATGTGCAGTTGCATTACTATGATTTCTTTTTGACTTGAGTCTGTTACTGACATTAGCAGAAGGTTGTGATCTAAAAGCAGGCACCAGCTAGTCCATGGCACAGCCAGTAATGCCTCTCTCCTTATAGGGAGAGGTTAGGTACAGTATAAATCATCTAGTGACATGCAGGGGACAGGTGCAACTGATAGGTCTGACCAGCTCAAATAATATAATTTCAAATGGCAACAGCTTAAAGTGGAACGCAGCCACATCGTATGGTGTTAAGTAAAACAAATCGATAAACATTTTTCTAAGGTTGTGGTTAATTCTCTATTTTACCTTATAAGCATATCAGAAATGTACAACATTCAATGGGACAACATAACATTCAAAGAACTTAGTAGTCAAATAGTAGCCTGGTATCAGATTGATCACGCCCATGACCATAGGAGTTGGCAAGACTGCACAAACAGATCTGGGACAAGGTTAGTTAAGGTAGTGGGCTTGAATAACTTACTTCCCTCCTTGGTGATTTCCACAGTGTACCCATCCAGGCCAGAGTTGGCTGGAATGGTCTTTGGAGGCCTCCAGGTGATGGTCACTGAAGTGTCGCTCTTGTCGTCCACTGTCACTTCCAAGGGCTCACTGGTGGGCTCTACAGTTGGGAAACGCAAACACAATTCAGACAACGCATTGTACAACTCGGAAGTGAGATTAAATATTAGCCCTATTGGATTATACATTATCAATCAAAAACAAAGTAATGTGGCTCTATTTAGTTTGGAAATGCTAACACAATTCAGACAATGTACAACTCGAGTTGCAAGAGGAAATAGTTAGCCTAATTGGGTTATCATATCAACGGAAACATGGCATTAAGGGCTCCACATTGTTTAGAAATGCAAAAATAATGCAGACATTGTACAACTTGAAACTTGGAGGACACGATACTGGGTTATCATATCAATTATTTTAAAAATGTAATAGGAGAATGTGTGAAGAGCTCCCGTAACGGTTTGACCAATCTTTCCTCTGACTGTCGAGTTGGTTTACCTTTGGGTGGGGGGCGGTAGGTGTTTTGGGGGTTCCTCTACGGAGGCTGCTTCGGCAGCAGCGGCTGATGTTAAATGTGCATTTACATAAAAGGTCAGAGGCAGTAGGTATGAGAGCAGTATTCTATAATCCATTCCAATGCCATCTCTTACTGAACTCCTCTTTGTTCATGCAGTAGAGAGATGAAAACAGTCTTCACCTATTCCATCTGCTAAGGTGCACTAGGTTTTAACTAGGGCCCGGAGTGTTCCCCTGGTCAGGTCACATGGACAGGAAAAACCTTTGAATGGATTATATGTATACCAAACTAACTATACCTTCTCATGATCCCATTTTGGAGTGGATTGGAATTGGACATATTCAGATGTGAAGGTATAATTGATCCATTTCACATGAACAGGGTTTACTCCTTCAGCAGCAGGGGCATATCCCTCTGTGGTTGAGGCACCTGTAGCTGCAGCAGCATCAGCTAGTGTTTAATGTTAGAGATTCATCTAATGAATTAGTTCAAATAACATAAGAGCCTGGTCCCAGATCTGTTAACTCTTATGATAATGACCAGAGGAGTTGGCAAGACAGACAGCACAAACAGATCAGGGACCATGAAAATAAGGCCATACCTTCCAGGATGGGCAAAATGCCCAATTATCATTGAGATCGTCTAGCTCTTTTTTTCCATTTAACTAGGCAAGTCAGTTAAGAACAAATTCTCATTTACAATGACGGCCTACCCCGGCCAAACCCTAATACTGCCTGGAATCAAACCAGGATCTGTCGTGACACCTCTAGCACTGAGATGCAGTGCCTTAGACCGCTGTGCCACTCGTGAGTTAGTGCTGTTAGCCAAAAATGATTTGCCATCATTCTAAACAGGAAAATCTGTATTAAGTGGCATATGATGAAGTCCCTTGGCTCCTTATGGATTGGTAGTGAGCCTGTTACCATCAGGGTGGGCAACAACCTCAGCATCAGCAGCTGGGGTGCTTTCCTCTGCAGCAGTGGAGGTGGCTGCTATTAATTAAACATTAGCAAGGCGTTTAGAGCAAAAGCTGACTTTAAACATTTCAAAAGATGTTACAAAATGAAAAGATGTTGCAGAATGTTATGTGGATAGGAAGTACCCGAGTACGAGTAGAGATCAAGAACTTACAGTAAAAGAGGTTAAGTAGCCTAGTCAAAACAAACATCTGTTATTCTTGGCTTTACCCTTGGATGGTGCCTCAGCGTAGGCCCAGCAAAGAGCTTATTGCAGACAGATAGAGTCCTTGATTTCATCAGCTATCAGCAGGTGAAGAAGCCAGACTTGGAGATCCTGGCCTGGCGTGGTTACAAGTGGTCTGCAGTTGTGAGGCTGGTTGGGTGTACTGCCATATTCTCTAAAACGATTTTGGAGGTGGCTTATGATAGAGAAAAACATTCAATTCTCTGGCAACAGTTCTGGTGGACATTCCGGCAGTCAGCATGCCAATTGCACGCTCCCTCAAATCTTAAGACATCCGTGGCATTGTGTTGTGTGACAAAACTGCATATTTTTATTGTCCCCCAGCACAAGGTGTGCCTATGTAATAATCATGCTGTTTAATCAGCTTATTGATATTCCACACCTGTCAGGTGTATGGATTATCTTGGCAAAGGAGAAATGCTCACTAACAGGGAGGTAAACACGTGTGCACAAGAAGCTTTTTGTGCGTATGGAAAATTTCGGTGATCTTTTATTTCAGCTCATAAAACATGGGACCAACACTTTATGTTGCGTTTTATATTTTTGTTCAGTATAGTTTGAAACATATATGATGTAGTGAATGCACTCTAATTCAAGTATGCCTTGTCAGCATTGTGATGCATGAATTACCCTCTGGCTCAGCAGGCGGCTCAACAGGCACCTCAGGTGGGGAAGGAGCCTCTTCAGCAAGAGCAGCTAACGTTAAAGTTTTGGTAATATGGTATTGGTATATTAGTTTGCTAGCTGTTGACTGTAGTGGTGTTATTCCTGGATGGATTATTATGTTTGAAGACACACAATGTAAGCTACTTCCTGAACCATTAGAGAGTAACCTACGGCCAAGCACAATGCTTTATCCAGGGAATCAGGATGCGCGCAAAGATACACAAAGGATAGAACTTTGGTGTCCACTGAATCACCATTAATCAATAGCTCATATACAGTGAGATATCGAGCAGTTGCAATACTTGACTAGGTAGTCAGGCTATCAAGAGCCTTACGACAGTGGATCCTAAACTGTGGGGACTTTCAAGAGTAAGTTTAAAGACGGACTGAGTTCCACCACCACAAAATTGTTCCCCGATGCAAGAGGGGGGGGGGGCCTCGAGTTTGGGAACCCCTGCCTTACACAACCACTTGCACAACACATTGTAGGCTTGTCGTCATGTCGCCCACAATGATTCTTCTGCAAAGTCTTCCGTAATGAGTCTTCAGGCCTATCTCAAAAGTAGGGGCTTCAGTGCTTTATCGTTTTCTCTTATGAATCAATCATGGACGAATGTTGCTTATTTTTTTTAACCAAATGATGTGGAAGAACAGACTCTCTCGGAATACACGTCACGTGACGGAATATTTTTGCTGGGGTTTTGGCGGTGCGCAATGGGAGTTAGTTACATTTTGGACCAAAAATGGTAAGGCTATTTATAGAAGGCTCTTGGAGAGACCCAGTGGCAAAGGGACCGGCATAAGATCCATGACCTCCATTGAAGTATTGGGTAAATTATAAAGACCCATTAACAAATCATGTCAACGTTTAGTTTTAGCACTCCTGGGAACTTATGAAAATGTTAAGTATGCCCCTTGCGCACCAAACAAACGTCACCATGGCTCATCCATTCAGAGAGGAGATCAATGACATAAATGACAAAGTAGCCCGCGTGTTTCTGCTAAAAGCCCAACCGAGGCTCATTTCATGGAGCATTATTGCATTACCATTTGGAGGAGGGGGTGTGGGTGCTTTGGGCTGCTCAGGAGCAGGTTCTGCGGGAGCCTTTTCTTCGGTTGGAGCAGCCTCGGCAGGGGCAGCCTCGGCAGGGGCGGCTGCTTCGGCAGGGGCAGCCTCTGCTGGTGGAGCTTCGACCTCGACAGGGGGAGCAACTTCAGCAGGAGCCGCCTCCGCGGGTGCAGGGGCAGGGGCAGGTGCTTCCTCCTTCTTAGGAGCAGGCGCTTTCGGGGATGCCTTCTTGATAGGGGCAGGCTTCGCAGGCATGGTGGCAGTTTCTGCTACTCCCAAAGTCAGTAAGTCCTCAAAGAGTCATCACTTTAGAGGGAGTGGCAGGCTATATAGACAGTGGTCCCAGACTCCACCCCCTAAGGAATTGTCTGTAACAGATACTTGACTGAATCTTGGACCTTATTATAGACCTAGTAGGGACATCCTAACACTTTCATTACCCCGTTGAAGTTGAAATGTTAAAATGGTTAAAGTTACGGTTCAGGGTAGGGACGTACCAAGGATTCCGAATAGCAGTAACTCTAGTAAGAATAGGGACCATTAGGCCCGAGAGGGGGTCCAATCCGGCCCACGGGTGGTTTGTGAAAAATATATCTATATTAATGCTTTATATATATTTTAAAATTCTGTGTGGGGGGGTGAACTAAATATATTTACAAAATGACTAAAACCAAATCAAAACTATGTTGAACTGATAATGGACCTACTGTACATCCATACATTTTCTTGACTGTTTCCAGCTAGCTAATAATCACTGAAATGAAAGATAGACAGTCAGGGAGTATTATATATTCCAAAAACGATAGAGAACTAATTTTTTTATAAATTTTGACGGCAAGGAAATATAACCACTTTTCAGTGTGGCCCTTCGGACCTTGATGAAGAACGAATGCTGCCCCTGGGGGCCAAAATGAGTTTGAGACCCCTAGGTGAGCAGGGGGTTTACCCTGTGTTTCACTCCATTTCCAGTTCACTGCTGTGTTTGTTCTGATAAATTACTATGATATACACAGATATGATGGTTAGGCCACAACCCAAATGCGCACTGACCGCTCTTAAAGACCTCAAGCACTCTTTGATTGCAAAATGGTTTTCATCATTTTAAAAGGAAGTATTTTCGCAATTATGAGACAAATCACATATGACATGATTTTATTGACGAACGAACAGCGATAGGTGGATGAAAATGTCATTTCAGAAGCATGCCTACCTCTCCATGTATTGGGCTCAACTCTGGAGTGATAAGTTATTAATCTTGTAATAGGCCTTTATGGAGTTATTTGTTTTCCTTAATGATTGTTGTCGCATACAGTATGCAGAACTATGTACAAATGTTTACAATTATGAAATCCTGTACAAAATAGATAAATGAAATTTTACAAAGGATTCCTTAGAAAAAGAAATATCAAATATCAGCATATTAAAAAGAAAAAGCATTTTCTATATAGAATGAACCCCTAACAATACGTTGATGCTATTACATATTTTGTTCACACACTCATTTGGCATGCATTTACAACATTTAAAAATCCATCACATTTGCCCGTCAGTGACATTAGATACCATTATTACAGTTTTTATATTTTTTATTGTGAGTCAGTAACAAGCTTTGTAAAATAATTATGACTATTCAGCAACCTGTATTGGCCTTCATCGAGTGGAAATACTTCATTTCCAAGAACTTCAGATTTGTTTAAGATTTTTTGAAGACCCTGATATAAAAAATGTTGATTTATCTTAGATTTTTTTTTTTAAATCAAGTTTTTATGTTGACCTATGATCTTTGATAATATTTCAATTGTGCCCAACTGTAATACAGGACTAAACCTTTGGACAACAAACTCTATTAACCTACACATCATATCCCTCAAGTGACCAACCTGAGTTCAAACCCGGGTTTCCTGTGCGCCACAAGGGTATGTTAGCCCACTGAGCTAAAGTCCAGGTTTTTCCCACCAATTCAAGGTCAGGTGGTGTCTTGTGGGACCAAGGTTTGACACAAAGCATCCCTTCCATTGTCAAAGGTTACATACTCACTCTGTCTCAATGCAACACTTGCATCAAAATTCACATTAAGGCATAGTCAAACCCTGCCTGGAAAACTATCTCATAATCATAATTTGGTCCAACTTACTGCAAGACTGGGGCAAGACTGGGTTTGTTAGCTTTCAGAACAATTTTGACCATTTTCTTTTCTCTAATTGCCAACACCAGTAGAAGTTGCTGCATAGTCCTGATACAAAAGATAGTTAGCAAAACACACAGCACGACAGCGCAACAGCCACAACGACCAGTGAATGAGATGAAGAACGAGCAGAATGGCATTTGTTTGCTTGCATACATAGATACGGGTATAATATACTCTTCTAAATGGTAAAACAATGCAGAGTTGTTAATGAGGCTAGTCATTAAGATGACAGAAGGTTCATATGGGTCTAGTAGGCTGAGTTAACACAGGCAGCCCAATTCGGATCTTTTTCCTCTTATTGGTCTTTTGACCAATCCGATCCACTCTTTCTACACTAATTAGGCAAAAAGATTAGAATTGCACTGCCTGTGTAAACGCAGCCATGGTGTCATTGTGAAATGGATTGGCCAAAGGGGCATCTTTTCACACATATGGTTATTCAAGGATTCCTTTCAATTTGTAAAAATGTGACCACACAAGGCTGCAAAAGCAATGCGCTTCAAGTCATCAGATGGAGTCGTTTAACAGTTTGATGCAAAAGCATACCAAAAAACTGAAGTAAAAATGGGATTGTACCATGTTTTAACTTCATCGCGGTGGTTTAGTTGCACTGTGCTTAATAATGACCTTGTGACAGTGTGCACCATTTCTTTCAGTTGTGATAACCGTTGTACAAAGAAAGCAATCTGACATTAAATGACACTTTATACACAGGTGACTTATGATAAAGGGATTATACATCATTAGTGTGAAGAGTCCCAAAACACAGACTGATTCTCCTACATTGTTTCAGCATCAACCAGTATGGCCAGTTGTATCTTTTGAGAGCACTGCCGTAACCCACTATACTCTATAATGACCCCATTATACAAAGATGTACATCGTCTTTGACTTCTATCTTGTTTTGATCAACCGATCTTTCTATGTTCCATGCCTCCGAAGTGGGGAATGGTCCTTGATCATTGCTATGCGCAAACAGATGATTCTTCTGTTTTATGCTGTGTGTCTGAACGGTCATAACCTAAAACCAAAGGCGAGCAAAGCAATAGTACCAGTCAAAAAGAGGGGAGAGCACCATTGGTTGCTACAGTAGATGAAAGACTGTTATTAATAGCAGAGTTAAACCTGTGTCTGACGAAAAGGATTTGTGGGGTGCAACAGAGAACTCTAAATAATGATGTTCAACTCACGCCGGGGTCTTGGTAATAGGCCCAAATACATGTTTTCTACAAGGAATGAGACCGTAGCTTTGGGAAAAGGGTATATTCGAAAGCACCTAAATGATCTGCGATGTTATACGGCTACCACATTGAGTAAAAGATCCACGTGTACATTTTTTGTTTTTGCACTTTTATGCTCTGACCCCAAAATAGACTGTCAACATGCAAGATTACAGTAAAGTATTTGGATCAGCATATTAGGTTTTTGCGCCATGCAACTAATGTAGATAAAATAACTGAAATCGATATTGGAAATAAAGCATTGAGCAAAATTTTACTATACCGAATCATGTCGTGGAATAGATTAGACCATACCTCACCATATTCAAAATAAAAGACAAGCAATATCTGAGCTACACGCAAATAGTAGTTGCTTATGCGTTATTCCCCTTTCTTAGTAATACCTGATTTTATATGTTGGTAGTGCTGGTGTGGCCTTCTATCTTCAAACGGATAGTTGGATTTCAAATCTATGGCTGTATGTCAGTTCAGTCAAATTAATTCAAATGTATGCTGCTTGCAACTAAATGAGGAACTAGTACCACAGAAGCTGAAATTTAGTATGTACTGATGGCATCTTTAAATGTGTTGGTTAGAGTGGACAGCATTTGTCATTTTGCAATGAATGATAAGCAAAGATATTAACCATAAGGAAATAACCATGTGTCCGTGTGCTGCTCTGTTCAACCCTGTTTGCTCACTTGACCATGGAAGCCTGATACCCACCATCTAGACTACCTGGAACACATTCTTTATCCCTCAAATATAGTTAAGTGACATTAAAATCAACCCTGAACTACCAACGGCTCCCCACAGTTGACCCGCAAAAAAAAAATCAGCTGGCGGGTGGAATGAACACATTTCCTATCAACGGTTGTGATGGTGGAATACACCATCGTGGAAACAGGTGCTGCGTGACTGAAATCCCCAGTCTGGAAGGATTTTGAAGTCATTGTGGACAAGGATAACAACCCGGTATGGACACAGCCTGCAAAAGTGCAAGCAGGTATTTGTTTATGTTAATTCAGTTAATATAAGTTCATTATTACAATAATTCAGGCTTTCATTTATTTAGACCATACGCAGGCCATATACAGTTTAGTCCTGTGAGGCTGGTAAACGTTTGAGTAGCCAATAGCCTACTGGATGAATGTAGACTATTTTTGCAGCCTACAGCCTATTCAGTTATGGGAAATGTTTACTTACGTTTGAATGTAAAGATATTGTTTTGTTATGTCGGCTATAGGCTTTCGTCAAGTAAGAAGAAAGCTAATTAAATATGATCCTATTCAAGGCGATGTGAGTTGTCAATGTGCCACATTGCATTGTGAAAATAAGAACATAGGCCTTAATTCATGGCATGGTTTCATTTTATCCAAACATTGAACAGACAAATGAATTCCTGCAGGGAATTGGAATAGCCTGAGGGGTAAATGTGGAAGACACACCTCAGTTGAATGCATTTTTGTACAACTTCCTAGGTATCCCCCTCTCCCTTTCTACTCTGGAGTCATAAAAACAGTCAAACAAATTGATGTCATTTGGAGTGTCATGGATCGTCTCTCGGAAACAACTCTATGCAGAGGAAAATCTGTCCCGATGTCGGATATCGGGTGAGGCTCGGAAATGATGTGGACGGGGCGGGTGCGGCTCCAAAATAAACTGACCTGTGCAGGACTGCACTGAACTATGCGTGGGGGGCAAAAAGTCAATGTCCTGGCACTCACTACTCTGCTCTGAGGCGATGGTTATGAAGCAAAGCACCACTGTTGTATACTGCTGTTCATCTTGAGGTTATCATAAGGAATATATTTATTAAGGCATTCAGTATGTTTGGTCACAGAGTCAAAAACAAGTTCACCTGGTTATGTATAAAGAGTTGCATATGTCTAAGATTTGGCCTTCAAAGATTGATAGATGGATATGTATTCAGGACCAGGACTATACAACCTGACAAGCCATACAACATGCCGCCATACTCTTTCCAATAAGCCAAAAACGGGGTCTCCAACTGACTTAATTGTACATGCACACTGCAGGCCATGTTGCTGTTGCTGAGCAAAAGTTGACAAGCAAGAATGGTGCTATTTTGTCATTTGAATTTGCTGTTGGAAGAATCACCTGCTTAGACCAATGAGAGATGAGGATTCATTTCTAAAGTAAGAGTGATACTTATTATCTCGATAATTAGCACCTGTTTCTATCGAGGGTAGCAGTGATAGAGAGAAGGCTTCAGTAAAGAAAGAGAGACTTTATACTGTGTATTGTGAATATAACCTCTAGTTCAAGAAATCAAAAATGTTTTCTCTCGCTATAATATATGTTGGTATGACTTGGCATGATTGAATACAATTTCAAAACATCAAAACAAAATGGCTTCTCATTCAACCATATGTAGTGTGATTGTTGTTTGCGGAGATTAAAGATAAGGTCCAAAAGGAGCAGAAAACTATATTGGAGTTTTTGTTCCTGAATATTATGAACTGTGTATACTAGAGCTCACATAGGGGTACATATTTAGGGGCTATTTGAAGGGCTAGGTTTTGAGTCTACAGTTGTAGTTGACGTTCAAAATGTAGGGAGGCTGGGGTCCATTGTTTCTCTGTCCGGAGATTCAATGCAGTTGGCTGCCTCTTGCAACTTCAACAACATAGCCATCTGGAACAACAGACAGAGGGGGAAATGGTCAGAACAGGTGAAGCATTTCAAATTAACTCTATATAATGTACAGTATTGTGACAACGATGCCTTCCAAGGACATACAGTAATAGAATTGAAATACAGACGAGGCCAGAGAAGGCCTTACAGCAGGGTTGGGAATCAGGTACCACAGGCTTTTGCTCCAGCCCAGCTCGGGCTATGCACACCTGATTCAACTAATCAACAAATCACATTGTTCAAATTTGACCACTATCACAGTAGGTGAATCAGGTGTATCGTTGCTGGACCACAACAAAATCATACACACACTGTGGGACCTCCAGGACAACAGTTGCATACCCCATGGTACAAATATGGGAAGTCGAGTGTCTCACCAGAGGGTCCAGGGTGTCCATGGAGCTGGGTGGGGTCTCCTTATTAAGAGGCCTGGCCGAGGCCTCGCTGGGCTGGCCTGGGCCTCCAGAGGTCATGCTGGGGGGAGGCAGGTGGAACAGCTTGGCCTGGTCCTGTTGGGCTGAGGGCCAGGGAAGGGTGCCCCTCACCCACTCCACTGGGTCCTCCCATACCGCCTTCTGACCATGCACCTGTGGCACAAAGCCACAATACGTCATACTCCGAGCACATTTAACATTTTAGTAATTTAGTAAACGCTCTTATACAGAGAGACTTACAGTTATTGCATTAGACAGGTGAGACAGCTAGGTGAGACAAGTCAATTTTTCCTCTAAGGAAGTTATCAGCAAAATCAGTGCTAGTTTGAAAAGAAAAGTGTGAGTGTTATTTCTTGCAAGATCTTTGCTCCATCCATTTACTTTACCTGCAATTCACCTAGCCTGGTCCCAGATCTGGTTGTGCCGTCACGCCAAACGTTTGACGTGACAATGACCATATCAGTTGGCAATGCAGCACAAACCGATCTGGGACCAGGCTATAATTCATCTACCAAGGACAGTAAAACCTGTCTGACCTTAATGCCATCCTTGGCTCCTTCCTGCAGGTAGGGGATAATGGAGAGGTTCCAAAGGTCAATGAACCAGGAGCGGAACTCCTCCACAGTCACAGGACAGGACAGGAAGAAACACGGGCCTAGAGAGAGGGAGAGCACAAGAGAGAGAGAATAAATAATATTAATGACCACATCAAATCAAAATACACAGTCTGTGGCCATGGACAAGAATCAGATCTCTAGTAAATAACTTATATCACTTTATTTGGATAGTATGTAGATTTAGATCTGTAGATCATCCACAGGGGACTATCCAATTAAAGTGTAACCTAACTTTATATTTGTGTATTATTTCCCAGTTATAACAGAATGTTTTCCTACCGATGAGGAAGTCAGAGGTGCTGTGTTTCTCCAGGAAGGTGTGCAGGTGGTACCACAGCTTGGGCACCCAGTCCAGCACCCTGAGGAGGTCCTCGTTGGCCAGGCTCCGCTCGTCCTCCGCCTCCATCAACTTCCTGTGCAGGTAACGCACCAGGAAGCCATTGGCTGGCTCCACATTATTAGAGAAGGTCACCATCCTTGGGGTCAGGAGAGGGTCAAAGGTCAGGTCATACGGTATGTATCAAAGTACTTTTCTAATATATACAGTGCCTTCAGAAGGTATTGACACCTCTTTTTTCCAAATTGTGTTGTGTTACTGTCTGAATTTAAAATGGAATTAAATTGAAATTCTGTGTCACTAACCTACAACATACACCATAATGTCAAAGTGGAATTACGTCTTGAGTCAATAACTATTCAACGCCTTTGTTTTCGCAAGCCTAAATACATTCAGGAGTAACATTTGTCTTAACAAGTCACAATAAGTTGCATGGACTCACTCTGTGTGGAATAATAGTGTTTAACATGATATTTGAAGGACTTTCTCATCTCTGTAACCCACACATACAATTATCTGTAAGGTCCCTCAGTCGACCAGTGAATTTCAATCACAGATTCAATCACAAAGAACAGGGAGGTTTTCCAATGCCTCATAAGGAAGGGCACATATTGGTAAATGGGTTAAATAAAAAAAGGAGACATTCAATATCCCTTTGAGCATAGTGAAGTTATTAATTACACTTTGGATGGTGTATCAATACACCCAGTCACTACAAAGATACAAGCGTCTTTCCTAACTCATTTGCCAGAGAGGAAGGAAACTGCTCAGGGATTTCACCATGAGGCCAATGGTGCCTTTTTAAAATAGTTAGTTTAATGGCTGTGAAAGGAGAAAACTGAAGATGGATCAACAACAGTGTGGTTACTACACAATAATTACTAACCTAAATGACAGCGTGAAAAAAAGGAAGCTTGTACAGAAAAAAAATATTCTAAAACATACATGCTAAAGTAAAGTTGCTAGAAAATGATGTCCTGTTATGTTTGGGGGAAATCCAACACAACAAATCAATGAGTACCACTCTTCAAATTTTCAAGTACACTGGTGGCTGCATCATGTTATGAGTATGCTTGTCATCAGCAAGAACTATGGATTTATTTTCATCATAGCGCTTGACGGCTTCTGCAAATGTAGTTGAAGGAATTTTCAATTGCAAAATCATAGAGGAAAATCGGGTTCAGTCTGCTTTCCAACAGACATTGAGAAACAAATTCACCTTTCAACAGGACCTAAAACCTAAAAGACAAGGCCAAATATACACTGGAGTTGCTTACCAAAATGACATTGAATGTTCCTGAGTGGCCTATTTACAGTTTTGACTTAAACCGCTTGAAAATGTATGGCAAGACTTGAAAATGGCTGTCTAGCAATGATACACAATCAACTTGACAGAGCTTGACAATGTTTTTAAAGAATGTGCAAATATTGTACAATCCAGGTTTGCAAAGCTCTTAGAGACATAACCAGAAAGACTCTAACATGTTTAGACTCAGGGGTGTGAATACTTATGTAAATTAGATTATATTTTCAATGCAATTGCAGACATAAAAAAAAAAAATAAAACTTTGTCATGATGGGGTAGTGTGTAGATTGGTGAGAGGAAAAATATATTTAATCAATTTTGAATTCAGGCTGTAACACATAATGTGCAATAAGTCAAGGGGTATGAATACTTTGAAGGCACTGTTTTACATTTCCAATTTTCTAACCACTGTCCATATTCATTAGACTGACAACATCCCCGTTTAAATATGCATCAAAACATACTTTAGATGCATGACAGGGATATATTGTAGCCTTAAATAAGATGGTTTAAGGCTAGGTCAGAACAAAAACCTGCACACAGAAAAAAAACACACAAAACAACTTGATTTGTCTCTTCATTCACCTGAAGCTGAGGTGCAGGCCATGGTTCGGGGTCATCTTCACCGGCTGGTTGGTAGTTCCAATGATGTAAGGACTGAAATAAACACAGAATCGTCACAGTTCAGATTAGAAACAATAATGTATTAGATGCTTGAGAAAAGGTTCCATTTCAGTGTTAGTCTGCTCACCATTTGTGGTATTTGCAGGTGAGGGCCCCGTTGACAAGCTCGCTGATGGAAGTGGCATCATGTATATCATCCAGGATAACCACCAATGGAATTTCAGCGGTGCTGGTTTCCCGGTCAATCTGATTGGCCAGATTGGACAGGCAGAGCTGGAGATCCTGTTCAGAGGGGAGTGAGAGGTAATGTTATTGATGTATGGTGATATTAAATCACAAACCCGAAACCAGATGATTGCTTTCTGTTGGTCCTGAACTGTAAGGTGTACAGCCTTTTATGCCAGGCCAACACTAACACACCTGACAATTAGAGGTAAATGTTTAGTTAGTGCTATTTTAACTCTGCATATTTTGTTGTGAGGATACAGAATCAATAGACCATTTGTGACCCGATTCAGGAAACGAGGTGTATGTCGCAAGTCACGACTTCACTGGAGAGCCACTTGAATGCAAAACATATTTTTTAATCAAAATGTGTTTTTTGGCCTTCTCAAATACAGTATGTGAACTTTCATGTGCCTTAATAAGAAACTTTTGTACCAACTGTAAATACAAAAAAAATTGTTAAATTACGAGCCTAGTTGGTTTAGCCAAAGAAAAAGCCAGAAACCTTCCCGCTACTTATGATTGTCTGAGATAATGAGTGGGCTGGACATGCTGAGAGATAAGTTTGATTGGTCTGCTTTGCATCTTGTGTCTATAAAATGAGCTGCTCGTTATGAATAGATAATCCTTTCTACTGCAGTTTTTTTCTAAAGATATAATGTTAGCCATGGAGAACTGCAAATATGTTGCTACAGCTCTCACTAACATTGCTGCCCTGAATTTATCAGGTGCTACCGACGCTATCGACAACGGTCAGTGAGAACCAGTTGTGATGGGCTACTTTCTGGATGACAATCGTGCCATGTTGACTCTTACTCAGAAAATGAATCAGACCGATGAGGAAATCCCTGATTTAGGTAAAAACATTTTAGTTAAAGAAGACATTGTAGAGTCTTCTGATGACAGTGATAGGGAAGAAACGGCGATCAACATTTGTCACGGAAGAAGTTTACTGAGTTTTGAAATCAGTGGAAGACAACGGGCCAAACAAGCTGGGCAAACTAAACAGAAATGACACAGGATGTCTTATTTTAATAAAAGGGGTTGCAGTCTGCCGTGAAGCTTTCATCCATATATACGTGTAAGAATCTAGCTACAGTTTCAGATATTATAAGTTTCTTAATTTTGTCAGAAAGTTGTTTTCAAGTTCAAGTTTGCTGTTAGCTAGCCAGCTGGAGTTCGATAGTTAGCTTGCTATGTAACAATGAACCTATTTGGTTAACTTTAGCAAGGTACTGTATGACAATTGGTTTGTATTGCTAGTAATGTTACTCTATGGATTGGGATCATAGTTCATTTTTTAGCTAGCCAAAGTTAACGTGACATGCCCAAACAAAAGACCCCAAATTAAAGCTTGCTGTTACCTAGCTAACATTAGCTGAAGTTAGATGGCTGGTTTACTAGCTAACATTAACTGACGTGTATGAAGTGTGTGTAAAGTTAGTGATGTTTTCTCAGAATGCCATTTCGCATTGTTAGGTATAGCCTAATGCTAACTAGCTCACAATTAACCTATTTGGTTAACTTTAGCTAGCTATGACCATCGGTTTGTATTGTTAGTTAAAGCTTGCTGTTAGCTAGCCAGCTGAAGTTCGATGGCTGGCTTGCTAGCTAACATTACGTGTATGATGTGTGTAGTAATATTATCTCAGAATGCCATTTCACATCTATTGTACAATAATGCTCAAATATTTGTATGTAGAATTTGTCTTTCAGCATCAGTAGAACATGCCTGACTCTCCTACACCAGTCATACAGGGAGAATAGTCTAATGCCTCCCATCAAAAAGAGATCTGGCCCAAGCAAGCAAAGGCAGCAGAGCAGTCATCAACTACATGCACCATTTCTTCACCAACTACGGAGTTGGAGGAAACATGTGTGGATCTGAATTGTGATAACTGCAGTGGCCAAAACAAGAACACGTTTGTGTTCTATGGACATCACATGCCCTGCACCAAAGTCAAGGGCAGGACAGAAACAGTCTCTCTCTAAACACATACGTTTGCTGCTACTATTTTTATTTTTTTGTCCTGCTGCTCAGCCACTTGACCCCTGATTGTATGCATATAAATACCTTGTTTATCACTGATATTGTTATTAATATTGTTCTTGTACATGCTGTATATTATTTGATTTATATTGACTATCTATTTCTGATATTTCTACTCTGCAAGTAACCATTTGGCTGTACCGTTTACACCTTCTGTGGAGACCCATCCACTTAGCAAGACTTAGAAAAATATTGATATATAAAATGAATATTGATATGTGTAGTCGTAACATGATTTTGTGACATACCACAACCTCATGTGACCGTATCAAGTGTCCACCACATAAATAAACGGTGCATGAATCTGTTTTTGTACTGTACATGTGCACCTCACACAGGTTTCATCTCAGGTTGCATGGCATTAACTTGTATGGAATACTATGTGATAAGTGCGTGTGTAACAGTATATAAACATGCTGCTGCTCCAGTTTCTGCTGTCCGGCCTGTGGCTATGGAACCCTGACCTGTTCACCGGATAAGCTACCTTATCCCGGACCTACTGTTTCGACCCTCTCTATATCGCACTTACTGTCTTGACCTTTGAATGCTCGGCTATGAAAAGTCAACTGACATTTACTACTGAGGTGCTGACCTGTTGCACCCTCTACAACAACTGTGATTATTATTTGACCCTGCCGGTCATCTATGAACATTTGAACATCTTGAAGAATGATCTGGCCTTAATGGCCCTGTACAGTTATAATCTCAGCCAGAAGAGGACAGGCCACTCCTCACAGCCTGGTTCCTAGGTTCCTGCCCTCCAATTTGTAAGTCGCTCTGGATAAGAGCGTCTGCTAAATGACTTAAATGTAAATGTAGGGAGTTTTTCCTAGCCACCGAGCTTCTACATCTGCACAGCTCTGACACACACACACACACACTTACCCCACCAGACGTGCCACCAGAGGTCTTTACACAGTCCACAAATCCAGAACAAATTAAAGAAAGCGTACAGTATTATATAGAGCCATTATTGCATGGAACTCCCTTCCATCTCGTATTGCTCAAATGAACAACAAACCTGTTTTTTTTTTTTAACAAAGCAACACCTCACGGCACAACGCCTCTCCCCTGTTTGACCTAGATATTGTGTGTATGTATTGATATGGCGGCTATGTGTGCCATTTAAAACATTTTTTGATGTAGTTCTGTCCTTGAGCTGTTCTTGTCTATTCATGTTCTGTACTTTGTCTCATGTTTTGTGTGGACCCCAGGAAGAGTGGCTGCTGCCTTCACAACAGCTAATGGGGATCCTAAGAAAATACCAAATTGCTTGCTCTTTGAGGTTTTAGGCTGGGTTTCTGCATAAGCACTTTGTGTCATCTGCTGATGTAAAAAAGGGCTTTATGAATACATTTGATTTATTGGTTGGCAGAGAAGTTTATCGGTCTATTAACTTACTTTCAAACAGCTCTTGCACTAAAAGGCGAATATCATTTTCACAATTTCACAATATTACTCCAACCTCATAGGGTAGAAATATATTTAAAAACACGGGTAAATCACATTTTTGACTGCACTGGGCCTTCAGTAATCAGCTGCTCAGCCCGTAGCTCCTCTCCAGAACTAGGAGTGAGGAAACCCGGTACCGTATGGCACACACTATCCTGTCCCCACCTTGCAAGACTGGCGGTGCATGTTGAAATTGACCACAATGCCGTCGTTGAGGTCTCGACCACTGCGGTCCACCAGGTACTCTGCCAGGCGAGACGTGAGGTAGGTCTTGCCGGTGCCGCTGGGCCCAGACATGATGAGGCGGCGGTGCTTCAGCAGCAGGCTGATGTAGTGTTGGGTCATGGGCTTGGGGATGAGGGTCTCAAACACCAGGCTGTCCACACACTTCTCCTTCAGACCTGCAGGACGCAGAGTTCAAATGTTTAGTGTTCGGAAGCTTTATTGTCTGTCAAGGGTAAACACACGGAATTAAATGTAACACTAGAATGGACAACAACAAAAAAAATAGTCCATCTTGGCTCGGAATTATAGGGATTATATGGGTAAACATTTCAAGCAGCATTTCTTTGACAACACATAGACAGGTCAGGTACAAGGATTGGTAGGGGTGTAGGGCGTTCCAAACAGCCCTCCATTCAGCTGCTCACAGAGACATACTGTACATGAAGTTAAACCAGGGAGTAGTTAAATCAGGGAGTCCATCCGTGTGCATGAAAATGTTCTGCTTAACGATTTACTGCATCACATGTCTCCCTTCATAAACAACTTGGAGTGCAGAAAGAATGTTCTGTAAATAACTCCCAGATCAAGAGCAAGGAGTATGTGCTCCTCCTCTTCCCTCTCCATACCCATACCTTCTCCCCCCTACCCTCACCCTACAGTGTGACATATCACCACCCACATTTATAGTGTGTGTGTGTTTTGTGTGTGTGTGAGGCCTGGGCCAGTTGGGTCGGACTGCCTGAGCTGTCTGACACACAAGCTGCAGCGGGATCATGTTCCTCTAAACCCTCGATTGCACTCCCCTGCTTCTTTCCCACCCTGGCCTACGGCATTCCTGCTTAGCCAGGTGGAACAGACAGCCTACCCAGCCTGCACCTCTTCATTGGTTTAAAAACACAAATGGGGTTCTCACTGATATGGATTACCCTGAAATGGATCTATGTACACTAAGGAACTGCGCTCTAAAAAAAAAACGACATCGAACCAAGAAAGCTAATCTGCTAATGGCCTGTCTGAGTGTGTGTTGTCCTCTGGAACTTAGCAAGTAGAGAGCTGTAGACACCACAAATCAGTCTCAGCCTGGCCCTAACCTCTCCGCTACAGGGTGCCAGTAGCAACAGTCATCGGAATTGTTAAAATGTTTAACAAACTATTCTAATAAATGCAACAGTTGGACAATGGATGAAGATACTCCAAGATGTTTATTTATGATCCTTCAGATATTGACTGAATTATCTTTGTTTTCTATGTTCTATGTTTTCCTCTGGATCTCCTAGGGGACGGAGGGAAGCCACACATTCTCTTATATAGCAAGTAGGGAGCAGTATAGTGCCATTCAGAGTTAGAAAGTTGATTGTAATTGTAATACGTCTGACAATGTAAATGTACTTCTAATCTGTCTGTCTGCATAAGACATGGCATAATGGGGTGTAGTGAGATACCCAATGGGTTGGATGGGACATTTCTCGTCAATTATCTTGAAAAAACATATACTTAAAAAAACAGAAAAATCAACCAATCCTCCATCCGTATCACAATGGGAAGGTCAAATGCTTTATATTCTAAATGTTGGAAGTGCATGGGCAACAGAGAGGCTTGCCTCTGAAGCTAAACAGGGTTGGTCCTGGATGGGAGACCAGATGCTGCTAAAAGTGATGTTGGAGGGTCAGTTGTATGCACTCCTTCCTCTAGTCTAAAACAAATATCCCGATGCCCCAGGACAGTGATTGGGGACATTGCCCTGTGTAGGGGACCTGACTCTCTGTGGTCACTAAAGATCCCATGGAACTTATCGTAAGAGTAGAGGTTTTAACCCCGCTGTCCTGGCTAAATTTCCAATCTGACCACCATTGTTTTCCTAATCAATTTTGAATTCAGGCAGTAACACAACAAAATGTGGAATAAGTCAAGGGGTATGAATACTTTCTGAAGGCACTGTAAGACACCACAAATCTTAGCCCAAAGTCAGCTCTCCGCTACAGGGTGCCAGGGGTCAGAGAGAGGTCAAAGACAGGGGCGCGATAGAGTTGAATCAATAAAGAGACAAACAGAAGGACTTATGAGACTTCACAGCAGGGTTGGTGTCAATTCCATTTAAATGCCAGTCAATTAAGAAATTAAACCATTGAACATCATTTGAATGGCCAGTCTACTTCCTGAATTGAAATGGATTTGAACCCAAGCCTAATATTCTACATCATATCTTAGTATGGAACATAACAAGCAGTCCAAATATCTGGTTAACGTCCACAGCATGGGTCATAAATCATGATATCTCTAAATTAAAACATTCCTTTCATCATTGTTCAGTGCGGAACGGGAGATCTGAAGAGAGTGGACAGAAATTCCCAGAGCAGACGAAAGGAGGCGAATGTCAGTTAGACCAAACATACACGGTCTCGCGGCCAAAAAACATGTGCTACAATGACCTTTGGGGTGAACATTAAGTCCATTGACTGTTGACCCCAAATATATCTAACACAAGCTAGACACGAGCTGTCTTTTACAATCGATGATCAAAGAAATGGCACAGAAAAAAACTAACTTGCTGTGATAATCAGTTAATAGTACATTAACAAATACCCTCTCCCTCAGAGATAATATTTGTCTACATCAGAAATGAAACTGCAGATTGTAGCTAACTTTTATAACAAGTTTTTTGATCGATACAGTGATAAAGGGCATCCTTGTATTACATACTGGCCCTAAATAATGGTATATTTCCAGAAAATGACCATTGTTCATAATTATACCATTATGATCCTAGTCAGGTACTGACCTTTGAGTGTGACAGTGATGCCGCTGGGCCCCTTGGAGACACAGCGTGAGGGCTGGCTCTCTGGCAGCTCCCCTCCCAGCACCCTCCTGATGTGGTTCATACTGTAGCTGTAGACAGAGTCTGTAGTAAGGCCCAGGCTGGAGGTGGGGTCTACCTTGGCTATGTACACCTGGGGGGAGGAGAGAAGGGGGAGGCGAGGAGACAGGGGAGAGGAGATGAGTGGGGGCAGGGGAGAGGAGACATGGGAGATGACAGGGGAGAGGAGGAGAGACAGGGGAGAGGAGATGAGTGGGGGCAGGGGAGAGGAGACATGGGAGATGACAGGGGAGAGGAGGAGAGACAGGGTAGAGCAGAGGAGGGGAGGCAGAGGAGGGGAGATGAGATTAGGGGAGCATTAGTGGTGTCGGGGAAAAGCAGACTGAGAACTTACAGATACAGATTAAACTCTAGCCAAAACCATGTCCTAACTGAGAAG
Organism: Oncorhynchus nerka; assembly: GCF_034236695.1. Classification (NCBI taxonomy): domain Eukaryota; kingdom Metazoa; phylum Chordata; class Actinopteri; order Salmoniformes; family Salmonidae; genus Oncorhynchus; species Oncorhynchus nerka. The sequence goes on from NC_088397.1 coordinate 44,583,125, forward strand.
AAAAGAGGCCCTGTATTTATGCGTGTTCTGTTTGTAGACATAACCCTACACAGAACCCTACACCCTACCTTGTCATTTAAGTTTAAACAAATACAATTTTTAGGGTACATTTGCATCAACAATATATCCACCTTTGAATGTAAACGTGCTTTCTCACAGTCGAGGTGCCTGTTGAGACTCACCTTAAAAGCCTGGCCAACAGCCGAGTCCAGCATAGGCCAGTCCATTCTGCCGTTAACCCTCACAGTTCCGATGAAGAAGTCCTGCTGTTTCACCTCCTGTTGAACGAGGACAGGACCAGTGGAGAGGTTAAACGGTTCACCATCATGCTTATTGTAGAGGCCAGCTGAACCGAACAAGTCTGGCTCATACATAAATCATGAATCGTATAAATAGACTCACATCTTTGAAGACGCGCAGATTGGCCACGCGAACCACCACTCTCACGCGAGTGTCGTCCCTGGGAGCGGGGAGGCTAACGGTGTCTGTCTGGAACACGTCTGTTTCGACAGAGAGAGAAAGAGAGAGAGAGAGAGAGAGAGAGAGAGAGAGAGAGAGAGAGAGAGAGAGAGAGAGAGAGAGAGAGAGAGAAAGAGAAAGAGAGAGAATGGTATGGGTGGTAGTCAGCCGGAGAGACACTGGGTCAAGGAGTAATCTAATGCATGTCATAATTACAACATGTCAAACACATAAACGTGGGTACACGATGTCCTTGTGTTCTGTTAGACAGTTGTATGTTTACTTATCACTGAGTTATGACCCTTTCACCCTGCACACTAAGTAGGGTTATTTAGCTGAAATGCTTCATGATAATTATCCCTTGTCTCCTTGAATTCATGAAATTCAGTCTTAAGACTTGTTGAGTGATGACTGCGTTCCTCTAGTTACTGACACCAGGCCTCACCAGAGGGGCTGCCCTCTCCCAGACTCATGCTGAAGGTCTTGGTCAGAGACATGGCAACAGATTGGCGTGGCGAGGCGGTGCCGAGTGATGCCAGGCCGGAGGACTGGGAGGTGGAGGTGGAGGGACCGCCTGTCTTCAACTGGTCATTCTCTGCCTTCAGGTTCTCCACTGTCATCTGCAGGCAGAAACACACCGTGTAGGATTAGGGTGATACTTACATAGCTACTTAATGAGGGGACTCCTGTAGGGCTGTAATGGGGTCAGGGTCAGAGTTCAAACCGCACAAACCAGTTATAGGTTTGTGCGGTTTGACCTCTGACCCTGACCGCCTCACATTACAGTAGATGTTACATTGGATAACACAAAGACACACAGACACATGCAGGCATGCTCACACACAAGAGTCCTGCACTGGTCAGTTTTTTGGAACCACACCCGCGCCATATCAATTCCAATATGACATCAGTACAGATTTTTCTACCCAAATTTACTTTCTACCCGAAAGGGGATCAGTGACCCGCTGAATAACATACATTTATATCATTGTTTTTATGAGAAAGGCTAGCCAGGGAAAGGACACTTGGCAACGTATTCTCCAATGAGGGGGATGAAACGTACGTTTCAGAGCCACACAAATAATAAAAAGTACCTTGATCCACTGTGTGCGTAACTGGTAGCCTATATGCCTGCCTCACCGCTCACAGGATGGAATTTGCAACACATTGCAACACAACATGTAAAAAAAAATAAAAAAAATATCTCGATTTAAAACGTTTTCGACGCAATATCATTCTGAACCGTGACCCGAGCCGTGAGTGTCCGACCCGTTGCAGGACATCTAACACACACACACACACACACCTGCATGTTGTTCATGGCCTCCTGCAGCTGCTCCAGCTGGTGGGCTGAGCTAAGGGCCTCCAAGCGGATGTCTGTCAGCTTCCTCTCCTTCTCCCAGAGGGCCGAGCGCAGCGTGGTCACCACCTTCTCATCCTCCGGGGGCTCCTCGCTTCCTTCGCACAGTCTGGAGAAGAAGAGAAGAACACACCTTGCTTAGACTGAAAAGAGGTGGCAGGTACCGCCTCAATTCCACTGAACTGTGCGATAGAGAAGAATAAGAGAGATAACGGTATATGACATTCATACACGTGCCATTTGGTGCCCATTTGAAATATGTTTCTTAAGGAAGCAAAACATGATTCAGACTGGAGGGGCACCGGAGGAATTGACCGTACCCAGAGGAAGACGCAGAGATAGAGGACCTCATCATGGAAATGTCCCCATTTCCATCTCCATCTCCCTCCCCATCCCCATCCCCATCCCCATCCCTGTCCACGTGGTGGATGGGGATTTTAGGAGAGGAGGGTGCCGAGGAGTCTGGCGTGGCGATCTCCTCGATGTCGGCGTATGACGCCGAGAGCTTGGACCCCTTCTTACTGAACGCCTTGTTAAAGGAACTCCTCAGCTACACAGAGAAATACATAGACAGCAGAGGTGAGAATTAAAGACTGGTGGGGCACCCAGAGAGAAGCACAATGAATACGTACAGTGTTGTGACTCCTGTAACCATCCCTGTATTTGTTGATGCATTCAACCTTTGATGTGTCTCAAATGGCACCCTTTCCCCCTGTATAGTGCACTACTATAGGGGGAAAGGGTGTTATTTGACACGCACAGCTATTCTTCATCAAAATCACAGCAGGGGTCTTTTTGTGTTTATTTGGAAGTCATTACTCGGCTTTGATTTGGACACTTGAATATATAGCCAGTAGAAAAGAAAGAAAAAACACGCTGTCCTCAAAATCCCCAACTCTCCCGACCCCTATGCTGGTGTCCTCTTTTTTCTGTGGTGAAGCGGGGGTAAATGTGAGAACCCAAGGCTAATCGAGGGCGGGGGTAAATGTGAGAACCCAAGGCTAATCGAGGGCGGGGGTAAATGTGAGAACCCAAGGCTAATCGAGGGCGGGGTAAATGTGAGAACCCAAGGCTAATCGAGGGCGGGGGTAAATGTGAGAACCCAAGGCTAATCGAGGGCGGGGGTAAATGTGAGAACCCAAGGCTAATCGAGGGCGGGGGTAAATGTGAGAACCCAAGGCTAATCGAGGGCGGGGGTAAATGTGAGAACCCAAGGCTAATCGAGGGCGGGGGTAAATGTGAGAACCCAAGGCTAATCGAGGGCGGGGGTAAATGTGAGAACCCAAGGCTAATCGAGGGCGGGGGTAAATTTCATAAAGAATTCCAGTCAACTCAAAAAAAGTAAACCAAATTCCAATTCCAAATTGTCCCAACTGAAAAGCATTGAATAGAATTGGAACTTCCTGAATCGACTGGAATTGAAATGGAATTGACCCTAACCCTGCAGAACACTAGTCATGGGACGCAGTCCACGCAACATGAAGATAACCTAGCAGATTAGTCTGTAGGGAACGGAGCACATAGAAATAAGCATCTGGCGATGAGACAGAGACGTTCACTAGACTTATGTTCACTAAGTTATGTCCAATGAGGAGGAAGGAAGAGAGAAAAGAACTGCCCCATGGTGGAAAAAGCCGTGAGCGTTGTACAGACCGTACAGATTTGAGTTGTTGCAAGAATCATGACCAAATGATTTTTGTGTTTATGTTCACTTTGTTCACAGTAGAACCCTATACGAGGAATTATCCACATTTCTTAAGTGTCTGTACTGTCTGTACAGTTTAAACAAAGAGAGTGCTATGATTCGACAATACATACGCTTTAAAAAAAATGTGTGTTGAGTTTGACGTTTTGTCATGATATGTCAAATATGAGGACTGCTGTACCACAACAAAACAACAGGAAATGGCTGGGGGTGACTATATCACAAAAAAAAGTTGATTTTGTCCTCTGGCAAAAAAAAATGTCACTGTCATTCACTAACTTTCAGACAAGCTTTGCACGAAATCAAAACTTCTCGGGACACTAAACAAAACAGAATTTGAAAACAACATTTGCCGTCATCTGATGATCCAATTTACTTTGTCATTTCTGAATCATTTATCTGCCTTATATTTACCGTAAATGGTATACATAAAAATGTATGCTACCGTAAAGTACAGTTAGTGAATGAAGTGGATTTGGCTAGGTTTAATATGGGATGAAAAACCACACAGCTTTTCCAAATAACTAACAAGTATGACTCATCAGTGCAGGGAGGAAGAGGGGGGGCTTGGGGCTCTTACAATATCCACTACTCACCTCAAAGACCTGAATAAAATACAGTAGCAGGGAAGCATGAGAAAGAGATCAGAGAGGAGTCATACTTCATATCAGATTTGGAGAGAGAGAGAGTGAGAACCCACACATGCAGGAGACAGACACAGAGCGAGTGGCTGGATGGTTTCTCTCCTTTCAATGCAAAACATAAGTTAGGATTCTAAAATGTAGCAATCCTATTCTATGCCAAATCTTCACCTACCCTATTCTATGCCAAACTTCATGATGTTGCTATTTTATACGCTCTTTAGAATGTTTATGTTGGTTTATAGCTCGTGTAAAACATGTCATGTGGAGTTTATGAATGCTTGATGAATACATACATTAGCTAGATCACATAAAGTGAAATAAAGTTACCCACTTTGCTTGTTACTAGCCAGTCCAGTGGTAAACTCTTGGTATAGTGAACTCCAGGAACTCAAATTGTAGGTTTTCGCAACGTTGGACACCAATAGGCCGATCAAATCCCATTGATCCATTGACAAGACAGTACCACTGCCCTGACCCTAGTTAAAGCGGTTCTCTCATAGAACCAGAAACCCAATTAGAATCCTGATTCCAATTCCTTATTATATTTAGACGGTTCTGTGCCCTCACCCAGCTCTTCTTCTTCTTCTTGGCCTCCTGCTCCTTCAGACTGCCCATGCTGGAGTGGCTGGTGATGCTGTTCAGGCTGGAGATGCTCTCAGAAGAGTTCTGCCTCTTCATCTGCAGCTCTGGAGAGACAAGAGGAGCTAGTGAGGGGGAGTGAAGAGAGAGAAAAGCCGTTCTAGAGAAGAGAAGATGAGCTAGTGATGGCGGTGAAGAAGAGAAAAACTGGTCTGGAGAAGAGAGGGAATGGTCAAAGGGATTATATTGAAAGAACGTTAGACCCTTGGTTGGCTCCCTACCTTTGGGAGGGATGTCAGGGTTACTGAGGGCCACATGGATTACATCCTGTGCCTCTGTGTTCTTTGTCTTCAGAATCTCTATGGTCTCCTTCAGATCAGTCAGCTCAGAGTCCTACAAGGAAACAGGACCAGTACATTACAACTGTCTGTTGCCTCTAGGGTTGCAGAATTCTGGTAACTTTCCCCAAATTCCCAGGTTTTCCAGAAATCCTGGTTGGAAGATTCCCGGAAGCAGGAAATCGGAGAATCCTCTAACCAAGATTTCTGGGAAAACCTGGGAATTTTGTGGAAGTTACAGGAATTTTGCAATCTTACTCTGATGTTGAGAGAGGACTCCCTACTGTATATCTTCTGGGCTAATGTACCCCGTTGAGCAGCTGACAGCAGTCCTACCTGGGGGACTGACTCTGGTGTGTCTATGGTGTCTCAGACCTGAAGGATTGTGCTGAGTGGCTGGTGAAAACAAGACCTTAGCACCATGTCAACTTTTGACCTAGATTTAACTTCCTGTCCTCCTGACAGTCTTTGTCCTCTGCTCTCCAACAGCATGATACAGTTAGACGATGCCAGGGCTTTGGGGTGGTCATGCGGCTAACGCTCAAGGGCATGTTGTGGTCCAGGATGTTAGCCTTGACTGTCAAAACACACTGAGGAGATCAGACTCTGTCTACACTCTACGCTCACTTTGCGCTCAGCCTTCTCATATAACAAATGTCAAATTGGTTCATTTGTTTGAAAAACTATTGGTTAAACATGAATTCTCCAGATGCATTTTTTTGATGAAATTCTCACAACTTGAAGCTCTGTTTGCTAACAACTAATTATGGTGAACTGGAAAGAGGGCTGAATAATAAACATATATTATGGACATTTATTTGACATTGATTGGAAATAGCTGGACAGTAAATGAATAGCGCAGAACTCTGCTCCATTGAAGATTTGGAAAATAACCCCCCCCTCATCGTGGAAGGATGTAAGAGAGGGCAGAATAATGCAGCTGCATTTACCGGTACCTTCTGCTCCTGGCTGACCGACAGGCTCTGCAGACGTGACGTCATCAGTTGCAGGCTCTGCTCGAACGCTGCTACCAAATTAGCCTTGAGAGAGAGAGAGAGAGAAAGAGAGAGAGAGAGAGAGAGGGAGACAGAGAGACAGAGAGAGAACACAGAGATGAGTCACTGCCGTTTAGAGGCCACAGGCACCACAGGCTCACTGCACATCAAGCAAATGGCTTTCTCCATCTGCCAGGAGGAGGGAGGGGTGAAGGGATGGACAGCTGTGGAGGATGAAAGGAAGGGAGGAGAGGAGGGTGGGGTGTGAGTGAGTGAGTGAATGGTGACTGGAGTATGGCACTGGGGCACAGGCCTCTCCAACCTGATGTAGCATGGGAGACTGTTCTGAACCCTCACAGTAGTGAATGTGACTCTAATGTAATAGAGTAACAATAAACCTCAGCTGTTTTAACTTATATGGTATGTGTATGCATCTTGTAACAAGGCTACCATCTTTACATTCTCTTACATTTCAACATGAGCTACTGTTTACATGGCAATTGTAAAGTACAGAGGCTTATTTAAAACTAAAACTACAGATATGCCATCATCCACATGATTCAAGGTAGGTGTCGAGGCCTGGCTGGCGTCGCCACACGGCGCCTAAAACAGGAACCTCAGCACCAGGTCAGCCTGTTAGCCTGCGGAACGGGATGGACGGTCAGAGAGAGAGAGAGTCATGCGACAGCGAAGGACGGAGGAGGGGATCTGGAAGCAACAGACAGTCCAACAAACCTGGCCTAGCTGCTACACCCAGCATCCAGAGGTGTGGGTCAGCGGCCAGCAGGCAGGGGGCAGCAAAGAGTCCAGAACCAGCGGTCAATACAGCCAACAGTGGAGGAGAGAGGGACAGTGGCGTTAGGCCGGGATCACACTCCTCGCATGCACCCACACATACAGTATGTGCACGTGCACACACACACATGAACGCACACGTACATCCACACACACACACACACACACGCAACCTAGACACACACACAGACATTGGGCCAGAGAGCTAATTACAGTAATAATAAATTACAGTTAATAGCGACATCGTACAATTTATCACATAATAAAGAGACAATAATCCAGTGGGTAAGGGATGAAGCAAAATTCTAATTTTTCCTACTGTGTAGGTTTTTATCAATTGTTTTATAAATACTGTTTATGCATGTATTAACACTGAACCAAGGTCTGTGGTCATATCACACTCAATCATGCAGTAGCAGTAACACACTCAGGTTAGAGGGTTAGACCGGGTTAAAGGGTATTGCCAATGGACAGTGTTAGTACTGTAGTGGACTCGACTTTCTTTGCTCAAACAGCATGCAATATAGTCATCAAGTGCAGTTCCTGAAAAGAGCTTTGGTTTTAGATTGGTCGACACCTCCCAACATTTCATGTCTCTTTCAGCATGAACACACAGAGTACATGGCAGTCAGTCGCTCACTCTCGTAACACATCAAATATATGTAGCATCTAGTTGCCGGATTGTTAGGCTGAGGTGTGAGAAGCAGGGGCAGGGGGGTGATGGGGTGAGGGGCGTATGGGGTGGGGAGGTATAGTGCAGAGAGAATAAAAGGGGTTGTGGATAAAAGGGGTTGTGGCAGTACAGGGGAGAGAGAAGAGATTGTTGGGGGTGCAGCGTGGCCCAGCCTGGCCTCAGAACTATACGCAACATACTTTACGTATTTCTGAGTACCTCCAAGATGTATGATACCTACTAATGGTCTAGTTACTTTAGACAGAAACGAAAGTAGAGAGGTTGCTCGGGGAGGATAGGCGAGCGTGATCCGTGACCGCCTTGCAATCCAAAGGTTGTGTGTTCGAGTTGCGTCGGGGACAACGGTAGCATTTTCGCTAAGCCTTCCCCTAACCCTTATTCTAAAGTTAACCCAATTCACCTAACATGCTATGTAAATGAACCTAATCTTTGTCGTTTTAGTTCCCCTAACCTTTCACGTAAATTATTCTAACCTTTGTTGTTAGGTCACCTACCCACCAACGTAAATTCTCCCCATAATTATCCTTTGTTGTTATGACACAACAAGAAAAACTTGGTCACAGAGAAAGACCTATCCTACACATCCACCATTACGTGTGATAAATTACATCCTAGAATTCATATGCTATTGCAAGACAGGGCAAGACGCATGATACTATATGTCCTCTAATTCGTATGATATTGTAAGACGACTATTCCATTCATAATGTTAGCTCAAGTAACATAATATATCATACTAAATAGAGTCTCACATATTTACGTACAGAATAATACAAATTGCCCTGAGACCATGTTGTGCCTATGGTTCATAAATCTCCACCAGCATCGCTGGCTGTACTGGGTATGGGTATGGAGAGGGAGCCAGAGCAAGCCTCTAGTAGGCTAACCATAGCTGGCAAGGGCCAAAGCCAACTTTAACCAGCACCACGTACAGCTATGACCAGGCCAAGGTGGGCATTTATCCCATCTAGAACACTATAGGTTTATGTCTGCCTACCATCTAGAACACTATAGGTTTATGTCTGCTTAGTAACCACAACAATTGACAGAAGATTTTCCCTGGTGAGGTCACATGACTGGGGAAAACTCTTGACCCAAGCTTTAACCAATGCTAGCTTAGTTTTAGCTTAATTTTCATTGATTGGATTTCGAGTTGCGAGTTAGATTGCGTTCTATGCACTGGGCATAAATCTATCAAAGCCAGCACCATATCTGATATCACCCTCTCCACTATGCATGCTTTCCTATCGTAGCTCAACATCAGTTTAATCAATGCCTAATGATCCAGGCGCTTTAAATATCTTCATAAAAATATCAACATTTGTCTGACATGGTTTTTGTGTTGGTTTGTGCATTAAAGACCTCATCACAATGTCTGGCACCCAGAGACAGGTTCATTCATATTATTAGATGACTCTTAACAGACTTGGATTCAGTCTCATTCAGCTTCCATCCATCATATGTCCCAACACAGACAAAGATTTTTTTTTAATTTGAATTTTTTTATATTGAAAGCAAACAAATGGATCCTGCTACCATGGTGTGTGAGACAGAGGTTGAAAGGGAGAGAAGCCTGTTCTACATACGTTGGCAGACAGCTGGGTGGTCAGGTTGGCCACTTTTTCCTGGGAGTTCTCCAGCTCGCGTCTCAGCTTGCGGATTTGCTGCGAAGAAGACAATAACAACAAGGTCCTTCAGAAAGGCAGAGCAGGCAAAGATCACACCTTGTCATTTACGGACGGACGGCCTGACAATTGACTTACTTCTCCACATCTCAAAGCGCCTTACACTGTATGGTAGTACATGGAATGAGTTATTGGCTGGGTAAGGTGCATGACACTAAGTAAGCTCATGGGAGAACATGAAATTATAAAGTAGTAACAATAGAAACAATGGTTGCTGGACAGCATGCCACGTTACTCTGAACATGCTAAATGAATTACAAATGTTTGGGGGAAAACAACGCTTCTGATCCCCGAAGCACTGCTGAACGGGTGGAGGTGAGCGGTACGGATGGACGAGAGCAAACGAGATGATATTTGGGAGATGAAGACAAGGGAGAGTTGAAGAGCAGAACGTGTTAGCCTTACCTCTCCTTGTATCCTCTCCTCGGTCTTAGAGAGCACAGTAGGACAGAAAGAAGGAACGAGAAGAAAGCACATAGAGTGAACCTGGGAGTAGTCGAGGTTACGGTGGGTTGTGGTAGTCTAACGGTAGATCTGGCCTAAGGTACAATCCTGAGTTTATATATAGTGGGCAGGGGATTCAGACTGCATCTTGAAAGCGTTCAGCAGGGTAAAGGCAGGATTAAATACACCCTAAAATAATGACTGTATATAAGGATATACTTGATGTGTGTATCAGTAGCAGTCAAACCACAACTTGTGAGCCTTGGTAGTTCACGAGAGGTGAGATTTTATAGAATTTAAACATCATGGTAAAGACCTGGATAAACAGGTAACTGCCAAAATAAAGGAAACACCAACATAATAGGGCATTGGGCCACCGCGAGCCACCAGGACAGCTTCAATGCGTAGATTGGCATAGATTCCACAAGTGTCTGGAACTATATGTCTGTTCTTTTGACCAAACAGATCAGCTCTGAAAAAGATGTGTTGCGACAAGTTCTGGGGATCTATTTTCGGCTGGCGACAAAGAGGTGTAACTTTTAAACGCACGCTAGTTCGTAAGGGATGGATCAGAAAGAGGAGGGTTTAGTATTTTGTTAATCTAGTCCAGGGGAGGGTCACGTCATTTGCAATTGACGAAATGTCAATATTTCTCAGTGTTTTAGAATGAGTTGCTTATTGGGATATATATCGATGTGTGCCCGATGCCGCCCATAATCTGTGCCTTCAGGCTCTTCAGTCTGGTCTCAATCAAGTTATCCATATGGGCTAAAGAAGCACAGAGCAAAGTTGTATTTCTAAGATATCTGCTGGGACGGTGTAAACACAAATAGGATACACTACACACTGCAGTGAATATTCCGATGCTGAGCCCCGGCCTGCTCTGCTCTTGCTGATCAAAAGCTTTTTTTTGTGTGCTGCCTAACCAATGGCTGTACCTATGACGGCAGTCCAGGAGGACAGTCAAAGGCTTTTTCCCGAATCTTTTTATGTATTAGGCCTTGTCCCAAAAATGCAGCATCTTGCGTGTGGGTCTCACCTACAGCTTATGTTTTGTTCCGTTTGGAAAAGGAGAGCGCAAAGAGGAGAAGGAGGACCGAAGGTCAACTTTGATATTCGAGTAACTTACATTGTGTGGCTGAAACTAAAAGCAGCAACCGTGGCACAATCAATTGGAAATGGACAGCTCATGGTGCTGATTTATGTAGACACAATTCATTTCAACCATCTTCATTTTAATGAGACTACCAACAAGAGGGCTATTTCTTTGACAGACGAAATGAGGCTATGGGCTGCTATATCCATAGACTTGTCAGTCAATTCCTCCACCAACCACACACTCTTTAAATAGACTACCTCTGCGTCAGTGAAGGGCTGTTAAGTTCAAACTAAGACTCGAATTGAGGGGGTATGAGAGGGTATGCCATAGGTCTACCATTTATTAAAGAAAATGGCACAAAGCACAGGCCTACCCAATGTTAGCTTAAGATTTTGAAGAACATAAAACGGATCCAATGATATAAAGTGATCTATAATAGTGCTTTATGCTAGAAACAAGCTGTAAAATACTTGGGAAAGATGTGTGATTCTGATGCATATGGGGATATCATTGTTTAGTTTCTTTGACATTCAGAGGCTGACCTCCACCCTCTATTGCTGAGGAGACCAAAAAATAGACTTTGCTTGGGAAGTAATCAAATTCGGTCTCTATCAATTTATTAAGCTATTCACTTTCTGTACAATAGATGTTTAAACCCAGACAGCCTTTAGGGAAACACTTGTAATCTTCTCTCGCTGGGTTAAGCCACAGAAGAAGATTAGCCAGCAGGTAAAGTTTACCTTTTCTTTGCATCGGTAGGCCTACTCTGTCGGGTGGAAAGGCGCTCAGATTGCTAAGGAAGTCTCAGATTGAATTATTTGGAAATAAGGACCGTTTCGTTGTAAACAAGACACACTGACTTGGCGTTGGAGAAATATAATAAGATGAACACATAGGCCTATCTCTCTGTCCATTCTTAGCCTGTCATTTTTGGTCATTTTGTGTGATATTAAAACAATTCTGCTAACGTACAATTACGCAAAATTGCATTAAATGTTTATAAGAGGCCATTTTTTTCCTCGGACCTGCAAATACGATGATAGATTCATGAAATGCTTTTAATCTAAATGAGATTTTTCCACCTCTACTCTTGTCCACGTTGGTCTGCGAACCCACAACCTTCTGGCCCGCAGCCCTGCGCGCTTTCAAAATTCCTGCCTTGCCATGTAATGCTAACAGGATGAAAGACAGTTTCTAAAACTGCATATCTAAGGCTCTGGTCTGTCCAAGAAGTGAGGGTAAACGGTAGACATGTTCTCTGCTATCCACTTTGTTTGAATTATTATTTTGGCTATAGGGGTCTCTTTTTTTTCTTCTTCAAGTGTTCATGGAGGGTTTAAGAAAAATATACTTGCTGAATGAAGGGCCATTCGTCTTCATTTCAGAAAGGTATGATTTTCTCCACGTGACCCTTATTATAAATAACATTCACTCACTACGTTTTATTTATATTGGACATTATTTTTATCCCGCTTCTGTGAAAGGTTTGGACTCAATCTGGCATGGAACGTGTCAGTGACTGTAGGAAGCCTGTTTAGGAACATCCAGTTATTTAAAAATACTATTTATTGTGTTTTATTGATCATTTTGTATTTTACACTTTCCTCTGTTGGACCTAACTTTCAAATCCTGGGAATTCCGATCGCTGTCCGTGGTGCTGAATCCACTTGTAGGCTATATTTGCCTGTTTGCTTGTTTACCTTTCATGTGGCAAAGTCACTACTGGCCATATCAACGAAGACGGTAGGCTACAGCTATATATTTGAGAGCAGTAACGGTGAGTGGACATTCCCCCTTTCTCTATATATTGGATATTTTTCCAGCTCCTGTGAAAAATGTGGAAGTGCGTAAAACCCTCCATTGCCTATGTTGTCTTAGGCCTAATTAGTATATTCCCATGGGGAGCAATTTTGGTGCCTGTATTTAGACATAGCATATTTGAAACAAGTTGTTGTTTCGTTTTATTACAATTTGATTCTAATTATTCACTGTCGTTTTAGGTCTTATCAAAAGCTAACTTAATCGTGCTTATTGACAACGCTTGGCATGCATCAGTGTGAATGCTATGTTAACAATATATTTCTATATTGTAGCCATTCAATTACTGTTCAAAAACAAATATGGGATAGGACTACATTTTGTTATTTTGTTTCTGTAGGCTATTTAACAAATGTCCTTGCTATAATTGATCCTCGGGACGTCCCTAACCTCATTGAAGTTTACATTTAACATGGTTTGGTAAAGGTTAGGCTATAATGGACAAGGATACTAGGCTATAACAGACTATCATTCGATTTGGAGTTGATGACAACGCAATACATAAAAGATAGATTTGACTATTTACTTATGATTGGCCCAGTAAGGGCTCAAGCCTCGACATACTTCAACTAGCTTATTTCTCAAAACCTAGCCCTTTAAAGCCACCGCCAGCTCCTGCGCCTATAATTCTGGTTGAGAAAATAGGAAACACCCCCTAACCTATAGCTCTACCTCCAGCACATTGCGTTAGGTTTGTTAAAATACAGCCCCTGATGTGATTGGTCAAAAGACCGATTAGTGGTACAAATATTGGCTGCCTGTGTAAACACAGCGTATTGGTGGGATGCAACACCATTCTTCCACTTGAAATTCCATCATTTGGTGTTTGTTGATGATGGTGGAAAACGCTGTCTCAGGCGCCCTCCAGAATCTCTCATAAGTGTTCAATTGGGTTGAGATCTGAAAACTGAGACACACATGCACACACACCCTTTAAAACCTCCTATGATCCTTTAAGACACCTCTTTCAAAGTCATTGAGATCTCTCCTTCTAGACATGGTAGCTCAAATAATGACCCTACACATGATGAGATGTTAATTTCTTAATTAACTCAGAAACCACAGCCATGTGGAAGCACCTGCTTTCAATATACTTTGTATTCCTCATTTACTGAAGTGTTCCCTTGATTTTGGCAGTTATCTGAACGTAAACAATGGCCACATTTGGAAAAGGAGAGAGAACCCAATGTTCTGAGGTAAAATGTTGTCTTTGAACAAGGTTTCAGCTCTGGAATACCTCAGTGGCAGTTGGCACAACATCTCACCTCACTTCAGGCATGTTTTCAATCAAAGACAGAAAAACTACACGGCTGTATTTGTACAGTTGGCTAGCCAGGCCTGGCACTGTTCCGGTTGCATCGCACACATTCATGTCATTGTGAAGAGTCCAACAGTTATATCATGAAAGTATGTCCTGTGGGCACACAACAGCTGAGCACAATAACTATTTATGGATTACTCAATAATTCTATTACTCACAGAGGAATAGTTGGATGAAGCGTTGGATGCCAAGGACAGGACAGAGCCATGGACTAAAAGAGGTAGAAAAAGACAGAACAAACACATAACATGGTTTAGTACTGAAATATGCCATATCCATACTTTACAGAATATGCTAACAATATGAATATGAAGAAGAGATAAATGACTTCAGAGAAGTGATAGAGACAAACTGGGTCACCTCATTATACCTTTACATAACTCTAACATGGAGGTACTCAATCTCTCTCGCTCTCTGCCTCACCCTCTGCCCCCCTCTCTCTGTACTGAGAACACAGCCTCAAGGACACTACTAGACTCAAGGGTTGTCTAGGCCGGGGCCTGAAACATCAGGGGAAGGTTCAGTTCCCTAAAATATACTCAGGGAGTAAAAAAACTTAACACACTCAAATGGCAATTGGAATTTCAATTCATTTCCTGAGCTTAACTTTATCAACTGAGGGCCCCAGTGGTAGACTGACAACCCAAAAGGAACTGGCATTAGAAATAGAGCCATAGTGGCTAGCCATAAAAAAGGAATGATATAGCTGTATACATGTATCTTACATGTGCTAGCTGTCTCACAGTCATCCACGGGCTCACGGTCACGGAAGGATCCAGAGCGCATCATGCTCTTGGGCCGGTCGGCCAGCGACATGCTGCTGCCCAGTGGAGAGGAGCCGTACAGGTCGAAGGCCGCGTCATTGGTGGGGATACTGTTGGAGCGGGTTATTCTGGGGACACAGGCACCGCTCGGGATGGGGGAAACTGGGAAGACAGGAAGGTTGGCATGGGTAAGAGGCAGACTGACACAGTACAATGAGGCAAGTAAGTACACCCACATACTCACGCACTTACACATACCAGCATGCATACGCACACACGCACGCACACACACACGCACACCCCTGATGAGACAGTGTAAAGAGACACTCAGGGTCCACAACAGTCAACATGATATATACAATTGATGACAGATGTATAAAATCGAACACATAGCCATGCGATCTCCATAGACAAACATTGGTAGTAGAATAGCCTTAATGAAGAGCTCAATGACTTTCAACGTGGCACCGTCATTAGATGCCACCTTTACGAGAAGTCAGTTTGCCCTGCTAGAGCTGCCCTTGTCAACAGTAAGGGCTTTTATTGTGAAGTGGAAACATCTAGGAGCAACAACGGCTCAGGCGCAAAGTGGTAGGTCACACAAGCTCATAGAACGGAACCGCTGAGTGCTGAAGCGCGTAAAAATAATTTGTTCTCGGTTGCAACACCCACTACCGAGTTCCAAACTGCATCTGCAAGCAACGTCAGCACAAGAACTGTTCGTCATGAGCTTCAAAAAATGGGTTTCCATGGCTGAGCAGCGGCACACAAGCCTATGATTACCATGCGCAATGCCAAGCTTTGGCTGGAATGGTGTAAAGCTCAACGCCATTGGACTCTGGAGCAGTGGAAATGCGTTCTCTGTCCGACAACCTTAAAGATTGGTGGAGGAGGAATAATGGTCTGGGGCTGTTTTTCATGGATCTGGCTAGGCCCTTCAGTTCCAGTGAAGTGAAATCTTAATGCTACAGCATACAATGACATTCTAGATGATCCTGTGCTTCCAACTTTGTGGCAACAGTTTGGGGAAAAGCCCTTTCCCTTTTCAGCTTGACAAAACCCTTGTGCACAAAGTGAGGTCCATACAGAAATGGTTTGTCGAGATCGGTGTGGAAGAACTTGACTGGACTGCACAGAGCCCTGATCTCAACCCCATCGAACACCTTTGGGATGAATTGGAACGCAAACTGTGAGCCAGGCCTAATCGCCCAACATCAGTACCTGACCTCACTAATGCTAGTGGCTGAATGGAAGCAAGTCCCTGAATGGAAGAAAGTCCCGCAGCAATGTTCCAACCTCTAGTGGAAAGCTTTCCCAGAAAAGTGGAGGCAGTAAAGGAGGAACCAACTCCATATTAATGCCCATGATTTTGGAATGAGATGTTTGATGAGCAGGTGTCCACATACTTTTGGTCATTTAGTATATATATATATATATATATATATATATATATATATATATATATATATATATATATATATATATTATTGTCAACTGTAAGGGCTATTTATATGTATATATTATTTCATAGTTTTGATGTCTTCACTATTATTCTACAATGTAGAACATAGTACAAATAAAGGTTTTTCATATTTTAGATTCTTCAAAGTAGCCACCCTTTGCCTTGATGACAGCTTTGCACACTCTTGGTATTTTCTCAACCAGCTTCTGGAGGTAATCATCTGGAATGCTTTTTAAACAGTCTTGAATGAGTTCCCATATATGCTGAGCCCTTTTAGCTACATTTCCTTCACACTGCAGTCCAACTCATCCCAAACCATCTCAATTGGGTTGAGGTCAGGTGATTGTAGAGGCCAGGTCATCTGATGCAGCACTCCATCACTATCCTTCTTGGTCAAATAGCCATTACACAGCCTGGAGGTGTGTTTTGGGTAATAGTCCTGTTGAGAAAAAAAAAATGAAAGTTCCACTAAGCACAAACCAGGTGGCATGGCATATTGCTGCAGAATGCTTTGGTAGCCATGCTGGTTAAATGTGCCTTGAGCTCTAAATAAATCACAGACAGTGTTACCAGCATCACAGACAGTGTCACCAGCAAAGCACCCCCACACCATCACACCTCCTCCTCCATGCTTTATGGTGGGAACACCACATGCGGAGATCATCCGTTCACCTAGTCTGAGTCTCACAAAGACACGGCAGTTGGAACCAAAAATCTCAAATTTGGACTCATTTCCGCCGGTCTAATGTCCATTGCTCATGTTTCTTGGCCCAAGCGAGATTCTCTTATTATTTGTGTCCTTTAGTAGTGGTTTCTTTGTAGCAATTCAACAATGAAGCCCTGATTCACGCAGTCTCCTCTGAACAGTTGATGTTGAGATGTGTCTGTTACTTGAACTCTGTGAAGCATTTATTTGGGCTGCAATCTGAGGTGTGGTTAATTAAAGATTTCTGCGGCTCGTAACTCTAATGAACTCTAATGAACTCTAATGTCCTTTCTGCAGCAGAGGTAACTCTGGGTCTTCCTTTCCTGTCACGGTCCTCATGAGAGCCAGTTTCATCATAGCGCTTGATGATTTTTGCAACTGCACTTGAAGAAGCTTTCAAAGTTCTTGACGTTTTCCAGATTGACTGATCTTCATGTCTTAAAGTAATGATTAACTGTCGTTTCTGTTTACTTATTTGAGCTGTTCTTGCCATAATATGGACTTGGTCTTCACCAAATAGGGCTATCTTCTGTATACCCTACCTTGTCATAAATTCCACAAATTAACTTTTAACAATGCACACCTGTTAAAGGAAATGCATTCCAGGTGAATAAATCATGAACCTGGTTTAGAGAATGCCAAGAGTGTGCAAAGCTGTCATCAAGGCAAAGAGTGGCTACTTTGAAGAATCTAAAATCTCAAATATATTTTGATTTGTTTAACACTGTTTTGGGTACTACATGATTACATATGTACTATTTCATCGTTTTGATGTCTTCACTACTATTTTATAATGTAGAAAATACTAAAAACCCTGGAATGAGGAGGTGTGTCCAACCTTTTGACTGGTACTGGATATACGTATATACTGAACAAAATATAAATACAAACCAGCAGGGGGATGTGTCTTAATGAGAGTTTAGAGTTAGACAGAGTTTGTCAGTCAGTCAGCTGGAGGACAGTTGATGAACGAAAGAAAACTGAGACTCACCCACGTTAGTGAGGTGGGCCTTGCCAGAGGAAAGATGGGGCATGTGGGTGGGAGAAGGCAGCTGAGGGGGGCTCTCGCTCTCTGTCAGGCTCACTGCCGTGTGGGAGTGACGCCTCTCCTTTCCCTCCGACTGACCCTCAGACGGACCAGAGCTGTAGCGACTGGAGCAGGACAATTAAGAGAGCAACAATTAAACATGCGCCTCAGACGATTAGAATACTACATAATTTGATACAGCAAATGTCGCGGGAAACTATGACAAACTTAATTGACATACCCTAATCCTTTCTTAGGTAAGGTGTTCCTGTCCGTTTGCAAACTGGTAGAGAAAGAACACGAAGAAACCAAATTTGACCCTTTCTGCAATCAAACAATTCATTCGATTTTTCATTCGATTTTTTTTTCAAATCACAAAATCTCTTGCTCTTAATAATATCTCTGTTGCAGTAGAAAGAAGGTAGCATAGTTTGATCATTCTATGTTGCTACATACAGATACTGACTGCTGCGCTAGTGACTAGTGAAGACATCCCCCACAAGCAGAGGGTTACCCAACCCATGCCACCCCATCATCAGGGTGTTGCTCCAGTCGAGACCCACCTGTCTGGGAGATTGAGGGAGGTCCTGCTCCCAGCAACCCAGGTCCCTGTGCCCCTCACCTCCTCCCTATCCCTGTCCCTGTCTCGGGACTCTGCCCGGATATATCCTCCACTGGGAGGAACACTCATGGTGAGGGGAAGGGACTCCATGCTGCGGTGCAGGCCAGATAGTTTGGGGTACAGCAGCGGAGAGCCCCCCAAGGACAAGGTCTGGCTGGGGTAGCAGCTGGGGGTGTCCAAGTGCAGGACGGGTGCTGGGCTAGGGGTGAGGCCCCGGGGGGCCGGGCTGCGTGAGCCAGACCCGGCCAGGTCCTGGAGCTTAGAGTAAGGGGGCACTTTAGGAGGCAGGTCCTGGATGGTCACGCACGAATCCAGGCTATTGGAGTTGACCTTGTCCAAGTGGGCAAGGCTGGGCGGCCGACCCAGAGACTTGCAGCTCAGCATCCTATGAATTAGACATGAGACACAGAATGTCAGATCCAGCACCATACAGCACCGGGACGGATCCAGAGACCCTACTGGGTTGGTCCTGTTCTAAGACTTGAGTGCAAAACACAGCAAGCAGAATGACAGTTACTTGTTTTATTGCGGTCTCTTATGTCTACTTTAAGTGGTTAAGAAAACATTACACAGCAACTCTTCATGAAATGACAGCTGAACAAACTGAGTCGATACTAACACATGACTACATAGCTGATTCTATAAACACCATACCACAGCAAAAGGAGTGGTAATTATTTTAACGTACTGTAGGACTTGAACAGTGTGAGAATGTATCACGGTGGTGAATTTACCTCTGACTGGTGGGCGAGGAGAGCTCGGGGTATTTGCTGCTACTGGCCCTCCGCAGTCCCTGCAGTTTGGTGCTGGCCTCCCCTGTAGAATCCCCCAGACAGTCTTCCATCTTCAGGGAGCCACACAGGGAGTCCATATCAGATGCCACAGCCTTGGCCTTAGCTCTCTCTTTCTCCTTCTCCCGGTCTGTCTGGTTGACAGGGCCTGTGCTCCCTCCTCGACTGGCCCCCTTAGTGCTTCCACTGCCGGGCTCTTTCCTCTTGGGGCCAGGGCAGGCCATGGAGACAGGCTTCAGGCTCAGCAGGCCGGGGTCGATGCTGCTGCTGGCAGGCCGGGCCGACCCAGGGCGGCCGATCAGGCTGAGGGTGCTGGACTTGGCAGGGCGCGGCAGGCTTCGGTACTGGAGGCTGTTACGGGCGTTGGGCCCCAGGAAGCCCCCCTCCTCACTGCCTGTGGCGTCAAAGCTGTTCTTACGCCCCCCTTTTCCTCCCCCTCCTACTCCCATCGGCTTCACAGGGATGCCAGAGGACTTGGGAATCTTGCCCACGGTGGCAGAGCCACTAGAGATGGTGCTGCCCCCTGCTGTCATGACGGTGGCAGTGCCGGTAGTCGGGGACTTCTTGTAGCCGAACGAGGCCCCGGCGGAAGGCTTGACCAGGCCTGACGGGGGCTTTCGGTGTTCCCGGTGCTCCGGGAGGTGTTCTCTCCCGGCGTCGGAACGGGAGCGCTGCAGCCCAGCAGCCTTCACAGACATCTTGTTCTTGTCCACCGCCTTGTGGTCGCTCTTTGGTGCTGCAGTCAAAAGAGATAAGTATAGAGTTTAGATGAGAATACATTACAGAGTAATCATCTGTTGCCTAGCGAGCTGTGATAATGAGTGCAGCTGAATGTGAACCTAACCGAAAATATCAAAAGAGTGAAAGCATCAGTGAACTGACTGGATGTCGATGACACCACTGTGACGAATGTTGGATGAATCAGAGGAATCAGTCAGACTGGAGTCATGGATGACCAGAACCATACAATATGGCTAAATGGCTCAATTTGGTCACAGCTGCATTTGGTCACAGCTGCATATAACTCGTGTTATTAGAGGAGAGTCAACTTTATAAGCAAGAAACATCTGTATTTACTTACAGATAGTTTATATGAAGAGGTCGAGTCACCGACATACAGACACACAAATCTATCTAAGGTATTGCAGACCGGTCTGTGTGACAAACTGGGCCCTTGACCAAGACGTGGAGAAATGCAACGCCCAATAACTTTGGCGACCCGGCCAAAATGAGGGGGAAAGATTGGTTGTTTTTATTAAATGGCACTCTGTGGATTGTGCATTCACATTATTCTGGCAACTTGTCAAGGACAAGTAACTCAAATTGACATGCTTAACGCTTTTCACAATATAAGTACATAAATTATTGCTCTTATATTCACAGGCACATGAAGTAACAGTTCATGTCACTCAGTCAGGGAAAGGGAGAAATGGAGATAGCGAGTTGACAAAGCAAACACTAGTAAAATAGCTCCCAGTCTTTCCCACGTATAAAAGCCTCACTTGGCAGCCATCATTGGAATTCAAGATGCAATCAGACGTGTAGAGCAGCATAATTGATTGGGGGGGGTTAAAAACAAAATAGTCTGTGTATGAATATCTTTAGACTCCATTCGTATCCCAGAGAACGATGCCAGAAAACATAATGGATCCTTAGAACCTCCTTAGAACCTCCTTATAATCAGCCACATTAAACCAGCTAGATAAGTAGTAGAGGGTAATGCAATAAATTGCATCATTTTACTACAGTCAGGACATTTTACTGCAGTTTGAAGGTTTCCCTTATCGTTCAATCATGTATATCGCGTGGGATCAAAACACAACATTATTGCTGTGATCAGACGGATGAGTCACTAGACAGCATTGCAGTCTGCTGCGTGTCATTACTAAAAAAAAAAAGGAAGTTTCCATTAAACTGGCTTTTGGATTGGATAGAAAGGTAAGGCAGTACAGTGCAACACGTCTCACTCTGAAAATATTTATTTCATTAAAGACTATGAATCGGTTATTGCTGCCTCAATGGCAGCAGTCATACAGCAGCGGATCCGGTCTTAAAAGACACCATTCATTAAGATATGCACACAGAACACACAGTGGTCATTTGAAATGCCGTGCTGCACTGTACCGTGTTTGTTGCTGTTGAAATGTACATCTTCCACTGATACTGCCCATGAAGCTTCATTAAATATCCATAGTCTTCAAATTCAGGTAGAGCAAAAATATGAAAATATGTTCAAAACCTGAAAATGCTTCACAAGACAGTGGTTCTCTGAAGCCAGTTTGTTTTTTGACAAGACACATAGGAAGACGAACCAAGAGGGAAATCCACAAAGAGGAGCCCAGTTCTGCATGGAACACACTGTACAGTATCATTTCTTCTCAGTGTTCCTGTACAGTACTACAACCAATCAAACTCTGGCACAGAGAGCCAGACTGCCTTGCTACATTTCAGTTGATATCTGCTGGCTGTGGCTACTCTCCAAACCAGACTTGGTTTTCCATGTGTTATCCATTTAGGGGAGATTATGGATGACAAGGATATCTTGCAAAACAAGTTAACAATCCTGTTTTCTCCCCATGTTTCCTCACCATTTATACATCTACTTTAACACACACTCTTTATTAGCGCATGAAGTAAAAAAAACTTATAGTCTTTCCTGTATAGCGCTCACTTGGAATAATGATGGGTTACTTAATCATCAAACTGCTAAGTTACTTCCAACTCAACAGGACTGGACCCCCCAAAAATGTGTTGAATGCATAGAGAAATGTGTGGATGTCTGAGTGTGAGAGGTAGGTCAGAGAGAGAGAGAGAGAGAGAGAGAGAGAGAGAGAGAGAGAGAGAGAGAGAGAGAGAGAGAGAGAGAGAGAAAACAAATGATCCCATCTCACCTGCCACTTTCAGGACGCTTTGAGAGGTGTGCGTGATGGGTGAGGTCACGCCCACAGGGGGGTTGCGTCCCTTTTTAAAGTTCCCTGGCTGACCCAGGCTCTGGGGCTTCCTCAGTTCCCCCTTGACCCCCACGTCCTCACTAGCACCCTCCATGGGTCTGGAGGACTTCCTCCACTTGCTGGGGGTCTCGGTTTTGAGGCTCCCTGTCTCATAGCTGCTCCCGTCCATCTTGCGTGCAGCCTTGGCATCCTCGCTGTACCAGGACAGGCCACTCTCCACCAGGGAGCGCTTCTCAGCATCGGTGCGGAGCTGCATGAGGACAGGGACATAACCAGCAACATGAGGTACTTTGCAAATGGAAGTATTTATTTTATTTATATGGTCACAACACAGGAGGTTGGTGGCACCTTAATTGGGGAGAACGGGTTCGTGGTAATACCTGGAGTGGAATTGGTGGAATGGTATCAAATACAACAAACACATAGTTTCCAGGTAATTGATGCCATTCCATTTGCGCCGTTCCAGCCATTATTATGAGCAGTCCTCCCCTCAGCCTCCACTGGGTCCCAATGGGAAACACAGGGTTAGTCAATTCCGTGTCAGTTTGGTCAATGAAGAAGATTCGTCGAAATTCAGATTTCGGAATTGAAAAGTGCCATTTATTTATTTATTTTGAAATTAAATTGAATATTTGGGGTCACGTGAGAAACACCCAGGTTTGTGTGTGTGTGTGTGTGTGTGTGTGTGTGTGTGTGTGTGTGTGTGTGTGTGTGTGTGTGTGTGTGTGTGTGTGTGTGTGTGTGTGTGTGTGTGTGTGTGTGTGTGTGTGTGTGTGTGTGATATTGTGTTTGTTATCTGTGGAAGGCCCTCGGTAATCTCTGCTGTTCAATCTGAGTGTATGTCAGCATTCCAGAGGGAGAGCAAGTGGGAGGAACGGATAAGCCTATACTGTATAACACCAGAGATTTACCGAAGTCACTATGTTATGAGCTTCAGAGACTTTCACCCCAGTAGTCATTGTAACTACAAAGGATGCATCATGACTCATGTGTCCCTCTTGAATCCCACAAATGTTGCTGCGTCGAGTATTGACTTGGCATTTTCAAGGAACATTATAGTACATACTCGTGACATGCATTTTGGGTGACATGTGCTACGTGAACGCTTGGTAAGTCTGGGCTGATTTACGCTGTTCCAAATGCATCCAGTTTTTCAATGCCCTCCTCTTCCTAAGAGGGGAAAATAAGTGGCTTGTCTGCAGGCTGCAACCCTGTTACGTAAGGACTACTCTTTCATCGTATGCGGGGGGCAGGCACATTATTAACTGCCCAATTAAACTAGAACCAACAGAGAATAATTCACTGTGACTTTTCCTTACGATTATATTCTGCACAGTGGGCAAGGCCAGGGGTGGCCAAAACAATATAGTACCATGCTGTAGGGCACAACGACTGAGTCACCTCAGCTATTCTCTTCGTTAAGCACCACCAAAACTCATTCATCAAAATAACACGGGCCACAATGCTGTTTCACCTAATCCGTCCCTCTGCTGAAGTCTTTGTTAATACAAGGTTGACACTGCTTTAGCGTATAAGTAACGACAGGATGAAACCAACCAAGCCATGACAGGGAAATACTGTAGTGAGCCATCATCCCAAAAAATATGACCACAGGAAGAAAAGAAAAAACAAAGACTGTGTTTATAATTCTAGACAGGTGCTACACTGGAAAATGTACTGTAGGACTACTGTATGTAGCTGCTTTGAGAATTGGGCGCAGTGTGTCTTGGCAGCGCACCTTATAATGTAATATGGTCACAGATGGCTCAGTCAGCTATACTAATCCCCATGCTTCATCAATATGCTCTCTCTTGGACGAGGAGGAGAACAGAAGAAAGACGCAGTGTTGCCACAGTAACACCAGAAGTGACAAGCCCGTCTGAGAAGCATTTTTCACCTGTGGATAAAGTACTTGCCACGCCAATGAAGAATGAAATGTGTACAAAATGTGTACAAATGTTGACACTTATAATTTGTGGTGTGAGGATTAGTGAAGGGGTTTCTAAAGGGCTATTTGAAGTGTCTGATGAAGCAATAGCAGTGGCTGTTTTTCCCCCTGAGATGTCACCTACCAAAAGTTGGTCAACTATCTACAAAATGCATTTTAAATCCAGTTCAGATTTCCACTGACTGTAAATTGGATGCATGATGTTGCAGTGTTAAATGAAATGCAAAATATCACTTTGATTTCAAATGAGTGGCTAATGGGGCAAACCGTTGCAGTAAACAACTTTGAGTGGTGCACAATGACACATCAGCTTAATCTATTTCAGATGTAATGACATTGCAGTGTTTGTCGTGTGAACTGCTTCTTTGGGACCCAAATGACCCAGGCAGATTTGACACGCTTCTGCAGAGGGTGAACAGACGCAGGCAGGCAGGCAGGCAGACAGGCAGGCAGGCAGGCAGGGGGACAGTGAGAGGGGGCAATGGGTGCAGTGTCAGTCTGAAATATTGACTTAAACATTTAAGGACAAAGGACTTACCTAACTGTGTTCTTCCAGAACTTAAACAGAAAAAGTTGTTCCCTTAAATCTATTAGAGTATGCTTTTCTCAAAACACCAGTATCTGCTTACTGTATGTGTGTGTGTATGTGTGTGTGTGTGTGTGTGTGTGTGTGTGTGTGTGTGTGTGTGTGTGTGTGTGTGTGTGTGTGTGTGTGTGTGTGTGTGTGTGTGTGTGTGTGCAGATAGTACGGCTACATTGTCTGCAAACAGAAGTACATAAACATAGCTACGGCTGCTGTGATTGAATGTGGCCTTTACTCACCATGACAGAGGAGTTGCGTCTGGAGCCGAGGGGAGTGGTGGGCAGGGAGTTGAGGGAGGAGCTGGCGTTGAACTCCTCAGAGCTGAGGTTGTCTACAGAGCCATCGCTGAGCCCACTGCTGATGGAGCTGCTCTCATCCCAACTGCAGAAAGAAGGGGTCAAAGGTTATAATAAAGAAGAGCATGGGACTGTAGAAAGTACTAGTTACTGTGCATTAACAGCGACAACGCTGTCTAACAGCAACTGTGCAGTTACAGAGGAGGTTATCGAAGGAGAAGACAAAGGTAGGCCTAAATTGGCAACAGCTTTGACATGTCCATCTGTCCTCCTGAAGGGATATCATGGTAACTGCCAGCGGAGGGTTGGGATCTCTAGCTACAAGCTGTTTTATCAGGCAAGGGATGCCTAAGTTACACAACAGAGATGGTTTGATTCTAACAACACAACTCTCTTTACTCTCTCATGTGCAACACATCCTCTTAGTAACAAACTACAGCTCCATGAGCGGATTCTTCGACTGAAGTTTCCTCAGCACGGGACGTGTCTGTTAAATCAAGATGCCGAGGCCGAGGGCGGCAGTGGGTTGACAGGCAGCTCAAGGTCTTGGAGCTGGGATGTCGTGTTCCAAGGAGCGATAGAACAAGGGAACAGGGGAAGTAGAGGAGAAGGGGAAATCACAATGACAGCTGCCTGAGGGTTAGGGTTGCCACCCAGCCGCCCGTCTGCCTGGTCTGTTTCACCCTGGGACATATACTGCTGGAGAGGCCCCTACGTGAGAGGAGGGAGGGAGGGACATGGATGACCAGTCACAGTGTGGCACTGTAGCCCAAAAATCTGCTTATGGCTCGCAAGAGAGCAAATAAATTCACAGACCAAATGCATCCTCTGAATACATTTGAATAGGAGTTCATTTGAATCTCACATGCCAAATATACACATCATTGCATGGAATTTAATTTCAGGAGGGGTGGAGTATGTCGTCGAAGAGGACAATTGTCACGTAAGGTTCAGAGTAGGACAAAACACTGTCGAATTTAAAGCAGAGACTTTTGAAATGGAGGGAATGGGTTCTGAAGACAGCTTTGTATGCCTTTATGGTTTCAATAGAAACATCTCCAGAGTGCTGTAATGTTAAGTACTTCTTAGATTTACATAATTATTATGCTACCTCTCATTAGTTTGGCAGGGGTAAGTAGCAATCCATTTTTTTAAAATCCAGACACAAACGTGGCATAGAGAAAAGGTAGATACAGTAATAAGACCCTTGGAAAGCTGAGTCATTCCTAACTTCTCTTCCCTTTCTGTGCTGCCCCACTGACTTGAAATTGCTCTTTGTGGGTTTCTACTCTGCAATTAGCAAGGCGATGGAACATGGAATAGTGTATGTAAAAAAAAAACTAAAAAAACAGGGAGACAAAAATGGCCCATAAAAAGTCTGAAGCAGAGGAGGAAATTGGACTTAAAGGGATACTGTGCATTTGGAAAGTATTCAGACCCCAAGACTTTTTCCACATTTTGTTACGTTACAGCCTTATTCCAAAAAGGATTACATCATTTTTTCCTCATCAATCTCCTCATCAAAATATCCAATAATAACAAAGTGAAAACTGGCTTTTAGATTAAATTTTTTTTTTAAAATGGTATTAAAAAATATATTTAAAGAAATATTCAGACCCTTTGAAATTGAGCTCAGGTGCGTCCTGTTCCCATTGGTCCTCCTTGAGATGTTTCTACAACTTGTCATTATGGGGTATTGTGTGTAGATTGATGGGGGGGACTATTTAATCTGTAACGTATCTAACTTCATCTACTTCCCCAGAGTCAGATGAACTTGTGGATACCATTTGTATGTCTCTGTGTCCAGTATGAAGGAAGTCAGAAGGTAGTTTCTGCGAGAGCCAATGCTAACTAGCGTTAGCGCAATGACTGGAAGTCTCTGGGTATCGGCTAGTATGCTGGGGAAAGGAAAGGGCCTCATTGCCAAAATCCCGAAGGAGCCCTTTAAATCACATGGCTATGGAGGAGGGTGTCCAAAAAAGGGCATTGTTTGAGACCTAGAATCTAACAGTCACTGGAATATTTCACTATATCATTTTGCTCTCTGAAAGGAACTGCTACCACAAATGTACATCATAATCATAACAGGAGAAAGTATATGACATGTTGTTGTCAGCCACAAAATCAACTAAAGTGTACTAATCGTGCATTTCTCAGAAGCGCCAATCACCCTAATTGGTTAATTCAATCAACAAAGTAGTTCATTTATTTCCTATCCCTATCCCTTAACAGGTAGACAAAACAGAGTCTCCATCAATCAAACACACACAGAACTGTTGGCCAACACAGAGACAGGGTGTTGAGTGATGTTTTAATTTGCGGTTGTGGAGCTGAGAGTTTTAAGACGGATCTTTTGCTGGATTGCAGTGTTTTCCGTAGGTCGTTGTCAAACACTAACCCCTCAGGATAGTTCGGGATTTTGGCAATGAGGCAATTTTGGCCCTTTATCTACTTCCCCAGGGTCAGATGAACTTGTGGATACCATTTTTATGTGTCCGAGTGCAGTTTGAAGGAAGTTGCTAACTAGCGGCATCCACGAGTGGGGAATTAGATAAAGGGCCAAGTCCCGAACTATACCTTTAAATAAGTCCCGTACCCCCACGGTAATTAGTGCCAATTATCAGTTAATATCCTTTCCAAAACTCTTTAATATCCTTTTAATCTAATTTCAAGACTTGTTCGAATGCATCCCTCTGACCTATTAGCCACACGTCTAGCCGGCATTGAGAAAAGAGATATCAAAGATTGCAAGATTGGGAGTTAATATGTTTAATGCTAAGCAGCGTTTTGTGACGCGCGAAGGTTGAAATGGACTTCTGGGTCTACGAACTTTATACAGAGGACTGAGGTGAGGCACATTTGTCGACACTCTAAGCAACAATGCTATAAACATTTAGTAGTCCGTGGTAGTCTTTTAACAACCACAAACCAGCAGGGATTTTATCACGAGGACTAGGAAGAACAGCAGGGACGTTAGCTCACAGTAACACTCACACACTTGGCTACATTCTTTTATGAATTGTTGTCTAAGGAAAGTTTCCATCTTTGATTTTACATTGGGATTCACACACTTGTGAAACCAGCATTTTTGGTACTTGATCACATTTTATGAGGCAGAGCATTTTTCTTCAAGGCATTCAGTGTTCTGGACTTATTAAAGTGATTAACAGATACCTCGGATATTCACACAAGTCTGGTGTGTTCGATCAAGTCACACCTTTCGTCAGTAGCATTAGTCAGTCGTTTGTCCCTGGACACTCATGATGAAGTAAGACAGGGTCATTCCTTTGAATGTCCCCAAGGGGGTGGCAAATCCAAGAGAGACATGGAGTTTTATAGCCTGTTGTCCAGGGATTATCAAGTAGACTCAGCTGCAGGTCGTTTTTTCCCCTTGAGTGGATGATCAGGGGGCCGGACCATAATTACATATCATTTGTAGACTACAAATTGACCACAAGAAGCCTAAACAGATATAATATTTGGCTAAAACATTATCATTTCAAACCTTGTTTACATTTGTATACGACCACGTCGCTCTATAATGCTTGGGAATAGAGTTCCAAAAAATAAATCACTTGGACCTGATTTCCTGGTTTTTTAACAGTCTTTTATGTCCAACAATGAAAATGTAAAATATATATACACTGAACAAAAATATAAACGCAACATGTAAAGTGTTGGTCTCATGTTTCATGAGCTGAAATAAAAGATCCCATACATTTTCCACACACACAAAAAGCTTATTTCTCTGAAATTGTTCACACATTTGTTTACATCCCTGTTACTGAGCATTTCTCCTTTGTCAAGATAAAGCTGTTTAAACAGCATGATCATTACACAGATGCACCTTGTGCTGGGTACAATAAAAAGGCCACTATAAAATGTGCAGGTTTTGTCACACAACACAATGCCACAGATGTCTCTGAGGGAGCGTGCTACTGGCATACTGACTGCAGGAATGTCCACCAGAGCTGTTGCCAGATAATTGAATGTTAATTTCTCTACCATAAACCGCCTCAAATGTTGTTCTAGAGAATTTGGCACTATGTCCAACCGGTCTTACGTGTAACCACACCAGCCCAGGATCTCCACATCCGGCTTCTTCATCTGCGGGATCGTATGAGACCAGCCACCCGGACAGCTGATATTCTGCACAAACTGTCAGAAACTGTCTCAGGCTAGCTCATCTGCGTGCTCGTCATCCTAACCATGGTTTTGACCTGTCTGCAGTTTGGCGTCGTAACTGACTTCAGTGTGAAAATGCTCACCTTCGATGGCCACTGGCACGCTGGAGAACTGTGCTCTTCACGGATTAATCCCGGTTTCAACTGTACCGGGCAGATGACAGACAGTTTGTATGGCGTTGTTTGGGCGAGTGGTTTGCTGATGTCAATGTTGTGTCCCCGTGGTGGCGGTAAGGTTACGGTATGGGCAGGCATAAGCTACAGACAATGAAGACAGTTACATTTTTCCCATGGTAATTTGAATGCTCAGAGATACTGTGACAAGATCCTGAGGCCCATTGTCGTGCCATTCATCACCATCACCTCACGTTTCAGCATGATAATGCACGGCCCCATGTCGCAAAGATCTGTACACCATTCCTGGAAGCTGAAAATGTCCCAGTTCTTCCATGGCATGCATATTCACCAGACATGTCACCTATTGAGCATGTTTGGGATGCTTTGGATTGATGTGTACAACAGCGTGTTCCAGTTCCAGCCAATATCCAGCAACTTCGTGCAGCCACTGAAGAGGAGATGGACAACATTCCACAGGCCACAATCAACAGCCTGATCAACTCTATGTGAAGGACATGTGTCGTGCTGCATGAGGCAAATGGTGGTCACACCAGATACTGACTGGTTTTCTGATCCCATGCCCCTAACATTTTTTTTTAAAGGTATCTGTGACCAACAGATGCATATTTGTATTCCCATTCATGTCAAATCCATAGATTAGGGCCTAATGAGTTTATTTAAATGGATGTATATGTACTGTAACTTAGTAAAACCTTTGAAATTGTTATATGTTGCATTTATATTTTTGTTCGGTGTATAGAAGAAGAAAAATGTGGCTCAGAAAACTTGTGGGGGGGGGGGGGCAAATAAAACCTTTGGCCCCAGTTGGGGAACCCTGCCGTAGTCTGTTGATATTGCAACATGGGTCTACTTTGGAGCTTACATTTCGGAAGTGGAATTCAGACAAGGGAGGTGGGAGGAACTGAACCATGTACATACTTCATACATCGGGGTGGGGAATTGGCCTTTTTGTTTTCAGTGGCACTGCTCCAAGCTTACCGGCTGATTTATGCGTTAGTGCTATTATTTGAATTTCTGTCCCTGAGAAAATGTTTAAGTTCGAACGATTGAGAGAGGGGCTGTGTGGTGGGGGAAGAGGAGAAAAACATGATCTACATTCTACACTCCTCCCTGGTGGAGCACAAACTGGGACCAGCTGTGTGCAACAAGATGACTCTTACTTATTGGACCCCAAAGCATGTCAATATGTAAAGTACTGTAGATCTGAATAGCTACTAGACCATCTGACTGCTAGAAGGCAACTTTCTTCATAATGTAGAGATACTAAACCTAACAATGACGTCACTTGAGTCAATCAATCACAATAGATTATATTATTGTGCAGAGAAATGTGATTAAAGCACAGTAAAAGCCTTCTGCGCTATAACGATTTATTTAAACTGTATTCATACAGCCGTGACTACAGAAACAAACAGCTTAATTGGTCATACAGAGAAAGACAAAACACTACCTTGAGACTTTGATGTCATTCCTACCAGGCTGATAAGTGTCCCATTTAGATAAGCATCCAGCCATCACACCTACTAAATGGTACTTTCTCCACACACACACACACACAGGGATACACGCCATCTGACCGGGTTTATAACCACTGCTGCTGCACACTATTGGAGTGTCCCACGTTTGATATGATTGTGATATGACCTTGATGAAGTTGTTGACAAAAGCATTGTCTGAAATGTATTATTTATTACAATTTATGACCGCCTTAATTAAAAAAAAAAAAAAATGAATTAACACTCATCCATCTTGTTGGAAGCCCAAACACCAGTCTACATTATGAGAGACCAGCTCCCACTGATGTTATCCAATTACAGCTGACACTTTTATTTACCAGGTAGTTACTTTTAGAACTTAAAGGTCGGATGCAGGGACCAGGTAGCCAGTCATGATTAAAGAGACAATTTTAACTTCTGACACAGTGAAAACATACTAGCTTTGTAAAGTAGACATACACACAAACATGTGGGACATGTTACCCTATAGACATTACGGGGTAGTAAAAGGGCCATCGACCATTCATGGTTAAGTCTTCGCACAAGACAGTATGCAACAACCAGACGTGTGCCAAATACTTTCAAATACTTTAGCTGTGCTTGATTTAGTTTGCCCAGTATATATAGAACTAATGGAATTGTCCCAAAAGTGCAAACTCCAAGCTAAATCAAGTGCACCTCCAATACATTCAACAGTATATGTGTCCCTGGTCTGGTGACAACAAATATGGGGCGGCAGGGTAGCCTAGTGGTTAGAGCGTTGGACTAGTAACCGGAAGGTTGCAAGTTCAAATCCCCTATGTACAAATCTGTCGTTTTCCCCCTGAACAGGCAGTTCAGGTTGAAAATAAGAGTTTGTTCTTAACTGACTTGCCTAGTTAAATAAACATAAAAAATAAATACAAATATGACTGGAAGGAAGGCAGATAGCACAGTTAGGCAAAAATATAGTTTGTGAATCTTGGGAGCGCATACCTGTGGCTGAACGCTCCAGGAATCTTCAATTACCCAGATAGCTGTGGTACAGTTGCCGCAATTCCATCATGGAGGGTGCTCTTTTAACCAATCCCATAATTGCGTGTGACAAACAAGTGCCAAGTCCCTATCTAACAAGACCTCAGTGTTTGCCAAAGTATAAAGCTTTGCTTGATAAGCAAAATGTTGAGTCACACTGCTGTAGCTCCATTTGAACCCCCAGGTAGCCTAGCCTACTGAAAATGTCAGTATTTTGATTATATAGCCTATAAGCTAATAAATGTAGCCAAACACTATTACATTAGCCAGTAAAAAGTATCAAGATTTTCCCATAGGGACGCTGCTGTCGCTAGATCAAATAAATGGATGATGGATCTATATATTATTTTCAACATCAACACTTGAAACTCTACATTTCAGTTCATTTATTCCTATAAAATAATTACATTCAGTTTTTTAAGAAGAACAAAAATACACTATAAAAGTCTCTGCAATGTGTTTTTGATTGAATTTAAAATTGTACAGTACTAATTTTCATCATTTCATTCGGTAAACTACAATGTTAACGTTACATTCTAAGCATTTCGTTGTTCAACTCTTGAAGTGAAACAAACTGTTTTCAAATTCCGCGTGTTCACTGTATTCAGAATCATTTACAGAGCTACAGTACATCGTCTGACAGTGATACACGCAGCTCAGTATCGCCGCAGATCTCTGCTTAGCGCTTACCTTGGACTAAAATGTATCGTCTTTTTCGCACAGGGCGCCGTCCGCTGGCGCTGCCCCATTGGCGGCACTTTCCCAATTAGCACACGTCCGCTCATATTCACGCAATTCTGACATCAACGAGCATTTTTACAATTATTTCCCGTAGTATCCATGTAGCCTCAAGGAACGCTCCATTCAAATTCTGATATTCACTGCAACAACCTCCGATTCCCTGTTCCCCCAGTAAGGACTGCGAAACCGTTAGGAAACACCTCCAAAAAGTGACCCCCACCCCCCTACTCTCCCTCTCCTGATGGCTAACAGCTGTTGTTCAACTGTTCCCAAAACCTCGCATGTAACTCACATCATATCATCGACACCACCATTATAGCTACATGAATAAACGAATTGTTCAATGACCCTGGAATTATTACCCTCTTTGGGATTATGTGGATAATGTATGGAGATTGCATGGCATATGACAAGATTTCATGTTTAAGATGACAGTGAGTTAAATGTACAGGGAAATAATACATAGAACGTTTGCAGAATTCATCTGGAAGTTTGGTGGAACCTTGCTTTGCTGTAGGTTACATAAACTAACACCGCACCAGCTTAAAACATGCACATAGAGGATGTTATTTTTCTAAGTGTTCTCTCTGCATTGCTGGGAAGGGCTGATAACTAAGCGTTTTCACTGTGAGTCTACACCTGTTGTTTTACAAAGCATGTGAAAAATAAAATTGGATTTGACTTGGAAAGCTAATTAATATAACCTAAAAAAAAAATATTCATACACTCTCTCTGGGCATCTCTCTTCTCTACACTCCAACTCCTGCCAAATGAAAGCATTGGAGCGGTAAGGGACACCGCCTCACTGTCTGCCTGTCTGTCGTCCGGGAGGCCAGCTTGACTGAGTGTCCTCCCTGCTTGACCTTCAGTCAGAGGACCACCGGGGAGGAGACATGATAACATAGAGCAGCAGCTAATGTTCACTTAGACGTAGACCGGTACACTACGGCAATAAATACACCCGTTGTGCTTCTGTACCTAAACGCAAATTGCTCCATAACCTATTCCTTTTAACTCATTTTTTATAACATTATTCACTTGCTGAGATCAGAGTGGAATTTAAGTCCTGGCATGGGCCGGGTAGACTAGCCTGCATCGACTCTGTGAACTGAATGATTCACAAGGCTTAGACAACCACAACACAATCTAGCCGGGACCTCCAGCAGGGCATGAGGAACCTCGGAAAATGTTATTCTGGTTCCTCCCCACATTAGTAACAGAGCGTTCTCACCGTGATGTCATCGGGTCAGAGGAGCATCCAACCACTCTGGGAGTTTCACTGTGTGGGCCAAGAAGGTACCTCCCCCAACCAGAGCAGACCAAACCAGCACAGGCCTGAAGATTCAAGGCTAATTGGTTCAATCTGAATGGCGCTGTAAATTGTCTTTGTGTCATGGATCTGCACTGGTCTGATGGTCCAATACATGGCAATGTGGAAAGAGTTGGCTGAAGCAGACATTATCAAAGGGTTCTGGTGTCTCATGACCAAAGGTGGTCATAGCTAGGCTCAGGAGGCAAGATGATACATTTTAAAAATGTGTATTTACATGTGTTTATTTACATGTGTTTATTTACATTTTGTTTTTATTGTGACACCCTTTGAAATGTTACACATAGAAGGAACAAGAGTATGTAAATACTGTATATCTAGCCTGATCCTAGACCACCCTGACCGCTGCATTCTCATTCTGTGTCAATTCACCTCATCGCTTCCTGTATCCGTGTAGCGAATCATTTATGTGAGCTCGCAAGATCAGGCTGG
This sequence comes from Oncorhynchus nerka, assembly GCF_034236695.1. Taxonomy (NCBI): domain Eukaryota; kingdom Metazoa; phylum Chordata; class Actinopteri; order Salmoniformes; family Salmonidae; genus Oncorhynchus; species Oncorhynchus nerka. The sequence goes on from NC_088397.1 coordinate 44,617,546, forward strand.
CTGACGAGGCTAAGATTGATCTGCCATGGTAGTTCCTGAGTCGAGCCAGACCAAACAACAGCCAGTGATCTGTTATCAGCTAGCACCAGCCACACAACAGGCAATGGGAAGATTTCTGTCCCGAAGAGAAAGCAAATGATATGTCCCAACCAAGATGGACTGTGGTGATGATACTCAATAAAAGACTGTTGTGTCTTCCTACGTCTCCTGATACTCGTAACCTGATCTTTTGAATACAAATGATGTGGCAAACAGTCAGTTTACAGTTTCCCTGTTACCGCTTTTCTTTGTTCAGTGAGAGACCCACATCCATTTCTCACCAATAACACCTGTAATTGAATTCAATGGAGCTTAATAACGATAATAAGTGTATTTGTGAAGTGCTTTGTAATTATTGCGCTTAAAGTGAATGCCATTCCCGGGAAACCAATTTCCTGCTGCCATTGAAATGAACTACAGTATATCAGGCATTTATACAAATTCTGTACACATCTCCTGCCTCCTGTTTATCTGACCAATTCAGAGTGCTGCTAAACATGCGGTCACCTATCCCATACGTAACCTTTACTAAGCAGTAATGACTAGTATAGCCATTACCTACTGACCGAGTGGCTTGTGTCTGAAACAACCATCCCCAAAATGTTTGCTTAGGTCACGACTCACCATTCAAGAATATAGCATTTTCGGATGGGACATGCGCAAGCTGTTTAAAACCCTGATTTCCACTGTCAGTGTGAATGACTGCGATGACTGCACACTGGAGGCAACGGCGGTAACTCATGACATGTGCTGCCCTCTCTTTGCTGTGGTTAACTGCCGTTGGCTGTACCGCAGCAGACCCGACCAACAGGAAGCTGCTTTCATGCTCTGACCTTTCACGGCTGTGGTCTTTATCAGTAGCTGTCAGCTCTTTCTGCCGGACCAGTTAAAAGGTAACGAGCAAAGATGTCTGGCCGGCTTAACATTTCTGCAAGTCCATGTTCGAGGTTTTAGTTCAAATCGGTAGATACGCCCCCTGCCTGTCATGTGTAAAAAAAAAGACGGCCGTTTATTTTGTTATAAATGAGAGGGGTGGAGGGATGGAAGGAGGGAGGGAGGGGGGGCAGGAGATAGAGCCCTGCACAACCCTCCCTCAGAATGATTATTTAATATGAATACAGAATTGGCATTGGCTAAGGTTGTCCATAAAATCAGCTAAAATATTCATAGGTGCCAGCGGAGTCTCTTCATCCACATGGTAGGAAATAAGGTAAGTATCCAGAGGCTGTTGTAAGAAAGCTATATCCACTTTATAATCATGACAGGCATCCACTGCTCTTGGACAACCCCTTTGATTACCCAGTGGAACACCATTCATGCGTTCAGGAAGAAACTTCTACTTGAAAAGGCTTGACTCAATAACCCAGAAAATCAATCAATAATGACTACCAAGGCTAGTGGTGTAATGACACAATCCTTCCAGTAGAAGGCACAATGAGCCCAGATTGAGGGAGCCTGCTATGGCATGGACAATGGCAAGGATTGGCAGAATGACTTGGGTGTCATTGCTGCATTTGTTGGCAGCTGGTGCCTGACCACTACAGTCTTTCTTGCATTCTGTACATTGTATTCTATTTGTGCACACTTTGTCCACATACTTTCATCAATCAATTTCAATTCAAGAGCTTTATCATGAAAAGTGTTGAATTCCTCTGAAGCAATGCCTTATAGATGCATTATAGAAGTCTCTAAGCAGCTCTCTGAGGATCAAGCGCAGTGTCCACTGGCACACCGTGCTGTCTAGTCAGTTTTAACCTCATCACTTTATCCTCTTATTCAATCAGTACATGAAAAGGAGAGATTCGTACTGTTATTTTGATTTGTATTGAGCTTGACCCTGGCAAAGCTAACAGGATTGCGCTGCCATCAGCAGCAAGGCAAGGCGGTACAGCACGGAAGCTCCAGTAACACTAGCAGTAAAACAGTAATGGCTCTGAGATGCATCGTTGAGTCCATCTGAGACTTGAGCTCTGTATATCCACGTGAAAATGGACTCCCTCTGATCGTTGGGCTGGAAAACATCAGCCAGACTAGACCTCAGACAGGAAGGGAGGGTTCCCTTACCAAACACCACATCACAGGGACACACCAGGACACCTAGCCCTGATATGGTTGTAATGGAGCCTGCCTGCCGTGAGTGATGACATGACACAGAGATGTTCACATGCCCCCAGGGCTATGGTCATCTAATTAGATACTGGTCCGTTTATCAGACATGTATGTGGAGGTGATACTGTAGTGGTGGTCTTCTTGATTCTGTCTTCTACTATTGACCCCTGTGTGTGTGTGTGTGTGTGTGTGAGAGAGAGAGAATGTGAGTGTATGTCTCTGTGTCTGTGTGTCTGTGTAATTTAATTTTTTAATTTTAATTTTACCTTTATTTAACCAGGCAAGTCAGTTAAGAACAAATTCTTATTTTCAATGACGGCCTAGGAACAGTGGGTTAACTGCCTGTTCAGGGGCAGAACGACAGATTTGTACCTTGTCAGCTCGGGGGTTTGAACTCGCAACCTTCCGGTTACTAGTCCAACGCTCTAACCACTAGGCTACGCTGCCGCCCCGAGGGGAGGGTAAGGGGAGGGCCTCCTCTGTTCACATGTGGCCCAAGACCCTCCTGGCCTCGGGGTTAGGGTATGTAGAGTAGAGTGATCCCCTCCCTCTTCACCTTACCCCTGTACATATCTACTTTTATTGATCCAGTATCCATGCACATTGTAAATATGGTACTGGAAATAGTATATACATACTATGCTTACTTACTTTAGCGTGTTCTTGTTATTTTTTATATATTTTGTGATTTTGTTCTACTTTATTATTTGTAGTTTACATTGTTGGGTAGTTTACATTGTTGGGGTTAGAGTTTGCAAGTAAGGCATTTCACTGTACTTGTGCATGTGAAATTAAAACGTGAAACTTGAGCCATGGCCCATAAAGGGTTGACCCCGAGCAGCGGTCCTACTAAACCGTAATCCCTGCAGGGCTTTTGGAGGGTCCGGCCAAGCAGGCTCAGACCTAATCAATCTGCACATGGCTTTATGTGGGTCAGGAAAGCACTATGCTAGGCTGGTCAGGAAAGCACTATGCTAGGCTGGTCAGGAAAGCACTAATCTAGGCTGGTCAGGAAAGCCAAGCAGAGACTGACTGTGGAGTAGAGTCCAATGTATGCAGGAAAGGGAAATTGAAGGCAGACTGTTCCGTTCTTTGTGGACCAGTATTAGATGACTGGAGACAAATACTGTACTGTATGCACTCAAGTATGGGTGTGTTGATGTGCAATTTCCATTAAAATGAGCCATAGTGTAAATGGTTACACACACAGAGAGACAGAGAGAGAGAGAGAGAGAGAGAGAGAGAGAGAGAGAGAGAGAGAGAGAGAGACAGACAGACAGACAGACAGACAGACAGACAGACAGACAGACAGACAGACAGACAGACAGACAGACAGACAGACAGACAGACAGACAGACAGACAGACAGACAGACAGACAGACAGACAGACAGACAGACAGACAGACAGACAGACAGACAGACAGATTTCCTAGCATGTGCAAAGCTTTTTCACCATTGCCATGGAAATGACATTACCAGAAGAGCAAAGTGAAACGATGGATTAGCTAACATGAAGGACTCCATTCTTTGTCTTAACTCAGTAATACATAGCACATACTTAATATGCATATCTTTGGTCAGACTCTGAATAGTGTTGTATCTTAAACAGCATTAAGCATACTGCACGATAACCTAACCGAGCATGATGTTGTTCAACTTGTTCTTCAGAAACAACACCTATTATGGAAAGAGAGGGATTACATTCGAATGACCCTAACTCAAACAGAATGACCACGTGCAAGTCTTTGTGCCGTAATCATTGATAGGTGATCTGAAACCCTTAAAAAGTATGTCTGCCATGGAAGGATTCAAAGGGGAGTTCTAACAATAGGTACGAGCCGCAGACATCCATTGCCTAGTCTCCCACTATACCATTTCATGTTTGGAGGCAGAGCAATCTTCTTAAATCGGTCAATATGAAGCCCTTTCATCCTCCACACACACATTAACCAAACACATGTGCACGAATACACACAGGCTGACTCCAGTACACTGACTCGTCAGTGGGTCAGAAGAGGAGGGTTGCCATGGCAGCACATCCCGATCCATGTGCCGCATGATGAGAGGCGTGTTGCTGCACCAGCCTTTCCCTTCCTTTTGCCTGCACGGCTTAGAACACTGTTCAGTGCGCGCACACACACACGCACGCACACACACACACACACACAGTCCATCACCCCTGTACCACCATGTTCCCACATACATTACCTCACCTTGCAGCACAGTGGAAAGAGGGGGGCCATAGATAGCCTAGTACTCAGCCTACTACAGTACTCCCATTCCACATGGTAATGTAAGCTACTCACCCTGTAGGCATCTCCATAATCGATACCTCAGCATGCAGTCAAGCGCTTTATAGCCGTTTCAGTAAACAGGTTAGAATCTGAATCCCCCCCCCAAAAAATTATTTCGGAGTCATTCGTTTTCTGTCTGAGAGTCTAAATAAGCGTTCAGTAATGCTTTGAGTTACTCTACGTCTGCCAGGAAAAGACGGTAAATCCCTTGGTTGCGATAAACAGAGAGCATTCTGGGCGGGCCTCATTTAGCGAAGTTCCATGTTTGCATGTCCTTTTTAATGCATGAGACCATTCGCTCCGTCAAAGAGTGAATGACAAGACAGATTATCCTCCTGTGAAACGACGGGATTGGACATGAGAAAGTAGCTTATCGGACTGAAACAGAGCGCTGATGCCGCCACTCGATGGGTCTAAGGGTGTAAACGTAGATGACGGGTGAAAAACTCAATTCTACATTTGTGAAAATGGCACTGAATAGTGGGATATTTATCATTTCTCTTTCAGGTATAGCAAATCGAAACTATATTCACTAATATCGTTATTACAGTATTGACATTGTTACAGTAATGTCATTATTACATTATTACAGTAATATCATTATTACTCCTAACCCAATGTGTGGAATATGATTCAGGGAGACCTGGTTAAAATGGCTGCCAATGTTACAATACGATACTGCTGATGGTCATCCTCCATTATTATGTGGTGTGAAGAGTGTAACTACTGAAAACTACGATTCTGTCATTATAAAGACATTATGATTCTACCATACAGATTCTAACAGATGGTACATTACCCTCCTTCCTCCAAAATGGGGCCTAGTCAGAATGTTCAGATGGAAACGTATTGTGTAGAACATACATTATTCTCGGCCATGGGGAGTAAGCCATGGAGCCTTTCAGCTCTATGCATCATATTTCTATCTAAACATTTCACCCTCTTCTGAACACACCGCACACCGTACTCAGAGGAATGGCATTGCTCTCTGGTTACCCAGGTTACCCCAGCACACAGTACAGCATAGACTAGCTGTGGATATCACACACAGGCCTACATTACTATGTGTTTTGATGTTGTTAATGTAGCAATATAATCAATAGTCATTAGGCCACCAACAATGGGCTGCAGGTTCAAATCACTCCATGGAATCCAAAACCCCCGGAAGGACCACACACAGAGGCTTGGTCTAAACGTGTTGTAACGAGCCAAGATTAGAGCGTCTGGTTTGACAACACGTATGACAAATTGCCTCAATTAAGTCAACGATTTAAGATAACAGCCAACCAGGAATCAGAATACAGAGCCATCTGAATTATAGATGTGGCTATAATATTATACTACAGGACCATTTTAGCTCAACATTCCCATTTTACCCATGGCAGTCAAACCTTCCTTCGGATATGCTTGACAGTATTCTATGGCTTCCATTCAGATAAAGGATAATGTATTAGGGATGATGGCGAATTAGCTGGAGAAATGCTCTGTCTCCCCACAGTCACACAGGAGCTGGTTGCTATGGAGATGCAGGAGGGGCTTGCAGAAATTATACATTTTCAAGAGACTGTAGATGCTAATGGTTTCCAATGAGCTGAACTGTGTGTGTGTGTGTGTGTTTGTGTGTGTTTGTGTGTGTGTGTGTGTGTGTGTGTGTGTGTGTGTGTGTGTGTGTGTGTGTGTGTGTGTGTGTGTGTGTGTGTGTGTGTGTGTGTGGAGTGCTGTCAGAATCTGGGATTATTTTCACATTGACTGTACGTACAGTAGCTCTCAGATAAAATTAATTAATGGTTACCAACAAGGACAGCATTGTTGCTAAAAATGCAAATGTATTCAGAAGTAAGATGAGATATGTAGTATGGAGGAAACTAGAGCATGAGCCGTCTCTTCCGTTTTTAAGACCTGGATTAGCCTAGCTGCATACCGGTAGTTATTCATACTATAAAACGCTATTATAGATTAGCCCTTTGACAGTCAGTGGCATAGCACTATTCCTATGAGAATGAGGGGTTTATCCGAATCAAGGGCACTTCCCGCTGAACTCACAGACAACACATCTGCACAGTATGTATCATGAAGGCTTTTCAGGCGGTTTTAGCATTCAAGCACAAGAATGTATCTAAGGACATGCTGCATTTCAGTGTCTTCAAAAAGTTTTCACACTTCTTGACTTTTTACACATTTTTTTGTGTTACAGCTTGAATTTAAATTGGATTAAGTTGATATTTTACACACAGTACTCCATAATGTCAAAGTGGAATTATGTGTTTAGACTCTTTTTTTATTTATTTTTTTACAAATGAATAAAAAATGAAAAGCTGAAATGACTTGAGTCAATAAGTATTCAAAGCCTAAATACGTTTAGGTGTAAAGATTTGCTTAACAAGTGACATAATAAGTTGCATGGACCTGTTTAAAATGTTAAACATTACAAAAGTTATCCTTTTTAGATAATACTATAGTAAATATATTAATGTCACCAAATGTATTGAAAAACACTGTTTTGCAATGAATGTCTACTGTAGCCTCAGCAGCACTCTGTAGGGTGCACCATGGTGTAGCTGGAGGACAGCTAGCTTCTGTCCTCCTCTGAGTACATTGATTCAATGCTAAACCTAGGAGGCTCATGGTTCTCATCCCCTTCCATAGACTTACACAATAATTAGGACAACTTCTGGAGGACGTCCTCCAACCTATCAGAGCTCTTGCAGCATGAACTGACATGTTGTCCAATCAAACTAGGAGACATCCAATCAAAGGATCATAAAATGAATCTAGTACTGAAAGCATAAGCTACAGCTAACTGTCGCACATAAAATGTGGTGAGTCGCTGACTCAAAGAGAGAAAGACAACAGTTTTCTTCCAAAATGAAAGAGAAGCAAGAGAGATCTATATTTCGTAGTGTATACATTTTTTACTTTCACTTACTTTGCTAGAGTCAATTGCAGCTAGCTAGTTTAGCCTACTCAAACACCAGACTCAAACAGAGAGGGATGCTATGTTAGTTAGCTGGCTATGGCTATCCAACACTGGAACTCTTCCAACTCAAGGTCAGCTTTTGGTTTTAAAAATGTATTGCCACCGGGACCTGCCGGTGTAACTGCTAAACTGCTTGCTGCTGACTGTACACTGTACTGCATGATTGTAGCGGGTTTACTAACATGTTAGTTCTAGTAGCTATGTTGACTATGACATGACAACGATGTAGGTTGTGTGTAGCAGTTAGTGGTCATGATTTGAATGTTTGGCTTGGAAAGGTTTTTTCGCCTGGTCACAGACAGCTGATGTGTTGTGCACTGAAGTCCACAAGCGAAGGGAAAAGGTGAGAGGCAGAGAGCACGTAGATATACAATGAGCTGTTTGTATGTGGCTGCTATGAAGGTGAACTGTGTTTGCGGGTGATCAGGGTGGCATAGTGGTTAGAGCGTTGGACTAGTAACCGAAAGGTCGCGAGATCGAGTCCCTGAGCTGACAAGGTAAAAATCTGTTGTTCTACCCCTGAACAAGGAAGTTAACCCACTGCTCCTAGGCCATCATTAAAAATAAGAATTTGTTCTTAACTGACTGACTTAAATAAAGGTAAAAAGAAATACAATTGTGCTGAAACTGTTGAACAATGTTTCTTAAAATGAAGCAACTGGGATAAACATTGAACTGGGTGAATGAAATATGAATAACAGTTCAACTGTAATAAAATGCTGTAAAAGAAATAAGGCCATGTTCATAAAAGAAATGTATAATCCGCTCTCATCTTAAATGAAAAAAAAATTATCGCTAAAGGTCCCTCAGTCAAGAAGTGAATTTCATACACAGCTTCAACTACAAAGACCAGTGAGGTGTTCCAATGCCTCACAAAGAAGGGCACCTATTGGAATATATATATATTTTTTAAATTATATTGAATATCCTTTTGAGCATGGTGAAGTTATTGATTACATTTTGGATGGTGTATCAATACAACCAGTCACTACAAAAATACAGGCATCCTTCCCAACTCAGTGACGAAGGAAACCACTTAGGGATTTCAACAATGGTTATTTTAAAGTAGTTCAAGAGTTTCATGGCTGTGATAGAAGAAAACTAAGGAAGGAAGGATCAACAATATTGTAGTTACTCCACAATACTAATCTAAATGACTGAGTGAAAAGAAGGAATGCTATGCAGAATTTTAAAAAATAAGGCACTAAAGTAAATCTGCAAAACAATTGCAGAAGAAATTAACTTTATGTCCTGAATACAAAGTGTTAAGGTTTGGGGTAATCCAACACAACAAATCACTGAGTACCACTCTTCATATTTTCAGGCATGGTGGTGGCTGTATCATGTTATGGGCATGCTTTTCATTGGCAAGGACTAAGGAGTTTTTTAAGATAAAAAGAAACGGAATAGAGCTAAGGACATGCAGAATCCTAGAGGAAAACCTGGTTCGGTCTGCTTTCTAACAGAAACTAGGAGACAAATTCACCTTCCAGCAGGGCAACCAACAACCTAAAACTCAAAGTCAATTATACAGTACACTAGAGTTGCTTACCAAGGCAACATTGACTGTTCCTGAGTAGGCAAGTCACAGTTTTTCCTTAAAAAGACTTGAAAATCTATGGCAAAACATGAAAATGGCTATCTAGCAATGATCAACAACCATCTTAACAGAGCTTGAAGAATGTACAAAAAACAATAGTGTGAAAATATTGTACAATACAGGTGTGCAAAGCTCTTAGAGACTTCCCCAGAAAGAAGTACAGCAGTAATCACTGCCAAAGGTGATTCTAACATGTATTGACTCAGGGGTTTTGAATTTCTGTATTTCATTTTCTGAAAACATGTTTTGACTTTGTCATTGTGGGGTATTACGTGTGGATTACGTGTGAAATCTTTTTTGTTTGAATAAATGTTCAATTCAGGCTGTAACAACAAAATGTGGAATAAGTCAAGGCACTGTATACATTTTCTCTTAGGGATTTGGTAGTTATACTATCTCTTCGTTATATTCTGACAGATAAAATACATTGGGGATCTCGCGGCTATCAAAAAGCCGCCAGTTGTCCTGTCTCTGTGTATGGGCTGACCTGGGAACAGGTGGCACACCACAGGAGGTACAGGGTTTCTCATCATGGTCACCTTAAATAGCTCACCTAGGGATTGAGGACACAGGTGGCCCAGTGCTGAGCACTCACTATGAGGCATTTTTACAATCACCAGACATACCATCATACTCTCACTCTATTTCTCTTCAATCTCATTCTGCTTCTCACTATGCCTTGTCTCCGTCTATCACACTTCTCAATATTTACACTGTAGTATCTCATAGGCAGAGTGGACTGATTACCCAAGCGGGCCAGTCAGTCAGTGCCCCAGAAGCTGCAGAGTAAATCCCAGTAGATGTGGAGCAATGATAAAGTTGCTCACATCACACCAGAGAACTGGCCTGGATTCCCTGCCTCTGCCTCTCCTCTCCCTGCCTACTGACTGACAACTAGGGAGAGGGAATTAGAAAGAGAAAGCGAGAGGTGGGGGGGCAGAGAGAGAGATTGAGAGAGCGAAAGAGACTGTTAAATGAGTGTTAAATGAGGCATGAATGAGGCATGAAAGGAGAGAATGCTGTGGCTCTGCACCTGGGATCACTTGACACCTTGACCTGGGATCAGACTGATGCCCTACCACAGCATTGATAAGGTAGGCTACTGTTACTCATGCGCAGTTAGTTCGTTAGTGGGTTTTAACTGTAAAAAAAAAAGTAGGGTAGTACATTAAGCCAATGTCATTCTGTACTTCAGTCCTTTCTGCTAAGTTGTTGGTAGCACAAAGTGACTTGCTCAATCCCATTTAGTGGAGAGGCAGGCACTGACTCGAGGGGCTCTGTGTGCGTTTGTGTCAGTTACACCCTCCTCCGTCTCTGCAGTGAGATGTGGGTGTGAATGAATGCCCACTGCTGTCTTTGACACAGCCAGCTCAGCAGGAGGGCTGGTAATGAATGTCATTACTGCACAACTTAGACGTGATCTGCACTCATTTAGATCAATTTAGAGATCCACTTTTGGTTTTGCTGCCATTCGGACATCTTAATTTTCTACAAAATGGAAGATAAAATCTTGTCTTGTTTCAGCAGATAATTTCCCAAGTTGTTGGAATGGCTAGGAAGAGACGGAATAGTGAAGCTGCGAGTTTGGAATTATTCTGGACTCTAGACTCTTGTTTAGAGTCTAGTGTTTGCACATGTTTATTCACTAGTTGCCATCAACACACACACACACACTGTATTTCACAGGACAGTGAGTTTCAGCAGAGGGGGATTCACATTAGTAGCTAGGTTTCTATCCAATTGGCAACATATTTCCATGCAAATATAAAATAAAATGCATTAAAGAAATATGCAAATTTTCCCACCAGATATATGTTTCCATCAAATTGACTTGTTGCAAATAAAAGGCTGTGTGTGATGACTTAGTGGACATAAAAATAACTTGTACGGTAAATTCCAGAAACCAAATAAAAAATACTAGTTAAATGGGTTTCCATCGCATTTTCAACTCTACTGAAGGTTTTGCCACAAAACATGTTGTATTATATAGCGAATGTGCCCATTCGGATCTTTGCTGTTTCCATCAGGCCTGTCGTGAATTTTATTTATCCGACATATACTTTAATTGCATTACAAGGTTGGATGGAAACCTGATTAGTAAAACTAACTATCGATGCTGAGAATAATACCTGATGATTCACATGCAAGTCGCTACTCATCACAGCTAAACCTTCCAAAAAATCCTACAGGAATCCTGCAGGACTTTGCTGATCCACCTCAGCAGAATCAGTCTGAGATGAAGGCGACATGGTTGCTGCATGAAGCATGAATCCATAATAGACCCATTCAGGAACAAGCGAGTTACACTAGACAAGACTGCAGGGCTCCAGACTAACATTTTATCCTGGTGGCACTAACTTTTTCAAAGAAAAGTTTAAAAATTGCAGCATCACATAGTAGAATACATTTGAGTCGTCATCTTATTAAGTAATTAAGAATGTTTTATTAAGAATGTAATAGACTACTGAGATGGTATTTTTATAATATTCTAACATGTCCAAGCAGAATAATGCACTTTACTGTTTAACAAATTCATGGTTTTATTCGCTCCAAAAATAGGACGTTTTGATGTAGATGACGAGGTAGAATGTGCAGCTCGCACCAGTGTAACCAATTCAACATTTTACTCGCACAGCCGAGATAAAGGGTCTCAAAATGTGACTAAATGGTCGCAGTCTGGAGCCCTGGACTGCTGAGGACAGCACTGTGAAAGGGTTACTACAAGCACAGTGCATCCAAATCCATGCTTGATTGATGCTTGTTTTACGACATACCATAAGTTGTAGGACCAAGTGATAACAGCCATCCGTAGCCTCCACAAGGACAATATCAAAGATGATTTTACAGTAGGATGCAAAGTGAGTCTTACTGAAGAACTGGATCCAAAGCCTGCACAAACACCCAGTAGCTCCCCACAACCAGAGTAGAATTAACCCTGAGTTGGACAATAGAATAACCACAGGTGTCAAACTCATATCACAGAGGGCTGAGTATCTGCAGATTTTCACTCCTACCTTGTACTTGATTGATCAATTAAGGTCACTGATAAGTTAGGAACTCCCCTCACCTGGTTGTCTGGCCACAAAGAAAAAAAATGGAAATAACAAAAACCAGCAGGCACTCGGCCTGCCATGGAATGTGTTTGACACCCCTGCTATATCCCCTTACCCATTGGCTAGGTTGTCATCGTCATCCTCTGGCATGCTCTTTCCCAGCAGGTCGCTGTCGCTCAGGTAACCAGACTTGAGGTCAGCATCGTCCACATCCAGCCCTTCGATGAGCTCGATTCGGGAGGAGTGGCTGAGACGGCTGGAGACTCGGGCAGGCATGGTGTGGGCCGTATACTGGGACCCGGCCTTTCCCCCATGGTACACGCCGCTACCCGTGGACGAGGGGGCGTCTCCAGCCTGCAGCCGGGGGCTGGACTGGCCGTGGCGCCAGGAGAGTGGAGACGAGCGATTGGACAGACTGGACATGCTGCGGGCGTTGGTCTCGTCACTGTCATAGCAAACATTACTGCTCTCCAGACAGCTGGGGAGAGAAGAGGAAGAGAGAGCGGTTATAGTATTGTAGAAAGAGAGGACAGAAAGGGAGGTCGGAAAAACTAAGAGTTTGAGGGACATATAGAGAGAGAATCGGAGAAAGAAATTCCATTTCCTGTTTCTCACTCTCTGTCATTGGGCCTTTCAAGAAATCTGTCTTGACATATAGTCTCTGCTGACCCAGATACAGCTGTAACATTCACTCTCAGCCTTCAGCGACTACAACAAAGAATGGGTGGCATCTCAGAACTCAAGGGCATCTCACTTGCTATAGAATAAGAGCATAGCATCATTGTGTGAACAGAGGAAAGTATTTTGTCCCCTCTCTCCCTTTGACGGGATCGTCATAACCCTCAGCATTATGTTCACAATATCATTACCAGCTGGGACTTACAGACCCAAGGTAATCAGCACGTAATCACACACCGCCAAAATCATTTTTTAAATGTTTGCTCGGGCCAGGAGTTTTTCTTGACTACATGACCTGACCAGGAACAACTCTGGGCCATTGTGTCAGCCAGTGAAAGGTGAACCAATGTGGACTAGAGAGAAGTTCCAGTTTAGACTAGAGAGTTCTTCTAGTCTGTTGTCTAAGTGAGAGGTTAGACTAGAGAGTACTTCGAGTCTATTGTCTAAGTGAGAGGTTAGACTAGAGAGAAGTTGTAGTTTAGACTAGAGAGTAGTTCTAGTCTGTTCTCTAAGTTGGTCAGGTTTTACAATGCCCTCCCGATGGCAAGGAGCTTCTGCTGAGTCTGGTGATTACATAACCAGATGCACCAACCAGCCCAGATGAATAATGCAATGCCTGCCTGAGACCACGTGGGTGTTTTTTCCTTCTGCTATTTCTGTACTTCTATAGATGGATAATTCATCAACAGGGGCTGTTAACTGTTACTGCCTCAGGAATACATTCCGACGCCCACAATGCTTCAGTGGAATGATACATTAGCTCACAGTAGGACGGTACTTCCTTGAGAGTTTTGAAATGTAGTTTAACTTCAATTTGTAAGATAGTTTGAACTCATGGATGCACATCAAACAATCCCATATGTTAGGGTATATGTTTGGGAGTTATGACAGGGAGCTGAACTAGTGACAGAATTACGGCCGGTCAGAGAGCTGTTAAAAAAAAACATGCTGTATACGCAGTGAGGTAAAGTCATCCGAAGCTTATGATGTATTAGTAGTACTGTATGTGGATGTTACTTACAGTACCTACAGTCCATTTGTGCTTTAGAGCAGGGCTCTCCAACCATGTTCCTGGAGAGTTACCATCCTAGGTTTTCATTCCAACCCTAATCTAGTGCACCCGATTCTAATTATTAGCTGGTTGATAAGATGAATCAGGTTAGTTACAACTGGGGCTGGAGCGACAGCATACAGTAGGGTAGTTCAGCAGGGTAGTTCTCCAGGAACAGGGTTGGAGAGCCCAGCCCTAGAGCAGGGTTTCCCAAACTCGGTCCTGGGGCCCCCACCCTGGGTGCACATTTTGTTTTGGCCCCTAGCACTACATAGCTGATTCAAATAACCAACTCAGCATCAAGCTTTGATTATTTGAATTGGCTGTTGAGTGCTAGGGCCAAAAACCTAAATGTGCACCTGGAGGGGGGGGCAGGATTGAGATGCTCTAAAGGTTTGGTGGCCAAGGTCGAAAAGCATGAGTTTTTAGATGGGTGAAGTTGCCGAGGTGTCTGTCAGTCTCCAGAGGCCAGGGCTATGGAAATTCAGAGCTCATATCTGGGATGGAATCCCTTAGGACATGAACACCACACACATCAAAGAGAGACCAAACGGCATAGGGGAACATTGGTAGGCAGAGCACATACTGTTGAGCTGGAGATAAGAAGCAGGCAAAAATGGTAGATACACAGGCTTGGAATGCAGAACAACTCTTTGTTAACGAACGATTCGGTTTCTGCCCAGGTTCTTCAATATTCCGTGGAGTTAGTCTCCGGTGCTTCCTGTTATTGTCCGTGTCTCATCGTGATAGAGGCCGTCCGAAACGAAATACTCGACAAAGGGTTTCCCGGAATGTAATGGTCATGAAACAGAAACAGTCTGTTTCAGAGGGATTGACAGGATATGTTTAACAGGTGGCAAGTTGCCAAGAAGACATAAAGGAGGGCAGTTGTGTAAACATGATTGGGTGTACTCTATCGATCTGTGAGTGTGTCTGAGTCTCCTACATTTCTCAAACAAATCCATAGCTTTCTTCTATGTCTACACGTACAGCATCTTGCTGAACCAATGAAACAACATACAGTTGACAGGTAAGGTGTGGGCAGCAAGTAATGTTTGCGCAGATGGAACTTTAAAAGAAAGACAAATACGGAAATAAAAGGATACTCTTGGTTTCGAGAAAGCCCTTTAACGTTGTGCCCCGTTCACACCAGTACGTGGCATCAGAAGCACCCCAGTATTGCCTACCATAATCTATAAACTCAATGTACGGTAATGGACTCACCCATGGCTGAGCTGGGCTCCCCGTAGACTGGACATGGTATCTTCCAGGTTCTGTCTGAGGTCAAGGACGTTCTGCACCGTGCGTTTCCTCTGAGACTCTGGGTCTGTGGGGACATCACATCAGTCACTGTGGTCAGACACACAATGCAATCACATATTCCATGTATCACTGTCAGACTGTTGCGTCTTATTCCCTTGAGATATCCCAAAGATTTTCCTCTCTGCAAATAAATATGAAAGTTCCAGTGGGAACACACTGTTGTGACTGTGGACGGGTATTGTGTAGTGACAGGTGTTTTGCTGGTGAGAAGCATCCATGCTGCGTTCACATTGTTAGGAAGACAAATGTGACTCCCTGGGCTCCCTCACCATGGCAACGCTGCTCTAACCCTCCTACAGGATCCTGACGTAGTACAGATCTAACTGTGGAAACACCCCTGTTTTGGATCTTGACGTGGTACAGTCCTAGATGTAAAACACTGATGACAGTGACTGGGACTGTGAGTGGCCACCAGGGGGATGCTTCTGACATTCTATCGAAACTTCAAACTCCATAGCCTCCCAATAGGGAAGACATGCATTCTCCTGATGTGCGTGCGTGTTCCTACGCACATTTATGCAATTATAGCATAACACAATCACAACATCGCACATACATTCAGTCACCCCCCTCTAACCCTGCACATACTGTATACACACACACACACACGCTCACAATAATCCATAGTAAATCATAGCAAAACAAAGGGAAATGTCATGATGGATGATGTGAGTCCTACACGGACAGCGGACAAGACATGACCACCCTATCCTAAATCAATAACACGAAGCCACACTATCTGTCTCATTTGTGAAAATGAATGAATGGATTTCTGTGTGACCATGATGGTGAAGAAGAGAGATGTGGGAAAACAGGAAGGCTGTTTTCTACTATACAGCACAATAGCTACAGGCCATAGCCCATAAAAGGTGAAAAACAATGATCATCCACTGCATTAACTGAAGGTGTTGGCTAAGAGTCAAGCATAGCAGAGGAAACCCATCTCAAATAATGGGCCATACTCATTAGTTATTCGCTGTGAGGCAATCCAAGGGAATAAGACACGTGGAGAGGCTGTAAAATTAGCAGCCTTAAACAGCCTTAAATAAAAATGTATGGCCTTTCGTACCTCTTTCACTATCATTAAAATGTGGATATAGAAACATGGCTGTAATGTTAATGTTCTGAGAAGTGCTATTGTAAGCTAAAAGCATGCTCTCGTTCAGCGGCTTTAAAACGTGTGTAATTACACTCTCTAGTCCTTTCAGCATCAGTAGATTGAAAATAAGGACCTCTGCTGCTCACAGTATTTCAAACAGTTTACACTTGAACTCATATCATAATCTGCTTACATCAGCTCAAACTCAATCTCATTCAAAACCAGTCTTTGACAGAAGCTGAACCATAGCCTTGTCCCAGATCTATTTGTGTTTTTGCCTAATCCATTGCCATTGTCAAGCCAAACATGTATAGCATGACAATTCCACAAGGACTTGGTAACAAAGGAGAAACATACTGGCACCCAGGCTAGCTGAGCCATGCACCATTCCTTCATATTTAGCCTACCACCACGGCAGACACACCCTTTAACAAGGATCCTTTAGTTTGACTGAACAGGGAGAGTCATTTATAGCTTAATCCTAGATAACGCCTGCTGATACAGTATATTGGATCTACACCAATCTATCAAACATATATGTTTCTAAAAAACGGTGAATATGATCTCAAAGAGAAATCTGGCTACCTTTGAGAAACCTATTTCTAGTTCTGATATCACCGGTCAGTAAGAAGGCAACATCGAAATGTATCGGTCAATTTCCATACGGTGCCATTTGAATGAATATCTTACTAACCATAAAATGTATGCGTGTCATCAACCACTTCACAACCTCAGAGCACCACTGGCGTGGAACTACCGTAAGGTTGCGGTCTCCAGGATACAGCTACATGGGACACATCCTTATCTTTGTCGTGGCAACCACCACGACCAAAGCTATAGGCCAAAAAAAACGAAAGCTGAGCCAGCCAGCAGAGCTCATAACAGACATGCATGCAGGCGCCGCACCACATGTGCTGCTGAGGAAATAGGTCTACATGGTAAAAATGATTGGCAGGTCCCTGGTGCCCTGCACTGAGAAGAGGGACGACGTGCTGTAGTTCGAACAGGAATCCTCCTCTCACTCGCAGACAGACAGAATGCTTAAGCAGATCTCAATGGAAAGACCATGGACATTATGAACACTTTCAATCTCAGAAAATGTTTAAATTATATGTTTGGGGGGGGGGGGGCAGAAATAACTGACATGTTTCTATCTGTTCAGCTCTCTTTTTTCTTTACCTTTATTTAACTAGGCAAGTCAGTTAAAGAACAAATTCATATTTTCAATGACGGCCTAGGAACAGTGGCTTAACTGCCTTGTTCAGGGGCAGAACGACAGGTTTGTACCTTGTCAGCTCAGGGATTTGATTTTGCAGCCTTCCATTTACTAGTCCAACACTCTAACCACTAGGCTGCCTACCTCTTAGGTCTGACAGACAGGGTAAACTTGTATAGATTAGTAGTCTGGAATCCCTGTTTGTTCCTTTAAGGTCCAGTCAATAGATTAGTCTTTTCACTGAGAAGACGATAGAATGGCAGTGAAAGGACTATAAATTGTCTCCCACACTAAAACACCCTACTTCAACTGTACAAACAGCCCAAAGGATAGGTGATAACCAAATGGTAGGGTCCAATCTCACAACAGAATGGTGCCTTCTCCCAAACACGAATGAGTGCAAAGGTCGAGAAATCCTACAGCAAGAAAATCCCTTTCATCTATTTAATCTGTGTGGACATGAATAGTTTTCTAATGTTAGTTATATCCAGTAGCATGGGGGAGAGAATGTAAGATATTCTCCTACTGGAGCAGCATGACCAGTGATTTCAGATGAGTTTGCCTCACCCATTTCACCCTACATACAGTGCCTTCAGAAAGTATTCATACCCCTTGACTTATTCCACATTTTGGTGTGTTACAGCCTGAATTCAAAATGGATTACATTGATTTATCTCAACAATCTGCACACAAATGCCCCATAATGACAAAATGAAAACATGTTTTTAGACATTTTTTAAAAATGTATTGACAATGAAATACAGAAATATCTCAGTTACATAAGTATTCATACCCCTGAGTCAATACTTTGTAGAATCGCCTTTTGGCAGCAACTACATCTGTGAGTTACCTGGTAAGTCTCTAAGCACTTTCCACACCTGGATTGTGCAACATTTGTCCATTATTATTTTCAACATTCTTCAAGCTCTGTCACATTGGTTGATCATTGCTAAACAACCATTTTTTCATCTTGCCATATATTTTCAATAACTCATCCACTTCACTGTCTTCTTGGTAAGCTCCAGTGTAGATTTGGCCTTGTGTTTTAGGTTATTGTCCTGTTGGATGAAGGTGAATTAATATCCTAGTGTCTGGTGGAAAGCAGACTGAAACAGGTTTTCCTCTAGGATCTTGCTTGTGCTTAGCTCTATTCCGTAATTTTTTTTTATCCTGAAAAATTCCCCAGTCCTTAATGATTACAAGCATACGCATAACATGATGCAGCCACCACTACGCTTGAAAATATGGAGCGTGGTACTCAGTCATGTGTTGTATTTGATTTGCCCCAAACATAACACTTTGTACTCAGGACAAAAAGTAAATTGCTTTGCCACATATTTTTTGCAAACATGATGCATGTTTTGAAATAGTTTTATTCTGTGCAGGCTTTCTTCTTTTCACTCCATTAATTAGGTTAGTATTGTGGATTAACCACAATGTTGTTGATCCATCCTCAGTTTTCTCTTATAACAGCCATTAAACTCTGTAACTGTTTGAAAGTCACCATTGGCATCATGGTGAAATCCCTGAGCGATTTCCTTCCTCTCCGGCAACTGAGTTAGGAAGGATGCCTGTATCTTTGTAGTGACTAGATGTATTGATACACCATCCAAAGGGTAATTAAACACTTTACCATGCTCAAAGGGATATACAATGTCTGCTTTTCTTTATTTTTACCCATCTACCAACAGCTGCCCTTCTTGAAACCTCCCTGGTCTTTGTGGTTGAATCTGTCTTTGAAATTCAATGCTTGACTGAGGGACCTTACAGATAATTGTATGTGTGGGGATACAGAGATGAGGTAGTCGTTCAAAAATCGTGTTAAACACAGAGTGAGTCCATGCAACTTATTATGTGACTTGTTAAGCACATTTTTACTGCTGAACTTATTTAGGCTTGCCATAACAAAGGGGTTGAAAACTTGTTGACTCAAGACATTTCAGCTTTTCATTTTTAATTCATTTGTAAAACTTTGGAAAAACATCATTCCACTTCGACATCATGGGCTATTGTTTGTTCGGCAGTGACAAAAAAAAATCTCTATTTAAAATATTTTACATTCAGGCTGTAACACAACAAAATATAGAAAAAGTCAAAGGGTTTGAATCCTTTCCGAAGGCACTGTACCTACAGTATTTGCCTGCTACTCTATGGCAGTGTATGCAGCCTATTGTCACAGTCATGGTGGGCTTGCACAGTTCACATCTAATTACTGCAGAAAGACTTGTATGCTGCATCCGCCTCATCTGCTAGTTCTCTTGTCGTCGTCGTAGGAACCCAGAGCTATGCTTTACTTCCCTGCCCTGCTCTCCTCGTGGACATGGCTATTGAAGGAATACGCATTCATATTCAATCTGCCATTGAGAACGAGTCAAATTCCATCTCCCTTAGTTGTGTTAACGTGCACTCCTTCTCCACCCCCCATTACACTGTATGGCCATTTTACAATATAGTTGAATATAGACAATTGCCGATTGCTATTGAGGTTCCCTCCGCATTCTCATCCATTACAGCTGCACTATACTGTACAATAGAGGCTATGTATTGGGTGAACCAAAGTCTATCTCCAGCTCTGTCTTATGGTGTGAGGGTTGGACTGTGTCGTTCTGGTAGTGGATAGAGGTCGCATTACACAAACTGACTTCATAAATAAGTCTATTATGACATCCAGAGGACAACTGTACCACCGAATCAGAATGAAGTCATAAGATGTGTCCCACAAATAGAGCCTCTATATAGAGGAATAAAAACAGTCTTTTCATTAATGCTGTTGTGAGCAATAAATCAAATTAAAAGTGGGTTACGACTGCATTATGCAGACTATGAATGCAGAAGTATATGAATATGTGTATCTGTCCAATAGATGGGTTAGCTGACATAATCACAAAAACAATTTTATTTTAACTCGGCAAGTCAGTTAAGAACAAATTCTTATTTATAATGATGGCCTACCCCGGACAATTGTGTACCGCCCTATGGGACTCCCAATCACGGCCAGATGTGACTAAGCATGGATTTGAACCAGGGACTGTAGTGCCACCTCTTGCACTGAGATGCAGTGCCTTGGACCGCTGCACCACTCGGGGAATGCTTCAATGGGGCACAAGTCCGTGTGTTATTTATGTTTTTAATTCAAATTGGAGACGAAATATAGTTAAAATGTCAACAATCTTCAAGCCAACCCGTCT